>NC_047086.1:394083076-394732451 GCF_902459505.1 Geotrypetes seraphini
TGGAAAAAGAGCTCTAGAAATGGCCAATATTATGTATCCTGGGGTACCCACTAAACTAAGACAAGTAGACATGACACAGACAAAACATAAAGTTTTTAAACGTGGAGCTATTTCTCCATCTGTCAAGTGTGCAGGGCTGAATTTAACTCTGCAAATAAACACATTGATATAAAAAAAACCAAAACAACAAATAATGTATATCATAACCATCTCATATTTGAAAAAAGGCATAAAGCTAATGTCTCTTTGGAGCGTCTCTATCTCTGCAGTGATAAAGAGGACCCGTGGAAAACATTAGAAATATCTGTGCCAAAACTGATCTGGGATGGCTATGTATACATCCGGACAAAAACATTTTAAATTAGCAACATCCTAACTTCAGCTAAAACAATAGAAAGGAATTGTATTTTCCAATTTATTTTCAATTCACAACCGTGCCAGCTGTAATTATTGAGCTATATATCTCTGTATCAAGGAGCAAAAGGTCAAGAATGAAAATATCACTAGCAAGAAGTTAAAATGTCGAGCGAGCACTACGATAACCAATACCATGATATTGGGCAATGAATAAGGGAGAGCTAGCAGCTGGTATCCAGGGTTTCCCCTCTTTGCACCAAAGTCCGTCCAGAAGGGCGGCTTTGGGCACCTGCCAAATACCAGGCATCAAATTCAGAGGAGGGGGGTGGTAACAAAGGACTGAAGCTGTGAAAAAAGAGAGGAAGAGAATCCTGTTCACCCTTGAGACCCAGAAGCCTATTTAAAAGAAGGGCTTGGACATCGTGAAAAGTATGAAGGGTAATGGGGTGACCTAGGATCAAAGAAGTAACCATCTCTACCACCATAGCACAAGCAGCCAGGGCTTTCTTGAACAGGAGTGACTATAAAAAAAGGCAACAGAGCGTAATTTACCGCCATGTTCTCCCTTCATGGTGTTACAATAGTCCCAAACAAAGAGATAAAACATGTGGGCATAAGCAGGAAAACCCAAACTTGAGCTAGAAACCAAAGCACATCTTAAATGTCCAACATTTCATAAGTCCATCTGATAAGAGCAGTCATTTCAGAAACCAGGGTCTGTCTCAAAATCTGGTCATAGAAGGAACAAGCAGAGATCCATTGGCGGCAGTGACCAATCATAGCAAGAAAAGTAAGCATGTCTTTCTTGGTAGCTGGGCGGGGCAGACACAGAATAGCAGCAGTGCAGAAAGTGCAGATTTTCCTCTGACCATGAGACAGGACAAAACCCAGGTATTTCACTTCAGATGTACACCAGTGCAGTTTATTTCATGACACCTTGTGACCACACACAGACAATCATTATAAAAGGTACAAACTATCAGCCTGACAGGTCTCTAGAATTATGGAACACAAAAGTTGTACAAAATAAGAATAGGACCATGAGGGGCAGTGCATGACTTGTAGAATAGCCCGAAGGACATTCCACACTAGGTATACTGTTGCTTAAAGGTGAAGGCAGCCTCACCAAAGGGATTAAAAATAAAACATTCTTTAGGACAATGACAGAAAAAAATCATTGGCTGCAGGTGGAATGGTGGAAGAAACATAAGTGCAATGAGAATTACCAAAACTCTAACAGCCCTAATAATGCCATCAGCTTTGGCAACAAGAGCGATGGGCGTATTATAAGAAGAGATGGTGGTTTTGATAATGCCGGAGAAAAGTCAAGAGACAAGCAGTGGAATCTCACCTTACTGCTTTATAAAACCAAGAATGAGTAACTTCAAAGAAGCACTATAGGGGGTCAGTGGAAGCCCAAACAGAGAAGTCTGGGGGAAGGGACAAAAACATTCATGCACAGACCCTGATAATGAAAGCAAAGAACAGATTAGCTTTGCTCTGCACAAGAAAGAAAACCTTTAAAACGGAATTTTTTCTTTTTCTTGTTTCTTTTTTTTTTTTTATGATCCAGCACAGAACACAAAGAAAGCAGCCGGTAGAAGAAACGCACAAAATTAGTCAGGATCAAAAGGAAGACAAGAAATAGTGCTTGTGTACAAACTACAAGGGAAAGATCTTAGACTGATTCAAACAGCGCTTTCAATTCATTCCACATAACAGCATGTCCTACCTCAGTGGTAAACATTGGTGACACAGAAAGATGGGAGCTGAAGGAAAAATGTCATACACACACACACAGCCGTACAAGTCTCATTTGTCTAGGAGTAAGTGCCTTTATGACTCATTACAAAACCCAATATAACAATGCAAAAATATTCGCTTATCTTACCTTATAAGCGAGGTACAGTAATAAGAGACAATAAAATCTTATACTCTATAAAAAACCTTACAAATGACAGAGTGGGCAGGGGGGTTCTATAAATAATTTCATTCTTTCCGAAAGAATGGCAGCTGCGTATATATATGAGGGGTGCTTACCAAAAGTACCCCGAGATTTTTCCCCAAAAAAAACTCCATAATAGAACCCAAAGCTTGAACTTAAAATAAGGGGTTGGGTACAGGTCACCACTACCCAGTGAGTATTAAAGAACAGAAAAAATTCAGAAATACTCACAAAATACTGGTGATATCATCTGCCCATCGCGGACGTGCCCCCAACTGAAAAGGATTCAGGTCCCAATTCCTGCCCCATACTTTCTCTGTCTCTGTCATATGTAAGTCAGGTACCTGGGGACACATCTTAAAGACCAGAAACCATCTTTCAAATATGTCCGTCTTTTATTATGAGTTTCACATATTTATACGAATCAGGTTTGCCAGCATGTGATGGCATGTGACGTAAGGTCACATGAAACTTTAAACACATCAGCATTTTTCCTAGCTAGAGATTGAAGTCCACAGAGGGTCAGAAAAAGCCTTGACCAGCAGAGCTTCTTAACTAAAGCTGTCTGTAAATACGGCTTAACAAAACAATTGAATTCACTTCACATTATCTCTGTTTAAACATTATCTGTCTTCAAAGAAGGGAAAGATAAACAGGGCCTACCTTTGCATCTTTAAACAACATATGCCTAAGGACACTTACTAAAGTTCTGATACGTGTCCCTTCAATGAGTATATAGAAACATAGAAACATAGAAAGATGACGGCAGATAAGGGCTACAGCCCATCAAGTCTGCCCATACCATTGACCCCCTATTAAGTCTACTGGCCCCCTTAACTCTACTGACCTGCTCTATTAAGTCTATGTCCTAGCGACTCTATTTATTGGTATGACTCCCGCAGTGATCCCACATAGGTATCCCATTTGTTCTTGAAGTCTGGGATACTGCGGGCCTCGATCACCTGTACTGGAAGCTTGTTCCAATGCTCTATCACTCGTTCCGTGAAGAAGTATTTCCTGACGTCTCCACGAAACTTCCCTCCCCTGAGTTTGAGCGGATGTCCTCTTGTGTTCGAGGGTCCTTTGAGAAGAAAGATATCATCTTCCACCTCGACCCGTCCCGTGATGTACTTAAATGTCTCAATCATGTCTCCCCTCTCCCTACGCTCCTCGAGAGTATAGAGCTGCAATTTGTTCAGTCTCTCTTCGTACGAGAGACCCTTTAGCCCCGAGACCATCCTGGTGGCCATCCGCTGAACCGACTCAATTCTGAGCACATCTTTACGGTAATGTGGCCTCCAAAATTGCACATAGTATTCTAGATGAGGTCTCACCATGGCTCTGTATAATGGCATCATGACCTCAGGCTTCCTGTTGACGAAACTTCTCTTGATGCAACCCATCATCTGCCGTGCCTTAGATGAAGCCTTCTCCACTTGAGTAGCAGTCTTCATGTCTGCACTGATGATCACTCCCAAGTCTCGTTCTGCTGTAGTCTTGGTCAAAGTTTCTCCATTCAAGGTGTAAGTTCTGCATGGATTTCCATTTCCGAGATGCATGACCTTACATTTCTTGGCGTTGAAGCCCAGCTGCCAGACAGAGGACCAACTTTCTAAAGTACGGAGGTCCTGTTCCATAGTATTCTGCGGATTTGCCACGTGTGGTAGTTATGATATCACTAAAATCTTAGTGGGTTCATTAAAATAGCGGCACAGAAATATAATATCATAAATTATTTTCAGGTGTATGCAGTGTGCCTTAATATCTTCGTACAAACTATTGACCAGCATAAAAACACATACCATGACATGATGGTACATACTTTGCCAATGGATATATACGAGGGAGGAATTTGGGCAGACTGTGGGCAGAGTTCACAGGTACTGATTATACAATATGCTATTCTGTATGTGGGTTTGAATAACCTAAGAAGGGACATTTACATCAGCTTGACAGCAGGCAGAATTGTCCATGCCTGCAAAGTAAGTGCATATACCGCAAATGTCAACTAGGAATCATTGCGGCTTACATAATATTAGAAATGATACAGAGGTGTGTATACCACACGTACATGAATATGTTGCAACAGGTCAGTGTAGTGAAGAGAACAGATGTGTTTTCAGTGCCTTCCTGAATTGGAAGTGTGTGGTAAGTTGTTGTAAGCTGCTTGGGAGTTCATTCCAGACTTTGGGTCCTTGGAATTCAAAGGTGGTCTTGAAGAGAGCTTTCCTCTGGACCTGGGGAGGGGAGTGGTCGCTTCCGGCGTTGAGTTGTCCTCGAGTCATTGAAGGACTGCAAGACTGGGATGGCAGAAGTGAGACCGGCTGAGTTTTCTCCATATATGGCTTTATGGACCATACATGCAATTTTGAACTGAACCCTGCTTTTAACCGGTAGCCAGTGCAATTCCTTAAGCAGTGGGCTTACCCTCTCATATTTGGTTTTGCGAAGGATGAGCCTTGCTGCTGTGTGTTGAAGAACCTGCATTTTCTTAAGGTCTTTCTCTGCGATGCGACAGTAGAGGGAGTTACAGTAGCCCAAGCAGGGGAGGAGAACTGCTTGGGCCACTGTCCTGAAGTTTTTCGGGCTGAGAGCTGGCCTGATTGTTCTCAGCTGTCTTAATCGAAAGAAGACCTTCTTGAATAGTGAGTTGACTTGATCTCTCGTGGTCAGTTCTGAGTTGAGTATTACCCTGAGCACCCTTAATGTTCTGCTTATAGGTATCTGCTCGCCTGGTTTTCCCGTGGAGGTGGTGTGTTTTGGCTGCCAAACCAGAGCACCTTTGTTTTCTGTTCTGCTTGCAGTACAATTATTTTATGAAGACACATAAGGGCCTGTGCATGTACTGTATGAAATAATGCTAGATGCTTCCTTGCCTTCCTAAACCAAGTGCCCTGTTATGAAATTAACCTCATACTACATGAGCAATTCATTACCAATTCATACAAATGATCACTAACTACACATTAAATAGTGTCTGCTGGCTAACCACTTAGACCAGGGGTGCCCAAATGGTCAATCGCGATCGACCAGTAGATCGCAAAGGCAACGCAAGTCTTTTTCTCCCTGCTGCTTTCCCAAGCGTGTACAAGCGCCACACTCACAAGACTTCATCTCCGACGTCAATTCTGATGTCGGAGAGGAAGTTCTGGGCCAGCCAATCGCTGCCTGGCTGGCCTAGAACTTCCTCTCCGATGTTAGAATTGCAGTCTGAGGTGAAGTCTTGTGGGCCCGGTGCTTGTACGTGCCAGGCCTGGCTCGGGGAAGCAGCAGGGAGAAAAAGATTGCAAAGGTAACGCAATTGACTCGCGTTGCCTTTGCGATCTACTGGTCGATCGCGATCGGCCATTTGGGCGGAGCTCGTGGGGTGGGGGTATTAGGGTTCACTATAAGAACATAAGAATAACCTTAGTGAGTCAGACAAATGGTCCATCAAGCCCAGTAGCCCATTCTCACGGTGGCCAATCCAGGTCACTAGTACCTGGCCAAAACCCAAAGAGTAGCAACATTCCATGCTACCGATCCAGGGCAAGCAGTGGCTTCTCCCGTATCTTTCTCAATAACAGACTATGGACTTTTCCTCCAGGAATTTGTCCAAACCTTTCTTAAAACCAGTTACGCTATCCGCTTTTAGCACAACCTCTGGCAACGCGTTCCAGAGCTTAACTATTCTCTGAGTGAAAAAAATATTTCCTCTTGCAGTTTCATCGAGTGTCCCCTAGTCTTTGTAATTTTTGACGGAATGAAAAATCGATCCACTTGTACCTGTTCTGCTCCACTCAAGATTTCATTGACCTCAATCATATCTCCCCTCAGCCGTCTCTTTTCCAAGCTGAAGAGCTCTAACCTATTTAGTCTTTCCTCATACGAGAGGAGTTCCATCCCCTTTTATCATTTTGATCGTTCTTCTTTGAACCTTTTCTAGTGCCGCTATATCTTTCTTGATGACAGCGCTTGGTTCATGGTGTAGCCAGAATGATCTCAGGTGCTCGGTCCTCTTGCTTCTTTAAAATGTCACAGTCTTTATTCACAGTGTACTGAATTGGCCGGGTCTCAGCAAAGCTTTGACAGAGATAAAATGCATAGCTCATCTGCTTTCTCGTTCCTAATATTCCCGTCAAGGTTTCACCCTCCGCTTCTCCGTTCCTCCTCGTTGAGCTTGCACTGTTCTCTTTTGCTTCATACTCGCTTTCCTCACGGCTCTGTTCCTCTCTTGCAATCATATTATTAACGGTGGCGCTACTTAATTTATAATTTTAAACTGATTAGCAAAGAGAACACTAGAACATATTATCCAAAGCTAAAACACTGGCTGGGCCTCTTTATCACAGACTAAAGGATCTTCGGTGGTACATAGAAATGTCACTGTGACCTGGGAAAAAAAACGTTAACATTCACCACGTTTTCACCCTTGGCTTCAGTTTGTTTCAGACTCCTTACTTCTCTGATTGTGTTTACCACTGTTAACCAGGCCTGGCTCAAGGGCATAATTCAGGTGAGTCACTGAGTCAGTGTGCTAAAAACCAAGGGCAGAAAAAGTCTGCCTCGTCAGCTCAGCCTTCACAGTTCTGAGATGGTCTTTTGCTCCCAGCACGGTGCTCTGGCCTTTGCACGGCCACTGACACCACTGCATGTTTCAATGTAAGAACAGGAACTTCACTGGTGTCTCTAGACAGAAATATTTGGAGATGTAACAGGGGGGGGCAGCTAGGTAGGGAAGTGGGGGGAGTTAAAGTGACATTTGTGCACCTTACAGCCCCCTTCCACATTTAAATTAGCAATGAAATACCACAGTCCTTTATGCTCCCACCAGTCAGTTTTAACTACCCCAGGAAATCTGCCATTATAATTGCTTTCAGCATTCAACAAATTCTTCTATGAGGGTGTGGAACATAAGAATAGCCATAATGGATCAGACCAATGGATCAGACCAATGGTCCTTCTAGCCCAATCCAAGTCACAAGTACCTGGCAAAAACCCAAATAGTAGCAGCATTCCAGAGCTGAGATTGTGATGCCATAATGCCTAAGAGCCAACCTCAGCAGTCATGTCATAATGGCTTGATTATCCTATACTTGTCTCACATAAGAACATTCATATTGGGTCAGACCAATGCTCCCTCTAGCCCAGCATCCTGTCTTCACGGAAGCCAATCCAAGTCACAAGTACCTGGCAGAAACCCAAAGAGTAGCAACATTCCAGAGCTGAGATTGTGATGTCATAATGCCTCATTCCACCAATGCCTAAGAGCCAGCCTCATCAATGATGCCACAATGGCTTGATTGTCCTATACTTGTCTCACATAAGAACATCCACATTGGGTCAGACCAATGCTCCCTCTAGCCCAGCATCCTGTCTTCACGGAAGCCAATCCAAGTCCCAAGTTCAAATACTTAAAGGGTATTAACGTAGAACAAAATCTTTTCCAGAGAAAGGAAAATGGTAAAACCAGAGGACATAATTTGAGGTTGAGGGGTGGTAGATTCAGGGGCAATGTTAGGAAATTCTACTTTACGGAGAGGGTGGTGGATGCCTGGAATGCGCTCCCGAGAGAGGTGGTGGAGAGTAAAACTGTGACTGAGTTCAAAGAAGCGTGGGATGAACACAGAAGATTTAGAATCAGAAAATAATATTAAAGATTGAACTAGGCCAGTTACTGGGCAGACTTGTACGGTCTGTGTCTGTGCATGGCCGTTTGGAGGAGGATGGGCAGGGGAGGGCTTCAATGGCTGGGAGGGTGTAGATGGGCTGGAGTAAGTCTTAACAGAGATTTTGGCAGTTGGAACCCAAGCACAGTACCGGGAAAAGCTTTGGATTCTCGCCCAGAAATAGCTAAGAAGAAAAAAAAAAAAAATAAAATTTAAATTAAATCAGGTTGGGCAGACTGGATGGACCATTCGGGTCTTTATCTGCCGTCATCTACTATGTTACTATGTAGTACCTGGCAGAAACCCAAAGAGTAGCAACATTCCAGAGCTAAGATTGTGATGTCATAATGCCTCATTCCACCAATGCCTAAGAGCCAACCTCAGCAGTGATGTCACAATGGCTTGATTATCCTATACTTGTCTCACAAAAGAACATCCATATTGGGTCAGACCAATGCTTCCTCTAGCCCAGCATCCTGTCTTCACGGAAGCCAATCCAAGTCACAAGTACCTGGCAGAAACCCAAATAGGAGCAACATGCCATGATACCAATCCCAGGGCAAGCAGTGGCTTCTCTCATGTCTATCTGAATATCAGACTATGGACTTTTCTTCCAGGAACTTGTCCAAACCTTTTTTAAACCCAGCTACGCTAACCACGGTTACCACATCCTCTATGAATTCTCAATAGGATTGGTCAGCATCTCAATATTCACCTTATACCCCCCCAGCTATGTATCACAAATTCCATATTCCCAAACGATGTAGCTATCCCCCACCCTTACAAATCACCTTCAAAAACTATTCAAATTATGGTTATCCCCTCAGGAACAGCACATGCTCCTTTCACCACCAGACACTGTTTAAAGTAGATGTGTTTTTTTTTTTTTTTTGTATGGCGACTTGTTTGTGGAGACTTTTAATCTTGATCATTTTTTAATTATCAGACATTTTACAAAACAACAAAATCGCTGCATAAAAGACACTCAAAACCAACATAGGAAATGTACCAAACCATAATACCCCTAACCCAATTATGAAAAGATGGATCTATAAATACCGTGTTTCCCCCAAAATAAGACAGTGCCTTATATTCATTTGGGGCCCGAAAAAGGCACTAGGTCTTATTTTCGGGTAGGGATCATTTTTTTCATGTACATGATCATCTCTCCCTTCCTTTCCTTCACCCCAATTCTTCCTCTTTCCTTTCCCCCACATCTGCAACATCTTTTCCTCCCGTCTCACCCATCCCCTTGTGCCTTCCCTCTGCAGCATCTTTCTATCCCTAGTGCATCAAAACCCTTTACCCACCTTTCATCCTTCCTTCCCTCACTCCCATCCCTTGTGCAGCAGAACCCTTGACCACCCGCCGCACAGCCAAACCGCCGCTAACCCTTCATCCTTCCCTCCCAACCGATCCCCGCCGACCGCGACTATAAATACCTTCCGGCAGAGGAGAGTCGGGCCAGCAGCACTCATAGGCTGCTTCGCGACCTTCTCGCTGCGGCCTTCTGTGTGCCATGTTATGGATGATGTCATCAGAACACAGAAGGCCCCCAGCGAGAAGGCCGCAAAGCAGCCTATGAGTGCTGCTGGCCCGATGCTCCTCTGCCGGTAGGTATTTATGATTGCGGTCAGTGGGGGTCAGTTGGGAGGGAAGGATGGAGGGTCAGCGGGTGTTCGGCGGTTCAGCTGCGTGGTGGGGGGGGCGAGGCGGGGGGAAATGTGGCTGCCTACAACTAGGGCTTATTTTCGGGGGTAGGGCAGCCACCGAGTTCCTGGTAACAGGTGGTCGCGACATGGAAGATTAGCTTCAGAAAGGGATAGCAGCCCTGAAGAAACCCTCGGGGTGAAACATATCGGCTTTGATATCCCTTAGAATTCGACCACTTTAAGCACTAGCACAAAAAAAAATTTATTATATATTATTTATTGTTTTGAAAGACACAATTACATTCTAAGAATACAGTATAAGAGACCCGGTGAAGATTAAATGCATAAAGCCAGATACTATGAAACACACTTGAGTATCTCGGTGGCACTTCTGAGGGTCTGGGTGATTCGAAATATTGTGATGAGGGTTAGGCGGTAGCCAAAGTTGGACTGCCCTCCTTTACAAAGCCACGCTAGCATCTTTAGTGCCGGCCGCCGCGGTAACAGCTCCGACGCTCATAGAATTCCTACGAGCATCTGAGCTGTTACCGCCGCGGCTGGCGCTGGAAACGCCAGCGCGGCTTTGCAGAGGGGGGACAGCCATAAATACAATGAATGAGGTAAACATTAAAATGCTTTAAGCCCAGATTTCTCCATACTTTTAGTAAAAAGGCCCCTAAATAAATCTGCTACCTTCTAACATATTTTTCCTCTCTAAGCTGAGCGAGAGTCCTCTACATACAGTCCTGCCAGCGGGGGGCTGCTGTTTCACTATCGCATTTTCAGTGGCGAGGGACAGGCAAGCCTTGCGGGTCTCCAGGGACTCCGCCTGTCCCTGCAATTGAAAGAGCACCCTCTACTGGTAGCAATGCAGCTGGAGGACTCCTGCTCGGCTCACAGGGGACAGTGCATTCTGGAAGGGTTTAGGGAATCGTTTCTGCCGTACTTAAGACTGTTCTGCAGGGCAACATATAGAAAACCTCCAGCTAGGGAAGCGGAGCAAAATGCCAGCCTTTTGCAGTTTGTGATATGTGCGCTTCAGTCGCTCTGTCCTTCGGTGTCCTAATGCTTATTGCAACGCAGACCTTCTGTTATTCCCTGCAGTGGCTTTACGCAGTATTTCCAGCCATTCTCCCTAATGAAAGCATCTAGCCGAACTAATCAAAACATAGCCTTAATTAATCAGCGTTTGGCAGTCTATAACTCTGAGCTACGCTCTAAATTACTTGTGACAACTTTCTTAATACAAAACTCAAATATCTGTGGGGAGTCCCAGGCCTCCATCAGCTGGCTGGTTCGCATATCCTCAATTTACGTAATATACTTTAATAAAGTGGCAATAAGCCATTTTCTCCAAGGTGCCAACGGAGCATTTTCCCCCTTAGAACATGACATTAGATTATTTATCACTTTACGTAAGGCAAAACTATTATAGCGAAGATACGCCTCACAGCCCACTGCTGCAGAAAGGGGATTTAGGAACACAGATTGAAAAGGTAGGTCAGCAAGCAGGTTATGAGGTCTTATTATTTAAACTGCATTACGGTTTCATATTGCTGGCTGAGATTACACACAAGCAAAATGTCTGTGAAACCCAGGCCAGAGGCGGAGACTAAGCAGAGATTCTACTATAGGAAGGTAATTAGGTTCTGATGATACCCATCTCATGTCCATATTTAGTTATCTTGAAAACCAGACCTGGTGACCAGATGTGCCTACGAATCGGTCAGTGTTGCAACGGCAGCTCGCAAACTCGCCCGAGCCTGGCAGGGCTGCCAAGGGGGGGCCGATCTTCTGAGCGGGAGATTTAGGACCTGCCCATAGCTCCAATAGCTCCTCCCGACTATCCGTAGCTCTGCCTAGCCCCACCCATAATTCCACCCTGGCGCACGCCGATTGGTGGCTAGGAGCACCAGAAGTAGCCTCCTCTTCCAGCGGGAGACGCCTTCATAAAATGCCATCGCCTGCTTCTATGGGACTAGCAGCAGAGGAGATGACATTTAAATGAAGGTGATCCCCGTGGTTGTTGGAAAGGGAGGCCGTTCAGTGGGAGATCCTGACTCCTCGGCGGGAGACTTGGCAGGTCGGATCTGATTCTCAGGATGTCCACCGTGAACAGACATGCGCTTTATTTGGCTCGATGTGGTTTTCAAATGGAATATTTTGGTTAATGGCAAGCTTGACGCCTGCAGACAAAATTCTCAACCCAATCCCCTGGTACACCTGGCCAGTCAGGTGTTTCAGGGTACCCGCTATGAATATGCATGATATAAATTTGCATTCACTGCTTCCATTGTATGCAGGTCTATCTCAGGCATATTCATTGTGGCAATGTATCAAGTCAAAAAGTATAGTGCTCCAAAACTCTTACGTAGTGCTTTTGTCCAAATTGCCTTACACCGCAGAATGATTCCAACGGGATAACAAATGTAAATAATAAGTTAAAACAAATAAGTCAATGGCTTAAAGACAACATGTTGGCCCTGAATGCAACCAAATCTTCAATAATGTTTTTTCCATGGAAAAAGGATCTTACATTCTCATCGCAAATACTCTTAGACAATTTCCCATTACAAAAAGTAACAACGACGAAAATACTAGGAGTATTATTAGACCAAGAACTTTCTTTTCATGATCAGAACAGTTCCGTAGTTAAAAACTGTTTCTATAAGCTACGTCTCATTAGATCTCTATCCAAAGTCTTAAAACCAGAAGCTCTTTATTTGAATTCATTCTTTGATTATTTCTAGGCTAGATTACTGTAACACATTGAATCATGGCATAACTCAGAAAGAAATAAGAAGGCTACAAATTATACAAAATACAGCAATAAAAATTATTACTAACTCCAAAAAATATGATCATGTCACACCTCTTCTACGAAAATCACACTGGTTACCAATTTCGCACAGAATAATCTATAAAATTGCACTGATAACCTTCAAAATCCAACAAACCAATGCCCCAGTATTTCCAGATCGTTTCTTGACCCCACACTCTCCAGCCAGGACTCTAAGATCAACGGAACAGCATTTGCTGACTATCCCGTCTCTAAAAATAAGAGGTACCAGAAGAGCTACAATTTTTTCAGTCATAGCACCCCAGCTTTGGAACAACTTACCAATCTATCTACGTGGAGAAACCTCATTAGAAAAATTCAAAAGCACATTAAAATGCTACCTGAGTCATAGATAGGATAATTCATCTATCATTAATCCCATTATCATTAATTTTAACCAGATCTTATGTATAGGTCACAATCTCCCCTATCCTCTTTTTAGGCTTAGCCATATTTTAAAAAACATTCTTCAGTACCCTCCTGATGTTGTTTTTCCTTAAATGTACTTTTACTTTCCTTAAAGATTGTAGTTCACCCCTCTTCCCTTTCACTAATTACTTGTGCACATATATTGTATGGGGTAAAGGCTGAGGGCAAAACAGAAGCACAGGGAACAGGAGACTTGCCCAAAATTCAAGGGGAGGCGGCCCAGGTAAATACGGAGGTGGAGGAAAAATGACGGGACCTGCGGTGTTTATACGCAAATGCAAGAAGCCTCATGGCCAAGATGGGTGAACTAGAGGTCGTAGCCAAGGGGGAGGACCTGGATATAATTGGAATTACAGAAACATGGTGGACAGAGGAGAATCAATGGGATGTGGCGCTGCCGGGGTACAAGCTCTACAGGAGGGACAGGACCCACAAGAAGGGGGGAGGCATAGCACTATATATAAAGGACTCTATCTACTCGGTCGGGATGGATATGGCAAAGAAGGCAGAGGGGCTGGAATCGCTATGGGTCAAATTGCCGGGAAACAAGGGTGCAGGCATAAAACTGGGGCTGTACTATCGCCCCCCTGGTACTATCGCCCACCTGGAGGAAATCGGACACGACTTGGAAGCTGAACTGAGACAAGAATGCAGGACTGGAAGTGTAACAGTGATGGGGGACTTCAACTACCCGGGGATAGACTGGAGTACGGGTCACTCCAACTGCACTAGGGAGACAGGATTTGTAGAAGCTGTGAAGGACTGCTTCATGGAGCAACTAGTTAGGGAACCGACGCGAGGGAGTGCTACTCTTGACCTCATCCTAAACGGATTAGGGGGGCCTGCAAGAGAGGTAGAAGTGGGAGGACCACTAGGCAACAGTGATCACAACGCGATCAGATTCACATTAGAAAGGGGGACACCCATAGTAAGGAGGACCGCAACAACTGCGCTCAACTTCAGGAAAGGGAACTATGTTGCTATGAGGGAAATGGTGGGGAGGAAGCTCAAAAACATCCTTAGGATGGAGACTGTAGGAAGCGCCTGGACCCTATTCAGGGACACCCTGCAGGAAGCACAAAGAATGTACGTCCCAAGTTTCAGGAAAGGCGGCAAGAACAAGTGGTCAAAGGACCCGATTTGGATCTCAACAGAAGTAAAGAGGGCAATAAACGACAAGAAAGTGTCCTTCCGGAGATGGAAAAAGGACCCAACGGAGGAAAATCACCAGGCGCACAGGAAATGCCAAAAGGAATGCCACCAAGAGGTTAGAAAAGCAAAAGGGAAATACGAAGAGGGGCTGGCCAGGGAGGCGAAAAACTTCAAGGCATTCTTCAGTTACGTAAAGGAGAAGCGACCAGCGAGAGAGGAGGTGGGGCCGTTGGACGATGGGGATAGGAAGGGAGTGATTAAGGAGGATAAAGAGGTAGCTGAGAGGTTGAACACGTTCTTCTCGTCGGTTTTCATGAGCGAAGACACATCTAATATACCGGACTCAGAGGAGCTCATGAGTGGGGAACAGGCTGAAAAATTAGAACACATAGAGGTAAGTAAGGAGGATGTCCTCAAGCAGATAGACAGGTTAAAATGCGGCAAATCGCCGGGCCCGGACGGGATCCACCCAAGGGTTCTGAAAGAACTAAGACAAGAAATAGCGGGCACAATCCAGCATGTTTGCAACCTATCCTTGAAAACTGGAGAGGTACCAGAGGACTGGAAATTGGCGAATGTCACACCTATCTTCAAGAAGGGTTCGAGGGGTGACCCCGGGAACTACAGGCCGGTGAGCCTGACTTCAATTATAGGGAAGATGGTGGAAGCTATGATCAAGGACAGTATTTGCGAGCACATCGAGAGATATGGCCTACTGAGAACAAGCCAGCATGGATTCTGTAAGGGAAGGTCATGCTTAACGAACCTTCTGTACTTCTTTGAGGTAATAAGCAGTCGGGTGGACAATGGGGAACCCATAGACATCATTTACCTCGATTTTCAAAAGGCTTTCGACAAGGTGCCACATGAAAGGCTGTTTAGGAAGCTGTGGAACCACGGGGTGGGAGGGGATGTGCACAGATGGATCGAGCACTGGTTGTCGGGTAGACTGCCGAGGGTCGGAGTAAAGGGACAATACTCTGACTGGCGGGGAGTCACGAGCGGTGTGCCACAGGGATCGGTGCTGGGACCGTTACTCTTCAACATATTTATCAATGACCTGGAAAAGGAGGCAAAGTGCGAGGTTATAAAATTTGCAGACGATACCAAACTGTGCGGCAGAGTTAGGTCCAGGGAGGAGTGTGAGGACCTGCAAAGGGACCTGGACAAGCTGGAAGACTGGGCAAACAAATGGCAAATGCGCTTTAACGTGGAAAAATGCAAGGTCATGCATATAGGGAAAAAGAACCCGTTGTTCAACTACAAATTGGGGAGGGGCATTGTTGGGAGACAGCAGTCTTGAGAGAGACTTGGGTGTGCTGGTGGATGCATCACTGAAGCCATCTGCACAGTGCGCAGCAGCCTCGAAAAAAGCCAACAGGATGCTGGGCATCATAAAGAGGGGCATAACAACCAGGACACGGGAAGTCATCATGCCATTGTATCGAGCGATGGTGCGTCCACATCTGGAATACTGCGTTCAATATTGGTCGCCGTACCTCAAGAAGGACATGGCGGTACTTGAGAGAGTCCAAAGGAGAGCAACGAAACTGGTAAGAGGGCTGGAACACTGCCCATACGCCGAGAGGTTGGATAGGCTGGGGCTCTTCTCTTTGGAAAAAAGGAGGCTCAGGGGAGATATGATAGAGACCTTCAAGATCATGAGGGGCATAGAGAGGGTGGATAGGGACAGATTCTTCAGGCTGAAGGGGACAACAGGTACGAGGGGGCATTCGGAGAAACTTAAGGGAGATAGGTTCAGAACAAATGCAAGGAAGTTTTTTTTCACCCAAAGGGTCGTGGACACTTGGAATGCGCTACCGGAGGAAGTGATCAGGCAGAGTACGGTACAAGGATTCAAACAGGGATTGGACGGATTCCTGAGGGATAGGGGGATCGTGGGATACTGAGAGAGGTGCTGGGATGTAACACAGGTATAGAAAGCTAACCAGGTAATAAGTATAGAAATCCAACCAAGTCGTGCATGTGCAAGACCGGAGGGTTAGGACTTCGGTGGGAAGATAGGACTCAATGGGAAACCAAGGTGGCAAGGGGGCCCCTTCTGGTGACTCAGACAGGCCGTGACCTGTTTGGGCCGCCGCAGGAGCGGACTGCTGGGCGGGATGGACCTATGGTCTGACCCGGCGGAGGCACTGCTTATGTTCTTATGTACTTGTACAAACTGTTTTATTTTGTCTCCCAATTTTTTTATTGTCATTCGCATTGAAGTATTTGATATTACGTGTACAACACACTTTTAATAAACTTGAAACTTGGATGAAAGAATGTGATATGAGATAAGGACTAAAATGTCTCGCTGGTTGATCGCTGGAATAATGTCTCGCTGGAATAATAATGTCTTGCTGGAATAATGTCTCTCTGGAATAATAATGTCTCGCTGGAATAATAATGTCTTGCTGGAATAATGTCTCGCTGGAATAATAATGTCTTGCTGGAATAATGTCTCGCTGGAATAATAATGTCTCGCTGGAATAATAATGTCTCACTGGAATAATGTCTCTCTGGAATAATAATGTCTCGCTGGAATAATAATGTCTTGCTGGAATAATGTCTCGCTGGAATAATAATGTCTTGCTGGAATAATGTCTCGCTGGAATAATAATGTCTCGCTGGAATAATAATGTCTCACTGGAATAATGTCTCTCTGGAATAATAATATCTCTCTGGAATAATAATGTCTCGCTAAAATAATAATGTCTCGCTGGAATAATAATGTCTTGCTGGAATAATGTCTCGCTGGAATAATAATATCTCTCTGGAATAATAATGTCTCGCTAAAATAATAATGTCTCGCTGGAATAATAATGTCTTGCTGGAATAATGTCTCGCTGGAATAATAATATCTCTCTGGAATAATAATGTCTCGCTAAAATAATAATGTCTCGCTGGAATAATAATGTCTTGCTGGAATAATGTCTCTCTGGAATAATAATGTCTCGCTGGAATAATGTCTCGCTGGAATAATAATGTCTCGCTGGAATAATAATGTCTCGCTGGAATAATGTCTCTCTGGAATAATAATATCTCTCTGGAATAATAATGTCTCGCTAAAATAATAATGTCTCGCTGGAATAATAATGTCTCGCTGGAATAATGTCTCGCTGGAATAATAATGTCTCGCTGGAATAATAATGTCTCACTGGAATAATGTCTCTCTGGAATAATAATATCTCTCTGGAATAATAATGTCTCGCTGGAATAATGTCTCGCTGGAATAATAATGTCTCGCTGGAATAATAATGTCTCACTGGAATAATGTCTCTCTGGAATAATAATATCTCTCTGGAATAATAATGTCTCGCTGGAATAATAATGTCTTGCTGGAATAATGTCTCACTGGAATAATAATGTCTCGCTGGAATAATAATGTCTCGCTGGAATAATGTCTCGCTGGAATAATAATGTCTCACTGGAATAATGTCTCTCTGGAATAATAATATCTCTCTGGAATAATAATGTCTCGCTGGAATAATAATGTCTTGCTGGAATAATGTCTCACTGGAATAATAATGTCTTGCTGGAATAATGTCTCGCTGGAATAATAATGTCTCGCTGGTTGATCGCTGGAATAATCTTCCACAACAGGTAATTGAGGCCAGCAGCGTGCCAGATTTTAAGAAAAGATGAGATTTGCTTGTGGGATCTCTTCATGGAGGTAGTTAGGGGGTGGGCCATTAGAGTGGGCAGATTAGATGGGCCGTGGCCCTTTTCTGCCATCATGTTCTATGTTTCTATGTAAGCTACCCAATGTATTTGCTAGACCTCAGTTGATCTTTAGCCTTCCCTTAACTTGAATTCTCTATTTTTGCCTCCAATGCCTCTACCCGGAATCCGTTGAATCAACGGTAGATGCAAGACTGTGAGAGCTAAGTAAGGCTTAAGGGGTAACCTCGCTGTTTGCCGTGGCACCACCAAGCCGATGGCCACAGCCTCCCGTTGATTCTCAAAGAAATCTGTACCTCTTCAGAGGTCTGCATGGCAGTGGAAAACTAATAGTGCCCAGTTGTGATTGGAACTTATGTTTTTTATAATTAGATTAATAACGAATTGAGCTTATAATGTTGGGGTATGAGCCAGAGTATCAGACACTGCTACAGACGCACAGGCCTGGCTCAAGATAATATAGTGCCCTGGTCCACGCCCCGCTCCCCGGCCAGACGAAGCTCTGGCCCAGGTCACCTGGCACTATAAGGCGCCAAACGGCCGGGGCCGTGACATCACTGACCCCTAACTCAAGGTACCATTTGGCTTGAACACTTCCCTCCTCCGACGCTACTACCCGGTCCTGGCAGGATATGACTTCACAGGCCAGCTGCCGCAAAGAGGGAAGGCCGATGTCGGTGTCGAGGAGTAGCATCGGAAGAGGGAGGTGTTCAAGCTTAACTTATGGGCCGGTGATGTCACGGACCTGGGTGTTTGGCGCCCTTTAGCACCGGCTCCCTGGGCCAGAACCTTAACTGATCCTCAGGTTAAGCCAGCCTTACGTGAATTTCATGTTTTGGAGAAAGAAGGGAAAGCTCCAATCTCTCATCTGAGCCATATGTAGAATTATCTTGTAATATACTGTTGGTAAGAGCTATGAGCAACGTTACTGATGGTATTTAGAAAGGTCACCTTGCACTGATTGTAAGATGAAAAACGAAGAAGTTCGATTTGATGGTGATGTGTGCTGAATAATCTATTTTTTTCACCGAAGAAAATGGGGGAGGGGGACGACCCGCAATTCAGCATCATACACTCCACTGCTTTTCTGCAAATAAAATGATTTTTTACCACATAAAATGCGACCATATGTAAAATAAGAAAGGATCGATCATTCTAGCAATATAATTGGTTGGCGAGCCTCAAAGTGTTCTCAGCACCCTGATTGAAAAGTATGTTATTTCCTGAAACTCCCTCCCCCCAACTTCCATTCCAGGAAAAAAATAAAATAAAGGAAGAAAAGCTTGTCAGCATTACGGGCCACTGGGGAACAGCTGTCCTTTCTGCTTAAAATTTCATTCCTGCTATCACATTGCAAGGGCAAAAAGACTGTGTTAGCTCTGCATTACGGAGAGAAGACGCCCGTTAAGCTTTTCTGCAGTCGGACCACGTTTTTCAACGCCTCATGTCGCACTTTACCGAATCAAAGGCAGGGATGGACGGAGAAAAGTCAGCAGCAAGTTTTAAGCAAACTTTAAGGGCTCCTTTTATGAAGTTTTTAGCGCCCGCACCGGATTAGCACGCGCCGAAAAACTACCGCCTGCTCAAGAGGAGGCGGTAGCGGCTGGCGCGCGGGGCATTTTAGCGCACGCTATTCCGCAATGTTAAGGCCCTAACGCGCATTCGTAAAAGAAGCCCTAAGCGTTTCCCTCTTACCTGCTGAACAACGTAACTTTTAGCCTCCAGCCCCCCGACCTTTACCACTTTTACGAGTTGTGGTAATCTTGTTCAAAGATTTCATTAGTTTGTACATTTTTGAATAGAATTTAAAATTTTAGTTTTTGGCTAGGGTCACCAGATTTCCCCCTTTTTAAAAAAAAAAAAAGAGGACACCGGGTCCGTCCCCATTCTGCTCCCCTGCCCCGCCAGGATGCTCCATACAGTGCCGATATCGGCGGTCACCTACAAGTAGCCATTGATCTCGTATCAATCGGTTCATAGACAAAACCGCCGAAGACAAAGGCACGCGCCGACAACTGAGCACAAGACGGAAGCGCACGCTGAAGAAAAAGAGTGTTTTTAGGGGCTCCGATGGGGGGTTTTGTTGGGGAACCCCCCCCCCCACTTTACTTAATACAGATCGTGGCGGCGTTGTGGGGGGTTTGGGGGGTTATAACCGCCCTCATTATACTGGAAACTTAACTGTTTCCCTGATTTTTAGGGAAAAAGTGAAGTTTTCAGCAAAATGTAGGGGGTTACAACCCCCCAAACCCCCCACAACGCCCCCACAATGCAGCGCGATCTGTATAAAGTAAAGTGGGGGGTTCCCCCCCACGCCCCCCGTCGAAGCCCTTTAAAACAGTCATTTTCTTTGGCGCGCGCCTCCGCATTGCGCTCAGTTGTCTGCGCGCGCCTTTGTCCCGGCGCGCTTTTGACCTGACACCTATCAATCACTTGACTGCGCCGCATACAGAATTGCGCCTCCAGAAAGGATAGGCGCCGGAAATGTAGGGCAGGGTTTTCCAGGCCTACATTTCCAGCAGCTATCTTTTTCGTGAATCGCTCCTAGGCAGGTGCTGTAGGCCGCCTAACGCCACTTGTGGCATTAGCTACGCCCACAGTGGCATGAGGCGACCTAAAGCACCTAAGGAGGCACGAGTCTGGTGCAGATATTTTAGGCCTCGGTAGGCGCTGTGACTTTGACATTTTTCACCGTTTTAAACACCGTTTCTTAATTCACTTAAGGCTAGATTCACTAACGCCACGGATCGGATCCGATCCGTGAGCGATCTGATCCGTGGCCGGGGGGGCTGATTCATCAACTGCTCGGATCGCTGAATAGCGATCCCGATGCATGCGCAGACCATCGGTAGATGGTCTGCGCATGCTTAAAGAGCAGCAACTTTTTTTAAAAAAAAATTTACTTTTTTAACTTTTCATTTTTTATAGCAAGCCCGTGGTTTTAACCCGCGGGTTAAAACCCCGGGCTCGCACTGCGGAGGAAGGCCCGAGCAGAAGCAGGGCAGCGCTGTGTGGTATTTACTCGTAACTCCAGAGTCGGGGAGGCAGAGAAGCAGGATCGAGGCAGAGAGCAGGGCGGCAGAAGGCAGGGCAGTCGGAAAGGACCTGAGCGAGTGGTCCTCAGCAGTCGCTTATTTTTGGATCGGTCAGCCCAGTCGGTGTCCCTCGTTTTGTTTAGTGAATCGCTGCCCTGCCTACGTTTGAATGCTGTTCCCCCTCATTTGCATGCGCGGATCGGAGGATGATCGGGACGGAGGTTAGTGAATCGGGTCGGAGGGAAATCGGGTCACAAAGGGGTTGCTAAGTGGTCGGAACTTGATTGGTGGGCTTAGGGCTCCTTTTATCAAGGCACGCTACAGGGGTTAGTGCGTCGGACATTTCATCACGCGCTAACCCCCGCGGCAAGCCTAAAAACTAACGCCTCGTCAATGGAGGCGTTAGCGACTAGCGCGGCAGGCGGCTGAAAGCGCGGTATTCCGCGCGTTAACCGCCTACCGCACCTTGATAAAAGGAGCCCTTAGTTGCCAATAGGGTACCTACCAGCGTGTAAGTTTAGACACTGTTTGTAGAATTTTTGCTTTAATGCCTTTGAACCCCCTTCTATACACACGTCGAGACAGTAAGATCTATGAGCTGAAAAATCCCTTACTCTATTATTTATTCACCATGTCCTATAAATAATTATTCAAATTCTTACAGTCAGCTAGAAAATGGGCAAGAACTAGACCTAAAGAGGTGTCAAGCGGAACAATAAGACAGACAAATTTCCATGTCAAGAGGGGTGTGAACGTGTTCCCATGGAAACAGTTTTTCGTTCATTTCCAAACCATTTTCAGGTTGTGTTGCTTAACCTGATATTTGGACTTTAAAAAAAAAAAAATTGGTTTCAAACTATTTGCTGAAAATTTTTAATGCCGTTAGAACTTTTTAACATACGCTAGTCGACTGGGCTCCTTTCACAAAGCGATTCATCCGTGGCAAATGCATCGAAGCACATTTCATTCCTATGGACTTTGGTGCGTTTGGCACGGGAGAATTGCTACCGTAGTTCTGTACAAGAGGCCCTCTCAAAATTTACACTCACAGTTTCATGATAGCGTGCAAAATTAGGCACATAGGTTGTGGAACGGTGTCAGGTGGGCTTATATCTTGTTAAATTAAGTGCTAATTGGCTTTAAGTTCCAATTATGGCCCCTAATTGGCGTTGACTGGCACTGACCTCTCGTTATAATATACACACAACTGCCCTTAGATGGTATTCATTGGCTTAACTGATGTGGTGACTGACTACACCAGTTTTCAGCCAATGCCCCCCTCCCCCAAATTTCTAATTAAGAGTTCCACGTGGAAATCTTAGGCCGCCTAAGTGGAGATGCCCTCTAAAACCTAAAGATGCATACCTGAAAGGTAGGCATGGTTATGGGTGGAGAATAGGCGTGGTTTACTTAAGCATCACTACGTGTCAGAGACAGGTGCTGGTAAATTAGGCCTGGCAAAACCTGGCCTAACCTACTGGCGTCTACCTCACAGATGCCTAGTGATGCCTAAGTCCAGCTAGGTGTGATTCTATAAGTGATGCCAGTGGTTGATTGACAACCGTGCCACTATAGGATCTGATTCTTACCCCTTCTTCTACGAAACCGCGCTAGCGATTTTTAGTGTAGAGGGAGCCATGCTGCTTCCGACGCTCATTGAGTTCCTATGAGCGTCGGGAGCAGCGCGGGCCACTCAGTGCGGCTCCCCATGCTAAAAACCGCTAGCGCGGTTTTGTAGAAGAGGGGGTTAGTGTTTAGGAGGAAATTCTATGAGTGGCACGCAAAAAATGGGCACTGGAAAAGATTGTAATTTCACTTTTATCAATGTGCAGGCGAGCAAACGCCATCAATCTTAGACATGCTCCGAAGCTGACGTCATCTATCTTGGACTTGGCACCACGTCAGCCATTCCAGTTCTTTCAGTTTCGGGGTCGGGCTCTGCGCCGATGATTGGATCACGTCAGCCATACTCAATTTTTTTTTTTTTTTTTTTTTTAGCACACCGTTAACGCCACGGTCGCCCACTTTTTCAGCCGGTTTCACACAAGTTCTTGTCGGGGCTTGTATGTTACATCTCAACATAGGTAGAAGGTTTTAGCTTATATTTCTTTAACACTGAGGCTTCCGTGGTTATGCCCATTACGCTTATATGTTTGCATTAGTATTCTACACATGGCACTTCTTACTAGTTATAGTAACTTGCAGTGCCTATGGGACCTTGCGTAGTTTGATGCCAAGCACAGGTCAGGTTCGCTAGGCGTCTGTTCACTTTCTCTATGCCAGTCTGAATTTATAAACAACTTACTTATTCCATACTAGAGAGTTGCATGGGGACAGAAATCCCACCTATCCCCACCCGTCCCCGCCAGGATCCTCTCCATCCCCATCCATCCCCCGTAAGGAATTACCTCCATCCCCGCCCGTCCCCATAAAAAGCAGCAATTACTTCTGACAGGATCATCAATTCCACAGTTTCTTTTGCTGTTTTCCTTGTGGAATCTCTTTGGTGGAACCCTTTTTTTGTTTTCTGTTCAGGTAATTAACTTATAACCCCCCTCTTTTACTATGGCTGACGTGTCCCATTATATTATATGGACGAACCCTGCTTCCAAAGCCTTCCATCCCCGTGGGAGTCCCGTGGGCCAGAGTGGGGTCCCCGTGGGAGTCCCATGGGTTAGGGGGGGAATTCCCGCGTGACCCGCGGGATTCCCGCGATCCCCGTTCCCATGCAGACCTCTATTCCATACAATCAAACAAGGACTTTAAGATCTACATCTCACAACCTTCTTACCATTCCCTCGTTGAAATATATCAGTACAATGAGGACCACAATTTTCTCCGTTAGCGCCCCCTCTCTTTGGAACAGTATCCCAAATCACTTACGTGAAATAACAACTCTTGCCGATTTCAAGCTGAAGTTAAAGACATTTTTATTCCTTGATGCTTTTGTCACTTAAACCGGAGTCCTTCTAAGGACGACTTAGGGCTCCTTTTACGAAGCCGCGTTAGCGGCTATTTCACACGCACCTTTTTAGCGCGCGCTAACCCCCGCGCTAGTCGAAAAACTACCGCCTGCTCAAGAGGAGGCGGTAGCGGCTAGCACGGCCAGCAAATTAGCGCGCTATTACGCGCGTTAAACCGCTAACGCAGCTTCGTGAAAGGAGCCCTTAGATTCAGGCAAGGTTTCTACCTTCAGTTCCCCCTCCCTTTGTTCTCTCCCTTGAATGTTCTCTTTCTTTCTATCAATTGTAGTTCCAACCCATCTTCCCTTTTGTTCCGGTTCCTCAATGTCTTTATAAACTGTCATTTCCCCTGGTTTGTCTTTGTTCATATTGTATTTAATTGGCGCATTGTTTTGGCGTTTTTTGTACATCGCCTAGAAGGCTTGATTTGGCGGTATAAGAAATTTTAAAAACTTGTTTTATGATAATTTCACGGTTGCCCGCCTTTAGATGCGTTGTTTTCAGAACTGTCGGATACCTTCCCCTCTGGTTGTTTTTAACACCAAATTCTACGTTTTTTGAGTGGCACATTGGCACTTTCACTGTCGCTTGGCCACATTTGGGTGATTTCTCCTCTTTGGTTTCTCTCACAGCTCTCTCTGATTGTTTCATTGTATTTTGCTTTTTGTTTTTTAATTGAGATTTTATTATGCTTTACATTGATGTCATGTTTTTACCTTTGTTCCTCTAAAAGGACCCCTGAGGAAGGCTCACATCGTCCAAACGTGGCCCGTGTTGGGTCCAGGTTCCAGTGCCAGTTTATTTGCATAGTACAGCTCTCCCCCGGCGAAGTCGCGGTTCAGAGTTCGCGGCCCTAGTCGTTCGCGGCTTTTCCCTCTGCAATTACAGTGCTAGAAAAATAGCCTCTGTCCGCCTCTTCCGTGACCTGGGACCCCCGCCGTGCGTATCCTCCGGCCCTGCGACATCACCGATCCGCTCTGCCTGACCTGCGATCCCGGTCCGGGTCGGAGCCGCAAGTGCCACCGCCCCCATTGGCACTCGCAGCAGCCGCTGCCGCCCCTGCAGCCCTCTCCCACCTCCGATCCCCGCTTCTCTTCCGCATCCAATAATCGTGGTTTTTTGCAATTCGCGGTCACTCCATGAACATAACCCTCACGAATTTTGGGAGAGTACTGTATAAATAAAAGAATCTTGCATCATAGAAACATGATGGCAGTTAAAGGCCATCCACAGCATCCACTATTTCCTCCTTTCCGTATTGGCTAAGGCTCTTACCATTTGCATCTCCTCTTCCGATTGGCTAAGGCTCTTTACACCTGCATTGTGAGGTCATAGAGCTTTATGGTTATAGAAACATAAAAACATGATGGCAGATAAAGGCCAAATGGCCCATCTGCAGCATCCACTATCTCCTCCTCTCCCTATTGGCTAAGGCTCTTAACATTTTTGCATCTCCTCTTCCTATAGGCTAAGGCTCTTTACAGCTGCATTGTGAGGTCATAGAAACATGATGGCAGATAAAGGCCAAATGGCCCATCCACAGCATCCACTATCTCCTCCTCTCCCTATTGGCTAAGGCTCTTAACATTTTTGCATCTCCTCTTCCTATTGGCTAAGGCTCTTTACACCTGCATTGTGAGGTCATAGAGCTGCCCATCCACAGTAACCATTATCTCTTTCTCTGTCCGAGAGATTCCACGTGCCCATCCCAGGCCCTTTTGAATTCAGACAACGTCTCTGTCTCCACCACCTCTTCTGGGAGACTGTTCCACGCATCTACCACCCTTTCTCATTGATCCCTTTAGTCCTTTTGTTTTTCTCCAATATACGTTCTCTTTCCTGTATTTATTTTAGTTCTCCCCCCCTCCCCCCCAGCTCATTCTTAGTACGTTTATTTTGTGTTTTGTGTTTGTCTGAGTAAAATTGGTCGGTTAATTATTGTTGTTTTAAATTTTGTTCTTACCCCTATTTTATTGTTGTAAAACGCTTACGTATTTGATAAGCATTCAGTCAAATTTACAATAAACCTGGAAATTTCTGTAAAAAAGTATTTCCTTAGATTACTCCGGAGCCTATCACCTCTTAACTTCATCCTATGCCCAGAGCTTCCTTTCAAATGAAAGAGACTCAACTCATGCGCATTTACATTACGTAGGTATTTAAACGTGTCTATCATATCTCCCCTATCCCGCCTTTCCTCCAAAGTATACAGATTGAGATCTTTAAGTCTGTCCCCATACGCCTTATCACAAAGACCACACACCATTTTAGTAGCCTTTCTCTGGACCGACTCCATCCTTTTTATATCTTTTTGAAAGTGAGGCCTCCAGAATTGTACATAATATTCTAAATGAGGTTTCACCAGAGTCTTATACAGGGGCATCAATACCTCTTTTTTCCTACTGTCCATACCTCTCCCTATGCAACCTAGCATCCTTCTAGCTTTCTCCATCACCTTTTTAAACCTATTTGGCCACCTTAAGAACATCACATACAATCACATCCAAGTGCCGCTCTTCTGTCATGCACCTAAGCTCTTCACTCCCTAATCTGTACCATTCTCTCGGGTTTTTGCAACCCAAACGTATGACCTTGCATTTCGTAGCATTAAATTTTAGCTGCCAAATTTCAGACCATTCTTCAAGCTTCACCAGGTCTTTCTTCATGTTATTCACATCATCCGGCATGTCTACTCTAGTGCAGATTTTTGTATCATCCACATAGAGGAAAATCTTACCCGACAACCCTTCAGCAATATCGTTTATAAAAATGTTAAAAAGAACAGGCCCAAGAACAGAAACTTTAGGCACACCACTGGTAACATCCCTTTCCTCAGAGCGATCTCCATTGATCACTACCCTCTGTCACCTTCTTGACCCAGCCCGTCACTTTGGGACCTATCCCAGCATCAAAGTGTCTTGGCTCCAAGGACTGATTCCACTTTGTGCGTTTGTGGACACTGGAAAAGATTTGGCACTCTGGGCTAGATTCACTAAGGCCATGGATCCGATCCAATCCGTGAGGGATCCGATCCGATCCATGGCTGGGGGGGGGGGGGGCCGATTCACGAAGTGCCCTCATGCAAATGAGGGCGATTATAATCACGCCCCCAACCTACCACACGGATCGCCTGAGAGCGATCCCGATGCATGCCCAGACCATCTACTTTGTCTGTAGATGGTCTGCGCATGCATTTGCTGGGTTTGGGGTTGGGTTTGGGTTTGGGTCTGGGTTTGGGTTTTTTAAAAAAAAAACTTTTTTACTCGCAAGCCCGTGGTTTTAACCCGCTGGTTTAAAGCGGGTTAAATCCACGGGCTCAAGCTGCAGGGAAGGGCGACAAGCAAGAGAATCAAGGCAGAGAGCCAGAAAGATACGGGGCAGAGAGCAGAGTCGGGACAGAGAGCAGGGTTTTTGCTCAAGCGACTGGTCCTCGCCAGTCGCTTGTTTTTGGATCGGCCAGCCCAGTCGGCGTTCCTTAAATTGTTCAGTGAATCACAGCCTTCCTACATTTGCATGCCGTGTCCCTCATTTGCATGCGCGGATCGGGATCGGAAGTTGATCGGCACCAAGGTTAGTGAATTGGGTCGGGGAACAGTCGGGTCACAAAGTGGTCAGGACATGATCGGTGTCCTTAGTGATTCTAGTCCTAAGTGCTATTGCCAATTCCTATGCCCCGATCTGGGTGACAGACTTATACCTGGTGTAAATCCTGTAATGTCGCTCAATGCTTTGGAATGCCCCTGACTCCGCCCATGCTCCTTCCATCCCCTTTTTAGTTGTACACTATGGGATTTAGGCACCTAGCATTATAGAATATAATCCTAATTGGTGCCAATAACCATCTAGAATTGGTTGTTAGCATGCAAATATTGTTCATTAATGGCTCATTCGCTAATTAAGTTGTGCATGCATTGTGGAAGTGCCTCCAAATTTGTGTGCTCCTCTCAGTCTTACCATATATAGAGAGATTCTTGCCCTTGGGTGGGGGGAGACAGGAAGAAAGAAGAGAGATGCTGGTTTTTGGTGTCGTTGATGAGATGAGACAGGAGGGTAAGGAGAGAGATGCTACCTTTCAGGGAGGGAGAGTAGGAGGGAAAGAGGAGAGATGTTGGGTCCAGGGTGAGGATTGGGGAGAGGAAGGAAGGAAGGGAGGCTGGCAGATGGCAACAGTAAGAAACATAGAAACATGACGGCAGATAAAGGCCAAATGGCCCGTCTAGTCTGCCCATCTGCAGCAACCAATTATCGCTTTCTCTCTCCGAGAGATTTCGCGTGCCTATCCCGGGCCCTTTTGAATTCAGACACAGTCTCTGTTGGACTTGGACTTTGGGAATTTTTATTTTTGGGGAACAGATCTAAGGGCTCCTCCGATAGCGGATTTAGCACGCGCTCTAGACGCTAATGCCAGCATTGAGCTGACGCTAGTTCTAGCCGCGTAGCGTGGGTTTATCATGCGTGCGCTAAATTTCAGTTCCTTGTAGGCTCTGAGACCACGATCCTATAAATGACACTTAAACATAGACACCCAGCAATACAGCGCATAGTGGCTATCAAGCTTGAGTTCGGCTGTTTCTAGAATTGTGAAAATTGGACTTAGGTGGACTGTTCCCTCTAAGCGAAGCGGGGGTCCTCCAACTGCATTGCCACCAGCAGGGGATGGTGCTTCAATACTGTGTTTTCAATTTGCTATGGAAAGGCAGGATCCTTGGAGCCCTGCAGGACTTGCCTGTCCCTCATTATTAAACATGTGATGGTGAAACAGCACCACCCGCTGGCAGGACCCTAGGCGGAGGACTGCTCAGAAGGGACAGTGCTTAGGTGCCAGTAGGAGCCAAAACCTTAGGCACCCCCTATTTAAGCCGAGGTTTTCTTGGCCTAATATTTGCGCCTAAGTTAAATTTAGGCGCATAGACGAAGAATATGCCCAAGATCCACATCTACTTTCTGATAGGCGCCTTGGTCTAGTCGTCTACCTGGAAGTTGTAGGTTCTTACCGAATTAGGTGCCTACCATCTAATCAGTTGCTTTTTAATCATCAATAGTGATTTTCAAGTAACTTTGCCAATTAGGTCTAATTGAATAAGTTGGATGCCTAGATCAACTATGTGAGTCAATCTAGGCCCTTAACTTTAGTCGTCTTTTATAGAATCAAGGTTAATGTGTCCTCTCTCTAGTGGCGAGGGTGAGAGGCTCCCTGCCCTCTTCTCACCCCCATCCACTCCCTTCCCCGCCCCCTCCTGCCGCACATGCGCTCCCCTTCCCCCCCGAACCTCGTTAACGTTCCCAACTCCAGCCTGCTGCTCGCGCCGGTGTCCAGGAAGTGATGTCAGAGGAAGAGCTGATGCAGGTTGGGGGTTTGCTGCTCGTGCCACAGAAAGCAGCCTAGGCGCTTGTCAGATGTGGCGCCCCCCTGTCGCCCTCCAGAGAGAGCTCTCAGTTGTAGGTGATAGACCTGGGTACTAGGGGTGGGGGGAGAGAAAGTGTTTCAGCAACATCATCAATCTTTCCAGTATTTCCACCTCTTTGCTTCTTGTAATACTGTGTTTGTTAATTTCACTTTCCATGATTGTCTAACATTTTTTAAATTAGCAAACAGCTGTAATTACTTCTACTGGCAGTAACAAGTTTTATTTTCTGGGTTTTAGCTCTATTTATTAGAACAAGAAGTTTATTAAAAAGTTATATTGTTTTCACATTTAGTGAACACTCATCACTTTACCAGCATGCTCTGTTGTTGGATGTTATGTATGCCATGCATAAGCATTTTTTTTTTAAATGATTACATTATGTAACATTTTTTTTGTTCCTGGGTAATAAGTGTTCTTTCTTAATTGCCTTTGCCACAAAAGAATAGAAAAAGGCAATCATTTCCCTCAAACTATGCTTTTGTGACTAGGACGTTGACATTTTGAAATTTCACTTGTTTTGCATAACATTCAAGATTGATTCTAAGTAGAGAATGACACGGGAACAAATTTCTCCCCGTCCCCGTGGGAACTCATTTGCCCGTCCCATCCCCGCAAGTTCTTTTCCTGTCCCTGCCCCATTCCTGCAAGCTCTGTCCTCATCTGCACAAGCCTCAAACCCTTTAACATCATAAGTAGCAACATTCTAGAGCTCAAATTGTGATGTCATAATGCCTCATTCCACCAATGCCTAAGCTCCGTTCTCATCTGCACATTCTCAAACACTTTAACATCATAAGTAGCAACATTCTAAAGCTCAGATTGTGATGTCATAATGCCTCATTCCACCAATGCCTAAGCTCCGTCCTCATCTGCACAAGCCTCAAACGCTTTAAAATCCTAAGTAGCAACATTCTAGAGCTCAGATTGTGATGTCATAATGCCTCATTCCACCAATGCCTAAGCTCCGTCCTCATCTGCACAAGCCTCAAACGCTTTAAAATCCTAAGTAGCAACATTCTAGAGCTCAGATTGTGATGTCATAATGCCTCATTCCACCAATGCCTAAGCTCCGTCCTCATCTGCACAAGCCTCAAACCCTTTAAAATCATAAGTAGTAACATTCTAGAGCTCAGATTGTGATGTCATAATGCCTCATTCCACCAATGCCTAAGCTCCGTCCTCATCTGCATAAGCCCTAAACACTTTAAAATAATAAATGTTTGAGGCTTGTGCGTTTAAACAGAGCTTACAGAAATGGAGCAAGGACAAAGACAGCAACAACATTCGCGGGATGGGGACAAATTTGTTCTGTGTCATTCTCTAATTCTAAGCTGAGTAAACTTAGGGGACCTCTTGACATCTAGACTCAAGCAGTGGAACGTGGATGAAAGCATGCAAGTCACATATCAGAAGAAGCCCTGCCAAGCTTTTCCCGCTTTCTCCACCCAAGATGGGTTCCCATGTGCCTCAGGCCCTGCCCCCAGGAGGGGCCTAAGGCTCCTGGGCCTATTCTGATTGGCCCAGGCGCCTTAGGTCCCACCTGTGGGCGGGGCTTTGGGACGGCTGGGCCAATCTGGCCCCATTCTGGAGTCGGCTGCCTGCCGGACGGGAGGGTTTGGCACCCGTCTGTCCAGCCAACTTGGACAAGGTATGGGAAAGAGGGGTGGGGGGTCGTGGGGTCAGCCGGGGGGGGTCGTGGGTCGGCGGGGGGGGGGGGCGATCGGGGGTTCTGGGGGGGGCAATCTTTGGGGGGAGGGGGGTTCCGTCGAGGGCAGGAGGGCCTGGGATCCCTCCTGCCCGTATTGTAGGGGGTAGGGGGTCGCCGAGGCCAGGAGGGTTTAGGCTCCCTCCTGGCCCGATGTTAATCGGCGGGGCAAGAGGGCTTGGGCTCCCTCTTGCCCCGATATCGTCGGGGGTGCCGCGGTTGGCCGGGGCAAGAGGGCTTGAGCTCCCTCTTGCCCCGATATTGTCGGGAGGGGGGGGTCACGGTTCGACATGGCAGGAGGGCTTGGGCACCCTCCTGCCTGGATGGTTGTGGGGGTGAGGGGATTCTGTAACCGGTGTTTTTGACAGACACCGGTTACAGAATCCAGCTTTTAGGCGAAGGACTGGCTCCTCCTTCGCCTAAAAGCCCTTCTGTTGGACGTTTGGGGCTTAGGCGTTTTTTTGTTTCATTATGGCTAAAAAGTGTAGACGTAGTGGAGATTGGGCGTTTAGGCAGAGAAGGCCATAATCAAAACAAGGACGTTTATTTTGGTTATGGACACTTTTTCTATTCTAAACTTTCCCTGCTTCTGCGTTGAACATTTAAGGACTTAGGCCAAAAGGGGACTTAGATGCTTTTTTTGATTATGCCCCTCCACGTAAATAAGTCATAAGTCTGTAAATTCAAATATTTTGTGTTCCTGGCTCTTTATTAGTCCATACAGACTGTTTATCCACGATGGCAACGACATTTTTGGAATGTCCCGCCCCCCTCTTACTCCTCCAGTGGTCACAACCCCCTCCCACCACCCAGCAAAGAAGAATCCCCATCAGCTGAGTCAACAGGAATCCCCAAAACTGGCTTAGCTGATGGAGATTCCTCTGCCACGACAAAACTGGCTTTTGTGCATTTTTCATATTCATTTTGAAAATGTCCAAAAAAGATTGACGTTTTAAGGACCAAAAGTTATACTTAGGTCATTTTCAAAGCTGAAAGACGTCTGGCAGTTTTGAAAACGGAAAATTTTTTCTACTAGGTTTGTGGACATCTTGATCAAAACGTCCAACCTCGGAATTAGAGGTCCTATCGAAAATGCCCCTACACGCCTTTGAAAAACATGAATCAGATAATAACAGTGCTATTCGCAGTCGGCGATTCACGGTCCCGGTCATTCGCGGTATTTTCCGACCGCGAATGACCGGGCAGCCGGAGAGGCAGGAGAGAGCAGCCGGAGCGTCAGCGAGTTCGGGCCTCACCAATCAGGAGCTGCGTGTCAAAGCAGCTCATGATTGGTGAGGCCCGACTTTAGTGCAGGAAGAGGCGGTCGGAGCATACTGCGAGTGATTTCCTTCACTCGCAGGCGCTCCGGCTGCTCTCTCTTGCATCTCCGGCTGCCCTCTCCTCTCTCCCCCGCGAATATCGGGGGAATACTGTACTCTATCTTGTTTTTATGAGTTTTCTTGTAGAAACCCTGGTGCTAATAGTGATATACCTGACTATCTTTCAAAATCATTCAAATCACGTGATGCATCTGGTAGCACAGGCACAGTTCCACATTGAAATCTGTCTTTTGATCCTTTCTTTCCTTAGTTAATGTATTGTTTGAGTTAGAAAGACCTTGTCTGTGTTGAAAAACTGGAAGATTGATTAGTATTCTTTTAATTCGCGTTGTTTCAGTTCTTGATCCTGTTTCAGTTCTCTGTGCAAAATGTAAACTAATTAGGCCTAACTCATTATTCTCTTCTAGGCCTATAAATCTTTTCAGCAACACTGGTAGTTCCTAATATCCCCGAGGATCTTGGATAAAGGCCACTTCCTGCTTATTTGGTTCTGTGACCATCCCAGCTCTGCCTATACGCCTGAGAGAATCTTGGACTGCAGCTTGTATTTCACGAGATAAGGTGTCCCAAAGAGAAGCACAAATTGTTCTGTCCCTCAGACTACAAATTTCAGAATTAACTGCAGAAGCTCCACAGAAAGACTCTGGACTGTCCAGCAGCTCACCATTCTGAATTCTCTGTGCTCTGCTTTTTATGGGCTCCAGCAAATCTCAGCAACCACATGAGAATAAGATTCCCCAAACCCTAGAGGAATCAAATACAAAACTATTCACTCTACAAGCTTCCCATACCTGGCAGCAAAATGGTAGAATCTTTTACCAGCACAAGTAAGGAACACCCCCCCCCCTCCTACCTAAAAGGCCTAAAAACCTATCTGCAGTGATATCTTGGAATCTGAACTTAATCCGTTCCAGAACCCCGTTTGAGTTCCAAATCGTTCGAGTTCCAAGACAATTTTTCCCATTTAAAATAATAGAAACTGGATTAATCCGATCCCGGGTCCCACAAACTCAAATTTTAACAGTAAATACACTGGATTTTAAGGTAAAATATTAACAGATAATAATAATACAGTATAGTATTTTCCTCACTACACTACGCAAAGGCGAAAATCACACGAGATGCTTTCACTACAGCTTCCGACAATGAACCGAACGACGTATGTGTGACCCGAGCGTTGGGGAAACGCACGCACAAACACCATTCAGATTCCAAAGCAGAGTTCGGATTCTGGGGCAAAATGTGCTTGAATTTTTTGTTCGGATTCCAAGCTGTTCGAGTACTGGGGTGTTCGGATTCCGAGATATCACTGTATTTGGAAAAATACCTTACTCCCCCCCCCCCCCCAATCAACAGGCTACAACAACCAGAAAGATAATGGGACCACCCCAGAGATCTCTGGAGGCCACCATTGAAGAACACTGGCCTATAATGATTACTTGTGAAAGTATCTTATATTTTATTTTTACTCTCTGTGTGTGTATATATATGTATATAAGGGTGTATATATATATATATATATATATATATATATATATATTAAGGGTCAATTCATAAATAATGCACACTATTTTTTTTTTTTAATTTACATATTTTATTTTATTTTCAAGTGTTTCTTTACAATCCTTCAATATAGTCTCCCTGCTTTGCAATGACCGAGTCCCAACGTCCGGGAAGCTTCACTATTCCATCCAAGGCACTGTTTTAGTTCAGTTGCCGAATGGCTCGGGTACCGGCGGAAGAAAGCTCTTCCAGAGATGCAAAACATAAGAACATAAGAATTGCCGCTGCTGGGTCAGACCAGTGGTCCGTCGTGCCCAGCAGTCCGCTCACACGGCGGCCCTTTGGTCAAAGACCAGCGCCCTAAGCGAGACTAGCCCTACCAGCGTACGTCCATGTTCAGCAGGAACTTGTTTAACTTTGTCTTGAATCCCTGGAGGGTGTTTTCCCCTATGACAGACTCCGGAAGAGCGTTCCAGTTTTCTACCACTTTTTGGGTTGTTTCAACTTTGAAAAAAGGTCAAAGTCTGGTGGTGTCATGTCTGGACTGTAGGGAGCATGAGGTAACACCTCCCAGCTGTATTCATGTAGCTTTTCTAATGACATTCCCTATGTGCAGGCGAGCGTTGTGAAGAGTGAGTGGCCCACCCAAGAGCAATCGAGATAGGGTTTTGTGCATTTTTTGCAAAAAAATCACAATAATACACTGCTTTGACACTTCTTCCATATGGAACTTTGTGATGATGATGCCTTCATGATCATAAGCAAAAATCATTATTTGTTTGACTTTAGATTGAGCTCATCAAAATTTTTTTGGTCATTGAAAAACTACGCAAATACAGCTGGGAGGTGTTACCTCATGCTCCCTGACAGTCCAGACATGAGTCCACCGGTGAGTCTTAAATCCTCTAGGGGAATGGGCGACGAGATGGCAGATGAAGTTCAACGTTGAGAAATGTAAAGTATTACATGTGGGAAACAGAAACCCGAGGTACAACTATACGATGGGAGGGATGTTATTAAATGAGAGTACCCAAGAAAGGGACTTGGGGGTAATGGTGGACATGACAATGAAGCCGACGGCACAGTGTGCAGCGGCCGCTAAGAAGACAAACAGAATGCTAGGCATAATCAAGAAGGGTATTACAACCAGAACGAAAGAAGTTATCCTGCCATTGTATCGGGCGATGGTACGTCCGCATCTGGAGTACTGCGTCCAATATTGTTCGCCGTACCTTAAGAAGGACATGGCGTTACTCGAGAGGGTTCAGAGGAGAGCGACGCGTCTGATAAAGGGGATGGAAAACCTTTCATACGCTGATAGATTGGAGAAACTGGGTCTCTTTTCCCTGGAGAAGAGGAGACTTAGAGGGGATATGATAGAGACTTATAAGATCATGAAGGGCATAGAGAGAGTAGAGAGGGATAGATTCTTCAAACTTTCAAAAAACAAAAGAACAAGAGGGCATTTGGAAAAATTGAAAGGGGACAGATTCAAAACAAATGCTAGGAAGTTCTTCTTTACCCAACGTGTGGTGGACACCTGGAATGCGCTTCCAGAGAGCGTAATAGGGCAGAGTATGGTACTGGGGTTCAAGAAAGGATTGGACAATTTCCTGCTGGAAAAGGGTATAGAAGGGTATAGATAAAGGATTACTGCACAGGTCCTGGATCTGTTGGGCTGCCGCGTGAGCGGACTGCTGGGCACGATGGACCTCAGGTCTGACCCAGCGGAGGCATTGCTTATGTTCTCTAGAAACATTGGTTGCAGGCAGGCATACGTACTTTAGGTGATGTCATGGGAAAAATGGGAAAATGCTAAATTTATTACAACTACAACAATCATTCGGCATATCAAAGTCTCAAGCTTTTAAATGGTTGCAGTTGAAGCCGGCCATTCAGAAAGAGTTCCCTGACTGACGAAATTTTAAAAAATCGGTATAGGTTGCCGGGCCTATGTTTCCAGGCAGATTTTCAAGAGCATCAAGCCGCCAAGTGGTACAAATTAATATCTGAATATTTGGGAAAAAACCCCACTAAAAGCAGCTTAAAAGACATTTGGAGTATAGAAACAAAGCAGTATATTTTTGCTACCCAATGGCCACGGATTTGGACTTGGAGGATGAGATGTACAGCGTCAGTATCTATGAGACAAACTTGTTTTTTTTTGTTGTTGTTTTATAGAATTTTTTGGACCCCAGTTCGTTTACAAAAGTTGGATAATTCATAGTCTAATAGATGCTGGCATTGTCATCTTGAAGTAGGGACACTGGATCATTTGTTGTTTTACTGCCCTTGATACTCAATTTCTGGAAATCAATATGGGGAAAGATTAATATGATACTCAGGGCTCCTTTTATCAAGGTGCGCTACGGGGGTCAGTGCGTCGGACATTTCATCACGCACTAACCCCCGCGGCACACCCAAAAACTAACGCCTCATCAATGGATGCGTTAGCGACTAGTGCGGCAGGCAGTTGAACGCGCGGTATTCCGCACGTTAACCGCCTACCGTAGCTTGATAAAAGGAGCCCTCAGTGTCTCTATGCCATTGACATACAAGGTGGTTTTATTTGGAACATTATTGAGACCTAAGAATGCAATTGACAAGCATAAAAGCAGACTTCTTTTGGTTATGACGGGGTTTGCTATGCAAATGATAACCAGGTTAAACATAGAAACATAGAAGATGACGGCAGATAAGGGCCATAGCCCATCAAGTCTGCCCACTCTACTGACCCACCCCCAAGTCTACTATCCTAGGGATCCCATTCCTGGTGACAGGTTCCCTTGGCTTAACCCTCTAAGGGATCCCACATGGGCATCACATTTGCTCTTAAATTCTTGCACGCTGTTTGCCTCGATCACCTGCACTGGGAGCTCGTTCCAAAGGTCAACCACTCTCTCGGTGAAGAAATATTTCCTGGTGTCGCCATGAAATTTCCTGCCCCTGAGTTTGAGCGGATGCCCTCTTGTGGCTGAGGGTCCTTTGAGAAAGAGAATCTCTTCCATCTCGATACGGCCCGTAATATACTTAAACGTCTCGATCATGTCTCCTCTCTCCCTACGTTCCTCGAGTGAGTACAGCCACAAATTTTTCAGCCTTTCCTCGTACGATAGATCCTTGAGCCCCGAGACCATCCTGGTGGCCATCCGTTGCACTGACTCTACTCCTCAGCACATCTTTTCGGTAGTGTGGCCTCCAGAATTGCACACAGTATTCCAAATGAGTTCTCACCATGGTTCTGTATAATGGCATTATGACTTCAGGCTTCCAGCTGACGAAACTCCTGCGGATGCAACCTAACAACTGTCTTGCCTTAGATGAAGCCTTCTCCACATGATCAGCAGTTTTCATGACTGCGCTGATGATCATTCCCAAGTCTTGTTCTGTTGAAGTTCTAGCTAAGGTCTCACCATTCAAGGTGTAAGTTCTGCACGGATTTCTGCTGCCGAGGTGCATGATCTTGCATTTCTTAGCGTTGAAGCCCAGCTGCCAGGTCGAGAACCAAAGCTCCAATAAATGTAGGTCCTGTGTCATACTATCGGGTGAATTGCCGTCTCTCACTATATTGCATAGTTTGGCGTCGTCAGCGAATAACGTTATCTTACCTTGAAGCCCCTGAGTTAGGTCCCCTATGAATATGTTGAAAAGGAGCGGGCCCAAGACTGAGCCCTGTAGTACTCCACTGGTCACCTCCGATGTTTTAGAGAGGGTACCGTTAAGTACCACCCTCTGAAGTCTGCCACTCAGCCAGTCATTGACCCATGTAGTTTGTGTTTCTCCCAGCCCCATTGATTTAATCTTGCTCAACAGCCTGTGATGCAGGACACTATCGAAAGCTTTGCTGAAGTCTAGGTATACGACGTCCACAGATTCTCCCAAGTCTAGCTGTTTTGTTACCCAGTCAAAGAAGCTAATGAGATTGGATTGGCAGTAGAGAGCTGCACGGGAACGGGGACGACGGGAATCCCGCGGGACCCGCGGGCATCCCGCGGGTTCCCCCTTTGAGTCACGGGGATCCCGTGGGGACGCCCCCTAGGGTCGCGGGGATCCCGTGGGGACGCCCCCTAGGGTCGCGGGGATCCCGTGGGGATGCCTCCGAGGGTCGCGGGGTTCCTGCGGGGCTGGATGTACTCAGTCGCGCGGCTCTTCTCCCTACCTTCTCTGCTTGCAGCACAGAGCCGAACGGAAGTCTTCCCGACATCAGCGCTGACGTCGGAGGGGAGGGAGGGCTTAAACAAAGCTGGATGTACTCAGTCGCGCGGCTCTTCTCCCTACCTTCTCTGCTTGCAGCACAGAGCCGAACGGAAGTCTTCCCGACGTCAGCGCTGACGTCGGGAAGACTTCCGTTTGGCTCTGTGCTGCAGGCAGTGCAGGTAAGGAGGAGAGTAGCCTCGCAGTTCGAGTGGCTACAAAGGGAGGGGGCGATCCGCCCCGCCACACCCCGCCCCGGTTGCAGCACAGCCGGCCAGGTCTCCTTACTTTTGTGGCACTTCTCCGACCGACCGACAACAGCCCCGGTCCGACAATCCTCCCTGCCCTGTAGCAGCGAATCTAAATTATCTTCTTACAGCAGCTGTAATAAGGTAATTTAGATTCGCAGTTAAGGGCAGGGAGGTTTGTCGGACCGGGGCTGTTGTCAGTCGGTCGGGGAAGTGCCACAAAAGTAAGGGGACCTGGCCGGCTGTACTGCACCCGGGGCGGTAGAGAAGGAGTGGGGAGAAGGACGCTGAAAGGCCATGGGGAAGACGGGAGGAGGGGGGGAAGGACTCTGAAAGCACTTGAAGACAGAGGAGGGAAAAGGACGCTGAAAGCACATGGGGAATACAAAGGGGTGGAGAAGGACGCTGAAAGGCCATGGGAAGGGCGGGGGGGGGGAAGGACTCTGAAAGCACTTGTGGAAGACAGAGGGGGGAGAAGGATGCTGAAAGCACATGGGGAAGACAAAGGGGTGGAGAAGGACGCTGAAAGGCCATGGGAAGGGCGGGGGGGGGAAGGACTCTGAAAGCACTTGTGGAAGACAGAGGGGGGAGAAGGATGCTGAAAGCACATGGGGAAGACAAAGGGGTGGAGAAGGATGCTGAAAGCACATGGGGAAGACAAAGGGGTGGAGAAGGACGCTGAAAGGACATGGGGAAGACGGGGGGGGGGTGGAGAAGGACGCTGAAAGGCCATGGGGAAGACAGAGAGGGAGAAGGACACTGAAAGGACATGGGGAAGCAGAGGGGGGAGAAGGACACTGAAAGCACATGTGGAAGACAGAGGGGGGAGAAGGACGCTGAAAGGAAATGGGGAAGAGAGAGTAGGGAGAAGACACTGGCAGGGAAGAAGACAGATGCCAGACTATGGGGGAGCGGAGAGAAGAAGATGGGTGCCAGACCAATTTGGAAGGGGGAAGAAAGGGAGAGGCACAGTAACAGAGCAAATGGAAGATGCAGAAGGAAGAGAGACAGTGGATGGAAGGAATTGAATGAGAACATGAGGAAAGCAGAAACCAGGCAACAAAGGTAGGAAAAGAATTATATTTCTTTTTTTTTATTTTGCTTCAGGATAAAGTAGTATATTAGTTGTGTTGATAAAAATTTATAAACATTAGAGGCTCTGGTAGAAACCCATTTGCAAAGTATGTATTCTTCCCAATTAATATTTTCAAATTAATAAAGTCTTTTTGCTTATTTGTAAATGGGTTTCTACCAGAGCCTTTAATTCAGTAGCATAATTAAATGAAATAACTATTTCTGAAGTTTATATGGACGGGCGGGGACGGAGGGGATTCCTCGCGGGGACGGGTGGGGACGGAGGGGATTCCTCACGGGGACGGGTGGGGACGGAGGGATTCCTCACGGGGACGGGTGGGATTCCTCACGGGGACGGGTGGGACTTTGGCGGGGACGGGTGGGGACGGGTGGGATTTCTGTCCCCGCGCAACTCTCTAATTGGCAGGGCCTACCCTTGGTGAATCTGTGTTGACTGGGATCCCGTAGATTCTCATCCAAGATTGCGTCTAATTTACGTTTGATTAGTGTTTCCATGAGTTTGCATACTATTGATGTGAGACTCACCGGTCTGTAGTTTGCAGCCTCTGCCCTGCAACTCTTTTTTTGTGCAGTGGAACGACGTTAGCTGTTTTCCAGTCTATGGGGACTCTCCCCGAACTTAGGGAGAGATTGAAGAGTCCTGATAGCGATTCTGCCAGGACATCACGCAGCTCACTGAGCACCCTGGGGTGTAGATTGTCTGGTCCCATGGCTTTGTTCACCTTGAGTCTTGCCAGTTCGTAGTAGATGTCGCCAGGTGTGAACTCGAAATTCTGACACGGGTCTTCCACGCTGGGCCTTGCCTGCAACTGCGGACCATGCCCCGTTGCCTCGCAGGTGAAGACCGAGCAGAAGTATTCATTCAGTAATTCTGCTTTATCGGAATCTGATTCTGCACAGTTCCCATCTGGATTTCTAAGGCGTACTATACCGTCTGTGTTCTTTTTCCTATCACTAATATACCTGAAGAAGGATTTGTCCCCTTTCTTCATGTTCTTTGCCAGAGTCTCTTCCACTCGAAGTTTGGCCTCCCTGACTGCCGTTTTGACCGCTGCAGACCTCGCCCTATGTTCTAGTTTAGCTTCCCTAGTCTCCGTTCATTTGTAAGAAATAAATGCTTTTTTCTTCTCCTTGACGAGATGCGAGATTTCTGCGGAGTACTATTGGGGTTTGTTGTTTCTCTGCCGTTTGTGTACTGATTTAATGTAGAGGCTTGTCGCTTTATGAATGGTAGATTTCAGGGATGACAACATAGCTTCCACATCATCGGTCGTAGCTTGGTTCTGCAGTGTCCGGTGGACGAAATCTCCCATGCGTTCGAAGTCAGTGCCTCGGAAGTTGAGTACTTTTGTTTTCGTGTTTGTTAAACCTTTCTTTTTGGTGGGAAATATTGTGCTTATATTACAGGTATGAGAGAATGAATGCGGAACAGGTGGGAAACAATAAAAAGTTTAAAGAAGTCGGGGGGGGGGGTCCGTTAGAAACAAATTGTAGAGTGATTAATTGATAAGATCCTTAATTCTCGGAATTCCTTAATTTTCCACACACATCCAGATAGGGAGGGAGGGGAAGGGGGGAAGGATGTAAGATATTTCATTTTTAATATTTGTGCAAATATAAGTGCTGTTAATTGTTTAAATCGGTATGCTTATTTGTATGCACTTGGTAAGTTTGGAAAACTAATAAAGAATTTAAAAGATTAAAATAATAAAAAAAAATAGTGTGCATTATTTATGAAATGACCCTTGTGTGTATATATATCACTAATAATAAAACCCTAAGCGTGCATGCGCACTTAGGGTTTCGTGTTCCCTACTGCCGTGTTTTCTGATCCGTGGCTGGATTCTATTTTAGAACCCGGTGGCAGGGAACACTCTGGTCACTCTCCTCCTCCCGCCCTGACTCACCGCCAGAGAAACCGCTGATTTGGAACCGGGGGCACAGGCGCCCCTGCCGGCATCTATTTCTCCCCTTCCTCCCTCTCGCCTGCTCACCCGCTCGCAGCATTTAATTGAAAAGCGCTGTGCTATGCTGCCACTGGCCTCGCCATCTTCTCTCCACTGCGGCCCGCCCTCTGACAACTTCCTGTTTCCGCTAGGGCAGGCCACAGTGGAGAGAACATAAGAACATAAGAAGTTGCCTCCACTGGGTCAGACCAGAGGTCCATCCTGCCCAGCGGTCCGCTCCTGCGGCGGCCCATCAGGTCCCACAGGTGACCTGTGAAGTGGTTACTGACCACTTCTATAACCTACCTCAAGTTCTATCTGTACCCCTCTATCTCCTTATCCTCCAGGAACCTATCCAAACCTTCCTTGAACCCCTGTACAGAGAGAAGACACCGAGGCCAGCGCAGCGCTTTTCTTTGAGGCAAGTAGATTTCTACAGGGCGTATGCACAGGGAGAGCAGGAAAGGGGTGCTGCTGGATGGGGGGAGAGAAAAGGAAGGGAACAGGGGGAGCAGACAAGGGGTGGGTGCACAAGGAAGGGGGGAAATGCTTCTGCTACACAGGGAAGGAGGGGAATGCTGCTGCTGCACAGGGAAAGGGAGGAATGCTGCTGCACAGGGAAGGGGGGAATGCTGTTGCTGCTATACAGGGAAAGGGGAATGCTGCTGCTGCACAGGGAAGTGGGGGAGGGGGAAAAGAGAAAGGGGGCCAGGGAGCAATCTTGGTTTGCTTTGGGGGGGGGAGACAGAAGGGGGACATGGAGAGAGACAGAAAGATAGGCAGGCAGCGCATGAGAATGAAAGACAGACACAAAGAAAGACAGCAGGCAGGGAGACAGAAAGAAAGAAAGACAGACAGACAAAGGGGGCCAGGGAGAGAGATAGACAGAAAGACAGACAGTGGGAGGGAGAAAGACAAAGAAAGGAAGAAAGAGACAGGGACGGAGAGACACAGAAAGAAGGAAAGACAGACAGATATATTTCTAGCACCCATTAATGTAACGGGCCACCCATTAATGTAACGGGCTTAAACACTAGTGTATATATATATATATATATATATATATATATATATCTATCTAATATAATGAAACGCTAGGCCGCGCATGCGCACTCCCATCGCGTGCATCCATTTTCCGTGCGGCTGTCGGCCCATGCTGTTTTTTGCTTTGCCCTGCTCCTTGCCTGAAGTCCGCTCTCCTCCCCCGAGGCGGATGCCGGACGCGGCGGCTGTCAGCTGTGCTGTTCTTCGGTCTGCCCTGCTCCTTGCCTTACTATATTTTTAAGTTGAAAGACGAGACAGCGGCTCCTCTCAGGATCCCCACCTGCGTCGGAAGTCCGATGCAGTCGGGGATCTTGAGAGGAGCTGCCGCCGCCGTGTCTTTCAACTTAAAAATATACTAAGGCAAGGAGCAGGGCAGAACGATCTTCAAAATGGCCGCAACTACAAAGTTAACATCCTGATGTCGTGGACTATACCTTTCCTCTCTGCACATACTAACAACAAAAATTCCACTTCAGAACTTCCCCCGGGGTCTTTTTAAAAGTCCAAACACTCTCCTTTTCACTCTCAGGAGGTGAGATGGGAAAGGAACAGTTATAACACAGTCTGGAGCATTCCCAATGTAGCCGAGGCTGAAAGGGTTCACCAGGCATGTTGCCATTTGGGATGCAATACAGGAGAGGATAAGCAGTGATGCAGTAGGTTGGTTATGGTTTGATATTTTGTATTTTGCTTATGAGGATATGCTAAGGGTTATTTTACAGCTGCTTTAAATTGTTAATGAGGCCAGTGACTAGACCGTGCAGGGGGAGCAGGAAGAAGGTGATGATGGACAGGGGGGAGGTAAAACAAAGGGGCTGCTGCTGGATAAGGTGAGCAGTGATGGAGTGGTGGAGGACACAGGGGAGGTAAAAGGAAGGGATAAGCAGGCAAGGGATGGTTGTGGACAGCCAAGGGAAAAAAAACCCCCAATAACACAGAAAGCGGCTAAGGAGAGAGAAAAAGAAATAAAGACAGACACACACACACATATATTCTAGCACCCGTTAATGTAACGGGCTATAAGACTAGTATATATATAATCTTTTATTTTTGTATGTTTGGTTGTATCCTGCCGAGAATCGTGGATTGTGTACCTAATACATATTTAAATAAAATAAAAGTGAGATCCACGGATATTGTTTGGAGGGCTATTGCAGACAACAAAGGTCCTAGTCCTCTAGGTACAAGGATGCCATAGGTTAAAGTGGCATAGTAAGGGGGTGGGAGTGAGGGGGTGGGGCGGTCCTCCCCGGATATGGTCTTCCTAAGTACCTCCCTCCTCTCAGTCCCCCCACTCCTCTCCTTGCCATGCACAAGCACCCCGGCATGAGGTTGCTGCCTTCGTCGACATTGGTACTCTCCCTGATGTCACTTCTGGGACCGGCGCCTAGGAAGTGTCGTCATAGGGCAAATCAATGCCGACGCAGGCATGCTGCTCACACCGGAGAAGTTAAAAAGGGACAGGGAAAGGGAAGGGATGGCCCACGCAGCAGGAGGACGGGGCCCCAGGCGCCCCTCACCCTTGCTACGCCACTGATAGGTTACCAATGGCAAATAGGTCATGATTTCTATGTCCAGAGTTTTGGGAGAAGCACAACAGCAAAAAGATTGCGGAACACGAGATCGGAGGGACCAGTTTGTAGTTTAATAAGTGGCCAAATAACTTAAAACAATAATCTTAAAAAACCACCCACTAAGGGTGTTTTCAGTCACAAGTGACCCACAGGATGGAAACCAAATAATGTATACAATAAAAATGACCCAACACAGGCCGTGTTCTGTCAAAATAAAAATGCCTTCCTCAGGGGTCTTATAGTGTCCTTGGCTATCTTAAATATTTAAACAAAACACATAAAAGTCGCAAAAAAAATCAAAGAAGTTAAGAGGCTGTATTTATAAAACTTAGGGCTCCTTTTACTAAGGTGCGCTAGCGTTTTTAGCGCACGCAGGAAATTACAGCGCGCTATGCTTCTAGAACTAACGCCAGCTCAATGCTGGCATTAAGGTCTAGCGCGCGCGGCGACGTAGCATGCGCTATTCCGCACGTTAACGCGGTTTAGTAAAAGGAGCCCTTAAGATACCGCCTGGAGTCACAGCGGTTTCCAAATAAACATCCATAAAGCAAAACCGAAAAAGAATACAAAATCATTCTTCAGAATATTAACAACCCATATGAAAACAGATTTAGAAATTCACTTCTCCCTCCGTATTCGCTGCGATAGGGGATTAACAGACCCGCAAATACAGAAAAGCCACAAATAACTTTTTCATATGTTATTCGCTGTTTTCTATTAAAAACCTGTATATAAAATACAACTTAACATACATGTACATGTAAGTTGTATTTTATATACAGAATTTAGTGGATATTCGTGAATATTTGTTATTGTAATGAATAATCAAATAAAGAATTAAATAATAATAAAATTAAAACCATCGTAAATATGGTGAAACTGCGAATAACATGATGGAAGACCTGGCCTGTTCCTGAAGGAGAGGCAAAACATGATGAAGGAAGTGCTGGGAATCAGCGATTTTCTCTGTAAACGCTTGGAATCAGCGATTTCTTTATGCAAGCTGATGTAATTAGTGGGGGGAGGAGCCAGCAAGCTAAAAAGGGGGGAGGGGCCAGCAAGCTAAAAACCGTGAATAATCAAAACCGCGAATATGGAGGGAGAAGTGTTATTCAATAACATAGTCAAAAAGATGATACAAAGATGATCAACCAACTGGTGTTTTGGAGAATTAGGGTTTTGTCTGGGGTTGGGGGTTCAGAGGTCTGGGGTGATACTGTGGAGCTAGTAGGAGTTTGAGGGAGGACTAGGGTATTGCATGGTGAGTCATGTTTACAGACTCCTGTGCGGCTTTTGGCTTCTGGGAACACTGGAGAATTCAGACACAAACATGAGAAACAGTTGATCCTCAGACCGCATAGTGGATTCAGCACTTTGTATTTAGAAGACATCATGTATATCAGTGGAGAAAGAAAACAGTAAGAAAATAAAATTCTATTGAGTGGAGTAGAATGGGTACAAGTGGATCGATTTTTCACTCCGTCAAAAATTACAAAGACTAGAGGACACTCGATGAAGTTACAGGGAAATACTTTTAAAACCAACAGGAGGAAACTTTTTTTCACTCAGAGAATAGCTAAGCTCTGCAATGCGTTGCCAGAGGATGAGGTAAGAGCGGATAGTGTAGCTGGTTTTAAGAAAGGTTTGGACAAATTCCTGGAGGAAAAGTCCATAGTCTGTTATTAAGACATGGGGGAAGCCTCTGCTTGCCCTGGATCGGTAGCATGGAATGTTGCTACTTTTTCGGGTTTTGGCAGGTACTAGTGACCTAGATTGGCCACCGTGAAGGCGGGCCATTGGGCTCGATGGACCATTGGTCTGACCCAGTAAGGCTATTGTTATGTTCTTATTCAAATGAATTGTCTGTAACAGCTATTTTTTGGGAGCGAGGTTAAAAATTGCTCATATTCAACAACTTGTCTATAGGATGACCGCTAAGGGCCTGATTTTATAAACAGTCCCCTAATTAGGTGCAATTAGGTGCCGTAATTGAGGCCGCCTAGCGAATGCTTACTAAAATTCACGCCTAACCTAAATTAAACCAATTAACTTAAATGGCATGGCAATTAACTGCACCTTTGAAGTTAACTGAACAATTTCTAAAAAATTAAAATTTGGGTGTGGAATTCTACACAGGGCCTAGCGAGGCCTAAGTCGAGGTGCCTTCTGGTGCTTAACGAGGCCTATCTGAAAAGCAGGGATGGCAGGAACGGAGAATAGGCGTGGTTGCTTAGGTGTTTCTAGGCATCCAAGTTAGGCACTGGTAATTTAGGCCTGGTAACACCTGACCTAAAAACCTGGCGCCTACCTCCAGGATGCCTAGCGACGTCTAATCCCGCCTAGGTGCTGCCAGGTAAGATTCTATAAACGGCGCGGCGGTTGATGACAGCCACACCGCTTGGTGCTGTTTATGGAATCAAGACCTAATTGCCATGTAGCTCACAGCTTCAGGGAAAGAAACTGCGAGCGAGATACCGGATATACCACTTTCTGAAGTTACGAAAGACTCTTAGTAAACTCCCTTTACTCCTGCTGGCGTGTTTTTTTATTTTTTTTGCAGATGTGTCTGTCGCGCACCATTGCTTCCTCATGGCTTTTCTTTTCGTCCATGAAGTAGCAGCAAATTAGGTCCTTCCCCGAAAAGGGCAGTTTCAAAATTGTGCAAGCAAAGCCATTCATGAGCTGCTTGCTTTTTTTTTTTTTTTGCTAATTTTTTGCTGCGTTCTTAAGCCTGATCCTCAAGGCTTTCTAACCAAAGCAAATCTTTCACCCTCAGATAAACAATCGCAGTTTTGCAGTGTTACGAACAATAAAATAACATTGCGTCAATAATCCTTCATGTTCCCTGCCAATAGTCATTGAAATAGAGAGTTGCGCGGGGACAGAAATCCCACCCATCCCCGCCCGTCCCCACCAGGATCCTCTCCGTCCCTGTCAGGATCCTCTCCGTCCCCACCCATCCCCGCAAGGAATTACCTCCATCCCCGCCCGTCCCCATAAAAAGCAGCAATTACTTCTGACAGGATCATCAATTCCACAGTTTCTTTTGCTGTTTTCCTTGTGGAATCTCTTTGGTGGAACCCTTTTTTTGTTTTCTGTTCAGGTAATTAACTTATAAACCCCCTCTTTTACTAAGGATGACGTGTCCATTATATTGGGTTAGGGGGGATTCCCGCGGAACCCCCGCAGGACCCCCGGGATTCTCGCAATCCCCGTTCCTGTACAGACCTCTACATTGAAATGCAAAATCATGGGGGTCATTTTGTCCTCATGGGTCATGTGCTGGGTTTGAGTATATAGCATCCTACAGCGACCTAAATTATTAGGGGTTGTACTGTATATGATGCGAGTTACAGTCCATATCGGGCTACTGGAACCCCAAATACTAATACCAACAAATCCCACTCACAATCGTTGAAGGGTATTTTACATTCGGGGAAAAAAGCCTCAGAGCCTGGAGCCATACGCACAGCAAAGCCTTACTAGTTTAGCATATTTCAAGCAAATCTGCTCCTTATTTAAGTCATTGGCAAAATCACCAAATATTTTTTCTTATAATTACTTTTATTTTTCAATTTTTATTTTTTAATTTCTACTGTGATCCCACTAGAAATAACCTACAACTTGGAAATACCAGCAGATTCTTAAGAACATAAGAATAGCCTTGGGTCAAACCAATGGTCCATCAAGCCTAGTAGCCTGTTCTCACGGTGGCCAATCCAGGTCACTAGTACCTGGATCGGTAGCAACATTCCATGCTACCGATCCAGGGCAAGCAGTGGCTTCCCCCGTGTTTTTCTCAATAACAGACTATGGACTTTTCCTCCAGGAACTTGTCCAAACCTTTCTTAAAACCAGCTATTGGTTTTAAAAAAAATATTTCCCTGTAACTTCATCGGAGAGAGAGTAAATGCACTTATCTTATGCGTTTTTTTTTCTGGCTTATAGCTTGCAACTCTCTCCCGCGCACGCTCCGTGCCGCTGAAAAGCCGATGCGGCCAGCGTTTCGTGGAGTTAACTTATTCTGTCCCACTGCCTCAGGGCTTAATATCCGTGGCACATCCAGCGATTGTGAGTGGGGTTTTGTATTTTGGACCACTCGGTCAGAAAACCATTTTTTGTGTGCAATTCTGGCTACTGGAACCCAGCCAGGATCCGTGCTGATTCTACAGACGAAATTAATGGACGGGGTGCCTGGCGTCTCCTCCCTTTACTTCACAGTGACTGTCTCAGTAGAAATGATTATGACCCATTGGGAGTTTATGGGCTGAACAGAAACTAAATGATCCTTCCCCTGATCGGGCACTTGCTTATGTGTAGATGTCAGATACCAGTCAGCAGTATTTTTCTCTCTGTGCCTTGCCCTCTTCCTCCCCAGAAACTTTCCCTTGGATGTTGCTTCCTCTTTCAAGAAGCGCCAGGGGGAACAACAAAGAGAAAGCGCTTCGAGAAACGTAGAGGATCTATCACAAAAATAGTTTACATAGAAGTTTCTGGACCCCTATGAGTTTACAAAAACTAGATACTGTAGTTCTAAATCTAATAGATGCTGGCATTGTCATCTAGACCAGTGTTTTTCAACCTTTTTACACCTATGGACCGGCAGAAATAAAATAATTATTCTATGGACCGGCGGTTGAAGAACACGGGGTTAAATCGTGGGCCAGACCCCGCCCATCTCTACCCAATCTCCACCCCAGACCCCGCCCCCATAATAGTACTAATTGCACCTTGCACGTCCCGTGCCTCATCTGGAAGCCTTCCCTCTGACGTTGCAACGTCAGAGAGAAGGCTTCCGGTTCAGGTGCAGGATGCCCGTAGGAGCCACTGCTCGTGGCTTTGTGCACTGAATCAGTTAGGAAGAGGGAGCTGGCTCGAAGATAACGCCGCATCGATCGCACCGTGGACCGGCAGTTGAAGAACATTGTGGACCGGCAGGAAATTTCTGTGGACCGGCACTGGTCCATGGACCGGTGGTTGAAGAACACTGATCTAGACATTGGGACACTGGATCATTTGCTGTTCTATTGTCCTCTGATACTCAGCTTCTGGAAGTCGATATGGGGACAGATTAATGAAATACTCGATTCAACATTTCCACTGACGTATGAGATGGTACCTTATTGCATGTCAAGTCCCCAATGGATGGTTCTAAATGTCGGCTAATCTTGATTATGACAGGGATAGCCATTCAGATGATAACAAGAAATTGGAAGAGCTCTGATCTTCTCCACTTCCATTTCTGGTGGGCAAATTTATGCTCTAGTTACAAATATGAAAAAATGAATGCGGAATTGTTAAGGAACAATAAGGCATTTAAATTAGTGTGGGGCCCTTTGGCAGCTTTTATTGCATCTATATAATCAATATCTCTCTTTAATATAGGTTTGTTTTCCATGCACATCTAGGTTGGGTGATTGTGTGTGTGTGTGTGGGGGGGGGGGGTGTATTTTATAGTACTAGAAATAAGTATGTTTTACTTTTTTGATTAGTAAAAGGGATGGGTAAATGGTGACTTTAAATTCTGTAAGTTAAAGGTGCTTCTTTATGTTTTGGTATATATATATATATTGCACTGTTCATACTTGAAAATTAACAAAGTTAAAAAAAAGAAGCGTCAGGGGGAACAACAAAGAGAAAGCATTTCGGGAAACTTAGAGGATCTATCACAAAATAGTTTACATCTGATAGCATTTCTAGAACATTCCGGTTCTGGTATAGCCAGCCATGCTGCCCTGATAACGACCTGGAGCCTTTTCTTTCATAGCAGAACTGCTGAATGCTTGTTGAAAAATTCCGAATTTTCCTGATTTCACAAAATCCACCCGGCAGCAAAGGAAAAAAAAAAAAAATTGCTCAATTTGAGACAGACGGTCATTTCCATAGGTAGAGCTCTTCGATGGCATTTGCCTGGCAAACGTCTGGTTGTTATTTCTTCGGTGAGATGTTTTACTTTGATACAGCTCGGCTTCAAGTCCTTATAGAGGCTATAATTTTTGGAATTCCCACCGTGAAAATGGGTGAAGTATCTTGAGTGCTGAGGTTTGGCCACTGATCCAAGACGGGCGCCCAACTACATTGGCTAATGAGTCAATTAATTGCATTAACCCTTTCAGGACCAAGGGACATATTTGTCCCATAACTTTAAAATCCTATAAATTTTGATTGGGATAGTCTACAGTTCTAAATTTGATATGTACGGATTCCATAGGATACTGCCTTTATGTAAACAAACTGGTTCCGACATTCATTCATTAGCGTCGTTGCCAGATTGACGAGAAGATTCACTTGCCACACTGTCCATAAGCCAGAAGTGTGATTTTTTTTTAAAAAAATAATGATATTTCACAAAAAAAATAAATTTTTTGGCATCTGCAAGCCCTTTTTACCATAAAAATGTCGTCAAAACCACAAAAATTGGCCTATGATCCTTATGGTCCTGAAAGGGTTAAAAACTCTCTTCTTTGAAAGTGTACACACTACAGGCAACTGACTCAATGTACCCCACTATCACTAAGAGCTAGATTCACAAAGCAAACCGATCGTGTACTGATCGGTTTGCGAGCCCTTTGCGAGCCGATTTCCCTCCTGCACTATTCACTAACCTCCCCTGCCATCCGATTCGAATCCGCGCATGCAAACGAGGGGGAACGGCGTGCAAAGTATGCAGGGACGCGATTCACTAACCCAAACCCTGCAATAGAGAATGACACAGGGAAAATTTCTGTTCCTGTCACTGCCCCGTCCCCGGACCACCATCCTTTGCACCGCCCCGTCCCCGCCGTCCCCTTCACCGCCCCGTCCCCGTCTCTGCCGTCCCCTTCACCGCCCCGTCACTGTCCCCGCTGTCTCTTTCACCGCCCCGTCCCCGTCTTCAGCGTCTTCTCCTCTCCATCCCCCCACCCCCAGCACCCTTCACGCGGTCCAGCAGCTCCCTCCCGTCAGCCAGCCGTGCGTTTCCCTCCCTCCTTTTCCCTTACCTTTTCTTGGTGAAACTGGCGATTTCTATAAGGCTATGGGATGTATTATAGCCGAAGCCTTGAAGTAGCGTCGGGTTGCCTGCTAGAAAAGTCTCCTCTGATGCAACCGGAAACAGGAAGTTGCATCAGAGGACACTTTTCCAGCAGGCAACGCGACGCGACTTTCAGGCTCCGGCTGTAATACAGCTCATAGCCTTACAGAAATTGCCAGTTTCAACAAAAAAAAAGGTAAGGGAAAAGGAGGGACGGAGGGAGATGCATGGTCAGCCGGCCAGCGGGAGAGAGTGGGCTGCCGGATTGAACGCTCGCTCACCGCATGTTCATACTTGTTCACCGCCCCGTCTAACCATTCACCGCTCCACGGGGTGGTGAATGGCTTTGTCCCCGATCTCGCAGTGACCTTTTTTTTTGGTCACCATTTTGGCGGGTTACCCGTGTCATTCTCTACCCTGCAAAACCAACTGGGCTGGCCGATCACAAAACAAGCGACTGCTGGGGACCAGTCGCTCAAGCCCTTTCCGACTGCCCTGCCTTCTGCTGCCCCGCTCTCTGCCCTGTCAGCCCCGATCTCCTGTTGCCCCGAACGCCTCCTGCAGCCCCGATCTGCCTGCCCCGAACGCCTGCCTGCCCTGACTCTCCCACCCTTCCCCTCAGTGCTAGCCCGTGGTTTTAACCCGCGGGTTTAAGGGGGTTTAAACCACGGGCTCCAAAAGAAGTGAAAAAAAGAAAAAAAATCTCTGCCGGCCCAGAGGCCCAGCGCATTCACAGACTATCTAAAGATGGTCTGCGTATCTGCTGGGATCGCTATAGAGCAGGGGTCTCAAAGTCCCTCCTTGAGGGCCGTATTCCAGTTGAGTTTTCAGGATTTCCCCAATGAATATGCATGAGATCTATGTGTATGCACTGCTTTCAATGCATATTCACTGGGGAAATCCTGAAAACCTGACTGGATTGCGGCCCTCAAGGAGGGACTTGGAGATCCCTGCTATAGAGCGATCCGGGCAGGCAGATGGGGGCATTCCTCTGATCGCCCCCACCTGCGTATTGTTGTTTGCAGAATTCATCGGACCTGCCCTATTGGGCAGGTTCGTGAATCTAGCCCATAATCCCAAATCCAACTCAAGTGTTATACAGTTACCATAGTAATATAGTAGATGACGGCAGAATAAAGACCCAAATGGTCCATCCAGTCTGCCCAACCTGATTCAATTTAATTTTTTTTCTTCTTAGCTATTTCTGGGCAAGAATCCAAAGCTCTACCCGGTACTGTGCTTGGGTTCCAACTGCCGAAATCTCCGTGAAAACCTACTCCAGCCCATCTACACCCTCCCAGCCATTGAAGCCCTCCCCATCCCATCCTCCCCCAAACGGCACAGACCGCGCAAGTCTGCCCAGTACTGGCCTCGGTTACAGCTACTCTAATCCTCCAACTGCTATAACATAGGCCCTCTTTTACGCTAACCGATTAGCACGCGCTAAACGCCAACGCATGCATGTTAGACTATGGTCGCATTAGCATTTGACACGCGCTAATTCGATTAGTGCACCTTAGTAAAAGAGGGGGATAATGTTGTGGACACACCTGTAATACCTTGTTTATTTAAGAATTGATATACCGCCTGGAATTTCAGCGGTTTCCATACAGTAAACACAAATCTTGCAACTGACCAAAAAAATGATTCACATCAGACTGGAGCAGTAACGCCACTCATTCTCCACGGACAACATATGTAGAACCTTGGAATTCCTGCTAACAGATTATTCAACACGGATGAGTAAAGCGCAGTGCTTAAAGCCACAGCCTCAGCACCCTGAGGTTGTGGGTTCAAACCCACACTGTTCCTTGTGACCTTGGGGAAGTCACTTAATCCCCCCATTGCCCCAGATACATTAGATAGATTGTGAGCCCACCGGGGCAGATGGGAAAATGCTTGAGTACCTGAATACATACATGTAAACTATTCTGAGCTCCCCTGATTAGTGTGACAAGTTTCTGTCTCTGGTAACCAGAGCTGGTATTGCGATATACCTCCCCTGCCCTGCTACAATGACTAAACAACTACAAACAATCCAAAATACAGCTCTGAGACTCGTCTACTCATTGAGAAAACACGACCATATTACAGAAGCATACATCAACTCACATTGGCTACCAATCCAAGAAAGAATACTATTTAAATTCTACTGTATGTTATTTAAAGCCTTAAACGGAGACAGCCCAACCTACCTGAACAACCGCCTCATCCAAACCACCTCAATCAGACATAGAAAAACACACACCCCAATCACACACCCCTCGATCAAAGAAGTAAAACGGAAAAAACTATACGATGGCCTCCTGGCCACTCAAGCAGCTAAACTAGATAACCAAATCTCTAGTCTACTGATAATGACGTCAGACTACAAGACGTTCAGAAAAGAAATAAAAACTATACTCTTCAAGAAATTCCTGAATCAGCCATAACTTCGGAAAAGAAATAAAAACTACAATCTTCAAGAAATTCCTGAAACAGCCCTAACTTCAAACTTACCGTCCTTCCCCCCTCCCTCTTCCCGCCACACAGAAACTACATAACCTACTGTTTACCTCTCTAGAAAGGACAAATGTTCTTCCATTGTAACCCTCCGTTTTTTATCTCTTTTGTAACCCGCCTTGAATCGCAAGATAATGGCGGAATAGAAATCTCTAATGTAATGTAATGTAATAATGCCTCATTCCACCAATGCCTAAGAGCCAACCTCATCAGTGATGTCACAATGGCTTCATTGTCCTTTACTTGGCTCACTAGAGTGTTGCAGTGGTTACAGCTACAGCCTCAGCACCCTGAGGTTGTGGGTTCAAACTCACGCTGCTCTTTGTGACCCTGGGCAAGTCACTTAATCCCCCCATTGCCTCAGGTACATTAGATAGATTGTGAGCCCACCAGGACAGATAGGAGAAAATGCTTGAGTACCTGAATAAATTCATGTAAACCATTCTGAGCTTCCTTGGGAGAACGGTACAGAAAATTGAATAAAAAAATACTTATGGCCTCCACAATCTTATACAAAGAGGAAAAAAAACCCCCCCTTATGTTGTAATTCGCTTTGAACCTATTTAGGCATAGTGCGACTCAGAAATACTGGATTCGATTAGAATTAGTGGCAAAATCGATAATAATCGGCACCAATTTCGATTTGGACGCACATCTTGCTACGTGCTATGCCAGTGGTCCTTGGACCTGTCTTGCTGCACCTCCCCATCCAGTCAGGTTTTCAAGATATCTCTAATGAATATGCATAGCAAGGGTGAGGGGCCCGGGACGGTGTCACCTCCCCCCTCTTCTTGACCCCCCCCTCCACCCAACTGCTCTTTCCCTGATCCCACTTGCCGCAAGCACCCCTTTCCTTCCCCGTTCATCTTTAACATTCCTGGTGCAAGCGGCAACCCCAACCTGGCTCTTCCTCTGATGTCACTTCCTTGGCATGGGTCCAGGAAGTGAAGTTGTTATGAAAGATTCTATAGTCCAGAGGGTCTCAACACGTGGTACGCGCACCCCATTGTTAAGGGATATGCGGCATGACACTGTAAGTCTCCTACCCTCCTTCTGCCATTGCATATCTCCCTTTTGCCACCGATATCTTCTCTCTCCAGCCCTCCCGGACTAGCAGCGGCAGCTCACTGTACTTTTAACTTCCCCACACAGCTGCTGTGAACATTACTTTAGTGATTCCATCAGGCAGCCTCGGGGCCTTTGCTAGGCCGGCCTGCCTCTAATGATGCAACTTCCTCTTTCCTCTAAGATGGCTGGCCTAGAAAAGACCCTGAGGCTGCCTGATGGAATCGCTAAAGTAACATTAGTGGCACCTGTGTGGGGAAGTTAAAAGCAGATATAAGCTGTTGCTAGGGCAGGGGTCGGCAATCTGTGGTTTGTGAGCCACATGTGGCTCTTCTTGCATGGGGCTGCGCCTCTCCAGGCCCTGATCCTTTAATCTCCCTCACAACCCCATGACCCCTCTCCCCCCCTCCTCGGGCCTACCGAGGTACCTGATAGTCCTTTGGGAGTCTTTGTGGCAGGAGTGCGGCCCTCTCGCTCTTGGCTCCTCATGGCTGCCTTCTAAAATATCTGCTGTGAACTCTTCCAGCTGTTTGTGGCATTTCCTGTAATACCGCAAGCTGTCGCGAGAGGTCGCAACAGCCATTTTAGAAAGCAGCCATGAGGAGGCAGAAGCAAGGGGGCTGTGCTCCTGCCACAAAGACTCCCTCTGGACCACTGGGTACCTCGTTAGGCCTGGGGGAGGAGAATCATGGGGATGGGAGGAAGATTAAAGGGTCGGGCCTGGTGAGGGGAGAACCTTGCCTATGGGTTGGGGGAGGGGCAGAGAACTCATGGATAGAGAGAGGGAGAGATGTTAAATGGGGAGGGCAGAAAGGAAGGAAGGAAAGATGTCACACTCAGGGGAAGGGAGAGAGGGCAGAGAGTGAAAAGTTGGACTCATGGAGGGAGAGAAAGATATTGATTGGGGGAGGGAATGAGGTCCAGAGGAGATGAAGTGTGCAGAAGGCAAAGAGAAAGAAATGGACTGGTGGAGGGAAAGGAGGGAGAAATGGACTGGGAGAGGGACCAGAAAGGAGGAAGGGAGGGGAGAAGTTGAACTGCAGGGGGCAGAAAGGAGGAAGGGAGGGAGAAATGTTACATTGGGGGAGGAGAAATGACTCAAGGAAGGGAGAGATGTCAGATATGGAGAAGGGTAATGGAAGGAGGGATAGAGAGATATCAGACCAGGTGAAGGGAGAGGGAAGGAGAGAGATGTCAGACCAGGGGAAGGGAGAGGGAAGGAGAGAGAGAGAGAGAGAGATGCCAGACCAGGGAATAGAAGGGAAGGAGGGGATAGAGAGATGCCAGACTGCAGGAAGGAGAGGAAAGAGATGCCAGTCCTTGGGAAGGGGGAAAAGGAAGGAGAGATATGTCAAACCACTGGGAGGAGAGAGGGAAGGAGAGAGATATCAGACCATTGAAATGGGGAGAGAGATGCAAGACCATGAGAGAGGAGAGAGATAGGAAAGGAAGTGAAGGTAAGACATGGAAAAGTAGATTTTGAGAAGAAAGCAGAAAAATGGGAAAAAGTTGAATGTTAAAAGTTAATGCCAAAGATGGATTTAGGGCAAAAAGTGGAGGAGAAAAAAACAGTCTATGGATAAGAAGGTCCTGGAAACACAGTTAAGAGCACAGTTAGAAGGAAGTGCAAACAGAGCCTGGGAAGGGATAATTAGAAAAATAAAATCATCAGACAACAAAGGTAGGGAAATGGTTTTATTTTTAATTTAGTGATCGAAATGTGCCAGTTTTGAGAATTTATATCTGCTGTTTATATTTTGCACTATATTTGTTTAATTTTCTGTATCTGCTACTGAGGTGACATTGCATATGTTAAATTCATCTGCCTTGACCTCTTTGAATAAAACAGAATATAAATGATAATTAACATTATCTCCGCATACAGTGTGCTTTGTGTAGTTTAATTTTGTGGTTACCATTATGTATTGTGAATAAGATTATATTTTGTGTATATGAAAAATGAATGGAAGAAATTGCATTACAATTAGTACTATTTTTATTATTATTATGGGGATGGGGTCTGGAGTGGAGCTTGTGCAGGTTCAGGGCGGAGCTTGGAAGGAGGTACTCGGTTGATGTTTGTTAGACTTAGGGGGTACTTGAAGAAGTTGAGAAACAGTGCTATAGTCCATAGGGTTTCAAAATCTTTGCCTCTACTTGAAACATGGTTGCAAAACTGAATGTAGAAAGTATTTATATGTTATGGGTGAGAATTCTCATAGCCGACACTTTCAAAAAGGTGTCAGTTGGAGATTAGATTACATCAGGTAGCAAATTTTTAATCACCAGAGGTGACAGAAATTTTGAGAACAGGGTGTTTTAAGTCCTGATGAGGAGCTATGCCAAGTTGAAGGCATTCGAGGCTACCACAATAAAGTTTCTTGGCTCAGTTCATCTAATTAATAAAACGAGAAATGAAAATACTTCAGTTGCTGTTTCTCAGGAATGGAGCTGGCACAGAAAATATTGCGATAAAAACTGTGTGAGACTTTGTTTCCTGTTCAAATCTTTGCAGTTCAGAAATAAAACCAAATTTAGTCGTAGCCATTTGAAAACCTCATCAGTTTTTGAATTGTTGTAAACCACTTTGTAGTTCTCCGAGGAAAAGTGGTCTATAAGAGTGAGACAGACAGATAGACAAAGCAAGCAGATGCAACTAGGACCCCGCTCATTCTCTCAGAAAATGCAATGGGGTAGGCAAATTATTCTCCAGGTTATATCCAAGTTTAGGGTTACCAGATTGTATAACAGAAAAATCCGGACATGTGGCCCCGCCCCCCCCAGCCTCACAAAGTTCCACCCCAGCCCAGCCACGTTCTGCCCAAGTCATGCCTCGTTTCACCCCATGTAGTCCTGCAGTTCTATTGGTATATATGCCATCCCTGAGAAGGCATCTAAGAACTGGTCTTGAGAATGTCAGAATCCCTTTAAATCACTCCATGATGTGAGATCACCTTGAATATTGTGTGCAATTTTGGTCACTGCGTCTCAAAAAATATATAGTGGAATTAGAAAAGGTACAGAGAAGGGTGACAAAAATGATAAGGAGGATGGATCAGCTTCCCTATGAGAAAAGGCATAAGCAGCTAGGGCCTGGAGAAGAGATGACTCAGTGGAGATATGACAGAGGTTTAAAAAAATACCGAGTGGAGTAGAATGGATAGGTATGTTTACTCTTTCTAAAAATACCAGGACTAGAGGGCATGCAATGAAGCTACTAAGTAGCAAATTAAAAACCAAACCAGAGAAAATATTTCTTCTCTCAATATGTAATTAAATTCTGGAACTTGTTGCCAGACAATGTGGTGAAAGCAGTTATCTTAGCAGGGATTAAAAAAGGTTTCAATAATTTTGTAAAAACAAAAAGACCATAAGTCATTATTAAGATGCACTCGAGAAAATCCACTGCTTATTTCTAAGATAAGCGGCATTCTCTTTTGGGATCTTTCCAAGAACTTGTGACATGAATTGGCTACTGTTGGAAACAGGATACTGGGCGTGATGAACCTTTGATCTGCCCCAGTATGGCACCTCTTATGTTCTTGTTGAGTCATGGTTTATGCTATGAGTTTACGGTATATTATTGATCAGACTCAATGGACCATAGAGGTCTTAATCTGCCATTATCTACTATGTTTCTGTGTTTATCAAATATTAGCACAAATCCTGCAGAAATACTGCCTACTGTGAAGATGCTGACTTTTGTAACTGCTCAGAAGCAGGTGTAAATGTTAGCACATAAAGTAAGAACATAAGAATAGCCTTACTGGGTCAGGCCAATGATCCATCAAGCCCAGTAGCCCATTCCCACGGTGGCCAATTCAGGTCCCTAGTACCTGGCCAAAACCCAAAGAGTAGCAACATTCCATTCAGAATCCTAAACAATAGCGAGATTCTGGAATCCCAAAGAGTAACAAGATTCCGGAACCCAAGGAGTAACAAGATTCCGGAATCCCAAAGAGTAACAAAAGATTCTGGAACCCCAAAGAGTAGCAACATTCCATTCAGAATCCTAAACAATAGCGAGATTCTGGAATCCCAAAGAGTAACAGATTCCGGAACCCAAGGAGTAACAAGATTCCGGAATCCCAAAGAGTAACAAAAGATTCTGGAACCCCAAAGAGTAGCAACATTACATTCAGAATCCTAAACAATAGCGAGATTCTGGAATCCCAAAGAGTAACAGATTCCGGAACCCAAGGAGTAACAAGATTCCGGAATCCCAAAGAGTAACAAAAGATTCTGGAACCCCAAAGAGTAGCAACATTCCATTCAGAATCCTAAACAATAGCAAGATTCTGGAATCCCAAAGAGTAACAGATTCCGGAACCCAAGGAGTAGCAAGATCCCAGAATCCCAAAGAGTAACAAAAGATTCTGGAACCCCAAAGAGTAGCAACATTCCATTCAGAATCTTAAACAATAGCAAGATTCTGGAATCCCAAAGAGTAACAGATTCCGGAACCCCAAGGAGTAGCAACATTTCATGCTACCGATCCAGGGCAAGCAGTGGCTTCCCCGATGTCTTCATCAATAACAGACTATGGACTTTTCCTCCAGGAACTTGTCCAAACCTTTCTTAAAACCAGCTACGCTATCCGCTCTTACCACAACCTCTGGCAACACGTTCCAGAGCTTAACTATTTTCCGAGTGAAAAAATGTTTCCTCCTATTGGTTTTAAAAGTACCGGTATTTCCCTGTAACTGCATCAAGTGTCCCCTAGTTCACATGTTTTATGAAATACACATGCAAATCAGGCCTTGACCGTGAGCTGGTCTAATATAGAAGTACAGTATGTGCAGCTTATTTTGGGTGTGACCTCATAAGAGCCATCTCTTTTACCATTATCGTCACCCTTCTCTGGACCTTTTCTAATTCCGCTGTATCTTTTTTGAGATGCGGCGACCAGAATTGCAGACAGTATTCGAGGTGTGCCCACACCATGGAACGATACAGGGGCATTTTAACATTTTCATTCCACCATAATGCTTCATTTTACCAATGTCTAAAAGCCAACCTCATCAGTGATGCTACAGTGGCTTGATTGCCCTATATTTTGCTCACTTTTATTACATATAGCAGTGATTTCATTTTCCAGAGACATTTATTTTTCCTTTAATTAAGGGGAAAGTTATCAACATGACATACTGTTAAGATGTGTTCTTTTACGGGCAACCCTACTGATTAGTAAGCTAGGTCTTATTGCCCGCAGTTTCGAGGAGTCCTGCCGGCCCAGCTGATTGGGGATTCCCCTGCCGCGATCAGCTGAACCAGCAAGCTGTGCACCATTTTTTGCGATCCCCCAGCAGAGATAGGCGTTGGAAAAGTAGGCCAGGGCAGAAGCTTCTGCCCTCGACTTGTTCAAGAGCTATCTTTCTGAGGTCTTAAAAGGTGCCTGAAACTTCAGATCCTTCTATCTCAAAGATTTACTGTCTCCCTTCGGGAAAGAAAAAATTGAGCGAGGATCAACCTAGTCTAGGAACTGATGCTTTAAACGTAACAGAAATTTTGGAAAAATCTGAGGTTGAACCAGTCCTAACAGCCAACTTTGTTTGTTCAATTGACGTTAGATTCTGATAGAGAAGGGTTATTAAAGATGTTCTTTAAAGTTAAAAAAAAAATTGTTCATGACCCATGGAATTAGAATGTATCTTGATGTGTTTAGAACAGTGGTCTCAAACTCGCGGCCCGGGGGCCACATGCGGCCCGCCAGGTACTATTTTGCGGCCCGCAGCCTCTACTAAACTAAACTAAACCTTAGGTTTTTATACCGCGCCATCTCCATGGTCGTGGAGCTCGGCACGGTTTACAGGGATTGTAATGAGAAAGGAACTCCAGGGAAAGGGTTAGATGAAGATCGGAGGGAAGAAGAATGTTAGAGAGCTAGGATGTCAGAGAGGAGGGAGAGTTAGATTTTAGAGAAAAGCCAGGTTTTCAGATGTTTGCGGAAGGGTTGGAGAGCACACAGGTTCCAAAGGGGGGAGGTGAGGTTATTCCAGAGCTCGGTGAATCTGAAGAGGAGGGAAGACCCCAGTTTTCCTGGGTGGGAAATGTCTTTTAGTGAGGAAAAGGATAGTTTCGATTTTTGGGTAGGTCTGGAGGTACTAAGATTCGAGGAATTCCAGGAGAGTGGAATTAATGGAGGAAGGATGCCGTGGAGGATCTTGAAAGTTAGGCTGATGGATTTGAAGTGGACTCTGGAAGTTATCGGAAGCCAGTGAAGCTTGGAAAGGAGTGGTGAGACGTGATCGAATTTACTTTTAGCAAAGATAAGCTTGGCCGTGGCATTTTGGATCCGTTGGAGTCTGTGGAGGTTTTTCTTCGTTAGGCATATGAAGATGGAATTGCAATAGTCCAGTCTGGAGAGGATGATGGATTGGACGAGAACGGCAAAATGTTTTTGATGGAAACAGGATCTTACTGACCTCAGCATGTGAAGGCTGAAATAGCATTTTTTTACCAGGGAATTGAGGTGGTTGTTGAAGGACAGTGTGGAATCAATGATGACGCCCAGGACCTTGCTGGAGAATTCGAGCTGCAGAGAGGAGCCGGAAGACAGTGGGATTGAGGGGAGTAGCTGAGCTAATTTTGGGCCAAGCCAAAGTAGTTTTGTCTTGGATTCATTCAATTTCATTTGGACAGTGTGGGCCCAAGATTGGAGGTTTGAGATACAGGAGGAAATGTTCAATGAGAGATCAGTGAGGTTCGAGTCGGTCTCGAGAAGGACAAGGATGTCGTCAGCATAGGTGTAAATTGTTTCAAGGGGGGATAGATGGAGGAGTTTTAGGGAGGACATATAAATGTTGAAGAGGATAGGAGATAGAGGTGAACCTTGCGGGACTCCACAGGTTGGTGTCCAGGGGGAGGATGAGGTGCCATTCATGTTGACAATGAAGGAATTTTGAGAACCATTCAAGGACAGTGGAGGTGATGCCAATCTCGGAAAGTTGGTAAAGTAGAATGTCGTGATGAACAACGTCGAAAGCGGCAGAGAGGTCAAATTGCAAGAGGACGGCGAACTTGTTGCGGGAGTGAAGTTGTTGGACCTTGGAGATTAGGGAGGTCAGTAGGGATTCGGTGCTGAAATTGGGGCGAAAGCCATATTGGTAGGGTAAGAGGATGGAGAATTTCTCTAGGTAGGATGAGAGCTGAGTCGATATGATGGACTCAAGCATCTTGGTTAGGAGAGGGATATTAGCTATTGGGCGATAGCTGGATGGAGTGGAAAGGTCGAGGTCGGGTTTTTTCAATAGAGGGGTTAAGGCGATATGGCCCATTTCTGGGGAGAAAAGGCTCGAATGTAGAGCGGAGTTTAGGAGTTTGGTAACGGAAGAGATGGCTTGAGTGGGAATTTCCTCGTAGAGGTAGGAGGGGAAAGGGTCTAAAGAACAATTGCAGGATTTCATTTTGAGACAGAGTTTGAGGATGGTGGAATCGGATACTTGGTCGAAGGTAGCCCAGAGTCTGTCGGCTGGGATAGCGCTGGAAGCCAGTAGAGTAGGGTTGGGGGTCAGTGAGCACCAGGGAGTTGTAGGAGACTGCAGGTGGGAAAGTGACCTTATCATTGAAGAAATTTGCTAGGACATTGGCTGAGGGAGAGGAGGGGAAAGAGGTGGAGTCTTTTTTGGAGGTTAGAGAGCGCCAGATTTTGAAAAGTGTACTACTCTGGTAATTGGATCTGGAGATTTTCTCGCCATAGAAGTTCTTTCTTGCTTTTTTTAATGCAGAATTATAGTGCTTAATGTTGGTTCTCCAGGATTGCTTATCTGTAGGGGAGTTGGATTTTTTCCATTTGCGCTCCAGGGCTCGACATTTCTGCTTTAGTTCTCTATGGTAAGGGAGGTACCAGGGGGCTTTTCGAGGATAAGAGATGGATTTGGTGGAAAGGGGGGCGAGGGAGTGGTAGGTGGATTCGGAGAGGGCGGTCCAGTTTTGCCAGTTGGATTCAGGGTCTGCAGGCTTAGGAGCGGAAGAGAGTTGTTTGAGAAATTTTATCCAGAACAGGTCGCTTGAAATTTTTTTGTGAAAGGTGATGGAATTAGAGGAGAGGGGAGGGGCCCCGAGATGTGACATGAAAATGGGGATGGAGAAGGTCCCAAGGAAGTAGGTTACCCAGTGGGTGAGGTTGGACTTCGTCGTTGACCGAGGCCAACATGTATTCTAGAGAGGTGTGGCAGCTCTTTTCGATGAGCTGGACATCGAAGAAAGATTTGTAAATTAGTGCCAGACCGCCTCTTATTCGGTTAGTTCTGGGAGAAAACAGACCTTGGTAGCCGTGGGAGCAGAGTTCATTTTGTGTAAATGGGTCATCTTCCATGATCCGTGCTCGCTCTTTGAAGTGTCCTCTGGCTTCCCCCTGGCCTCCCACTCTTACCTTCAGATAATTACCGCGGCCTGCAGAGAGGATTGCCGGTGCTGCAGCGATCCTTGCAGGCTGCCGTGGTCCTCGGCAGCATGTTCCCTCTGCCACAATCCTGCCCCTGATGTCAGAGGAGGGGCGGGACTGCGGAGGCCGATGGCAGCCTGCAAGGAACGTTTACAGCACCGGCGATCCTCTCTGCAGGCTGTGTTAATTAGCTGAAACTAAGACTGGGAGGCCAGGGGGAAAGTTGGAGGACGCTGCAAAGAAGTGGGGAACATGCAGGCCTTCAGGGGAGGGGGGGGGGGGGAGATTTATAAACTATAAGGAGTTTTACCGCATGCAAAATTGTCATTTCTTTAATAAGACATTAACTATTTTTTCTGCGGCCCTCCAAATACCTACAAAGCCAAAATGTGGCCCTGCAAAGGGTTTGAGTTTGAGACCACTGGTTTAGAACAACACAAAAAACAGGGAAGGAATATCTATGACTGCAACCCCAAGTCTTAAAATTGGGTACAGCTTTTGTTTTAAGATTTCCCTGTAAGTGTTTGGTTAATTAGATTTTTTTTTTTTTTTTTTAAATCCTCACAGCTGTCTAGATTTATTATAAGTAAAGGGCAGATCTCATAAGAACATAAGAATTGCCGCTGCTGGGTCAGACCAGTGGTCCATTGTGCCCAGCAGTCCGCTCACCTGGCAGCCCTTAGTTCAAAGACCAATGCCCTAACAATGCCTTACCTGCGTATGTTCTGGTTCAGCAGGAACTTGTCTATCTTTGTCTTTTGAATCCCTGGAGGGTGTTTTCCCCTACAACAGCCTCCGGAAGAGCGTTCCAGTTTTCTACCACTCTCTGGGTGAAGAAGAACTTCCTTACGTTCGTACGGAATCTATCCCCTTTTATCTTTAGAGAGTGCCCTCTCGTTCTCCCTACCTTGGAGAGGGTGAACAGCCTGTCTTTATCTACTAAGTCTATTCCCTTCAGTATCATGAATGTTTCAATCATGTCCCCTCTCAGTCTCATCTTTTCAAGGGAGAAGAGGCCCAGTTTCTCCAATCTCTCACTGTACGGCAACTCCTCCAGCCCCTTAACCATTTTAGTCGCTGTTAATATCCAAGAATGAAGCTCGAAATAGATAAACCAGGTTAATCTTCAGGACTCCTCTTTTACTTCTTAATTTGAATTTTAGGTTTTCCTCCCCTTGGAATAGAGGACTGCTTTACGATGTAGGTGAAATAAAAATTTCATTATAACTTTTATTTGATAATTTCCTTAAATGTTTATGTTGCTTATACTGTTTATTTCTGTATATATGATGTATTTTTCAATCATGTTAACTTGAAAACTTCATAAAGATTTTTTTAAAAGGAAATGTAGGCCAGGGTTCTTCAGGCCTAAGTTTCTGGCGCCTGTCTTTGCGTGAATTGCATCTACGAAGACGCTTTAGGCTGCCTAACACCACTTCCAGCATTCGGCAGCCTAAAACGCGATTCCAGCATCTTTTACTTAGGTACCGGTAGGCACTTTATTCATACTGGTCTTTTTGCCGTTTTAAACGGTGTTTCTCAATCAACTTAGGGCTCCTTTTATCAAGGCGCGCTACGGGGGTTAGCGCGTCGGACATTTCATCACATGCTAACCCCCGCGGCAAGCCAAAAAATTAACGCCTCGTCAATGGAGGTGTTAGTAAATAGTGCGGCAGGCGGTTGAACATGTGGTATTCCGCGCGTTAACCACCTACCGTGCCTTGAGAAAAGGACCCCTTAGACGCCAGTAGGATGCCTACTGGCGTCTAAGTTTCGGTGCCATGTATAGAATTTCCCCCTAAAGTGGAGTTAGTTGCCAGTATTTGGGCCCAAAAAAACCCTGGCATAAATGGGGAGCACCTTAAGTTCAGAATTGATGCCGACCACCGTCTAAGTCCACTTTAGATGTTGCCATAAATGGCATCTAATTTAAAATCAACATTCACTATTTACTGCCTATATTTATAGATCTGGGGCCTAACTGGGGAATTCTATAAACAGATCCTACATTAGGCATTTTTAGGTGCTCTAATTGAAGCCGCATAGTCATGCCTAAGTTTGGCTTCCGCGTCAAATTTGTATTTTTTTAATTGGCTTAATCGGCGTGGTAATTGACAATGCCGGTTTTCAGTCAATAAGTTTTTTAAAAAAAAATTAATGAAACAATTTAAGAGTTTGGCACTGACGCCTAGCAGTGCCCAAGTGGATGCCCCCCCTACAACGCCTAACAATGCCTATCTGATACAGTAGGCATGGTTATGGGCAGAGAATAGGCATGGTCGAGTTAGGCGTCGTTTGACGTCCGACATAGCTGCCTCCAAATTAGGCGAGCGAAAAGCTGACCTAATGGAAAGGTGCCTATGTCGAGGATGCCAAGCGATGCCTAAATTTGTGTAGGCGTTGCTAGGCGTGATTCTATAAATGGCACCTAGTGGTTGACAACCACACCAAACGGCACCTACAGTGTAAATGCCACTAGGCGCCATTTATAGAATCACGCCCTGCCAAATTCTACAAATGGCGTCCCAATTGTAGGTGGCCTACTGCTGTCTAACCAGCCAATTGGGATGCTTTTTTTAAAAAACATCCTGAAGCAGGCCGCCTACATTGTAAGTGCCTCCGGGAGCCTTGGGAGGCGCATAGGCCCACCTAAGCTCGCCTAAGACTAGGTGTGGTTGTGGCCTTAGGTGATGTTAGGCGGGCCTAGGTGGCCCTACGTGCCTCTCTAGGTCCTCGGTAGGCGCCTGAAAGCAGACGTGGCCACTGAGCTTATCAAGTTTAGCAGCTGCGGCAAACCGTCCCTCCCTCCTCCCCGTGAAGACTACTGTCAGGAGGGATGCCCAATCCTCCTTCCAGAATCCCCCTGAACATCGCCAACAAGAGGGATGCCCAGTCCCTTCTGCCAGAAACCCGGAACCCCTCTGAGCATCGCTGCAAATATTGCCAGCAGGAGAGATGCCCTAGAACCCCCCCCCCACCTCCCAAACATTGCCACAAAGATCACCGGCAGGAGGGATTGCGCATCCCTCCTACCAGTAGTCTTCACGGGGTGGGGGGATGGGTTGCCACGGCCGCTAAACTTATCGCAGCAGGGTGATCCCTACATTTTGCTGGCCTACATTTCAGGCGCCTCCCGCAGGCCTAGGGCGGCACGTAGGGCCGTCTAGGCCCGCCAAAGGTCGCTTAAGGCCACTTCCGGGTGAAGCCTTGCCCACGCCCAGCCTTAGGTGAACATAGGCAGGCCTATGCGCCTCCCTAGGCTCCCAGAGACGTCTACAGTATAGGCGGCCTGCCTTGGGATATTTTTTTTTTAAACGTGTGTCCCGATTGGCTGGTTAGGCAGCAATAGGTCGCCTACAATTGGGACGCTGTTTATAGAATTTGCCCCTAAGTGCGTAAGTTATTGAGCATGTGCAGCTGAAAGTGAACAAATGTGATTAGGCATTAGACCACCCAAAAGCATATGTTTTCACAGAGTTTTCCGGTTCATGGTAAACAGAAATGATCTATTGGGCTGGCTGGTGAACATGTGCATGATTGCCTTGGCCCAATACTTATTGAAAAGAACACACAGCTTCTTTACTGAGCAAAGAGAGTAAAGAAGATATTTATGATCCAATTACAGATTCTTCAACAGGCAGATCACATACAAATTCAGTTGCAGTTCTCACATAGATGGCAGAATTCCAGCAGATAACACCAGAAAACTAATTACACTCTGCTCTTCTCCCTTAGGTAGTTGCAAGGCTTCAGTCATAACTGTTGCTATAACAGGCCTCACAGTTTGGGAGGGAAAAAATATGGCTGGAGACAGGAATAGACAGAACTCAGACAGTATATTTTCCGAGTTTCGGATGCTGCTGTCTTGAGGAAGGCTTGCCAAAATGTGCTTTCCTTTGTTGTTGCAAGAAGAATATTCCGGGCCCCTGCTCTAGAAAGATGCCAACCAAATCTAACTAGGAGAAGGTGTTTTCCGAGAAAGCGGCCTAACAGAATTTAAACTTTAGCTTTGAATGGAAGTATAATACTAGAGTTCAGGCAGGAGCCTTGTCTTCTCCTCCCACAGAGGGGTCCACAGAAACAACTATGCAGAACTGCATGAAGTGGGGCCCACAGAAGCCTTGGCTCCCCGCTGTAGGGGTTGCCATTGTAGTCCATAACTTCCCCGGTGCGTATTGGAAGTAGTTACCTAAAAAGGAGGACATGTCCGGGGGTCCAGACAGCTTTTCAAAACCCGGCACTTTTTCCAGGTTTTGAAAAGCTTCTATCAAATCTCCGTCGGGAGGAGGTGCTGCACGGATGCCATGTGATGACATCAAGTGCGCGCCCGTGCATGTGAAATCATTGCCCTCCTGCCCGATGAGAGCAGGCTGCAGGGGGCGGGGCTAGGGCAAGATTGGGGCGGGGCTGGGGCATGACGGGGCAAGGATGGGTGGAACTCGGTGGGCGTGGGTATAGGAGGCCAGATTTTCTAAACAGAGAATCTGGTAACCCTAATTGGTGGGAGAGAGATCACTTTTATAAGATCTATACCTACACTGTGCCAAGACATTTTCAAAATCTTACAAGTCTGAAACAAAACACAATGGGCTCAATATTGAAAGCGATTTAACTAGGCAGGAGAAGCTACTGCCCAGGTACATTGTTTCTGACCACCTATGTAATGATCAGTAGCACTTAACCAGACAGTGCCATTGAATGCCACCATAGTCTACCCCTGCACTGTTGGGTTGATTCCTAGGTGGTCTGTGGTCAGAGTTCGAGTGAAGTATGGGAAAAGCCAGGACCTAGCCATATTCAGACTGCAACCAGTTTGGCAAGTGATTAAAGTTAAGACAACAAAAAGTTTGTCCTAATTTATCCATAAAGCTAAATGACCACTAGTCTGAATATTGGGCAGGGCCTGGTTAGTTTATGGTAGGGGCCAGCTTTATAATGGACTGGTTGCTTGAATCGATGCCAATAGAACATTGAGGCACATTAGAAGGCCCTGACATCTGACCATAACCCCCTTATAATTTATTTATTTATAAAATTTATATGCCACCTGGCGTCTCAGTGATTTCCAAATAACATACTTAAAAATAACACATACATAACGTAGTACAGTAATTCAAAACAACTTAAGAAGTGCAACCTGAGGACTCCTTAATATCATCCTTCACTCTCATTAGAACAAAATCCTAGGGAGCAATTCACAGATATGCATCAACAAATAGCTTTATTTTAAGCAAATATATGGTGAGCCCTCCAAAACTCTCCCCAAACCTATTACACCCACTTGCCCACCACCCCAATAGCCCTTATGGCTTCAGGTGGTATAAGGAAGTATAGTAGGGTTTTGGTGGGCTCACGCTTTCCACCATAAATGTAGTGGTTAGAGTGGCTTATGGGCTTGGCTTCTCCTCTCTATAGTTCATTAGCCCACGCACCTGACTACTTAAGACACTTGTGTGATGCTCTACTAGGCTTTTCCTTATCAAGCGCTGCTTTTCTAGAGCCAGGATTCATTCAAATTTTGGGGGTGGGTTGGAGGGGGTCAGTAACCACTGGGGTTGTTTATGGGGCTCATTACTTAATCCCTCCAGTAGTCATCTGGTCAGTTTGGGTACCCTTTTGGCACTTAGATGCTTCTTAAACAGGTCTAGTTGAAAACGTCTTAAGTTCCATCTAGGATGACTGGAAATGTTCCATTATTTTAGTGTAAGATCGCCCAAAGCCCGCCCATTCCCTGCCCATGGCATGCCAACCAACATGTCCATTTCTACTCTGGATGCACTGCTGGATGTCCAAAAAGTCATTTTTGAAAATGCCCCCTTGGACATTTTGACAAGTAAGACGTCCAAGTGCCAGCTTATGCTGTCTTTTGGATGTCTATCTTTTTTGAAAATGAGCCCCATAGAGGTGAAGACTTCTCATTTGGGAAAATCTGTAGTATCTATGGACACTCAGAAAAAAAAATACCTTTTGAGTTTTGCTGGTGTGACTGCTATTAAAGACAGTTTAGTAATTCATAGGAAACGTGAATCAATGGAAAAATGCTCTCAGATCTAAAAATCTTGGTTTTTTAAAAAAAATATAAATCTTTATTGATTTTCAAGTAGTAACAGTGCAATACATATGAATCTGAACGTTTAACAAATCAAGAAAAGCACTAATCATATAATGCAATTATCCTTCCAATAACCCACTCTTATTTAAAGTAGTAATACATTCCCACCCTGGATGTGTAAGGAAATCAGACGAAAATTAAAGAGAAATGACATAGAAGCAATAAAAGATGTCAATGGGCCCCACACCAAGTTAAATACATTACTATGCCCCAATATCTCAGCATTCATTTTTTCATATTTGTAGCTGGGGCATAAGTTCACCCACCAAAAAGGGAAGTTAAGGCGATCATAGTTCTTCCAATTATGTGTTATCATCTGCATAGCTATTCCCGTCATAATTAAGAAAAGCCAGCATTTATAACGATCCATAGGGGGTTTAACATGTAATAATGTTCCACATATTATGACTTCATAAGTCAATGGGATTGATGACTCAAGTACAACATAAGAACTGCCATCTCCGGATCAGACCTTCAGTCCATCAAGTCTGGCCATCCGCACACGCGGAGGCCCAGCCAGGTGTAAACCTGGTGTAATTTTAGTCACCCATATCCCTCTATGACTCTCGTAAGGAGATGTGCATCTAGTTTGCTTTTAAATCCTAGAACGATAGATTCCGCAATAACCTCCTCTGGGAGAGCATTCCAGGTGTCCACCACTCGTTGCCTGAAGGAGAACTTCCTGATATTTGTCCTGGACTTGTCCCCCCTTAGCTTCAGTCCATGTCCCCTTGTCCGTGTCACATTGGACATTGTAAATAATTTTTTTTCCTGCTCTATTATGTCGATTCCTTTCAGTATTACATTAATTTGACCCAATCTTGTTTTCTAAATTTTCCAATTACACACTTTTTATCTCCTGAGATTTTGCTTAGAGTAATCGGGGTTTGAAAAATGTTTTGGGTTTTTTTGTTTTGTTTTAACCTGGGGGAGGGGAGGAGTTCTGCCTCCTGAGGGGTCCCAGGTGTCATCGAGGCCTGCTGTGATTCTTGAAGCAGCCAGGAGGTCCTGCAAATCGCAGCATTCTGAGCCATGAGGGAGGCCAGGAGGAAACTGCCAGGAAATCCCGAGATCAGTGTCAGTGTCAAATACATCCAATCCTTAAGAGCTCAAAACAGCTATGTGGGAGTTCAGATTCCACCATTTCATTCGAAATTGGTAGTAGTGGTATTCTTCATTTTCCCTTCATAGCTTGACTTGTATAACTTTATAGCTTTACTTTTTAACTTTACTTTATAACTTATCTAACTTTATAACTTTACTACTATTTAATAGTAATAAACTTTACTTTATAACTTATCTAACTTTATAACTTTACTACTATTTAATAGTAGTAAAGTTATAAAGTTAGATAAGTTATAAAGTAAAGTTTACTACTATTAAATAGTAGTAAAGTTAGATAAGATATAAAGTAAAGTTTACTACTATTAAATAGTAGATAAGTTATAGTTAGATAAGTTATAAAGTAAAGTTTATTATTATTAAATAGTAGTAAAGTTATAAAGTTAAATAAGTTATAAAGTAAAGTTACTACTATTAAATAGTAGTAAAGTTATAAAGTTAGATAAGTTATAAAGTAAAGTTAAAAAGTAAAGCTATAAAGTTATAAAAGTCAAGCTATGAAGGGAATAATGAAGAATACCACTACTACCAATTTTGAATGAAATGGTGGAATCTGAACTCCCACATAGCTGTTCTTGAGCGCTTAAGGATTGGATGAGTGTCAAATACAATCATGTTAACTTAATACGAAGAAACTCAAGTAAGTTTAAAGCTTTTGAATACCAGTAAAGTTATCGATAGCAGGATCCCCAATGCAGGTAGCGGAGAGTGTGTGATGCAGTGGTTAGAGCTACAGCCTCGGCCCCCTGAGGTTGTGTGTTTGAATCCCACAATGCTCCTTGTGACTCTGGGCAGTCACTTAGGGGTCCTTTTACTAAGACGTGCTAGTCGATTTAGCGCACGCTAATATGTAATACACACTAATTCGGCTAATGGGCCTTAGTAAAAGAGGGGGTTAATCCCCATTGCCCCAGTTACATTAGATAGAGTGGGAGCCCACTGGGACAGATAGGGAAAAAATGCTTGAGTACCGGAATAATTTGTAATCCGCATAGAATTGTAGGATATGTAGAATATAAATTATTTTAAAAAATAACAAAAAAAAATGTTATAAAGATAGGCTCATTTTAGCAAATTCATGCCTTATCTTTAAAAATGCTACAAGAGTTCAGATTTCATATACCCGAGAAAGGCAATACAGTAAAACCTAGGTTTACGAGCATAATTCTTTCCGAAAACATGCTTGTAATCCAAAGCATTCGTATATCAAAGCGAATTTCCCCATAGTAAATAATGAAAACTCAGACGATTTGTTCCACAACCCAAAAACTTTAATACAAAATACTATTCGTACTTGTATTGCAAGACTTTGCTCATTTAGAACAGTCACTACTCTCCCACAATATTAGAGAGAGAAGAACCATCGGCTCAGTTGTGACGATGTGACGCGTGTATACTGTATGTACTCATATTGCAAGACTTTGCTCGTTTAGAACAGTCACTACTCTCCCACAATATTAGAGAGAGAAGAACCATCGGCTCAGTTGTGATGATGTGACGCGTGTATACTGTATGTACTCATATTGCAAGACCTCGCTCGTTTAGAACAGTCACTACACACTTGCAGCGTCAGAGAGAGAGAAGAACCATCGGCTCAGTTGTGACGATGTGACGCGTGTATACTGTATGTACTCATATTGCAAGACTTTGCTCGTTTAGAACAGTCGCTACACTCTTGCAGCGTCAGAGAGAGAAGAACCATCGGCTCAGTTGTGACGATGTGACGCGTGTATACTGTATGTACTCGCATTGCAAGACCTCGCTCATTTAGAACAGTCACTACTCTCCCACAATATTAGAGAGAGAAGAACCAATGGCTCAGTTGTGATGATATGACGCGTGTATACTGTATGTACTCATATTGCAAGACTTTGCTCGTTTAGAACAGTCACTACTCTCCCACAATATTAGAGAGAGAAGAACCATCGGCTCAGTTGTGATGATGTGACGCGTGTATACTGTATGTACTCATATTGCAAGACTTTGCTCGTTTAGAACAGTCGCTACACTCTTGCAGCGTCAGAGAGAGAAGAACCATCGGCTCAGTTGTGACGATGTGACGCGTGTATACTGTATGTACTCGCATTGCAAGACCTCGCTCATTTAGAACAGTCACTACACTCCCACAATATTAGAGAGAGAAGAACCAATGGCTCAGTTGTGATGATATGACGCGTGTATACTGTATGTACTCATATTGCAAGACTTTGCTCGTTTACAACAGTCGCTACACTCTTGCAGCGTCAGAGAGAGAAGCACCATCGGCTCAGTTGTGACGATGTGACGCGTGTATACTGTATGTACTCGCATTGCAAGACCTCGCTCATTTAGAACAGTCACTACACTCCCACAATATTAGAGAGAGAAGAACCAATGGCTCAGTTGTGATGATATGACGCGTGTATACTGTATGTACTCGTATTGTAAGACTTTGATCGTTTAGAACAGTCACTACACTCCTGCAGCGTCAGAGAGAGAAGAACCATCGGCTCAGTTGTGATGATGTGACGCGTGTATACTGTATGTGCTCGTATTGTAAGACTTTGCTCGTTTAGAACAGTCACTACACTCTTGTAGCATCAGAGAGAGAAGAACCATCGGATCAGTTGTGATGTGTGTATACTGTATGTACTCATATTGCAAGACTTTGCTCGTTTACAACAGTCGCTACACTCTTGCAGCGTCAGAGAGAGAAGAACCATCGGCTCAGTTGTGACGATGTGACGCGTGTATACTGTATGTACTCGCATTGCAAGACCTCGCTCATTTAGAACAGTCACTACACTCCCACAATATTAGAGAGAGAAGAACCAATGGCTCAGTTGTGATGATATGACGCGTGTATACTGTATGTACTCGTATTGTAAGACTTTGATCGTTTAGAACAGTCACTACACTCCTGCAGCGTCAGAGAGAGAAGAACCATCGGCTCAGTTGTGATGATGTGACGCGTGTATACTGTATGTGCTCGTATTGTAAGACTTTGCTCGTTTAGAACAGTCACTACACTCTTGTAGCATCAGAGAGAGAAGAACCATCGGATCAGTTGTGATGTGTGTATACTGTATGTACTTGTATTGCAAGACATTGCTTGTATATCAAGTTAAAATTTAATAAAATATTTTGCTTGTCTTGCAAAACACTTGCAAACCAAGTTACTTGCAATCCAAGGTTTTACTGTAACTTTGTTTCTTAGTTGTAACAGGCAACCACCTACGTGACCACGCACCAAGCTGAAATAGAGAAACTCCATTCAGGACCCCAAGTCACGGCACAACCTGAATTCAAAGCCCACACCTAAGTAAAGTGTACAATTTTTCATAGCCATTTTTAGCACAATGTTTGAATCTTCATTGAGTCTCTTTGCCGCTAGCGTCTACATTTGCCGCTAGCAGTGCTGTACATTTTGACATTTAATAGACGGTGTCTGCTCAGAAGAGCTTACCGTCTAACTTGGACAGACAGACATGACGTATAGGGTTGGGGATGCAGATCTCAAGGTGAGAGGAGTTAGGCGTTGAGAGCAGTTCCGAAGAGGTGGGCTTTTAACTTGGACTTGAAGACTGCCAGAGACGGAGCCCGCCGTAGGGATTCTGGCAGTTTGTTCCAGGCACATGGCGCAACAAGACATAAGGGACGGAGTGGGGGTGGGGGGTGGGAAGGGAGAACATAGGAGAAAATAAGTTAAGAGAGATAATATGGAGCTGCCGAGTGAATGCATTTGTAGGTCAGTAAAAGGAATTTGTAATCGGAAACGGATGGGGAGCCAATGAAGTGACTTTAGGAGAGAGGTAACAAGAGCATAGCGGCTCTCATAGAATATGAGTCGTGGCTGAATTTTGAATGGATTAAAGGGAAGAAAGATGGCCGAGTGGAAGACCTGAGAGTAGCGAGTTGCAGCCATTTAAGTGTGAGGTGGTGAGCGCATGGGATAAGGGTTTCGGTAGTGTGCTCGGAGAGGAGGGGGATCAGATTATGGACGTGGCTGGTTTTAGCGATATGTTGTATCTGGCCAGAGAAGGAGACAGGGGAGTCAAAGATGACCCCGAGATTGCGAGCAGGCAAGACGGGGAGGATGAGAGTGTTGTCCACAGAAACAGAGAATGGGGGAAACGGGGAGGTGGGTTTAGGCCGGAAGTGTGTAGAGTGTATGGCACGGTGATTAGAAGACATTCCTTCCCTTCCACACCTCACTCTCGCTCACCCTGGGCTTATTTAGACCGATACGTACAAGAAAACCTTACCCATGTTTCATAACTGATTGTTCTATATTTTCTCTTTTTTCATTCCTAATTTCCCTTTTTTTTTTTTCTGACCCTCATTGTTTTTATGATGTATTTGTTGTCGCTTGTTTTATTTTACCGAATTGCTGTTTATTGTATTTTCTCAAAATTCAATAAAGATAATAATAAAAAAAAAAAGAACTATAGCCTCGGCATCCTGAGGTTGTGGGTTCAAATCCCATGCTGCACCTTGTGACACAGGGCAAGTCACATTAGATAGAGTGTAAGCCCACCAGGACAGATAGAGAAGTTTCAAGTTTATTGATTTTTAATATACCGACCATCAACGAGTATCTAGCCGGTTTACAATAAAATATTAAAATAGAGATAAAAAAATAATAATTAAAAGAAATGTCTATGGAAAGAAGGGGAGGTGGACATTAAAGACATCGACAAGACGGACTTGAAAGTGATGGTTGAAAGGGGAAAGTGGGGAAAAGTTACATTATTAGAGATAAGAAAGGGGGAGAAAAAAAAATGCTCGTGTACATGAATGTAAACCAGTTAGCTATAAGAGGTATATTAACCTTTTCCTATCATAATAAATTTTACGTTACGCTGGTTCCAATCGTAATTATTTTAGAAAAGTTTTGTATTATTCACCGTCACCATTTATGGCTATTGTAAACATAATGTAAATAAGTCATACGTCTGTAAATTCAAATCTTTTGTGTTCCTGGCTCTTTATTAGTCCGTACAGACTGTTTATCCACGATGGCGACGACATTTTTGGAATGTCCCGTCATCCAGGACACACGAGAGGAAAAGGTTATCAAAAAATAAGAATAAGATGAGCAGCTCTGTTTTAGCTATATTCAGTTTTTTGATGCTTTTAGGGCTCCTTTTACAAAGGTGCCCTAGCGTTTTTAGCGCAAGCCATAGTGCGCACTAGCCGAAAAACTACCAACTGCTCAAGAGGAGGCGGCAGCGGCTAGCGCGCACGGCAGTTAAGCACGCGCTATTCCGCGCGTTAAGGCCCCAACGCACCTTGTGAATCATAAAATGGTTTAATTGGACGGAAACAGTCACAGCTTTTACGCAAGCCACAAGACCACTTTGTGGATCTACACTTACACACACACACAAATACCCCCATCACAATCCATTTTTATAGCATGTTCAGTTAATAGCCCAAATTATCCCTTCCTGATGTTTTTATTTCCAGTTCTTTGCAGCCCTGTTGGATTTTTTTTTTTTTTTTCCATCTGCATCATCAATTCTGTGCATGGCAAGACACATCTGTAGACTTCAATCTGCAAAACCAACTGCTTCTCCGAATGATTTTTCCTCTGAACTTTGTTTATGTCTCAAGCTGGGATATGTACAGAGAAGGACAATGAAAATGATAAAGCGAACGGATTGTCTCCCTTATGAGAAAAGTCTAAATAAGTTAAAGGCTGTTCTGCTTGGAGAATGGATGACTGAGGAGGGGACAAGATAGATACAGAATCACGAGTGGGGTGATCCAGGCAAATTTCATAAGAACATAAAAATTGCCATACTAGGAGGGACAGACTGAAGGCCCATCAAGCCCAGCAGTGGCCAGCCCAGGTCCTAAATACCTGGCAGAAACCCAGAGAGTATCAACATTCCAGAGCTGAGATTGTGGTGTCATAATGCCTCATTCCGCCAATGCCTAAGAGCCAACCTCAGCAGTGATGTCACAATGGCTTGATTAGATGGCAACTTCAGCATTTGGAACCTAGGACAATACCAGGTGGACTTTATAGTCTAAGACGCAGAAATATCAAAGAAGAAACAAGTTAATTTAATCATGTATTTTTAATGGATATAACTGATGAGCGGACTGGATGGACCTTTCAGGTCTTTATCTGCTGTCATTTACTATGTTACTATGTTACCTGGCAGAAACCCAGAGAGTATCAACATTCCAGAGCTGATATTGTGATGTCATAATGCCTCATTCCGCCAATGCCTAAGAGCCAACCTCAGCAGTGATGTCACAATGGCTTGATTAGATGGCAACTTCAGCATTTCGAACCTAGGACAATACCAGGTGGACTTTACAGTCTAAGACGCAGAAATATCAAAGAAGAAACAAGTTAATTTAATCATGTATTTTTAATGGATATAACTGATGAGCGGACTGGATGGACCTTTCAGGTCTTTATCTGTTGTCATTTACTATGTTACTATGTTACCTGGCAGAAACCCAGAGAGTATCAACATTCCAGAGTTGAGATTGTGATGTCATAATGCCTCATTCCACCAGTGTCCAAGAGCCAAACTCACCAGTGATGTCACAATGGCTTGACTGTCCTATACTTGGCTCACATAAGAACATAAGCATTGCCATACTGAGACAGACCAAAGGTCTATCAAGTCCAGCATCCTGTTTCCAACAGTGGCCAGTCCAGGTCCCAAGTATCTAGCCAGATCCCAAGTAGCAAAACAGATTCTATGCTGCTTATCCTAGGAATAAACAGTGGACTTCCCCAAGCCATCTCAATAATGGCCTAGGAAATTATCCAAACCTTTTTTTAAACCCCGCTATGCTAACTGATTTCACCACATTCTCTGGCAAAGAAATATTTTCTCCGGTTTGTTTTAAATCTACTATTTAGTAGCTTCATCGCATGTCCCCTAGTCCTAATATTTTTGGAAAGAGTGAACAAGCGATTCACATCTACCCTTTCCACTCCACTCATTATTTTGTAGTACTCTTAACTGTGGAGACGATGGTCTTGATGTAAAAGGAGGGAGGGAATAGAAAGGGAGAATTGTTGGATATGAATGTGTGAATGAGAGGGAGGGAAAGAGATGGTGCACATGGGGAAAGGAAGAAAGGAAAATTGTTCAGCATAGAGAGAGAGAGAGAGAGAGGGAGAAGTGAAGAAGAGATGCATGGGGAGTAGAAGGATGAGAGGGAGAAATGTTGGATATGGTGGTGGAGAGGGAACAGAGGGACAGATTGAAGGGGATGCAAGGGGAGGAATGTTGGACATAATGATGGAAGGAGAGATGTGGCATGGTTCTGGAGAGGGTGATAGAAGGAGAAATGGGCATAGGGCTGGTGGGCAGTGGTGAAAAATTCTGCACATGATTTGGGGGATGAGAGAATAAGAAATGTTGGATGTAGCAGTAGAAGGGTGAGAGAGATGCCTGGATCTCTCAAGACAGATGGACAGTGAGAGAGAGAGAGAGGGAGGCTTGTTGCCAATAAGGGTGGAGGAGAGAGGAAGAAAAATTGGACTCATGGAGGGACAGAGAAAGATGTTGGTTGGGGAATGGAATGAGGTCTGGAGGAGGGGAAGCATGCAGGAGGCAGAAAGAAAGAAAGAAATATTGGATGCACAGTCAGAAGGAAGTGCAACCAGAGACTCATGAAATCACCAGACAACACAGGTAGGAAAAATGATTTTATTTTCAATTGAGTGATTGAAATGTGTCAGTTTTGAGAATTTATATCTGCTGTCTATATTTTACACTATATTTGTCTATTTTTCTATAGTTGTTACTGAGGTGACATTGCATATTTTAAAGTCATCTGCCTTGACCTCTTTGAAAAAACTGAATATAAATGATAATTAACATTTTCTCTGCATACAGTGTGCTTTGTGGGGCGTTTTTGTGTGTGTGTGTGTGTGATTACCATTATGTATTAATAAGATTTTACTGTTTGTATATGATAAATGGATGGAAGAAATTGCATTCCAATTACAGTCAAACCTCGGTGTGCGAGTAACGTAGTTTGCGAGTGTTTTGCAAGACGAGAAAAACACTCCAGTAAACTGTGACTCGCAAAACGAGCGTTGCCTCGGTAAACGAGTCCTCCAAACCATAGAAAAGAGTTAAAAGATGCATGCGCCGAATTTCCCAACGTGATCAACTAAAGAAAATTTGCATGCATGCTTTTCCGCCACCTTCCCTTTGAAGCCCGCCTTCAAATTCCACACCCTTCTTTTCAGCGGCCTCCGATTGGTGGAGAACATCCGTCCCTGGATGTTGACTTTCCGGGTGCATGCACAGTCGAGGCGTATCAGACGGCGGTGTGGGTTGAAAGTGGCACTCAGATCAGCTCAGGGATCTGGGGAGGGGGGCGCCAGACCGACTTACGTTTGAGCCGGGAAGAAGACAAACTGGGGCCAGCTTGTCGTTCCCCAGGCGATGGACGGATCCTGCGCTGAAGGAGAGGGAACACAGGCCTGAGACGGCATGCAAGAGAATGGCTAATAAAGACAGTATGTGCATGAGGCGATCTGCGCCACTCCCAAGGGCTGGGGGGGTGAAGTTGGGTGTTGTGAATAGAGGCAGAGAACGGGCATGCAGAATGTATGTTTCATTCCGGAGGAAATCATATAGGTTTTGAATGAAGGTGATGGTATTTCTGTGTACCAAAGTGCAATGGAGCAGGACTGGGGGGGGGGGGGGGGGGGGGGGCGAGCAGGCTAGGAAATGGTGTGCAAGGATTACAGAGGAAATGATGACCCAAGACAGAGTGGTAGGTGCAGTTAGCCTTACATTGATTGAGTTGTGGAACGAATTGTTTTGGTTTCCATGATCTTCTATGCTCGTAAACCAAGGTATCACTGTAGTACTATTATTATGGGGGTAGGTTCTAGGGCAGAGCCTTGGCGGTTCTGGGGCAGAGCTTGGGCGGGGGTACTCGGTTGATATTTGTTAGATTTAAGGGGTACTTGGCTTGAAGAACTCTGTTCTGGAACATGTGGGGTAAATTCAAGAAAAGATACTTAAAGCTAGACGCGTCGACAGGCCCCTCTAAGCACAAAGGCCCTGCTTCTACAAAGTCCACCTACATCGGCGGCCATCTTAGAAAATGCTGCTGATCACATGTTGACAACGCTATGGTGCAATCTGCAGAATTATGCCTACCGTTAAACATACGTACCGGTAATATAGGTCAGGGTTTTGAAGGCCTACATTCCCAGCCCCTACGTTTGATGAGAATCACATCTACCAAGGTGCCTCGCTACACCTAAGATCATTTCTGGCGTAAACCATGCCTCCGTTGACCTTAGGCACCTTCAGTTGCCTTTGTAGACACGGTTACAGCATTGCGGCAAGCAAGGACCCTAGGCCCTAGAAATAGAGGCTAGGCTTACATTTCTAGCGCCTAGGGTCCTTGCAGAATCACGGAAAGTGGCGCCTTGGGACGCCAGAGTCCATCGCCATCCCTAAACGTGCCCACTTCCAGGCCTTGGTGTCACTAGGCACAGTCCTGGAGGGTGTCTAGTGGTGCCTAATTTCTTTAAATTAGATTTTAATTCGTTTTTTAATGGCGTGACCAACTATCGGCCTGAGTTGAAGATAGGCGCTGGAAATGTAAGCCAGGATTTTACACAGGCCTGCATTTCCAGCACCTATCATCGATGTGGAATCATGCTTAGCGGCGCTGAACGTCAACCCCGCCCAGAACCATGCCTCTTTTGATGTTCGGCGCTGGTAGGCATCTGCGTACGTGCGATTCGGGCACCTTTCGTAATAGGCACCTCGCGGCGCCTACTTTTTCTTTTTCTTAATTAGTTTTTAATTGGTTTTTTTAATGGGCACAGCAATTACTGCACTGTTAATGGCCAATTAAAACACTTCACTTAGGCGCTGTTCCGGTGCCTATCGGTACCTTCTGAACAGCGTTGTTTTGAGCATCCGGGTCCTAGTGTTTAAGCGTGAATGACTATAACCTGCACAGAGCAGTGGATGCAGCTCTGGCCATCTTGTTGGGCACACTGGATACCACTACTATTAATTATTTCTAAAGCGCTACCAGACGCACGCAGCGCTGCACAGAGTCACAAAGAAGAAGAAATAGTCCCTGCTCCAAAGAGCTTACAATCTAAACAGGCAAGACAGACAAACAGGATGTCATGGATACAGTTAAGGGGAAGAGTTGATCTGCTGGCTGGGTTGGAGGACAGAGGGGAGTACAGGACAATCAAGCCATTGTGACATCACTGATGAGATTGGCTCTTATTGGTGGAACGAGACATTATGACATCACAATCTCAGCTCTGCTTTCCAAAGACTGAAACTCTTCACACTACTACTATGAATTATTTCTATAGGGCTACCAGACGCACGCAGCTCTATACAGAGTCACAAAGAAGACAGTCCCTGCTCCAAAGAGCTTACAAACTAAATAGACAAGACAGACAAACAGGATGTCATGGATACAGTTAAGGGGAAGAGTTGATCTGCTGGCTGGGTTGGAGGGCAGAGAGGAGTACAGGACAATCAAGCCATTGTGACATCACTGATGAGGTTGGCTCTTATTGGTGGAACGAGGCATTATGACACCACAATCTCAGCTCTGCTTTCCAAAGACTGAAACTCTTCACACTACTACTATGAATTATTTCTAAAGGGCTACCAGACATACGCAGTGCTGTACAGAGTCACAAAGAAGACAGTCCCTGCTTCATAGAGCTTACGATTTAAACAGCCAAGACAGATAAACAGGATGTCACGGTTACAGTTAAGGGGAATGATTAATCAGCTGTCTGGGTTGATGGGCAGTGGAGAGTAGGGTTATGGATTGAAGGCCATATCAAGTCTTTATCTGCTATTATTTGCTACGTTAAGGGTTGTCCTAATTTTGCCCACCAAGCTATGACTGTTCGCCAGCCTGAATAATCAAATGGTGTACAATTGCCTTCCAGATGACTGCTGTAACCCACCTGGACACAGCTCAACATTGAATAGCTGGGCTCAGTTCAGCCTACTCTTATAAGCAGCTTAAAAAGTGCGACCTGCCATGAGTTGAATATTGACTCCATAACCTTTAAGCTCCTAAATTAAGATAAATTATCAGCTGAAAACAGGCCATAAACCTTGGCGATCAGCTTTCATTATTATTATTCTTATTTTAATATTGGCCCGTTATTCTTAGTTCAGAAAGGGGTTCTGACCCTCTCCGTGAGAGACATTTGGCAGTTCGGCCTAAAGGCGCTGGCAACGAACAGAAAGCCCTTCGACGTGCCTTGATCTTTCAAACGCACAGCATCATTAGCGCCGTTAGCTCTGCCGGATTCAGTCACTCTCAGAGCTGAACGTGAACTGCGATAACCCAGAGAGCTCAGGGGAGAGCCCGGCCACAGCTCCCAACAAGCCAGAGTTTATAAATCTCCTTATAATAAGTAGTCCTCACAGAGCCACAAGAAAAACACATCTTCCCCGGCTCATTATGTTTTTCTGTTTGGAGAAAAGATCCTGGCTTGCCTGCGGTAGCAATTTTTTTTTTCTTTTTTTGAAGGCTGTAACAGTTCTTCTTCTTTGACACGGCGATAATACTTCATGGAGTTTATACACTGGAGCACGGAACAGCTAAAAGATAGATTCCAAATGAAGGAGTCCTTGGTAACATACGGCCAAATCATTCTTTCCTGCATGATCTGAAAGCCTAAACTGGCTGACAAATAGAATATAGTTTATGTTTTTGCATGCCATCTTGATGTGCGGCACCCAGTTTTCCTGCACTGCCTCACTGGCTGAGTTAAAGCCGGCGATTGCTCAATTTTAGGCTAAATGCAGTAGCAGGATTAGACATGTTTTTTGGCGTCTTAAACAGTGAAGCACATTGGCAGCAGGTAAAGCCGTTTATGGCAGTGGAGGAGAAGGGTAATGCTAAAAGTGGCTTATCTGAGGAACGGAGTTCTCTGGGATGTGTATAAGGAGAGAGTAGTGAGGAGAGATATTGAGGGGCAGCAGAATGAACACACTTGTAGGTCAGCAATAGGATCTTGAACCAGTGAAGTGACTTAAGGAGAGGGGTGACATGAGCGTAGCGAGGTTGGTAGAAGATGAGTCATGCAGCAGAGTTTTTCACAGATTGCAAGGGGGAGAGGAGACACTGAGGGATACCAGTTAGGAGTAGATTTCCGTAATCGAAGCGTGAGGTTATGAGAGCTTGGACAAGGGTCCGGGTAGTGTGCTCAGAGAGGAAGGGGCGAATTTTGGTGATGTTGAAGAGATAGAAGTGACAGGTCTTGTTGGATATACGTACAAAATGAGAGGTCAGAATCGAAGACGACTCCAAGGTTGCGAGCAGAGGAAACCAAGATGCCTCTGTATAAGACTCTGGTGAGACCTCATTTAGAATATTGGGTACAATTCTGGAGGCTGCACCTTCAAAAAGATATAAAAAGGATGGAGTCGGTCCAGAGGGAGGCTACTAAAATGGTGTGTGGTCTTCGTGATAAGGCATTTGGGGACAGACTTAAAGATCTCAATCTGTATACGTTGGAGGAAAGGCAATCCTAGCCAAGAAAGGCTCCTCACCTGGAGTACCGCGTTAAATACGCCTGAAAACCCGCCCAAGATGGCACTTGGACGATCTAAAAGACATGTCGTCCAAGTGCCAATAATCAAAACAGCTTTTTAGACATATCCAGGGACTTTTTAGGCCTCTGAATCCTGCTGTGCACCCAGAGCTGAAAGGGGCGTTTTTTGAAGAGCGGTTAGGGCAGGATGTGGGGTGACCTAGACTTAGTCGTCCTGCAGGTATAATCAAATGTTTGACGAGATTTCCTAGGTGAAACTTATACATTGCGAGTTAGACGATGTAAAGACACGTATAAGTGCCCAAAAGTATTCAAAGTGACCAGAGAACCACTGCAGGGATAAAGTAAAGACACACACACACGCCTTGTGTTCACTGACCCAGTCACATCCCCAGAAAGTTCAGAATAAAAACATACAAACTTGCCTCCAGAACATCAGAAACTGGCATAGGAAAGTCTAGTAGAGCTGCATAGAGGTAGCTTAAGTAGTCTGGGAGTGGGCTAGTGAACCATAAGCCACTCTAACCACTACATTCATGGTGGAACATGTGAGCCCATCAAACCGCCCCAAAACCCTACTCTACTGCCATATAGGTGTTACCTGCAGCCATAAGGGCTATTGAGGTTGTAGACAGGTGGGGATTTTTTTTTTGGGGGGGGGCTCACCATGACCTATAAGGGAGTTCTGGTGAAATATTTATGTAGCACACTTTTTGTGAAGTTCACAGCAATGCCCTATAAGGTTCCCCTCTGTTGCCATGGCTGGGTGGCCAGTCCATCACAATGATGGCCCCCTCCCTCATCCAAAAGGTCTTGTTCTGGGCATTTGGAACTTGGATGAATTTTTGGTCGAGAATATGGTATAAAGATAGATGTAGCGGCAGCCTGGACGATCAAACCCATGGACGTACTGATAGATGATCGTCAAAAAAAAATATTTGGACGCACTTTTCGAGAACAGACATTTTGCTGCTGCCGACTTTGGATGACTAGGACCCTACGTCCAACTCAGACTTAGACGTTTCTTTTGATTATGCTGTATATTAGTATTAGGCCTCTAGTAGGCGCTCCCGAGAGAGGTGGTGGAGAGTAAAACTGTGACTGAGTTCAAAGAAGCGTGGGATGAACACAGAAGATTTAGAATCAGAAAATAATATTAAAGATTGAACTAGGCCAGTTACTGGGCAGACTTGCATGGTCTGTGTCTGTGTATGGCCGTTTGGTGGAGGATGGGCAGGGGAGGGCTTCAATGGCTGGGAGGTTGTAGATGGGCTGGAGTAAGTCTTAACAGAGATTTCGGCAGTTGGAACCCAAGCACAGTACCGGATAAAGCTTTGGATTCTCGCCCAGAAATAGCTAAGAAGAAAAAAAAAAATATATATATATAATTTAAATTGAATCAGGTTGGGCAGACTGGATGGACCATTCGGGTCTTTATCTGCCGTCATCTACTATGTTACTATGTATGTGTCAAGTTAGGATGAAAATTTGTATCGTAAGGTTGTACTGTAATTATGGCAAATCAAATGCAAATTGTAACCTGTTAACTTTATATTATGTATATTTAAGCTGTAACGCATTCTGAGCTCGGAATAGAAAACAAATTTAATTAATTAATTAAAATGCCTTTTTTTTCTTTGTTACTTCTGGACCATGGACCTTAGAAGTCCACACCATACTGTCCTTAGGTTCTACCTTCTAGAGTTGCCTTTGAAGCTCACTCCAGCCTATCCAAACCATCTCCTTTGCTGGATTCAGACTGTGAAAGTTTGTTCATTCATTACATAGTGTGTTAGAATGTGTAAACTACAGAAAATTTACTTGTTTTTTTCTACCATGGGTTTTACTGGCTGAGCAATGCAGAAACGGTTTCAGCATGGGTGTTAACTTGCCCGGAAACCATTACCACACCCCCTCATTAACATGCATTAAAATGGTTCACACAGTCATAAACGCGCGGGACAAAGGCGTGCTGACATTACAGAGCAGACAATTGAGCGCAAGACTCCAGCACGCCACCGTAAGTTTATTTTAAAGAGCTTCAGGGGAGGGGGGGATGTGAGGGGGGAACTCCCCAGTTTACTTAATAGTGTTCGTGCTGCCGTTGGGGGGGGGGGGTTGGGGGATTGGAATCCCCCATTATAGAGGAAACTTAACTTTTTCTGTATATTTAGGGGAAAAGTTAAGTTTTCCCCCCCAACGGCAGCGCAAACACTATTAAGTAAAGTGTGTGTGTGGGGGGGGGGTTTACCCCCCACACACCCTCCTCGGAGCTCTTTAAAATAAACTTTTACGGTGGCGCGCAGTGTTGCGCTCAATTGTCTGCTCTGTAATGTCGGCGCGCCTGTGTCCAGCACGCTTTTGTCCCATCACCCATTAAAATACATGTTCAGGCAGTTACTTACTATTCTGCAGACATGTAAAAAAAAAATAAATAAAAAGAGTTGTGCACGGAAAACTTTTCACCAGGTTTGGGGCCGGGTAAAAGGTTTGGTTGAGAGGAGCAGAAGTCTAATGGCACATCTTCTGCCACCCTGCCCTGGACTGCTTTCTACACTACCACTCTCGACACAGGCTCCCCTTTCCCGAATATGAAATAAAAATTGCTCTGGTAGTTTCAAGTTTAGTAAAATTTTGATTTGATCGCAAAATCTTACTTCAATGCGATTTACAAAATATATTGCAAATTAGGGTGACATAAACGAATAACATTTTACTAAGACAATGATTTCCATAACTATATACCAACAAGGAAAAAATAAAATGGATTAAATACAATTATAAAGTAAATATAACAGGATAGGATTTTGAAACAAAAGGAAGGGTAAAAGATTACCTGCTCGATTTGACTTATAACTCTTTCTAAAGAAAAGAAATTCTAGGGGGAATTTAAAATGCATATAGTTTAATAATTAAAAGCTTCCTTAAAAAGCCAACTTTTTAATAGGTTTTTAAATTTGCCAAGTGATTTTTCATCCCTTATATTAGCTGGGAGAGAATTCCAGATTTGAGGTGCTGTGACAGAAAAGATCGTATCTCTCCTGGAGTAAATGACTCTTAGTGACGGGATTAGGAGGAGAGATTTCTCTTCTGATCTTAAAGATCTTATAGGAGTACGTATAGGGAATTAAAAATTTTTCTAAAAACGCAGGGGCTTTGTTTATTAAAATTTTATGAGAAAGTAGAGCTATTTTGTATGTGATTCGTTGGTTAACAGGTAGCCAGTGTTTTTCCTTTAAAAGGGGAGTCACATGCTCATATTTTTTCTTTTTAGTGATTATTTTTATTGCTGTGTTTTGTATGATTTGTATTCTGCGCATTTCTTTAAGTGATTCCCTTATATAAAGCATTACAATAGTCAATTTTTGCTATGACTAAGGAGTGCATTAAAATATTTAAAGATGCTTCATCCAGAAAGTCTAGTCCCTTTCCTGACCCCTCTTCTCTAGTGTTGCCAGATTTTAATATAGTAAAATCCAGACCCCCTAGGCCCGCCTCCACCCAGTTCTACCCATCTCTACCCCATTATGCCCCAGTCTCGACCCCTACTACGTGCTCCTGTCTGACAGGAGGAAATCCACGCATGCGCAGATTTCCTCCTCCCCGACGCGATTTAGAGGAATAATAATAACTTTATTTTTGTATACCGCAAATACCACAAGCAGTTCAGAGCGGTTTACAGAGGAAGAGACTGTACACAGACAGTGACGTTACAGAAAATATTTTCAAATTACATTGGTAAGTCGAGAGAGGTTTGGTATATCCGGAAGAATATCAGGGAAACAACAGAGAAGGCTTTTCAAAAACCAGACAAAGTTCCGGGTTTTGAAAAGCCGTCCTCGAAAAGAAGGACATGTCCGGGGAAATCCAGACGTTTGGTAACCCTACCCTTCCCCCCCAAATTAAAAAATAAACTTTCCCTAGCGATACCCACTCACTCCTGGAAAATGGTGGTGTCCTTATAGCAGTGATCTCAAAGTCCCTCCTTGAGGGCCGCAATCCAGTTGGGTTTTCAGGATTTCTCCAATGAATATGCATTGAAAGCAGTGTGTGCACATAGATCTCATGCATATTCATTGGGGAAATCCTGAAAACCCGACTGGATTGTGGCCCTCAAGGAGGGACTTTGAGACCCCTGCCTTATAGGGTCAATTGATCCTGTGCCCAGGGCATTCCAGGATAAGCCGCACAGGGATGGGTGCTGCCATTTTGCAGATGGGCCTGGAGCAAGAGCGAGTGAGCAGATCCATCTATGTATCTCTATGCATAGGTATTTTCTCATGGCATGTGCCATGAAAAAGAATATTTCTTTGCCCCCAGCTCACTGTCAGACAGCAGATTTAAACTGATTTTCCCCACCTGCCAGACATTTCCTCCAGCCAGCCGTAAATCGCACTTAATAGGTGATGCGACTTATTCTTGATTGCAGCTTTGATTCTTCTTAATGGTGAGATGTCTGCTGCTCAGAAAGCAAATAGACAAGTTCTCCATTCATTTGGAAAGCTCCTTCCACTGCCTGCCGCAGGGTTCCCAATGTATTTACCGTGTCTCTCTGCTCTACAGTAACGCAGCACCCCAAATATCTATGGTTTCTGCTAGAGATTGGAGGCCTTTCAGTAATTTTCTAGAGCTTCTTAGTCTGGATTTACCCGGGCATGTCCTCGTTTTAGGGGACTGTCTGGGTGTCCAGACGTTTTTCTAAAACCCAGCAGTTTGTCCGGGTTTTGGGCTCTCTCAGAGTCCAGCCTTCAGGCAGGCAACAAGGGGGAGGGGAGGAGGGTCACTCATGGGTGGAAGCTGAATCAATCATGGGCCTGCTGCGGGTACCGGTGGTCCTGTTGCGAGCGACTGGAGGCTCATTTGGGGGTGGCAGGAAAGGCCCCGTCCCTGCCTGAGCTTGGGGCTGCATCTGAAGGGCGTCTGTGCATGCGCATGAGATCTACTGTGTATAGCCCAAGCATTTTAGCAAATTTTAATAAACCATAAATCATATTGAAGTCACCAGAGATCATGTAGGCCATCTGAGACTGACAAACAAAAAAAAAAATCAAAAGAAGGAGGAAAACCCCTATAGAGCAAAACCACAGAAGACCAAGAACTTTGCTGCACATGAGCTTAGGGCTAGATTCACTAAGCCCACCGATCAACTTCTGACCACATAGCGACCCCTTTACAACCCGATTTCCCTCTGACCCGATTTCCTAACCTCTGTCTCGATCGTCCTCTGATCTGCGCATGCAAATGAGGGGGAACGGCATTCAAATGCAGGCAGGAAGCAATTCACTAAAATAAAAGAAGTAACATTGACTGGGCTGGCCAATCCAAAAATAAGCGACTGCTGCAGACCAGTCGCTGAGGTCTTTTCCGACTGCCCTGCCTTCTGCCGCCCTGCTTCTCTGCTCTCGGCCCCGAATTTCCTGCTCTCTCCTGCCTGCCCCGAATCTCCTGCTCGCCCGGGATCTCCTGCTCTCTCCTGCCGCCCCGACTTGCCGCCCTGCTCTCACCCCGAATCTCTCCTGCGTGCCACCCCAAGTTGCCCCGAATCTGCCTGCCGCCATAACTCGTCTCCACAACTCGTCCCGAATCTTCCTGCCTGCTGCCCTGACTCGCCCCGAATCTCTCCTGCCCTTCCCACAGAACAAGCCCGTGGTTTTAACCCGCGGGCTAAAACCACGGGCTCGCAAAAAACGTTAAAAACCAGTCTGTAAAAAAAAGGTCACCGCTTTTAAGCATGCGCAGACCATCTACAGATGCATCGGGATCCCTAGAGCAGTGATTCCCAACCCTGTCCTGGAGGAACACCAGGCCAATCGGGTTTTCAGGCTAGCCCTAATGAATATGCATGAGAGAGATTTGCATATGATGGAAGTGATAGGCATGCAAATTTGCTTCATGCATATTCATTAGGGCTAGCCTGAAAACCCAATTGGCCTGGTGTTCCTCCAGGACAGGGTTGGGAACCACTGCCCTAGAGAGCGATCCCGACAGTCGGATGGGGGCGTGATTCCGATCGCCCTTATTTGCATGAGGGCAATTCGTGAATCAGCCCCCCCCCCCCCCCGGACACGGATCGGATCCCTCACAGATCGGATCCAATCCGTGCCCTATGTGAATCTAGCCCTTGACCCAGTTAAAGAGAAAATCTCATCTCATCTTCATCTTGTGTGTCGCACATTCCTCTTCAGGCTCTAGGCGACATTCAGAGAGGGGTTGAAAGGGGATCATGAGGAAGGAATAAAAGGGGGCCTTGAAAGGTGGGAGGGAAGGGGGGGGGGGGCGAGAAAAAGCATTTCTGGTTTTAAAACCAAGAGTATTGGCCCTGGAAGCCACATTCTACCTGAAGTTTCCATGTAAATGTCTCATGAAATTTAAATAATTTGAATATATATTTTGGGATTCTGTACAGCTTGAACAGTTTTTGCAGCTTCATGAATCTAGTAAATAGTCTCCATCTGAATTAAATAGAACTGGAGTTTAGAAAACTTTTCTTCATACCATTAATAGTTGATCGTTGAATCATGATTATGTTGAAGGTTATTTCCTAAACTGTATCAGGATGCCTTTTCCCGTAATGTGAGCTAGAGGAAATAGTGGTTAATGTCGATTTATGGAAAAAGTTTTAAAAGTTGTAAAATCCTTTCTTTATTATTATTTGTATAATGATAATGTCTAAGCACCGAGATATAAAAAGACCCGACACAGGGCCGTGTTTCAGTGGATAACCACCTGCTTCGTGGGTCACCGATACTCTGTCGGATGTATTATGTCAAAATATGTGAAAGAGCAGATTCTGCGTCTGATAATCCCCGCACTGTTGTAAAGAGAAAGGCAAGAAAAGCAAACTGTCAGTCTCACAGCCAGTGATGCCCCTCCCATGGGAACACCCCCTTTTACAGTTACGCGTTAGAACACTTAAGTGCCCAGTTATAGAATAACACCTACCTGCTAGAGAAACTGGGCCTCTTCTCCCTTGAAAAGAGGAGACTGAGAGGGGACATGATCGAAACATTCAAGATACTGAAGGGAATAGACTTAGTAGATAAGGGCAGGTTGTTCACCCTCTCCAAGGTATGGAGAACGAGAGGGCACTCTCTAAAGTTTAATGGGGATAGATTCTGTACAAATGTAAGAAGTTCTTCTTCACCCAGAGAGTGGTAGAAATCTGGAACACTCTTCTGGAGGCTGTTATAGAGGAAAACACCCTCCAGGGATTCAAGACAAAGTTAGACAAGTTCCTGCTGAACCAGAACGACCGCAGGTAGGGCTGGTTTCAGTTAGAAACATAGAAACATAGAAAATGACGGCAGAAAAGGGCCACGGCCCATCAAGTCTGCCCACTCTAATGACCCATCCCCTAACTTCCTCCATGAAGAGATCCCACATGCCTATCCCATTTTTTCTTAAAATCTGGCACGCTGCTGGCCTCAATTACCTGTAGTGGAAGATCATTCCAGTGATCAACCACCCTTTCGGTGAAGAAGTACTTCCTGGTGTAGCCATGAAATTTCCCACCCCTGATTTTCAACGGATGCCCTCTTGTTGCCGTGGATCCTATAAGAGAAAAGATATCTTCTTCCACCTCGATACGGCCCGTGACATATTTGAACGTCTCAGTCGTGTCTATCAAGTTTCAAGTTTATTCAGTTTTTGATGAATCGCCTATTATAAATTCTAGGCGATGTACATGTTACAATTTTAATATAAGAAACTTACAAGATAATACAAAAATACAAGATACAAATGATACATACATGAGTTTAGGGAGAGAGGGGAAAAAGTTACAATAATAAGGTATTGTTAAAAAATAGGAAAGAACAATAGGGAGGGAATTTATAAAACCAGAGCACAATGTAAAAAAAAAATTAAGAAAGCTGTGTTAAAAATCATAGGCATCTTTAAATAAATAAGTTTTTAAAAGTGATTTGAATTTAACAGAATCAGTTTCAGATCTAATATACTGTGGTAACATATTCCACCATTGAGGGCCCATAACTGTAAAAATGTCTGGTCTTCTGGTTCCAATAACCTTTAAAGATGGTACTGAAAGAAGACTCTGTTCCGATGATCTTAACGAGCGTTTTGGCTTATATGGAATTAATAACTTAGATATGAACTGCGGTTCATTAAAAACTAATGTTTTAAAAATAAGAAACATTATTTTAAACATGATCCTATGCCCAATGGGTAACCAATGTGCATCCTTCAACAGAGGTGAGACATGGTCATACTTTTTTGCATTATAAACTAATTTTACGGCAATGTTCTCTCTCTGCGTTCCTCGAGTGAGTATAGCTGCAACTTACCCAGTCGTTCCTCATACAGCGCTGGTCTTTGACTTAAGGGCCGCTGCAGGAGCAGACTGCTGGGCCATTAGTGTGGGCAGACTAGATGGGTCGTGGCCCTTTTCTGCCGTCATTTTCTATGTTTCTATGATGGACCACTGGTCTGACCCAGCAGCGGCAATTCTTGCATTCTTATGTTTTAGTGCTTGACTTCTGTTGACTTTCATTGAACACCAAAGGCTAGGTGACTAATTGGCCTACTTAATACGAGGGTAAATCAAAAAGTAAAGGCAAAATACATTTAATGGCTTTAATAGAATCTAATCTAATCCAATCTTAGATTTATATACTGAGTCATCCCTACAAAAATAGGGCTTGACTCAATTTGCAACAATTGAGCATACCATTTTTCCACATAGTCCCCGTGCAAGATGATGCATTTGTTGTATCGTTCAACTAGCTTCTGCATTCTTGCAGAAAATAAGTTTTACGGCTGCTCCTGAAATCATGTGAGCACCGCTTCTTTTACTTCGCCATGCTTTGTTTTTTGCTCTCTGGGTCTCAGTGATGCACCTGTGTCTCTTCACCGGTGACAACTCTCTCCAGAGTACTCGGATCTTCTTCGTACCGTCTCAGGAGCTGGGTCGCAACCTCTACATGCTGTTGCTTGTACAGATCAGTAAGCTGTTTGGGAACCCATCGTGCGCAGACTTTCCTGTCTTCCAAGTCATCGTGCATTATGGCAAATGCATATCCATAGTGATGTCCAAATTGAGGCACCATTATCTGTCGGTCTTCTCTAATCAAGGCACCCACCCTCTCAATGTGCTCTTGTGTGCATGATGTTGATGGGCGACCAGAATGACCTTCATCGGTTACACCTATTCTTCACACTTTAAACCTTTTTACCCACTCATAAACCTTTTGTCGATTCATGGTGCTATATCCATACTGAGTCAATATCCAATGGTGAATTTCCACAGGTTTCACTCCCTCTGCCCAAAGAAAGTGCACTATTGCATGTTGCTGTTGATGGTGCAGTCTTGCAATGGAGCGTCCATGTTTCTGACCTTGTAGCTGCCACGCGAGTAAAGGCCGAGCGCTGCACTGTGCATGGACGAACTATCTTTCATTCTTATCAAAGATCCTAGAAAAAGTTGTCCTACAACAACTACAAGATTTTGTAAACAACCAAAAAGCTCTGTCGATCTACCAGTCGGGATTCAGTAAATTCCACAGTACCGAAAGAGTCCTATTAGATGTTATTAACGACTGTTGGAAGTTCCTCGATAAAGGAGAAGATGCACTGCCTGTCCTCCTAGACCTCAGTGCTGCCTTCGATACCACTGACTACACTCTTCTCATCTCTAGACTAGACGACATTGGTATCTGTGACACGACATTACGCTGGTTTTCCTCTTTTCTTAAAATAATAGATCACAGAGTGTACTGCTAGGATCTGTTATGTCACATCCCACACCCAAATATGATGTGTCCCAAAGGTGCTTTACTTTCACCATTGTTCTTCAACTTATACATCAGACCAGCATTCGATATCGCTTCAAAATACAGCATTAAGATTCATTCATGTGCAGATGATATTATTAGCATTCGATATCGCTTCAAAATACAGCATTAAGATTCATTCATGTGCAGATGATATTATTAGCATTCGATATCGCTTCAAAATACAGCATTAAGATTCATTCATGTGCAGATGATATTATTTATTGAATGCTTCTATACCGCTGCTAATGTCTGGGAAGTCAATTCTGGGCTAGTGTTTGCTAGGAAGTTTTCAGCACTCACACAGTTAAGCCATCGATGCATGAGCTTCTGTCAAGATGTTCTAGACAGAGTTAGCATTTCTGAGATGGTTTACAATAAAACGTAATGACATAATTAAACCATAATCAGTCAGTCATATTACCATGATCAATCTACCTGCTTATATATGCGCATATGACGTATACACGATATACACTGTGGGGCTCATAATCAAAATTTTTAAAAACGTCCAAAACCCAGCCTAAATCGGCACTTGGACGTCCTAATAGGAGGAACGTCCAACTGCCCGTAATCCAAACCAACTTTCTGGACGTGCAGCAGAACTTCTAAGCAGCTGTGCGTCCAGAGATCAAAGTAGCGTGTTGAGAGGTGTGCTATGGGTGGGAATCGGGCGAGCTACAACCTGGATGTACCTCAGCCATAACCAAAGCTTTTCTAGAGGGAATTTAGACGTCGGCGGTTGCCATTGCAGTTGCTGTTTGAGTTGCATCTAAGTTCCACAAAGGTGCCCAAATTGACAAGAAGGCCACTGAAGGACTTAAGGCATGACCACCCCCTTACTCCCCCAGTGGTCAAGACCTCCTCCCACCACCCAAGCAGTGAAAAAAAAAACCATCCAAAAACCCGTAGGCTTCCCATCAGCTGATCGAGGCAGAGGAATCCCCATCAGCTGAGCTGATATCGGGGATTTCTGGCTGATGGGGATTCCCCCTGCCAGGATCAGCTGAGCCGCAGAGCTCTACATCCCTTCCCCTTGACATCTCCGGACCTCTCCTGACATCTCCCACATCCACCTCACATTCCTGGGCCCTCCTCCCACATCCCCAGACTCCCCGCCCCCCATCCTCCTGGTACCTTTGGATGAGAAAACAGCAGGAGGGAAGCTTACTCTCCCCTGCCTACAGTGCTGTATGCCGCAAATGACAGGCTTCCCCCTCCCAATGCAATTTGGGATGCAGTGGGAGGGGGGCCAAAGGCCAACATTTTAAAGGCCTACATTTAAGGCACCGGTCTCATTCCTATGGAGGTACATAGGGATACCTACAGATACCTGAGGCCACTTCCAGTGCAAACCATGCCCCCACTGGCCTTAGGCATCCATAGGTGTCCCTATGCGCCTCCATAAGCATGAGATCAGTGCCTTAGAATGGTGCCTTTATTAAATTTAAAAAAAGTGTCCCCTGCTTGGTCAGCGCATCGTGTACAGAATTTGGCTGGAATTCATTGCCAAAGAATGTGGTGAAAAAGCAGTTAGCTTAGCAGAGTTTAAAAAAAAAAAAAAGGTTTGGATAATTTCCTAATAGAAAAGTCCATAAGCTATTATTAAGATGGACTAGGGAAAATCCACTGCTTATTTCTAGGATAAGCAGTATGTTCTTATGTTTTACTCTTTGGGATCTTGCCAGGTACTTGTGTCCCTGATTGGCCACTGTTGGAAGCAGGATACTGGGCTTGATGGACCTTCGATCTGTCCCAGTATGGCGGCTCTTATCTTCTTATGGTGGCCCTCAGAGCCTTCACAGATCTTTTCCTCCTCAGCAATCCCAAAATATCTTTTTATAGAGTAGGCCGGAGTCGGTCGTAGGGGAAAACACCCTCCAGGGATTCAAGACAAAGTTGGACAAGTTCCTGCTAAACTGGAACCTACGCAGGCGAGACTGGGTTCATTTAGGGCGCTGGTCTTTGACCAGAGGGCCGCCGCGTGAGCGGACTGCTGGGCACGATGGACCACTGGTCTGACCCAGCAGCAGCAATTCTTATATTCTTATATGTTCTTATGACCATTTTACTTTCGGTAGTGAGGGTTGTAAAATCTAGTGAATATCTCTTGCAAACTCCCTCCCTTGACAGGGGCCTGAGGAGTCTGAGCCAATCAGGGCCTTCCAGATATCCACTTATGTAAAGGGTTCCCATAATCATGATGTAAACCTTACCCTAACACTAGATACCAAGTGAATCTTTTAAGTGTAGTGTGTGTGTGTGTGGGGGCTCAAAAAAGAGGGTTACTTTGTAACCCTTAAAAAGACAATATAGTATCCACCGTCAGGGCGCATTCAGTGAGTGCATTTGTGTTGCGTGCAATTGTCGGGACACATTTGTCAGGGCACTATTGTCATGTGCGCATTTGACAGGTCATCTCTATTTTTGAGTGTAAAGAGGACTCTTCTTTGCAAAACCAGGTCTACTTTTGGGCGTTAGTTGGACGCAAGTTAGGTGGACACGACTTAGGAGTCAATTTGGCAGGGGACCAGCAGAAGTAAAAGCCATGTGTGTATGGACCGCAGCCCTGCAACTGCTCCATGCAGGCCCCCCCCCTCACACAAACACACTGCTTGGAGGAGGGGGGTGCTACGGCCAGAGGAAGGGGTGCTCCACTCCAGTTGACCACAGCACCAGGTAGGCTGCTGACTGGAAGAAACTCGACACAAGAAGGAAAGAGTACTGGAGTACTGCGCCCAGCACTGGTCGCCTTACATGAAGAAGGACACGGTACTACTCGAAAGGGTCTAGAGAAGAGCGACTAAAATGGTTAAGAGGCTGGAGGAGTTGCCGTACAGCGAGAGATTATAGAAACTGGGCCTCTTCTCCCTTGAAAAGAGGAGACTGAGAGGGGACATAATCGAAACATTCAAGGTACTGAAGGGAATAGACTTAGTAGATAAGGACAGGTTGTTCACCCTCTCCAAGGTATGGAGAACAAGAGGGCACTCTCTAAAGATAAAAGGGGATAGATTCCGTACAAACGTAAGGAAGTTCTTCTTCACCCAGGCAGTGGTAGAAAACTGGAACGCTCTTCTGGAGTCTGTCATAGGGGAAAACACCCTCCAGGGTTTCAAGACAAAGTTGGACAAGTTCATGCTAAACTGGTGAGACTGGACTCATTTGAAGCACTGGTCTTGACCTTGGGGCCGCCTCGTGAGCAGACTGCTGGGCAGGATGGACCAATGGTCTGACCCAGCAGTGGCAATTCTTATGTTCTTAAGAAAATCATGTCAAATCTGTTGTCTGCCAGTATCCGGGTGAGAATAAAAAAAAATATGAGCATGAGAGAAATGCAAATGCTGGCAAGTACCTTAATTTTTCTGAAACATTAAAAAGCGTCTTTGTTGACCATGTAGAAATGTTGTACCTGTTGAGAGAGAACTCTCTGGAGGTGGAGAGAACAATGGCCGACATGCAAGCAGCAAATGCGATAGAAATCCAGGATAAAAGACTTTTTGTTTGCATTGCAAAGTTATATGTAACATTTCAGCTTCACTCAAGGCTCAATTCTGCACAAAGCACTTTGGATACAAAGGACATTTTCAATCTCGCTGCTGAGTTTTGTGCACGCTGTCTCGTATTTATTGGTTTCCACTCTAACAAGTCTCGGCAAGTCAGGATCAAGTATGCCACAGCTCGTCTGCAGCTTTATCGGTGTACTTCACGGCAAACGCGAACAATATTCTATTTTCTTTTAAAACCCTGCTTCTGCCACCTCTATAAAAGTGACTCATCTAACCTAATTCTCTTTGATTCCTATTTTTGTGAATTGTCCCGTCCCCCCCCCCCCACCATGTCAGGGTTTGGTAGGAGGGGGAGGCAAGCTTGATACGTTTATTTGTACAGGAGATGGAAAATGATTCTCTTATCAGTTTAGGCCCACCGACTTAAAACCGATTGATTGAAAACAGATTAGTAGTCTTCTTTTATGCACAGCATTAGCAAGTCCAAGACGGGGGCAGAATGCGTCTTACGCAATGATGTCCAGCCACGCTTAAGAACTAATGGCAAGAATCGGGTCTGTATTTTTCCACTGGCCATCTGAACACCTCTTCTTATACGAGGGCGAATCAAAAATTATCTTTACTCACCTTTAAATCGTTGCTATACAAAACTCCATCATTTATTTATAAAGACTTAATTCCATACTCTTCTCAAAAAACTTTACGATCCAATGAACAGTTGTTATTGGTTATTCCTACTCTTAAATTCATAAATACCCGAAGACAATATATCTTCACCGTTACAGCACCACAAACATGGAATTCTCTCCCACTATATTTAAGGGTAGAGAAAAATCTTGATAAATTCAAAAGCCAACTTAAGAGCTTTCTTTTTAAAGACGCTTTCAATACTTAATTGAAATGCTAATTGCTCTTTATTACTACCAATCATACCAGTCATCTAAAGATATTATTTCCAAATTTATTTTGTTTTTCCCTTTCCTTTTGTAATTTACCCTCAATGTTCTCTCCTTTCCTATTATAAATTGTATTTCTTTCCCCTCTATCCTAGTGTTTCCTGTTGTAATTTGTCTAATATTTAAATGATTTTTATATTTTTATTTATTGTTATTGTTTTATCCTGTACTCTTTGTATATGTAAATCGCTTAGTAATTATGATAGGCGATCAATCAAATAATGAATAAACTTGAAACTTGATTAAAGACAATTGTTAAATTGTCCAATAACCAGAACAGAGCAAGCAAAATGCAACATTTGTACTTGTACATTGCCTGTTTATTTATTCAATTTTCTAGCCCATTCTCCCAAAAGAGCCCAGAACGGGTTGCAACAGGGGTGTCCAACCTTTTGGCTTCCCTGGGCCGCATTGGGTGAAAAAAAATGTTTCTGGGGCTGCACAAATGCGCAAACGCTGCAGCAAGACAGAGGAGGGAGCCGGCAAGACGGTAAACACCAGGGGGCAGCAGAGGAAAACACCGCATCGCCCTCGACCAGGGCCGCACAAAATACTTCACTGGGCCGCCTGCGGCCCTCGGGCCACAGGTTGGACACCCCCGGGTTACAAGTTTACGGACATGGTAAGGTTAGCAGCAAGGTTACAACTGACATACGCAACAGCGTTTAGCGACATGGTAGGCCCAGTCTTCGTAGATTAGGGCTCCCTTCCCAAAGGTGCGCTAGCGTTTTTAGCGCACGCACCGGATTAGTGCGCGCTAGCCGAAAAATTACCGCCTGCTTAAAAGGAGGCGGTAGCGGCTAGCACGCGGCAATTTAGTACGCGCAGTTCCGCGCGTTAAGGCCCTAATGCACCTTTGTATAAGGAGCCCTTAGTGAGCCACAGCCATACTCTGAAGGCTAGCGCCTAGATAGGTTTAGTCCTCATACAGAGTGAGACAATTTCTATGTACAGCATGAGAGATCAAATATCGGCTTTAAGAACTATGCACAGCAACAATAAGATAATTTCTATACACAGCATGAGAGAACAAATACATATTATGGGAACTAAGTACAGGCAAATCATAGGTTGCATACGCAGGAGTTTCGTCAGCCGTAAGCCTGAAGTCATTATGCCATTGTATAGATCCATGGTGAGGCCCCACCTGGAATACTGTGTGCAATTCTGGAGGCCGCATTACCGTAAGGATGTGCTGAGACTGGAGTCGGTCCAGAGAATGGCCACCCGGATGGTCTCGGGACTCAAGGATCTCCCATACGAGGAACGGCTGGATAAGTTGCAGCTGTACTCACTCGAGGAACGCAGAGAGAGGGGTGACATGATCGAGACATTCAAGTATCTCACGGGCCGCATCGAGGTGGAAGAAGATATCTTCTTCTTCAAGGGTCCCGCGGCAACAAGGGGGCATCCGTGGAAAATCAGGGGCGGGAAACTGCACGGGGACACCAGGAAATTCTTTTTCACTGAAAGGGTGGTTGATCGCTGGAATAGTCTTCCACTTCAGGTTATTGAGGCCAGCAGCGTGCCTGATTTTAAGGCCAAATGGGATAGACACGTGGGATCTATTCACAGAGAAAGGTAGGGGAGGGTCATTGGGGTGGGCAGACTAGATGGGCCGTGGCCCTTATCTGCCGTCTATTTCTATGTTTCTATGTCTATTGATGAGGTACTCTGTGTACAGCAACAGTAAGATGCACTAAGCCAAATTGACAAGTCTCTACCCCTCGTCCAGGGGGCAAAAAGCAGCGTCCAAAATCAGTGATGCAAACAAATGAAAGTAACCGTCTATCTGGAGGTACTTAGCTGGCTGGCTGGTTTTCTTTTGGAGAAGCTAAGTACCTCCAGATAGACGGTTACTTTCATTTGTTTGCATCGCTGATTTTGGACGCTGCTTTTTGCCCCCTGGACGAGGGGTAGAGACAGCCTTTAACAACTCTGTGAGTGAGTTATATTCTTTATTGTTTTTCGCCGTTAACACTTAGTTGTGTACAGGTTTCTCACTAAATTCACACAAAGGGAGCCCGGGGATGTTTCACAGTTAACACCCTGCCTGGGTGTATATTTGTGACAGCTGGAGCTTTAGGGGTTTTGTCCCCATTGCAGACTGTGTGACTGAGGGCTCCCTTTCACTATTATCAATTTAATTACCGTATATTGCTTTTTTATTTGATAGCGAGCGGTTTGGGCTGTCTCTCCCCCTCGCCCTTTTGTTTTTGTTGCGACGTAGGGAGACTTCCTTTTTTGTTTTGCTACATCCATCTTTGGCATTAACTTTTAACATTCAACTTTCTTCCATTTTTATGCTTCCTCCTCAAATCATCTACTTTTCCATTTCTGCCCTTCCAATCTATCCATAAGCAGCATTTCCTCTGTTTTATTACCTACTTCACCCCTCCATCCCATGTACCATCTCCTCCTTCTCTTTCCCTCTCCTGTGCTCTGACATCTGTCTTCACTCTTTCCACCTCCTATGGGCTGGGATCTTTCTACTTTCCTTCCCATAGTCTGACATCTCTCTCCCTATCCCTCCTTCCTTTCCCTTCTCCCCCCTTTGTGGTCTGGCATCTATCTGTCTTTTACTTCCCTTCCCCCGCCTTAGTCAGGAATCTCTCCCTTCTTCTTTTCCCTCATCTGACATCTCTCTCTTCTTACCCCCCTTCCCCATCCAGTAGTCTGACATCTCTCTCTTTTCCTTCCCTTCCTCCTGTGGTCTGGTATCTCTATCTGTCCCTTTCCTTTCTTCCCCTGCAGGTTTAGGGCATCTTTTCTTCCCTTTCCTCCCCAACCCCACAGTCCAGCATCTTGCCTCTCTGACATTGCTACCTGGATGTCTCACTGCCATCTATAATTAAACATGGCCAAAACTGAACTTCTTCTCTTTCTTCCTAAACCTGCTTCACCCCCTCTTCCATTCTCTATATTGGTGGATAACACTCTCATCCTCCCCATCTTAATGGCTCGCAATCTCGGGATCTTCTTTGACTCATCTCTTTCCTTCGCCTCACATATCCAACAGACCACCAAAACTTGTTGCTTCTTCCTATAAACATTGTTAAAATCTGTCCCTTCTTTTCTGAGCATGCTGCCAAAACTCTCATCCGTACCCTCATTACCTCTCACTTGGATTACTGCAACTTGCATCTCTCCCCTTCAATCTGTTCAGAATGCTGCTGCTTGCTTCGTATTCTGCCAATGTCATTATGCTCATATTACCTGTCTCCTGAAGTTGCTTCACCGGCTCCCTGTCTGTTTCCACATCCAGTTCAAACTCCTGTTATTGACCTTCAAGTGTATTTAAACTGCGGCTCCTCAGTATCTCTCCTCTCTTATCACCCTGCTCATCTGATAAGTCTCTCATCGGAACCCTTCTCCTCTGCTGCCAACTCCCATCTCTGTTCCTTCTATATTTCTGTGCCACATTCCAGGAACTGGATGATGACAATAATTGTATTAATCAGGATATACTGGGGGCGGGGCATAGCCCATAGCCCAATATGTATGAGCCAACCCTTGCCTGAAAAGGCACTAATATCTATATAAATAAAAAAATGAAGCTGAAGGATAGAAATGCTTCAGAGTTACAGTAAAATAATATTGTTTGGTTAGCAAATGCTAAAGTTTTAAAATAGATGTATGTCCCAGCTTCTACTTTCTGTCAGATTCCTGTAAGATTAGGAAACAGATGAGTCCTAGCAAGTTCAATGTGCCCTAAATAAGCATGCTGTTACCCCTTCTATTGCTGACAGGGGTGATACCAATAGCATAGGATAACTAAGTCATTATTGTTGCTAGGGAAAATTACTAATGAAATATGATTAATGAGAAACCTTGTGACTTGAAACTAACCAACAGAACATTGCTGGAGTATGTAGTTTATATGGGATCTTAATGAAGCAATTGTAATTTAATTGGAAGATGTACCAACTACGTAATTTTAATAATGAATTGATGTTATAATCCCAATAAAGTAGCCTGTCACATGTAATTCAGGGAGATTCTTGGTTGGCATTCTATCATTTAGTAGAATGTAAAGAACTCCTAAGGCCTTGAATGTTTAAACTACACTTTTGTATCTGGTAGTTTTTTTTCCGTGGGGTAAGAAAGATGCTGGACTGTGGGGTTGGGGAGGAAAGGGAAGAAAAGATGCCCTAAACCTGCAGGGGAAGAAAGGAAAGGGACAGATAGAGATACCAGACCACAGGAGGAAGGGAAGGAAAGGAGAGAGACTCGGGCCTGGATTCCTTTGGAAATTTCAGGCATAGAGAGGTAGATTTTTGAGTCGTCAGCATAGAGGTGGTACTGGAAGCCATGGGAGGATTAGAGAACCAAGAAATGAAGTATAGATTGAGAAAAGAAGGGATCGCAGGAGAGAGCCCTGAGGTATGCTGACCGATAGTGAGATGGTAGTGGAGGAGGATGCTCCATAGCTTACGCTTACTATGAGATGACCTGGTATAAAACCAAAGATTAGACTAGACTAGACTAGACTAAAAGTGTGATGTGAAAGATATGAGGAAAACCATGAAATAACAGAACCCTGGAACACAAGTGAGGACAGCACATCAATGAGTAGCTGGTGGTCTGCAGTGTCAAATGCTGCAGATAGATCAAGGAGAATGAGGATGGAGTAGAATCCTTTGGATTTAGTAGGAGAAGGTCATTGGAAAATCTAGTAAGGACAGTTTCCGTGGAATGATGAGGGCGCAAGCCTGATTGAAGTAGGTTGAGGATGGCTGGAGCTGAAAGAAAGTCAAGACAGTGGCAGTGGACAGCTCATTCAAGTAGTTTGAATAAGAAGAGGAGAAGGGGGATGGGGTGAAAATTGGAGGGGCAGGTAGGGTCAAGTTACGGTTTTTGAGGAGCATCATAACTACAGCATGTTTGAAGGCATTGGGCATGGCTGCAATGGAGAGCGGTAGGCTGAGGTTATGGCAGATAGAGGGGATGACAGTAGGGGAGATAGTGATGAGTGGATGGGTGGGAATGGGATCGGAGGAACAGGTGGTAGGTTTGGAGGAGGAAAGAAGGTGTGTAGTTTCCTCTTCAGTGGCAAGGTGGCAAGGGTCAATGGAGGGTCAGCAGAAAGGGTGAAAGGAGGGGGAGGCAGTGTGGTTGAGAACTCATAGTTAATTTTGTGAACCTTGTCATGGAAGTACTGAGCCATGGTCTGGGGAGAAAGTAAGAAGGAATTGAAGGTGAGGGTACCTTAAGTAGAGAATTGAGCGTGGCAAAGAGGCAACAAGGGTTGGATCCGAGAGAGTGACAGGACAAAAGCACGCAAGACAACTGAACGCCGACAATACCGAGCAGACAATCGCGCACAGGACATCAGCACGCCGGACTTAAACTTAATTTTAAAGTGTCCCGAAGGGGTGTGTGTGGGGGAGGAACCCCCCACTTAAGTTAGTACTGTTGCTGCTGCCTACATTACAGAGAAAATTGACGTTTTTCCCTAAAAAAGGGAAAAACACCTCTTCCCTCTATAATGGGGGGTTCCCCCCAACACCCCCACCCCACGGCAGCAGAAACAGTACTAACTTAACTGCGGGGGTTCCCTCCCCAAACCTCCCCTCGGAGCACTTTAAAATTAAGTTTAAGTCCGGTGCGCTGATGTCCTGCACGTGACTGCTCGGTATTGTCGGCGCTCGATTATCCTGTGCGTTTTCGACTATGAACCATCCGAGAGAATCAGTCAAGTGGCTGTAGTAGTCTTGTTTAGAAAGTGAAAGGGAAGATTGGAAGGAGGTTAGAAGGAATTTGAAGTGCATGGAAGTCAGCATGAGTGCGAGGTTTCAGCCAGTGGCGTTCCGCAGATCAGGCACAGGAACGTAAGTAGCGGATCGTGGGGGTCAGCCAGGATTTGGGCTTGGTGCACCTTAGAGAGCATAGCATGGGAGGAGCGAGGGTATCAAGAGCGGAGAAGAGAATATTATTATAGAAAGAGACCGCTTAATTGACACATTTACATAGTGTGATGCTTGAGAGAAGGTGGGGAGACGGCGGCAGAGAAGTCCATCAAGCACTGAGTTCACTTCCCCTCTACTGGGAGCTACCATCTAAGCACCACTCCTGCCCATCATAAATGAACTTATAACTGTTGATGTGTTAAGGTTTAAAAAAATAATATTATCCTCTATTTCAGGGGTGTCCAATCTTTTTGCTTCCCTGGGCCGCATTGGCCGAAAAAAATGTATCTGGGCCACACAAACAAGACAGAGGAGGGAGCCGGCAAGACGGTAAAAACCCGGGGCCGCACAAAATACTTCACGGGGCCCATGCTGCCCTTGGGCCACAGGTTGGACACCCCTGCTCTATCTATTTAGGAATCCACGTGTCTGTCCCACACATTTTTTTGAATTATGTCACATAGAATGAACAAAGACAAAAGCCAGGCTTGTCCCCAGTGATCCAAAACCATCTATTAACCCAAAATGATGCCCATATAGAAAAACAGATTTATTTAGGACATATGATGAGCCACCAGCCTTTCTGTTGATTTTTTTTTTTTTATCGCTATAGTATAAAAAAGAATATTCTACACCCCCTTCCCCCCACCCCAGAAGGCCTATAAACACAATTAGCTTTAAATCAAGCAGAGGATTTTAGGCTTTTTTTTTTTTCACCATTTTCCCTTCTTAATCCATTTAAATGCTCAGGGCTTGAGTGTAATTTGTGTAATATTTCCATTAACAATGTGTAATTAAAGCATCTTTTAAAAGCTGACAGTTCATTTAGTACGGACAATTTAATAGAGTTCTGATTGAATTTTTCTTTTAAATGAACATTATGACTTTTCACAGATGTCTTAATTGGGCATCATTTTTTTTTTTGGGGGGGGCAGGGTTATTATACAAATTAAATGAAGCTCTTGTGTCTCTTCATGTGAAAAAGAACATATAAGTATAGGCAGCTAAATTAATGTTTGCTCAGTGTTCAATGTAGAAACTGTATAGATTTTTTTTTTTACTGGAATTTATTAACCGCCTTTTGAAGAGATTCACCCAGGTTGATGTACAACAGATACAGCTTGACATAAAACTCAATTAACGGCATAAAAATAGTAAAATGACTTAACATAAGCATAAATGTAATCAATGAGGTAAACTTGGAAATGGCAAATTGAAACCTAACAGCACTGTCGACCAATCAAATAACAAAAATATAATAAATGTCAGTACAATACAAGCAATACCATAATACAATGAAGGAACAAGTGGATTCCCTATTCAGAAAGGGTTTTCTCACTCTCTGGAAGCTCAGAACCATTAAATCATACCTCGATACGTCAACATTCAGAATCCTAGTGCAATCCCTCATATTGAGTCAACTTGACTATTGCAACATCGCCTACCTAGCAATCTCAGCAAATATGAGACGTCTCCAAATAATGCAAAATGATACGGTCAGACTTATCTTCGGGCTGTAGAAATTCAACCATGTGACACCCTACTATTGGCAACTGCACTGGCTTCCAATGGGAGCCCGAGTAAGGTTTAAATTTGCCTGCCTCTGCTACAAAGCACTTTACCTCCAAGTACATAACCGACCTTTTCTAAGAACAAGCACAAGAGAAACACACACTCAAAATTCATTTCCCCTCCAGTTAGAGGCTGCAAAATGAAAAAACACCATGAACACCTTCTCTCTCACCAAGCAGCCCTATGGGGCAAAGACCTAGACCAACTACTCTCGCCCACTACTTAAGGAAAATTTAGAAAACGCCTAAAAACATACCTGTTCCAGAAATACCTAAACAATTGACCCGATCTCCCCCCTCTCCCCCTCCATAATCTACTTAAATTTACTGCACTGCCATAAATTCGAGCTCTACGATTGTGGAGATGGTACGGTATACAAACCTAAGGTTTAGTTATCTTCATCTTGTCGTAATTTTACGTTGCCATTTATTCCAAACAGGTCCTGTCGGAAATTACCTACCAAAATGTATATCTTATATTTTGCTCAGCAAATTGCATTTCTGTACTATTGCCTCTTAAGGTCTCTGCTCTCTGTATTTCCTCTGAATATCTGCATGTTGTATTTCGCTGTGTATCCAGCTCTCCTTACTGTAAACCGCCTAGAAGTCGCAAGATTGTGGCGGTATAGAAGAATAAAGTTATTATTATTATTATAATAAAAAGCATGGAAGAACATTCATATAATAGGAGATAGGATACTCACAATGTCATAAAAAACATAAGAGTTGCCATATTGGGACAGATTGAAGGTCCATCAAACTCAGCATCCTGTTTCCAACAGTGGCCAACCCAAGTCTCAAGTGCCTGGCAGAAACCCAAAGAGTAGCAACATTCCAGAGCTGAGATTGTGATGTCATAATGCCTCATTCCACCAAGGCCTAAGAGTCAACCTCATCAGTGATGTCACAATGGCTTTATACTTGACTCACATAAGAACACAAGAATTGCCGTACTGGGACAGATCGAAGGTCCATCAAGCTCAGTATCCTGTTTCCAACAGTGGCCAACCCAGGTCCCAAGTGCCTGGCAGAAACCCAAAGAGTAGCAACATTCCAGAGCTGAGATTGTGATGTCATAATGCCTCAATCCGCCAATGCCTAAGAGCCAACCTCAGCAGTGATGTCATTGGCTTGATCGTCCTATACTTGGCTCACATAAGAACATCAGAGCGAAGGTCCATCAAGCCCAGTATCCTGTTTCCAACAGTGGCCAACCCAAGTCTCAAGTGCCTGGCAGAAACCCAAAGAGTAGCAACATTCCAAAGCCGAGATTGTGATGTCATAATGCCTCATTCCACCAAGGCCTAAGAGTCAACCTCATCAGTGCTGTCACAATGACTTGACAGTCCTGTACTTGACTCACATAAGAACACAAGAATTGCTGTACTGGGACAGATCGAAGGTCCATCAAGCTCAGTATCCTGTTTCCAACAGTGGCCAACCCAGGTCCCAAGTGCCTGGCAGAAACCCAAAGAGTGGCAACATTCCAGAGCTGAGATTGTGATGTCATAATGCCTCATTCCACCAAGGCCTAAGAGTCAACCTCATCAGTGATGTCACAATGGCTTGACTGTCCTATACTTGGCTCATATAAAAACACAAGAATTGCCGAACTGGGACAGACCCCGAAGGTCTATCAAACCCAATAGCCTGTTTCCAACAGTGGCAAACTCAGGTCCCAAGTACCTAGCGAGATCCCAAGGAATAAAACAGATTTTGTGCTGCTTATTTTAGGAATAAGCAGTGGATTTCCCCAAGTCCATCTTAATATTGGCTTATTGAGTTTTGCTTTAGGAAATTATCCAAATCTTTTTTAAACCCTGCTCAGCTTCCACCACATTCTCTGGCAATGAATTCCACAATACAAATGACACACCTTAATAGTCATGCGTTAGACAAGTGTAATGCTATTAATGGTTTTAAGATCTGCTTCAAGTTTTCAAGTTTATTAAAAGTGTGTTGTACACGCATTATCAAATACTTCAATGCGTATGACATTTTAAAATTGGGAGACAAAATAAAACAATTTGTACAAATAAACATACAATGTATGTACACAAGTAATTAGCGATACAAAAGGGAAGAGGGGTGAACTACAATCTTTAAGGAAAGTAAAAATACATTTAAGGAAAAAACAACAACAGGAGGGTACTGAAGAATATTTTTTAAATATGGTTAACCCTAAAAAGAGGATAGGGGAGGTTACGGTCTGGTTAAAATTAGGTATTTGAGCCTGGGATTAATGATAGACGAATTATCCTATCTATGACTCAAATGCGTCTTTGTACAGGTAGCATTTTAATGTGCTTTTGAATTTTTCTAATGAGGTTTCTCCACGTAGATAGATTGGTAAGTTGTTGCAAAGCTCTTCTGGTACCTCTTATTTTTAGAGAAGGGATAGTCAGCAAATGCTGTTCCGTTGATCTAAGTGTCCTGGCTGGAGAGTGTGGGTCAAGAAACGATCTAGAAATATTGGTGCCTTGGTTTGTTGGATTTTGAAGGTTATCAGGGCAATTTTATAGATTATTCTGTGCGAAATTGGTAACCAGTGTGTTTTTCGTAGAAGAGCTGTGACATGATCATATTTTTCGGAGTTAGTAATAATTGTTATTGCTGTGTTTTGTATAATTTGTAGCCTTCTTATTTCTTTCTGAGTTATGCCATGATTCAATGTATTGCAGTAAGTTATTACCAAAATGTGGTGTGTTCCTGATATGCATTTAGAGGTGAATCTCATTTAAATGGTCTAGCACCACTGGGAGGGATCTTTCTAAAACTCAGGTGACAACATTAGAGTAAATCAGAGTTAAGGAGTCAAAAAGTTAGCAGAAGGAAAGAGAGATTTATAATGCTGCTGTCTGCTTCTAACATTAGGGGAATAGGCGAGAAAAAGAAGGCTGCTTTCGATCTCTGGGTTATCTTGTGAAAAGGGAGAAGTTTGATGATCTGTTTTTTGCAGGGGAATCTGGAAAAGTGTCCATCCCAGGTCAGAGGAGAGAAGAATCAGGCCAAGGAGCTGTAGAGATTACAAGTATCACGAGTAGAATAGGTGGCTGGGAAGCTTCACACCCAGGAATACAAGAATAGGGTAGGGGAATAACTCCTGGCTTCTGGAGGGAGCGCTAACTAGTGCGAAGGTGTCGGACCTTGTGTGTCACCTAGAAATGATTTTAGAAAGTGCTGGGGAAGAGTCTGTTGCTTTGGTATATGTGGGTACCAATGACTTGGGAAAATGCAGTAGGTAGGTTCTTAGGACCCCCCCCTAGACCCGCCCCCCCCAGGCCTGCCCAGTTTCACCCCACCCGACCCCAGCCCCGCTCCCTGCTCTCGGCGGGCATGAGGAAATCCGTGCATGCGTGGATGCTACATACTGACATCACATGCAAGCGCGTATGTGCGTGATGTCGTTGCATGGCACCCGTGCATGGGCAGACTTCCTCCTGCCCGATGCAATTTAGAGGGAAGCTTTTCAAAGCCTGAACAAAGTGCCAGGTTTTGAGAAAGTCATCTGGGGAAATTGAGATGTCTGGTAACCCTAGAGGTTCTGGAAGTCAAATTTAGGCTCTTAGGGGGAAGCTAAAATCCAGAACCTCCAGGATAGCATTTTCAGAAGTGCTCCCTGTTGTATGCGCAGGACCCAAGAGACAGGCAGAGTTCAGAAATTCTGAGGCGAGATCTCTCTGCCTTAGTGATCCGCACAGCTCAGAAATTCCGAGGAGGGATCTCTCTGCCTTAGTGATCCGCAGAGCTCAGAAATTCCGAGGAGGGATCTCTCTGCCTTAGAGATCCGCAGAGCTCAGAAATTCCGAGGAGGGATCTCTCTGCCTTAGTGATCCGCAGAGCTCAGAAATTCCGAGGAGGGATCTCTCTGCCTTAGAGATCCGCAGAGCTCAGAAATTCCAAGGAGGGATCTCTCTGCCTTAGAGATCCGCAGAGCTCAGAAATTCCGAGGAGGGGTCTCTCTGCCTTAGTGATCCGCACAACTCAGAAATTCCGAGGAGGGATCTCTCTGCCTTAGAGATCCGCAGAGCTCAGAAATTCCGAAGAGGGATCTCTCTGCCTTAGAGATCCGCAGAGCTCAGAAATTCCGAAGAGGGATCTCTCTGCCTTAGAGATCCGCAGAGCTCAGAAATTCCGAGGAGGGATCTCTCTGCCTTAGTGATCCGCAGAGCTCAGAAATTCCGAGGAGGGATCTCTCTGCCTTAGAGATCCGCAGAGCTCAGAAATTCCGAGGAGGGATCTCTCTGCCTTAGAGATCCGCAGAGCTCAGAAATTCCGAGGAGGGATCTCTCTGCCTTAGAGATCCGCAGAGCTCAGAAATTCCGAGGAGGGATCTCTCTGCCTTAGTGATCCGCAGAGCTCAGAAATTCCGAGGAGGGATCTCTCTGCCTTAGAGATCAGCAGAGCTCAGAAATTCCGAGGAGGGATCTCTCTGCCTTAGTGATCCGCACAACTCAGAAATTCCGAGGAGGGATCTCTCTGCCTTAGTGATCCGCAGAGCTCAGAAATTCCGAGGAGGGATCTCTCTGCCTTAGAGATCCGCAGAGCTCAGAAATTCCGAGGAGGGATCTCTCTGCCTTAGTGATCCGCAGAGCTCAGAAATTCCGAGGAGGTATCTCTCTGCCTTAGAGATCCGCAGAGCTCAGAAATTCCGAGGAGGGATCTCTCTGCCTTAGAGATCCGCACAGCTCAGAAATTCCGAGGAGGGATCTCTCTGCCTTAGTGATCCGCAGAGCTCAGAAATTCCGAGGAGGGATCTCTCTGCCTTAGAGATCCGCAGAGCTCAGAAATTCCGAGGAGGGATCTCTCTGCCTTAGAGATCCGCAGAGCTCAGAAATTCCGAGGAGGGATCTCTCTGCCTTAGTGATCCGCAGAGCTCAGAAATTCCGAGGAGGGATCTCTCTGCCTTAGTGATCCGCAGAGCTCAGAAATTCCGAGGAGGGATCTCTCTGCCTTAGAGATCCGCAGAGCTCAGAAATTCCGAGGAGGGATCTCTCTGCCTTAGTGATCCGCAGAGCTCAGAAATTCCGAGGAGGTATCTCTCTGCCTTAGAGATCCGCAGAGCTCAGAAATTCCGAGGAGGGATCTCTCTGCCTTAGAGATCCGCACAGCTCAGAAATTCCGAGGAGGGATCTCTCTGCCTTAGTGATCCGCAGAGCTCAGAAATTCCGAGGAGGGATCTCTCTGCCTTAGAGATCCGCAGAGCTCAGAAATTCCGAGGAGGGATCTCTCTGCCTTAGAGATCCGCAGAGCTCAGAAATTCCGAGGAGGGATCTCTCTGCCTTAGTGATCCGCAGAGCTCAGAAATTCCGAGGAGGGATCTCTCTGCCTTAGAGATCTGCAGAGCTCAGAAATTCCGAGGAGGGATCTCTCTGCCTTAGAGATCCGCAGAGCTCAGAAATTCCGAGGAGGGGTCTCTCTGCCTTAGTGATCCGCACAACTCAGAAATTCCGAGGAGGGATCTCTCTGCCTTAGTGATCCGCAGAGCTCAGAAATTCCGAGGAGGGATCTCTCTGCCTTAGAGATCCGCAGAGCTCAGAAATTCCGAGGAGGGATCTCTCTGCCTTAGTGATCCCAGGGCACTGAGAACCTCTGAAGTTAAAACCGATGCAAACCTAACTTCAGAAGTTAACTTTAACTTCAACAGTGAAAAGTGAAGTAAACTGGAAATAAAGTTTTACTTGAAAAATAGGATCACTTCGATTTTAACTCCCTTTTTTTTTTCACTTTGCTTCCAGGTTGGCACTGATTTTTTTTTTCTTCAGCGATCTTCGCGTATCCTTAGTTTATAACATCAAGCAGAAAGTGAAAAATAAATAAGGAAGTTACAGCAATCTGGGCCGGCTTCTACAAGCGGCACCAGTGTCAGTGACAGCCTAAGACACGGGCAACCATCGCGTGGCAAATCACACAACAGCGCTGTTTGTAGAATTGCAACTACCTCAGACATAAGCGCCAGAAATGTGGGTCTGTCCTATACAAATGTGGACAGTATTTTAATTTTTTTTTTTTTTTGAAGAAATAAAACGAAGATCTTGGAACGTTGTTTGTTTCCTCATTTTCTGTTTGGTTTGCCATTTTTCTCTGTGGAAACTTGGGTCATCTCTTCTTGCTTTCCGCCAGAAATGTAGGCCAGGGTATTTTAAGGCCTACATTTCAGCACCTACGTTTGACGTGAATCGCATCTATGGAGATGCCTAAGAATGCCTAAGGTTGTTTCCGCCGTTATCCATGCCTACTTCGATCTTAGGTGTTCTAAGGCGCCTCCGTAGACACAACGAGAGCACTGTTTGTGTACGTGCATCTGGGTGCCTACATTTTTAAATCATTTTTTTTAACGGCTTTGCCAATTAACACCCCACCCCCCCTTTTACACAACTTTGAAAACGGTTTTTAGTGCTGGCTGGCGTGCTGAATACTGTGCGCTGTTCCGATGCTCATAGAGTTCCCCATGATTACTAAGTGGGTAGTGTTTGCTAAGTCTTATTTCCAGATTCAAAAACGAGCCAGGGCTGTGACAGATTGTAGAGAAGAAATCCATCATACGTTTACAGTGGTAGAAAATGGAGGGGAGTTTCCTGCGTTTTATCCTCAGTAAATGCCATCAAATGTCACAAAAGCTGATAGAAATCTTGGTAGAATACTATGTCAACAATTCCAGAGGTCAATGTACACAACCCCAGAGGTGGCGGCAAATGTGCAGTTGTAATCCCACAAGTGTCTCTGTAAATACATCGAGACCAAAGGAGACATAAATCCAGTCCAATTTCCGCCAGTCCTCAGCTATTGGGCCAAGTTATCCAAGTTCATATTCCTCTGTAAGTTCAAACAGGTCCTTTGAGTTAGAAGCAATTCAGATATATCTACTGGATGATTTGATTTCTATCTTTGTTGTTATATATATATCAGTGTTCTTCAACCACCGGTCCGTGGACCTGTGCCGGTCCACAGAAATTTCCTGCCGGTCCACAGGGCCAGCACGTGCATCAGGCCCAAAACAGTGTTCTTCAACCGCCGGTCCACAGTGCGATCGATGCAGCGTTATCTTTGAGCCAGCTCCCTCTTCCTCACTGGTTCAGTGCACAAAACCACGGGAGTGACTGCTACGTGCGTTCTGCGCCTGAACCGGAAGCCTTCTCTCTGATGTCGCAACGTCAGAGGGAAGGCTTCCAGATGAGGAGCTACTGCCCGCAGCTTTGTGCACTTCATCAGTGAAGAAGAGGGAGCCGGCCTGAAGATAACACCGGGGGCAGCATAAAATGGCCAGGCGGGAGCAGGCCAGAAGGTAAGGCATAACATGGAGGTAGGGAGACAACAAAGGTTGGGGGGAATGATTTTATTTTTTAATTTAGTGATTGAATTATGTCAAGTTTGAGAATTTACATCTGCTGTCAGTGTGCTTTGTGTAGTTTCATTTTGTGGTTAACCATTATGTGTTGTTAATAAGATTTATTGTAACTTTGCCCATCTGGCAATCTCCCAGAAGAACATGCAGTGACTGCAACTGGTACAAAATGCGGCAGTCAGGTTGATCTTTGAGTTGAAGAAGTCCGATCACATAACCCCTTCCTACTGACTCCTACACTGGTTGCCAATGGAGGCACGTGCGAAGTTCAAGTTGGGATGTTTCTGCTTTAAGGTACTATATGGTCTAGCCCCTAAATACATAACTGACCTCTTCTCCTTCTCAACCAACAGACATAAGAGAAGTACACACCTGAAGTTCGTCTCCCCACTGGTTAGAGGATGTAAATTTAAAAGACACCATCAACATCTTCTATCGTATCAAGCAGCCACATGGGGCAAAGACCTGGAAAAACTAATTATACACGCAAATAACTATGTTGAATTTAGGAAACACCTAAAAACATACCTGTTCTTGAAGTACCTAGGTAACGAATCTGTACAATCTCTCCCATAAAAACTGATCCCTTAAACTGTTAGCCACTAATCTCTAACTATGTATGTTCCACTTAATTTATAGCATCTTTTTAATCATTGTAAACCGCTTAGAACTTCACGGCCCTGTGGTATATAAACTGTTATTATTATTATTACTAGTCTTATAGCCCGTTACATTAACTGGAGCTAAAATATATGTGTGTGTGTCTGTCTTTATTTCTTTCTCTCTCTCTCTCCTTAGCCGCTTTCTATATTTCTGTCTTTTTCCTCGGCTGTCCACCCATTCTCCCTTCCTTTTATCTTCCCTGTGTCCACCACCACCCCTTCACTGCTCCCCTTATCCAGCAGCAGCCCTTCTCCCTTTTTTTAATCTCCCCCCTGTCCAGCAGCACCTCTTACCTGTCCCCCTGTCCAGCAGTAAGCCTCCCTTCCTTTTTCTTCCCGCCCCCGTCTCTTCCCCTGTCCATCAGCACCTCTTTCCTGATCCCCCATCCAGCAGTAAGCCTCCCTTCCTTTTTCTTCCCCCCTAGCACCTCTTTCCTGCTTCCCCGTCCAGCAATAGGCCTCCCTTCCAAAAAAAAGCCTCCTCCAACAAAGCGCTCCCTCCCTTCCCCCCTCCCTGAACCCCCAAAGGAATGCTGACTCCCTCCTACCATCAGTGCTCCCCCCCACAGTGCTCTAAAATATGGCAGGAGGGATGCCGACTTCCTCCTGCCATCGGGCCAACTCCTTTCTTCCCCCCCAAAAAAAAACAGCAACACAGGAGGGATGCCCACTCCTTCCTGCCACTGGACGTGGATCCCCGCTTTCCCTCCTCTCCCCCTCCCTCTAAAAGTTGGGAGCAGGAGGGGTGCTCAGTCCCTCTTGCTTCTCTGACGAACTGCGGGCCTTAGGCCCCGCCCCAGTTCATCATGTGCTTTCTGCCTTCCGCCGACAGCAGCCGTGGCATGCAGCTGCCGACAGCCACCGCGGCCTACAGCCGCCGACAGCCACCGCAGCCTCCAGGCACGCTTGCAGATGCCGACAGCTGCCGCGGCCAACAGCCTCCGCGCCGCCTGAAGCCAATAAAACCCTAAGCCATGCATGCACACTCCTACCTGCGGGGACCTACAGCGCACAGAAAACGGGAGCATGCAGTTAAGAGTGCACATGTGTGGCTTAGGCTTTTATTATATTAGATTATTAAATTGTGTGTATCTATGAAAAATGAATGGAAAAAATAGTGTTTCAATTAGTACTATTATGGGGGTGGGGCCTGGGGTAGAGATGGGCGGGATCTGACACATAACTTAGCCCAGTGTTCGTCAACTGCTAGTCCACAGACCGATGCCGGTCCACAAAATAATTCTTTTATTTCTGCCGGTCCATAGGTATATATAGGTTGAAGAACACTGATATATATAACATTTGATTCTGAATATTCTAAGACAATTTTGACAATAAATTGCACTCCTGCATCGCTCTTCTAAATACACAGGCGGCCATCCCGGAGACTATGCTGAACCAACACTAAAAAAGGTACTGGGGTGGGGATGGGGCGCAGTGTATTCGGTCCATAAGACTCATCCCTTTTTCCACCCCCTTTTTGGGGGTAGAAAAAGTACGTCTCATGTTCCGAAAAATATGGTAATTTGCCTTTGTAGCTTAGCTACCATTTTCATTTGAAGTAGGCAAGAGCCCATCTAATAGAACTCCTATTGTTTTACCCTTTTATTGTTCTTTCCTATACCTAATTGTAGTTCTTCCCCGATCTCCCTCTTATGGAATGTATGTCTGTCCTCCCCAAAATTGTTTGTCTCCTCCATATAAAATTTTTTTTATTGTTCATCGCTTTGTAATCCGCTAAAAAAGCGATTTTATCAAATACGAATTAAACTTGAAACTTGATACTTGATTACGTTTTAAATTACAGACAAGCAAACTTTGCTTGAATACAGATTTAGAAATCAAAATGAACTTATTACTAAGAGGTGCTAACCGATTATCTAAACGCTAACGCGTCCATAGACTAACATGCACACATTAGCGTTTAGCGCACGCTAATCGATAGCGCACCTTAGTAAAAGAGGGCCTATAATGTGGCACAAAAATATTAAGGAATTATACTTAACTAGTGTTTAAGCCCATTAGATTAACGGGTGCTAGAATAGATGGCCACTGTATGTCTGTCTATCTTTTTTTTCTTTTTCTCTCTCTCCTTGGACGCTTGCTGTCTGTTTGTCTTTCTTTCTATCTCTTTGGCCCCCTGTCTCTCTGTCATTCTTTCTTTCTCTCTCTCTCCTTGGCCGCTGTCTGTCTATCTTTCTCTCTGGCTCCTTGTCTCTCTGTCATTCTCTCTCTCTCCTTGGCTGCTGTCTGTCTGTCTGCATTTCTTTCTGTCTGTCTCTCTGACCCCTCTGTCTCTCTGTCATTCTTTCTTTCTCTCTCTCTCCTTGACTGCTGTCTGTCTATCTGTCTTTCTTTCTGTTTGTCTCTCTGGCCCCCTGTCTGTTTGTCCTTCTTTCTGTCTGTCTTTTTCCCTGTCCCCCTGCCTGCCTGAATTTCTCTGTCTCTTCGTGGCCTCCTTCTGCCTTCCCCCCCAAGCAAAGCATGATTGCTGTCTGCCCCCCCCCAGCACACCCCTCCCCCCAAAGCAGCCCCCTTTCCCTCTCCCCCTCCACTTCTCTGAGCAGTAGCACAATTTTTAGCAACAGGGTAATTTTTACCTCATAGCAGCTGCATGACACCCTTCTGCCAGCTAACAGGAGTCAAACCGCCACCGCCGTTGAAATCGGTGCATGTGCCGGAAGCCGGCGCAAGTGCCACAAGCTGCCTCATGTGCCCAAAATAAAATATAGCCATGGAGTCATACACCACGGCGGCAGGGATCACGCCGTTTTAACTGAGCATGCGCGGGTAGGGTTTTATTAGATTAGATTATTTAGTCCACTAATTCAAAGATCCAAGAACAAGGAAAAAAAATTGGAATTATACTAATCAAAAAGGACAGTTTTGGAAAACAAAATCCAACATCTGGTTTGTTAAACTCCCCCTCCATTGGCCATTCCAAAAATTGTTTCGGTTCAAAATAAAGAAAAGAAAAAATTTATCTTCTAGTGAAACACAGCATTTTGCAGGAAATTTCAAGACAAAGGATGCTCCCAAAGCTTGGACCCTTGGTCTATCTGCCAAGAAGTCTTGACTTCTCTTCTGCGCCACTTGAGATATATCAGGAAACAATTGAATTATCAAACCCCAAAATGTATCATTCATGTGTTTAAAATAAGTCTGAAGTATTAAATCTCTATCAAACTCCAAGGCAAACGGCACTATGAGAGTAGTTCTTTCCGTTATTACTTCCAGTGAATTCTCCAGAAAGTTCGTCAAACTCATTTCACCCCCTTCTATTCCCACTGCTCCAGTGGGAGAACTATCTTGTTTCCTCCCCAGTGAAATATATTGAGCTCTAATTACTGGTGGTAGACTTTCCTTTGGTATTAACAAAATCTCTTTCAAATATCTCCGAACCATTTCGACTGCTGGTATTATTGGGAATTTAGGAAAATTTAACAGTAGATACATAAGTTTGAAGTTAGGAGCTGGTAGGCACGATTCTGTAAAAAGCGCTTAAAGTGTGATTGACAAGTTTATTCAAATTTATCAAGTTTCAAGTTTATTATAAAATTTGATTAATCGCCTATTCCAAATTCTAAGCGATGTACAAATCGATAAAAATTACAGAGTTAGGGGAAACAAATACAACTAACAAAGGGATTACCGTATTTTCACATAGATAACGCGCACCCGTGTAAAACGCGCACACGGGTATAGCATGCGAAAAACACAAATTTATGTACAGAAATTTTTGTATACCGCGCACACCCGTATACCGTGCATGCTGCCCGACTCTCCTTTCGCCTGCCCCGACTCTCCTCTGGCCACCCCGACTCTCCTTTCGCCCGCCCCGACTCTCCTCTCCCCCTTGAAGTCCTGTCCCAACCCTGAAAGCCTGATGCCCCCCCCACGTCCGATTCACACCCCCCCCGCAGGACCGCTCGCACCCCCACCCCGAAGGACTGCTCGCACGCACCGCACCCCCACCCCTAAGTACCGCTCGCACGCACTCCCACCCGCACCCGCACCCCCACCCTAAAGGACTGCTCGCACCCCCACAGCCTCCCGACCCCCCCATCATGTAGAAGCTCCTACCGGTGTCCTGCTGCTTCCTCTTGGCGGTCCCGACTCCCCGACACGATCGGGGCAAGAGGGAGCTCAAGTCCTCTTGCCCCAGCCAACCGCGGCACCCCCGACACGATCGGGGCAAGAGGGAGCTCAAGCCCTCTTGCCCCCCCCCCGACTCCCCGACACGATCGGGGCAAAAGGGAGCCCAAGCCCTCTTGCCCCGCCGACTCCCCAACTCTCCGACAATATCGGGCCAGGAGGGAGCCCAAGTCCTCCTGGCCCTGGCGACCCCCCCCGCTAGTTGCTCGGGCCAGAAGGGAGCCCAAACCCTCCTGGCTACGGCGACCCCCTACCCCACCCCGCACTACATTATGGGCAGGAGGGATCCCAGGCCCTCCTGCCCTCGACACAAACCCCTCTCCCCCCAACGACCGCCCCCCCAAGAACCTCCGACCGCCCCCACAGCCGACCCGCAAACCCCTGGCCGACCCCCACGACACCCCCACCCCCCTTCCCCGTACCTTAGTGTAGTTGGCCGGACAGACGGGAGCCAAACTCGCCTGTCCGGCAGGCAGCCAACGACGGAATGAGGCCGGATTGGCCCATCCGTCCCAAAGCTCCGCCTACTGGTGGGGCCTAAGGCGCCTGGGCCAATCAGAATAGGACCGGGAGCCTTAGGTCCCTCCTGGGGGCGGGGCCTTGGGCACATGGTTCCTTTCATTCTGTCTCCCTTCCTCCCGATGTGTTATTTTTGTATACCGCCATACCCAAGGAGTTCTAGGCGGTTTACATTAGATTAACAAAAAAAATTACAAGTGGTTTAAAAACAATTGAACACTATTAGAAGCAAGCAATAAATTACAAGTGGTTCGAAAACAATTGAACAATATTAGAAGCAAGGAAGTAGTTGAAGTTAGAAGAGAGAGGGGGGAGTGTAGGTCAGGGGGGGGTTGGAGGTGGGTAGGTTGGGAAAAGAGAGGTGGAAGGAGGCAGGAGGAGATTGTTGTTCATTGGAGAGGGGTGTTAGGTGTCTTGTCCATGGAATAGGTGAGTTTTGAGAGATTTTCTAAACCCGAGGTAGGTGGGGGCCTCAAGGACAATTTGGGCTAGCCATGGGTTCAGTTTGGCAGCCTGGAAGGCAAAAGTTTTATCAAGGAATCTTTTTGGAGTGACATAGTTTTAGGGAGGGGAAGGCAAAGAGCTGAATTCTGCGGGAGTGCTTGTTTATGTGATTCAGATAGAAGTGAGGGTTTAAGTAGCTTGGGGATAGGCCAAATACTGTTTTATAACAGAAGTAGGTGAATTTGAATAGGACTCTGGATTCAAAGGGTAGCCAGTGAAGTTTGTGGTAGAAAGGGGTGACATGTTCCCATTTTTTCAGGCCGAATATGAGGCGGACCGCAGTGTTCTGGATCATTTTGAGTCTTCTAATGGTTTTCTTCGTGGAGCTCAAGTAAATAATATTGCAGTAATCTAGTATGCTAAGGATGGAGGATTGTACTAGCAGGCGGAATGAGGTCTCGTCAAAGTATTTTTTAATGGTGCGGAGTTTCCATAGCACTGAGATGCATTTCCTGACTGTGATATCTGTGTGTTTCTCCAGGGATAAATGTTTATCTAGTGTGACTCCCAGTATTTTTAAGGTTTGTTCGAGGGGGAAAGTAGATCCTTTCACTTGAATTGTGGTGTCTTTGATTTTGTCATTGGGGGTGGCTAGTAAGAATTTTGTTTTGTCGGGATTTAGTTTTAGTTTGTAGGATAATATCCAGCGTTCTATCTGAGTGAGTATATTTGAGAGTGAGGTAAGGAACTCTGGTGTGAAATTGGTTAGTGGGATGACTATTGTGATGTCATCCGCGTAGATAAAGAATTTGAGTTTGAGGCTTTGCAGGAGGTTTCCTAGGGAGGTAAGGTAGACATTAAATAAGGTGGGGGACAGGGGGGAGCCCTGTGGAACGCCACAGGAGTTGTCCCAGCTATATGAAAGAGAGTTGCTCTTAAACACCCTGTATGATCTGTTTTGTAGGAATCCATGAAACCAGTTGAGAACTTGGCCGGAGATGCCAATGTAAGCAAGGCAGTCTAGTAGAATGGTGTGGTCGACTAGGTCGAAAGCACTGCTGAGGTCAAGTTGGACGATCAGGGCACTAGAGCCCTGGCTGAAGAGTGTGTGAAGGTGGTCGAGTAGAGAGGCTATAATGGTTTCAGTGCTGTGATTGGAGCGGAAGCCTGATTGATTATCATTTAGGATATTAAATTTTTCCAGGTGTGTGGTAAGTTCGGCATTTACCATCCCTTCTGCTATTTTGGTGAATAGTGGGATACTAGCGATCGGTCTGTAATTGGATGGGTCATTGGGTGGTTCTTTCGTGTTTTTTATTAATGGGGTTATCGAGATGTGGCCCTGCTCTCTTGGGAAACTACCTGTGGATAGTAGGAGGTCTACCCATGCCAACATATTGGCTTTGAAATGGATTGGCGCAGTTTTCATAATGTTTGGGGGGCAGGTGTCGAGTCTGCAAAAGGAGTTGGAGTACTTATTGTAATATTTGTTGAAGGTTTGCCAGTCTATAGTTTTGAATTGGTTCCAGCTTAGGTCTGTTCTGGACCCGAGGTCCGGTTTAGACATGTCAGTGTCTGGGAGTATAGGAAAGTCCTCGTGGGGATTGGCTAGGACAGTTATAGATAACCTTAGTTTTTGTATCTTGTTGTTAAAGAAGTCTGCTAGGGTGTTAGCGGTTAGTGTGGATTATTCATCATTATCAGTGAGCGTCTCAAGATTGTAAAGGTCGTTGACCAGTTTAAAGAAGTTGCTACTGTTAGTTGTGACGTTTCCAATTTTATGGGTGTAGAAATTTTTTCGTTTTTCATTGATGAGGTGTTTGTAGTTTTTTAATTTGAGTCTCCAGGCCACTCTGTGTTCCTGGGTTCCAGATTTAATCCAAAGTCTTTCAGATTTTCTAAGGTCCCTTTTTACTAGAAGTAGTTCTGAGTCAAACCATCCCTCCAGATTAGAAGTTCTGATTCTGCGAGTTTTTATGGGAGCTATTTCGTTTAGAATGTTTGTGCTGTTTTTGATCCAAGAAGTCATAATTTGAGCTGTTTCTTCATTTTGTTTTGTGATGGTTTCATAGTGGGACCAGAATACTATTGGGTCGATTTTACCTCTAGTATTGTGAGTTTTTTTGTTTCTTGTTTTGTTGTTTTTGGTGGTTTTTTGTTGGCAGTCAATAGAGAAGCTACATAGTCTGTGGTCAGACCATAGGGAGTCTGTCCAGTTATCTTGTTTCCAGCGGAATTTGGGATTGGTTCTTTGGCGGAGAATGTCACCAGGTCTAGTTGATGTCCTTTTTGGTGAGTTTTGATGGGTGGGGGTTTGGAATAAACTAGTTGGGAGATTAGCAGCCAGAAGTCAGATACATCTGTTTGTTTTGTTTGCTCTAGGTGGATGTTGATGTCCCCACATAGTAGGTTGTATGGACTTGTTAGAGAGTTGGTTAGTAGGAATTCTGCAAAGTCTTCTTTGGCTAGGGTCCATTTTTTTGGTGGGATATAGAATAAGGTGATTGTTAGGGAGGAGGCAAAGGGGTTTGAGGTTAGAGAGATGGCTAGTATTTCTGAATTGGGAGAGGATTTGGTATTGAGTACGGTGCAGTTTAGGTGGTCTTTAAAGATTATTGCTAGCCCTCCTCCCCTTCCCCAGGTTCTAGCTAGGGATAGAATCTTGAAGCCTGGGGGGAGGCAGTCTTTGATAATAATATCTTTGTCTGAGAGTAGCCACGTTTCCGTGAATAGTATAAAGTCAGGGTTGGTTTCAGATAGCCAGTCCTTGATGAGAATGGACTTGTTTCTCATTGATCTGATGTTTAGGTAGAATCCTTGTAGGTTCTGGTAGTTAGTGTGGTCTGTTGGAGAGTAATCGGAGTAGGCTAGCTTTTTTAGTGTTCTTTGTTTTTTCGTGCCATGCTTGGTTGATCTATGGGGGGGAGGAGGATTTGGGATGGGTGGCGGGGATGTATCTGTGGGGGGACCTGTAGCTGGGCCGTCATATGGAGTATGGTGTGTGAGGGTATGGAATTTGGATTTTACTGTGCGGTGTAGGGAGTAGTGGACTGGGATAGGAGCAGAGTATGTTGGGTCGGCTGTGCAGATCTTGGTGATGATTAGATAGATTAGGAGCATTGATGTGCATTGGTGAAAGTTGGGCCGGGTCATGATGGTGTTTGGAGGTTTGCAAGGTGGTTGTTTTGGGGGAGCTGGTATAAGGAGTGTGGTAGGTTGCGGGGTGGCGAGGGAACAGTATTCCTCTTAGATATAACAGTCTTTTACCTGGATTGTACAGGCTTATCAAATTGAGATGTACAGTCTTATCAGGTTGAAGTAAACAGATTACAATGTACAGTCCTATCAGGTTAGTGTAAACAGGTTACGATATGCGGTCTAAACAGGTTGAGATGTGCAGTTTTTTTCCTGGTTTTACAGACTTAACAGGTTGAGATAATGATATAAGGTTCACTTAGTCATGCCAAGTCATGCAAGCTGGTTGTGGTTCAGTTTATCAGGGTTGAGATAGTGATATAGAGTTCACGTAGTCATGCAAGGACATGCAAGGTCATGCAAGTTGATTGTGGTTCATAGTTAATTATACTTATCATATGGAGTTGGACTCTGGTTTGCCTTGCTAGTTAACCGACAGGTTGGTGAGATTTGGTCTGCGTTGCGTGGTCGTTCACTGAATGGAGTAGGTCAGGAATCAGTCGGCTGGGCCATGGGTACCATTGGTTTTTTATCAGATTTTTCCTATGGATCAGAGCAGTGCTCTATATGTTCCGATGCTGGGCCCCGAAGAGTGCTGGTCGCTGGTTTCGGTCAGCGCTTTGCCCAAGATCACTTTTATTTCTGGGCCCCTGGCATTAACTCCTAGAGTCTTAATTTATCAACTGGGCTCTGACTCAGTCTCTCTGCTCAGACTCTCGCAAAGGCGCGAGCTAAGGCGCACGCGCCTTTGCCGTGCGCCTTAGCCGGCGCGCCGAACGGCTGCGCGCCATTGAGGCCGCAGGCCTTTTAAAAGAAAAGTAGTTTCCCCGCAGGATGGGGGGGGGCGGAGCGGAACAACGCTCTCACGCCCTGCTGGATCGGTGCTCCGGCTCCTCTCTGCCCGGTACGCTGGCTGCTGTGTGGGAGCAAGTAACCCACCGCAGGCCTTTTAAAAAAAAAAAGTAGTTTTCCCGCAGGATGGGGGGGGGGGGGGGCGGAGCGGAACAACGCTCTCACGCCCTGCTGGATCGGGGCTCCGGCCCCTCTCTGCCCGGTACGCTGGCTGCTGTGTGGGAGCAAGTAACCCACCGCAGGCCTTTTAAAAAAAAAAAGTAGTTTTCCCGCAGGATGGGGGGGGGGGGGGGGGCGGAGCGGAACAATGCTCTCACCCCTACTTCATTCCTTCAACCTCATATCCCTTTCAACTTCCTGTAAGGTGAGGGGTGTCAAAGTCCCTCCTCGAGGGCCGGAATCCAGACGGGTTTTCAGGATTTCCCCAACGAATATGCATGAGATCTATTTGCATGCACTGCTTTCATTGTATGCAAATAGATCTCATGCAAATTCATTGGGGAAATTCTGAAAGCCCGACTGGATTCCGGCCCTCGAGGAGGGACTTTGACACTCCTGCTGTAAGGGTTTCCCTCATTTGAGGAGGCTTCGTAGGAACACGTGCAACATAATAAATTATGGCAGAAAAAGACCAACATGTCTAGGGTTACCATACTTTGGGCCGCAAAACTGCAGACACAAGGCCCTGCCTTGTTCTGCCTCTGACCCCACCCCATTCCGTCCATCAAGTTCTGCTTCTAGCCCAGACATGGGCAACTTCAGTCCTCGAGGGCCGGAATCCAGTCAGGTTTTCAGGGTTTCCCCAATGAATATGCATGCGATCTATTTGCATGCACTGCTTTCAATGCATATTCATTGAGGAAATCCTTAGGCCTTTCCCCTGCCTCTGAACGCCTAGAGCAAAAAGAGGCATTTTTAAATGAGGGGAAAGGGTGGGAGGTGAGCTGACCTAGACTTAGTCGTACTGCAAGTATAACCAAAAGTCTAAGGAGATCGCTCAGTTGGAACTTATACGTTTTGTCTTAGACCAAGTCAAAACAGGTATATGTTCTGAATAGGGGCCGCTGAGGTGATCTTGGCTGGCTGCCTACCACCACCCTGCAACGATCATGACAGGAGAGATACTTAATCTCTCCTGCCGCGATCGTGATCCCCCTGAATATGGAGGGCCCCCCCCATGAATACTGGCAGGAGGGATCCCAAGCCCTCCTGCCGAAGGCGACCCCCCACCCCCCCATGAACCTCCGAACGACCCCCTGACCAACCCTACCACCACCCCAGATCCTCCTATCATCCAGGACCCCCCACTAACCTTAACATTGGCCAGCCCATCCCATGAGCCTAATACCTCGCCCATAGGAGGGGCCTCGGGCAACTGGGCCAATTCCAGTTGGCCCAGTTGCCTAAGACCCCTCCTATGGGCAGACCTTAGGCGTCTGGGCCAATCAGGCCCTAGGACCCTCCCCGGTGAATCCCATAATGCACTGGGAAGGGGCAGGGGACCCGTCCGTCCAATGTTAAGGTTAAGGGGGGTCCAGGGTGGTGGGGTTGGTCGGGTGGCATTCGGGGATTCTCTGGGGTTTGAAGGGGTAGGGGGCTCCCTCCTGCCAGTATTGTCAAGGGGAGGTTTGGGAGGTTCACGGGGGGCTGCATCTTTGGCAGGAGGGCCTGGGATCCCTCCTGCCAGTATTGTTTGGGAATCGGAGGTTTTGGGGGTTTGTGGGAGGCTGCACCTTCGGCAGGAGGGCCTGGGATCCCTCCTGCCGGTATTATCGGGGTTCAGGGGTGTCGGCAGGAGGGCTTGGGATCTCTCCTACCGGTTCGCGGCTGTTCATGTGTGTGTGTGTGTGTGTGGGGGGGGGGAATCGCAATAGCGGCAGGAGAGATTAGGCATCTCTCCTTCCACAATCATTGTGTGTGTGTGTGGGGGGGGGGGGGGGGGGAATTCTGTGTTGTTTTTGACAGACACCGGTTACAGAATCCAGCTTTTAGGCAAAGGATTGGCCCCTCCACCTAAAAGGCCTTGTTTTGGGCATTTGACACTTTGGCGATTTTTTGGTTGGAAATGTGTTTTAAGGTTAGATGTTGTGGTGGTCTGGGGGATTAAATGCTGAACGTAGAGGTAGGCCATTCTAAAAAAAAAAACTCATTTTGGACGTTTTTTTTGAGAATGGATATTTCCCTGCCGCTACTTTCAGCGTTTAGGGACTTAGGCCAAAAGGGGACTTAGACTTTTTTTTTAAATTATGCCCTTCCACGCATGTTACACATGCACAATATTTGCCCCATATTAAAAAAGAAAAAGAAAAAAAGCACCTCCCTGCCAATGATGGCCTTCCCTGATGAATTGGCACCATAAACCGAACCCCCTTTCACGCAGTAGTGAAAACGCCAGGAGGAATGCCCACGTCCTCCTGCCATGTCGACCCCACGCCCCCGCAAAAGAAAAGTGGTAGGAGGGATGCCTACTCCTTTCTGCCATGGCGTCTCCCCTTCCCCCCCAAAAAAAAGAAAATTGGAGGAGGGATGCCCAAGAGGCAGGGCCTTATGAGTCTGAGCCAATCAGGGTCTTGGGCCCCTCTGCATTGGGTTGGCAAATGCGATCGTCGCTAAAGCTGTCAAAACAGGTTTAGCGACGATCGCTGGCTTTCGTGAATTCAGGCCTGAGATGGAGGGGGAAGAAAACGCAAAGCCAAAACCTCTCACTGTAAAAATGGAGGAGAAACTAGGCTTTTTTCACAATTCCTTAACAATAAATCACTTAATATTCTTATCCACTCTCTCATTATATCCAAGATAGATTACTGTAATGCACTCTTTAAAGGCATAACTCAAAAAGAAATCAAACGTTTACAGATCATACAGAATACCTCGGTCAAGCTTATCTTTAAAGCCAAAAAATTCGACCATGTCACTCCACTTCTTAAGGAAGCCCATTGGCTTCCTGTTACTCACAGAATCATTTATAAACTCAGCTTGCTTACTTTCAAATCTCTTTCTCTCAAAACTCCTGCTTTTATATATAAATCATTAATCCCTTACACCGCTAATAGAACATTAAGATCTACCGACCAACGTCTACTGTCAATCCCATCTCTTAAAATCATAAACACAAGACGCCAATATATTTTTTCCGTCACTGCTCCCCAAACCTGGAATTCTTTACCTTACCACTTGAGACAAGAAGTCAATCTAGAGAAATTCAAAAGTAACCTGAAAACCTTTCTATTTAATGATGCCTTCATAAATTAATAATAATTTCATCATAAATCAATTTCGGGACCAAGCTTCACCCCTTCCTCATGTTCCTTCCCTAAATGTGATCCCCATCTTTATTTTATATTGTAACTTCTTGCCTTCTCTTTCCCATATGTTTCTAGTATTGTCATTTTTTGTCTTAAGTTCAGTCAACTATCCTCAATGTATTACTATGTTTATAATGTAATTTTTAATGTACATCGCTTTGAATTAAGAAAAAGCGATTAATCAAAACTGAATTAAACTTGGAAACTTGGAAACTTTTTGCCATTGCAAATTGCACATACTTCTGCACCTGTCAAAGGGATTTTTTTCCCCCCCCATTTTTACAGTTCTTTTAAACAGCTGCATAATGGCGACATAGTGCTGAAGTTTTCACTCTCAAGATAATTATGGCAACAGCATTCAGAGGAACTAATGCACAAAGAAGCAAACAAGAGGGCTTCTCTGCATTTGATCTTTTCTCCCATTTGATGCAAAAACCTTTACTCTGGTGGGCTGAATCAGATTAGTGGAGACACGGCAGGTCTCTGCTCCTCCGCCCTGGCCAGATAAAAGGCTTAGCAGGCACGATTATAGCACAACCTCTAATATCATGTGTAAACCAGGTCACCGGGAGGAGGCCATTCAAGGATTAAAGCTTGGCTGTCAGATAGGTCTTTGATGAATGGATTCACTTGCTTGGTTGAAAAAGCTAGAGGGCTTTGCAGGAATTTTTCCACTGAGATCTGTTTGGGGAAATCAGAGCTGCCTTTCCATGGGGAATGGTAAAACTAAGACTGACTCAGGCCCCAGGGTTCACCTTGCAGTAAGACTTCTAAAAGCAAAGAAAAAGATCCCTCCCTTGGTTGCTAATGATCTTTCTAGCTAGGGTTACCGCATAATCCTGGACACATGACCCCGCCCTGTTCCACCCTGCTCCATTCCTCTCCCAGCCCTGCCCCCAGCCTCCTCTTTTCCCCGATGAGCTCCAGCCGCATCTGGAGGGATTGGAGCATGCCCAGATGTGTGACGTCATACGCACCTGCTCGGTGGCCCTCCACATGCGGCCAGATCGGGGGTTTCCAAAAACCCGGACAAATATTGGGTTTTGGAAAATCCATATGGGAGCTTGAGCAGTCCTCTAAAAAGAGGACATGCCCGGGTTTTCCTTGTGATGCACTAATGGCAAAGCCCCGTAACCCTCAGCACCAAATAATCAGGGCTAGATGCACTAAAGTGTCCGATCGTCACTAAAGACCAATTGAATTTGACGACCCTATGCACAAAACGGATTTTCTTCCATCTTCTACAGGTCATGGGTTTAAATCCACCCCACCCCCTCCAACCGGTATCTTAACAGCTTTTTTTTGGTCTCATAAGAAAGTATGGGTTATGGACTTTGCCATATACATTTGCACTCTGCCCTTTCCAGGGTCCAGAGGGAAACTTTTTTTTACCCTGAGATGGCTATGATCACCTAAGGCAGTGTTTTACAACCTTTTTACACCTATGGACTGGCAGAAATAAAATAATTATTCTGTGGACCGGCATTGGTCCGTGGACCAGCAGTTGAAGAACACTGGGTTAAGTCGTGGGCCAGATCCCGCCCATCTCTACTCAATGTCCACCCCAGACCCCGCCCCCATAATAGTACTAATTGCACCTTGCACATCCCGTGCCTCATCTGGAAGCCTTCCCTCTGACATTGCAATGTCAGAGAGAAGGCTTCCGGTTCAGGCGCAGGATGCCCGTAGGAGCTACTGCCCTGGCTTTGTGCACTGAATCAGTTAGAAAGAGGGAGCTGGCTCGAAGATAACGCCGCATTGTAACCCATACTGTGGTCAGATCGGGACTCACCAGCACCCCTCAGTGGTTACAACAAAGAATAGCACTAGCGTGTGACCCGGACTGGAGTCACCCTGCAGGCTTGGACTGACACCAATAGGAAAAACAAAAATCACAAATTCTTCCAAATAGGTTGAAAAGAAAAATGCTTCACTTTTATTCTGGGTAAAGCATAAAAGTCAGGTAATTTTAAGTCCAAACAAAACAGGTAAGTAGACCACAAAACTTCAAGCAGTCCAAACTCAAAAGAAAGAGCAATAAACAGTTCAAATTCAAAAGCAAATGCAACAATCAGTTCCAAAGAATAAAGTTCTAACTGTTTTTCTTTCCCTGAGGATAGGCTCACCTCAGAGCTCAATGCAACCTGCTCCCAAACAGGTTATACTGTGTAGTACCAAATAGAGTTCAAGGCACTGGATTCACTGTACACAGTGCTCCTAAAGTGAAGCCTCTGGCAGCCCTACACTAAACTGCCAGGCAAAGGAGAGTGTCACAGGTTTGCTTTCATTTAGCTATAATATAGACTACAAAATGCCCTCACAGGTAACAGCAAACCTCTCCCAAAACTGACACTTTCAGCTTCATACAAGCAAGAGAAAAAGAAAAGCAAAAATCCCAAAAAGTCCAGTTTCAGCACACAGTCACTTTCAAACAAAAAGGAGCTGAAAACTCACTCAATGTTCCTGCCACTTAGGACTTGCAGCTGATGGAAAGACCAACCTCCATGGCTTCCTCACAAGGACTCACTTCTTCAGGCAGGTTGTCAAGTTCCATTGGAAGATCAGCATCAGAAAAAACTTCCTCCAGCATTTCACCATCCTCCTGTACCTCCATGGGTGAGGCTGTATCGTCCCTGCTTGGCCCGAGGAGACTCTCAGGGAGGAAAGGTCTGAACCTTCTCCCTAGCCTGCCTGTCTGCTTGCTCTCAGCGGCCGGTTTTTGTACTGCAGGGGCACGGCCTATTCTACCTGAGTCAGCAGACCTGCCTGGGGCTCTTGGGCTCCTCCTGTGGTGACCTAGATAGCGCTCATCCATGAGATCCTGGGAGATTTCAGGCTCCCCCTGGTGGTTAACCTGAAAATCATCCCTATTTTTCCTAGCACAACCCTTGTCCATTCCCTTCCGGGTTTTACTCTGTGTCTTAGTGGGAACTTTAGCTGGAACCAGTGGTTACATCGATCGCACTGTGGACCAGTGGTTGAAGAACACTGTTTTGGGCCTGATGCACGTACTGGCCCTGTGGACCGGCAGGAAATTTCTGTGGACCGGCACTGGTCCATGGACCGGTGGTTGAAGAACCCTGACCTAAGGTATCATCTCAATGCCATTCTAGTGTTTTCCCCTCTCCCCTCTCGTATGTCCAGTTTACATGCTTCTAGCTTTTTATTGGTTAGAATAGGAATACCACCTGTTTCCTCTGTAATTGGGTTCTAGATAGTAGTGTATGCATCCTGCAAATGAATTTGAAAGAGGAACTGCACTTTCACTGAATTATCTTGTGCAATCGTCGTATAAATCTACTTGTCTACAAAATAAGCCTATTGTTTTTGTTTTGTTTTTTATATATCTTCTGAGAGGGAACAGGTTCTTAAATCATGGTGGATATACGAGGATGGTCCGAAAAGTTTGGTAAAGGAAAAGCAAGTTAAACAACTTACCTCCCACCCCCTTTTACAAAACCGCGATAGCGATTTTTAGAACAAGCCAGCACGCTGAAAGTTCCGCGTTGCTCCCGACACTCAGAAGAATTCTATGAGGGTCTTGGAGCAGCGCAGAACAATCAGCGTACAGGCCTTCACTTAAAACCGGTATCGTGGTTTTATAAAAAGGGGAGGGGGTTAGTCTCCATCGAGGGCTATATACTTAGTCCATTGAGTTTCCTTTTTTTTTTTTTGTATCATAAGAAAAATAGCTTGCGAAAAAAACTGAAAACTCATTGGACTAAGCATATAGTTCTTGATGGATTCTTTTTTTTTAAATTTTTTTTTTATTTATAACAACTTTCTTATTACAATCAAGCAGAATGATTACAACTTGAATAGATCAATAAAACATAAAAGAAACATCCAAAAAATTAGGAAAAACAATTATTTAGATATTTAGTCCACGATATTTTGAGAAGACCAACATGAAATAAAATCAAATGAAATATCACAACACAATAAGAAAGCGGCATTGTTCTGAATTAGCTACATCAGGTGTAGCAAGTTATTTGCTTACGGATGCTTCTCCTTCTCTTAGTTCAATAAACTCTAACAGCTGTTTGGGTTCAAAACAGGAATAGGGGTTCAAATGATTACATGCAATTGGAAAAATCATGATAGGATTAATTTCAATTTTGGGTGGGCAACTGTGTGTACAACATATAAATATGAAAAGATAATGGCAGAACGTTTAGGTACGAGCAAGTCCTTTAATGAGGTATGGGGTCCATTGATTAATTTTATTACGTTATAATTATGATTTTTTTTTCCTTGTTAGATTCCTTTACACATCCAGGGAGGGTGGGAATGTGGGGGGTGGAATATTTATTTGGAAGAGTAAAATTAATTTTTATTATATTGATAGTATCCTATATAATAAAAGGTTACCGGCGCATGCGCTGTTAAAATAGCGTGTTCCCTGCCGCTGTGGTGTGTGATCCGTGGCCATGTTCCATTTTAGAACCCGGCGGCAGGGAACATTCTGGCCACTCCCCTCCTCCCGCCCTCACTCACCAACTGCTGCTGGGAGGAAGCGCAGGCAAGCTCTCTCCCTGCTGGGATGAGCCGGACCCCTGAGACACGAGCGCCTGCAGGAAGAGGCCCCCGCCGCCGCCGCACACCAACACCTTCTCAGTCTCCTGAGCTGCGCCCTCGCCCCCCCCCCCTCGATTGCCGACCTCGGTGGCCACTGACAAGTGCTGTGTCCCTCCGTGCCGAATTCAAACACAGAGTGACACAGCACAGTCAGCGACTCCCCCCTCCCGCCCTCACTCGCCGCCAAAACCAGCTACTGTACTTTAAAGCCTCCTCCTTCTCCCCGGCTCACCCGCATTTAAAATTCAGAGAAAAGCGCTGCACCGCGCTACGGCTGGCCTCGCCGTCTTCTGTCTACTGCAACCCGCCCTCTCTACTTCCTGTTTCCGCTAGGGTTGGCCGCAGTGGATAGAAGATGCTGAAGCCAGCCGTAGCGCGGTGCAGGGCTTTTCTCTGAATTTAAACGCGGCGGCTGGGAAGGGAGCGGCGGGAAATGCTGCTGCTACACAGGGAAGGCCAGGAAATGCTGCTGCTGCTGCACAGGAAAGGCCGGGAAATGCTGCTGCTGCACAGGGAAGTGTGTGTGGGTGGGGGGTGGGGGGGAATGCTGCTTCTGTACAGGGCAGACAGAGAAATGCTACTGCAGCATAGGGAAGTGTGTGTGTGGGGGGGAATGTTGCTTCTGCACAGGGAAGGCTGGGAAATGCTGCTGCTGCACAAGGAAGGGTGGGAAATGCTGCTGCTGCACAGGGAAGTGTGTGTGTGTGGGGGGGGAAATGCTGCTTTTGCACAGGGAAGGCCAGGAAATGCTGCTGCTGCACAGGGAAGGGTGGGAAATGCTGCTGCTGCTGCACAGGGAAGTGTGTGTGTGTGGGGGGGAAATGCTGCTGCTGCAATGGGAAGTGTGTGTATGGGGGGGAAATGCTGTTGCTGCACAGGGAAGGGCAGGAAATGCTGCTGCACAGGGAAGTGGAGGGGACGGAGAAGGAAAGGGGGCCTGGGAGCAATCTTGGTTTGCTTTGGGGGAGGGGAGACAGAAGGGGGCCATGGAGAGACAGAAAGACAGGCAGGCAAGCAGCGCATTAGAACGAAAGACAGACACACAGAAAGACAGTGGGCAGGGAGAGAGACAGAAAGACAGACAGACAGGGTGCCAGAGAGAGAACCAGAAAGAAATAAGGACAGACAGCGGGAGGAAGAAAGACAGAAAGAAAGGAAGAGAGAGACAGGGACAGGGAGAGACACAGAAAGAAAGAAAGACAGACAGACATATATTCTAGCACACGTTAATGTAACGGGCTTAAACACTAGTAATATATAATATTATTGTTTATAATTAAGATAAAAAAATTGTTCAATGTAATAATGTGATGATAACAATGTATTTTCATACAGCTTTTTCCGATTCTTTAATTGTATACATTATAAAGTTTGAAATGTCAATAAAGATTTACAAAAAAAAGAAATTCTTAGTTTGACATGTAATGAAACATTTTACAGGAAATTTTTACAGAAAAATTCTACCCAAAGCAAGGATTCTTGACCTTAATGCCAAGAACTCCTTTCTCCGCTTCTGGGACTTTTGAGCCATATCAGGAAATAGTTCTTGATGGATTCTGGATTGTTTAACTTGCTTTTTTTAAAACCAAACTTTTCAAACCACCCTTGTAGGTTCAGACTTTCCTCATTTTCTTTAAGCAGCAAATTTTAATATTGAAGGTAAGGAAGTTCTTCTTTACCCAGAGAGTGGTAGAAAATTGGAATGCTCTTCCGGACTCTGTTATAGGGGAATACACCCTCCAGGGATTCAAGACAAAGTTGGACAAGTTCCTGCTGGACTCATTTAGAGCACTGGTCTTCGACCTGGGGGCCGCCGTATGAACGGACTGCTGGGCAGGATGGACCACTGGTCTGAACCAGCAGCGGCATTTCTTATGTTCTTAAATCCTTCACTTTAGACGCCATTTTTTTCCACACATTGTCCATTCAGAAACAGCGTTTTCGGCTGATTCTGCAATTCTCCGGGAATAGAAGATCTGCTCTGCTGTTGAACAGTTTCAGGTTTCTTAATTCACACCTGTCTCAGGCCCTGGGCACAGAATATGGTTTGTCTAATTTTAAAGCTGTCTGCATTAACGCAGTTCCTTCTTTTCAATTTTTTTTCTCACGTCAAATGTTTATACACTTGAATAATTATTTCCTCTGTTCTCAAAGCACTGGGTTTTAAAAAAAATTCAAAACATCTTTAAAGTCTAATGCATTTTTTACCATATTTGACATGGTTCTCTGTTTTTTCTGTACATTTTCCACACAGCTGACTGCACTCACTTCCCTAATTCTACAGGCCTCAGTTTTCACACAGAATTATATTTGCATTCTTCAGGACATTTGGCATTATTTTCCATTTTACTTTCCATTACTGTTTTCCACCAGTACATTTCTAATAAAAAATAAAAATAAAATAAAGTCTATAACGTCAGGGTAGTTCTCGGTTTGTGACACAAAAGGATCTTGACCTGGCTTGATATGGCAGAGTATCATCACTGCTGTAGTCATTAACCTATATTTCTCCTAAGGCAGAGGTATCCAATGTCGGTCCTCGAGGGCCGCAATTCAGTCGGGTTTTCAGGATTTCCTCAATGAATATGCATGAGATCTATTTGCATGCACTGCTTTCATTGTATGCTAATAGATCTCATACATATTCATTGGGGAAATCCTGAAAACCCGACTGGATTGCGGCCCTCGAGGACCGACATTGGACACCCCTGTCCTAAGGTCACTGGCTGCTTTTAATCTCTGCCTCCTTAGACCAGGGGTAGGCAATTCCGGTCCTCGAGAGCCGGAGCCAGGTCAGGTTTTCAGGATCTCCACAATGAATATATACAAGATTGATTTGCATGCACTGCCTCCTTGAGGTGCAAATCTATCTCATGCATATTTATTGTGGAGATCCTGAAATCTGACCTGGCTCCGGCTCTCGAGGAACGGAATGGCCTACCCGTGCCTTAGACCCTCACACTTTTATTTACTTGGCCAGGTTTTTTGGTGATTGTTTCAGGCAGAACACATGACTGAATGGTCTGATACTATCTGCATACAGCTACCCACGTTCATCTCATTACTTTCTGGTCCCACACTGTAGATTGAATTCTCAAGCAAAGTTTTGGGCATCATTATTGACTCTACACCAGGAGTGTCCAACCTTTTGGCTTCCCTGGGCCGCATTGGCCCAAAAAATTTTTTTCTGGGACCGCACAAACACTAACACTAGCCGATGAGCAAAAAAAAAAGGTTGAGCAGGTCCCAAATTTGCAATCACTAATATAGAAGATGTACGTATCTAATAATAAACCTTCATTAAAGGGACACTGTGGAAAGGAGCCCAAAAAAACAGTAATACTTACCCTGGCTGAGTGATCCTCCACGTGCACCGCTGACAATGGGAGCAGCCACAGGCTTCCGCATCCCCACTCTGATGAGCAGGGATGCGCGTTCCTGGTTCTCCCATTCACTTCTATTACAGCTACGGTGAGCCTCTTCAGAGGTGAGTTTCATCAGAGCGGGGATGCTGAATCAGCTGTCAGCAGCGCACCTGGAGGATCGTTTAATCAGGGTAAATATTACTGCTTTTTTGGGCCTCCCACTTTGAGCTTAGGCTCCCTCAAAATGAACATCTCCCCTGTTGTAGCTAGTAGGGATCCCCAACTGACAGCCACCTCCTCCCCTCCCTCCCCTCCCACCCCCTTCAGCTTTCATGCATGCATGAAAGCAGGGGCAGCTTGAGGATATTGCCATTGGCTGCAAAGCTTGGAGATTTTGAGTTGCCAGACTGGAGAAAGATGTCTTCAGTTGGCAGGGCTTGGGAATCCCCACTAACTCAAGTATTTATAAATTGCACTCAGGCGGGGAGAAACTTTGGTGCCCATCCACTAATTTTGGGCTCCCTCCCCCAAATCAGCTGTATATGACTACGCCACTGAATACAAAAATAATTGTGATGCACATATCCCAAAGCTAACATATTCTAGTTAATAAATTCAAAATAAAACCATTTTTTCTACCTTGTTGACTGGATGTTTTGTTATTCCATCATCTTGGTCCCAGTTTCTCTTTCTGTTTTTTCTCTATCTTCAACTAATTCTCTTTCCAGTGTCTGCTGTCTATTTTTTCTCCTCTTCTCTTGTTCCATTTCCTTCCTATGCCTGTCTCCAATATATTGATTTTTCCTTTTCAGCTTTCTTAACTTTTTCTTTTCTTTTTTGCCTCTGTCCACTCAAATCTTGCCTTCCTTTCTCACCCTTCTTCTTTTAAATGTTCAGCTACCTCTCAATTCTCCATCTTCTCTCAGTCCCTAGCTCTCCCATTTCCCATCTCACTCTTTTCCCAGCCTCCTGTTCCCTTCTATCTACTCCCCATTACCACATTTCTACCACTGTACTCACTGCTCTCTCACTCATCTTGTCTTCTCCATTTTGACCTCATCCACATGGCTCACCACTTTAAAAATCCCCTTCCATCTCTCCTCTGGTCAGGCTAAAATTCCCTGTCCTTTTCTTTCCATCTCCTAGCATCTTATCTCAGCTCTCTTCCCTCCTGTCGTCCTATGGGTCCATCTCTGCTCCTTTATCCCCATGGTCCAACATTTTGCTCCCTCTCTTTTCTGTTTTTCTTCTTTCCTCCCCCACCTTGATGCTGAACAATGAAATGGAGGGGAAAAAAAGAGAGATGCTGCATCTCTCTGCCTTCCATCCACAGGCCTAATATTTATTCCTCCCTCCCTCCCTTCCATCCCCAAATCCAACTTCTCTCCCTTTCTCTTTCCAGCTGCTCCCATCCCATCTCTCCCCCTGCCTGCCTGCCTTCCCCAGGTCCACCATTTCTCCCTTTCTTTTCCCAACAGTTCTCCCTTCAAGTATCTCTTTCCCTCTTCCTCCACACCATCCCAGGTCCAACTTTTCTCCCTTCAGACTATTGCCCACCATCTCTCTGGCATCTGTTTCTGGCCCTATAAGCTCTCTCCCCCCACATCTAATCTACCACTTCTTTTAATACCCTCCCCCTTCCTCGGCCCAGTATGTTTTTCCCCTTCTCTCTCCCCAATTGCACCATCTCTTTCCCTCTCTCAGACACCCAATTCTCCCTTTCTATTATCTCCCTTACATCTGCCTCTCTTTCCTTCACTCCCTCCATTCTTCCATTTTATGGCTCATGCTCCCCTCTATCTTTCCCTTCATTCTGTCTCCTTCACTACTGCCCCCAGCCCTCTCTGCCTTCTCTTGAAGGGCTACTGCTGCTGGTGTCTGTAACTCCCAATTCCTTAGCCCGTTGATGTTTTTTTTTTTTTAAATCATTCTTTATTTAAACACAAATAGGAAACAAGAAAAACACAAGGATCCCAATCTCCTGAAAAGTAACAACCAAACAACAATGTCCCACCAAGCACAATAACTGTGTCGAACATTTTTAAGAGAACAAAACAGAACCCCCCTTCCCCACCCCCACCCCCCGAGAGACAGCTCAATGGCCCCCCTCCCCGGTACCTTCCCCAACCACCTAGAAGACCAAGTGGAGCCCCCAACTCCCTATATCCAAGCCACAGCCCAACCACCCAGGAATCCAATCACCGCTCCCTCCCCCCATCACCCCTCAGTTCTAGCACAATCCATTCCCTCCACTGCGAAAAATCGATCCCACACCTCCTCAAATTGCTGCCAGCGCCGAGTTAGTAAAGCAGGGTAGGCACCGTTGAGTTCTTCCAATGAAGGGTTATCACCATCCAGGCAGCCGTAAAGGCCAAACGGGCCACCTGTCCTGCGTGTCCTCCACCCCCCCAGGCAGCACCCCCAACAATGCTCGAATGTGTTTACCTTCTTGCCGAGTGCCTCGGTGATGCAGTGTTTTCTGTCTTGCCGGCGCCCTCCTCCATCTTCCTGCAGCGTTTGCTGAAAGCCGCGGCAGCGGCTTCCATACGCCTCCTGCAGCTGATCTGGAAGCGTTCACTTCTGGGTCAGCCGCAAGAGACACATAGGATTCGCGCTGCCCGCGGCTTTCAGCGAACGATGCAGGAAGATGGAGGAGGGCGCCGGCAAGACAGAAAACACTGCATCACCCTCGAGCGTGAGCGGAGCCGCACAAAATACTTCTTGGGGCCGCCTGCGGCCCGTGGGCTGGACACCCCTGCTCTACATTTTCATTTCATGACCATCTCAACTCTCTGGTAAAAAAAAAAAAAAAATGTTTTTTTAGTCTTCACATGTTGAGAAAAGTGAGATCCTGCTTCCACCACCAACATTTTGCTGTCCTTGTACAATCAATCATTCTTTCCAGGTTGGACTACTGCAGCTCTGTCTATCTAAGTCTAACCAAGAAAAGTCTCCAAAGATTTTAGCAGATCCAGAATACTGCAGCTAGGTTGATCTTCGCAAAAAGTAAATTTGAACATGTTTCCCCACTTCTGTCAAAACTTCACTGGCTTCCGGTAATTTCTAGGATTCACTTTAAAAGTGCCTGTCTAACATTCAAGATCCTGCATGGCATTCTTCCTCCCCTAATTCCACTATCTTGGAATTCTTCGAGACCTGACACTATCACATCCACCCCAAAACTTAAACTATCCTTCCCCTCGTTAAAAGGCGTCATCTATGAGGAAAAATTAGGGAAATCTCTTTTCTTCAAAATCACCGAGCTTTGGAATAACCTTCCTGCCCTGCTGCGGAATCTGGCCTCCTTCCAATTATTCTGAAAGCATCTGAAAACTTGGCTATTCTCAAAAATGTAAATCTCGCTGCCCTCTTTATAATCACTAACTCTTATTATGTTTTTCCTTCCTTATATTAAAGTTCTTGTGAACCATGCCGAGCTCCATCTTTATGGAGAGGATGCGTTATATAAACGTGAAGGTTTAGTTTAGTTTAAGTCAATACTGCCACATGAAGTTTCTTCACGGCGCTGTTTAGCTCAGCTTTGGTTGGTCTGCCAATGCAGGAGCTCTCAATATCCAGATCATTTATTCCACCTGTCACAATAATTAGTTATACCACATTTTCAAAAGCTTTCCAGAGCCAGCACGTTTTTTTTTTTTTTGAATAGTCAGTGCCTGGCCTGAGAAGCTGGCAGAACCTGTGGAGCGCAGCTTTCACTGTAGCTTCACATCAACATAAAATAATTAGAGAAACTCACTTAATTCAACATCCCAGAAGCTCAACTTCAGAGCAAGGCAGGAAAATAAGGATAAAGGTTTTTTCTTCTCCCTGACAGAGAACCTTCAGTCATGCACACTTCCCTCTTCATTCATCCCAGGCTGGAAGCCAAAATCTCCACAGGCTTCTACTTTTAACTACCTTACCACACACACAGTAAATAAAATAGTAGTCAAACCTGTCCAAAACTACTACTATTACGATTTAACACTTACATAGTGCTGAAGGGCATAGCCTTCAATCCTTAACCCTACTCCTCTGCCCTCCAACGCCGTTCCCCTTAACTGTATCCATGGCATCCTGTTTAGATTGTAAGCTCTTTGGAGCAGGGACTGTCTTCTTTGTGTCTCTGTACAGTGCTGCGTGCGTCTGGTAGCGCTATAGAAATAATTCATAGTAAAAGTAGGAGTGTGAAGAGTTTCAGTCTTTGGGAAGCAGAGCTGAGCTTGTGATGTCATAATGCCTCATTCCACCAATAAGAGCCAACCTCATCAGTGATGTCACAATGGCTCGACTGTCCTGTACTCCCCTCTGCCCTCCAACCCAGCCAGCTGATTAACCCTTCCCCTTAACTGTATCCATGGCGTTCTGTTTGTCTGTCTTGCCTGTTTAGATTGTAAGCTCTTTGGAGCAGGGACTGTCTTCTTTGTGTCTCTGTACAGTGCTGCGTGCGTCTGGTAGCGCTATAGAAATAATTCATAGTAAAAGTAGGAGTGTGAAGAGTTTCAGTCTTTGGGAAGCAGAGCTGAGCTTGTGATGTCATAATGCCTCATTCCACCAATAAGAGCCAACCTCATCAATGATGTCACAATGGCTTGATTGTCCTGTACTCCCCTCTGCCCTCCAACCCAGCCAACAGATTAACCTTTCCCCTTAACTGTATCCATGACATCCTGTTTGTCTGTCTTGCCTGTTTAGATTGTAAGCTCTTTCGAGCAGGGACTATTTTCTTCTTCTTTGTGACTCTGTACAGCGCTGCATACGTCCGGTAGCACTTTAGAAATAATTAATAGTAGTAGTAGTAGACATTAAATAGACAGTCCTTGCTTGGAAGAGTTTATAATCTAGCTTGGACAGACAGACATGACATAGAGGGGTTGGGATGCAGAACCCATGGAGGCGTTGAAAGCAGTCTCAAAGAGGTGAGTTTTTAAACTACTATTAGTAGATTTCTAACGTATACCATACAAGACACACGTCCACCTTCCACGCTGTCTCCCACCCAATTGCCCAATTCAGCAGTTTAGAATTCTCCTGGAGAGTTCCAATAGCCCTGCATGCTCCATGCCACAAAGTGGCAACAGGTGCTCGTAACGTCATTCCTTTAGTTCAACAAAAAACACCTTTTACATTCCCTTACCTTGCCAGGATCTTCTTTATTCGTATTTTGCATTTTTCCTTTGCACCAACTCCAAATTCCTGCGGCATGTGCTCATCTTCCGCTGCATGGCTCTGCCTTGGAGCCAGCATTCTCATGTGCCCGGTGCCCCTCTCTGGCGCACATGTTTTAAAGAAAAAAAGCCAAACCAACCTGGGCCAATTTTGAGGAGCTCTCCCCATCCTGACTCGGAATCCTTCTGTGATTTTCCAGGCAGCAAAGTCCTTTCAGCGCTACAGCCCTGATTAGGCCACAGGTGCTGGGCCTTCCAGGACACGCGCATCACGATGACATCATTGCCACAGTGCTACTGCACATGCACCGCAGGAGCCAAAAGCATGTGGATCTGGCCTCCAGGCCACCAGTACTCAGCGGCAGCAGTGCAGCCCGACGTGACCTCGTTCCATCGTGTCTTACTTGCATGAAACTGCACGACCTCGGCACTGACCTGGATCTGTCTCTCATAGCCCAGGCACATTTTTTTTTTTTTTTTTTTTAATCCCAGGGGTTACAGTAAACTTCTTTCTTTTATCAATAAGAAAGGCGACATAGTGAGGAGTGTGTGGCGCAGTGGTTGGATCTACAGCCTCAGCACCCTGGGGTTGTGGGTTCAAACCCCGCGCTGCTCCTTGTGACCCTGGGCCCCATAGCCCCAGGTACGTTAGATAGATTGTGAGCCCACCGGGACAGAGAGGGAAAATGCTTGAGTACCTGATTGTAAAAACCGCTTAGATAACCTTGATAGGCGGTATATAAAATCCTAATAAACTTGAAACTTGTTACAACTGCTGCCTCAGCACCCTGAGGTTGCAGGTTCAATCCCCATGTCCCTCCCTCTGACCCCTGGGCAAGTCACTTAACCCTCCACTGCTCCAGGTTCCATAGGTAGATTTTGAGACCCCCGGGACAGATAGGGAAGAGTACATGAATGTAAAAACTGCCTTGATGGTCTTTATAAACATACAAGTTTCAAGTTTATTAAGATTTTATATACCGCCTATCAAGGTTATCTAAGCGGTTTTACAATCAGGTACTAGTCTTTATGCCCGTTACATTAACGGGTACTAGAATAGATGTGTCTGTCTGTCTTTCTTTCTGTCTGTCTGTCTCCTTAGCCACTGTCTGTCTATCTTTCTTTATGTCTCTCTCTCCTTGGCCGATTTCTGTCTGTCTGTCTTTCTGTCTGTCTCTCTCTCTCCTTGGCTGCTGTCTGTCTGTCTTCTTTTCTTTGTCTCTCTCTCTTTGGCCACTGTCTGTCTGTCTATCTTTTTGTCTGTCTCTCTGGCCCCCTGTCTGTAATTCTTTCTGTCTGTGTCTCTCCCTGGCCGCTGTCTGTCTGGCCCCTTGTCTGTCTGTCATTCTTTCTGTCTGTATCTCTCCCTGGCCCCCTGCCTATCTCTCTCTGGCCCCCCGAGCAAACCAAGATTGCTGCCTGCCCCCCAACACACCCCTCCCCCAAAAGCAGCCCCTTTTCCCTCTCCCCCTCCACTTCCCTGTGCAGCAGTAGCAGCCAGACGCCTCGCAGCACCTCGGACACCCTCCTGCCATTGCTCTCACTGCCGCATGAGCCGCAAGCCGCCGCACACGCCACAAGCCACCGCGTGCCGCAAATGAAACACGGCACGGAAGCAGAAATCATGGCAGCAGGGATCATGCCATGTGAACTGCGCATGCGCGGGTAAGGCTTTTATTATAGAGGATTAACCCCCCTTCCCCTTTTACTAAGCTGGGGTAAAGGTTTCCACCACAGTCTGCAGTTAGAGAATGACACGGTGACAAAATTCATCACCGTTCCCGTCCCCGTGGATAACCACGGGAAATAATCACATGTCATTTTCTAGTGTCTATTTCAACCTCGGTCCTTCTACACCAGCATTCTTCAAAGCAAAGCTTGCGGGTCAGTGGTTCATACTCTGATTCTTATGGGAGCCAAGGATAATGAAGCCATTGTGACATCACTGATGTGATTGGCTCTTAGGCACTTTTGGAATGAGGCATTATGACATCACAATATCTGCTCTGGATACCAGAGACTGTCATTCTGTAGTGTCTGTTTCAACCTCAGTCCTTCTACACCAGCATTCTTCAAAGCAAAGCTTGCGGGTCAGTGGTTGTGGCCAATCATACTCGGATTCTTCCCTCTCTCCTTAAAGAATGACATGAAGATGGTTTCCCACGGTTATCCGCGGGGACGGGAACAGTGATTAATTTTGTCACCGTGTCATTCTCTACCTGGAGTGTTAAGTGCTCTGACCCTGCTTCTACGCTCATAGAATTCATATAAGCGTCAGAGCAGCATTGGAGCACTTAGTGCCCCAGGTCGCAGTAGAAACCTGCACCATTGCTTAGTAAATGCGACCCATTCATGAGTTCATTATTAGAATTCTATCACTGGTTTCTCTGCCGAGATGGATTAAGAAGAATTGAGACGATTTATGAGTGTATCTATAAGAGGATTGGAAATTAATTTCATGCGTTAACTATAAGGAGTAATGAAATCAGCCGTCTTGAAAATGGATTAATAAGTTTTACAAAGAATATTTATTGAACAGTTTTTCATAGAAAAAGCAATAAAGGGAATAAGGTTAAAAAAAGGTATAAAAGGTTAAAAATTAAAATGGTATAACAATACTAAAAGAAGGGGGAGTTGGTTTAGCCTATGATTGCCAGCGGTCTCCAACTCAAACCCTTTGCAGGGCCACATTTTGGATTTGTAGGTACTTGGAGGGCTGCAGAAAAAAAATAGTTAATGTCTTATTAAAGAAATGACTATTTTGCATGAAGTAAAACTCTTTATAGTTTATAAATCTTTCCTTTTGGCTAAGTCTTAATAATAATATTGTCATTTATAGCTAAAGAGATATGATCAAGAAACTGTTTGATTTTACTTTTGTGATTATGATAAACATACTGAGGTCCTCAAAATAGTACCTGGCGGGCCGCGAGTTTGAGACCACTGAGTTAAGGGGAACAGTTAATCTGCTGGCTGGGTTGGAGGGCAGAGGGGAGAACATGACAGTCAAGCCATTGTGACATCACTGATGAGGCTGGCTCTTATTGGTGGAATGAGGCATTATGACGTCACAATCTCAACTCTGCTTCCCAAAGACAAACAGGATGTCATGGTTACAGTTTAGCCAGTGGTCTCCAACTCAAACCCTTTGCAGGGACACATTTTGGATTTGTAGGTACTTGGAGGGCCACAGAAAAAAATAGTTAATGTCTTATTAAAGAAATGACAATTTTGCATGAGGTAAAACTCTTTATAGTTTATAAATCTTTCCTTTTGGCTAAGTCTTAATAATAAAATTGTCATTTATAACTAAAGAGACGTATGATCAAGAAACTGTTTTATTTTACTTTTGTGATTATGATAAACATACCGAGGGCCTCAAAATAGTACCTGGCGGGCCGCATGTGGCTCCCGGCTCGCAAGTTTGAGACCACTGAACTATACAGTCACTGTACTCTGAGGCTATTTTTCCCATCTAAACTATAAGATAGAGATAGTAGAGTTTAGGTGGTTGGGAGATATAGTATATTTATTTTTGTTTCAATGAAATTATAGTTATAGTGTAAAATACATTGAAGAAAAAATTAATTTTTAGTTAAAAAAGGGCCATAATTATTCAATAAAAATACAGAGAATGCTAAAACTTGGAGAATTCCTTTTACTAAGCGGCGCTTGCGTTTTTAGCGCACGCTTAGCGCACGCCGCATTGCCCCACGCGCTAGACGCTAACGCCAGCATTGAGCTGGCGTTAGTTCTTGGCGCGTAGCGCGGGGCAATGCGGCACGCAGTAAAAACGCTAGCGCACCTTTGTAAAAGGAGCCCTCGGAATCAGTGGTCTCTAGGCAGACATATCAAGGCTATTTTACACCCGTTGAGACTGATCTGTTTAAAAAAATAAAAAAAAAATCACCAAATATAAAAGGTGCCATGCTTAGGGCTCCTTTTACAAAAGTGCGCTAGCGTTTTTAGCGCACGCACCGGATTAGTGCACACTAGCCGAAAATCTACCACCTGCTCACAAGGAGGCGGTAGCAGCTAGCTTGTGGGGCAATTTAGCGCACGTTAAGGCCCTGGCGCACTTTCAAAAAAAGGAGCCCTTAGTTGTTTTAATTGAGAAGGCAATATATCATGATTAATAGCATTAAATACAGCAAAGAATCCAGCAATACTGAGGCAACCACCCGTCTCCCTTGGCAAAATGCGTCTACAGCAAAGTCTCAACGCTGATGGGTTCCTTCTAAAACATGTACTGACAAAGGTCAGTACCATTAACCTTCTCCAAAATGGTTGGAATTGCAGGTTCACACTTTCCTCAATAACTTTTTCCAAAAGAGGAAAGATTAGACACTTTGGGCTAGATTCACTAAGCAAACCGATCGTTTTGCGACCCCTTAGCGAGCAAATTTCCCTCCAGCCTGATCCACTTACCTCTCCTGCGATCCGCTTCGAATCCATGCATGCAAATGAGGAGAAAGGCATGCAAATTGAACAGCGACGCTATTCACTACACAAAATTTCACATCCGACAGGGCTGGCCGATCAACAGAAGAAGCGACCGCTGGGGAGCAGTCGGAAACATCTTTCCGACTCTCCTGTTCTATGCCCTGTCAGCCCCGAACACCTCCTGCAGCCCTCATCTGCCTGCCTCGATCTGCCTGCCTTGGCTCTCGCGGTCTCTGCCGCCTTCCCTTCAGTGCGAGCCCGTGGGTGCAGTGAAGCTCCGCTTTAAACCCACGGGCTCGCACTGAAGGGAAGAGGCTGCCGCTGCATGGAAGCAGGAGAGTCGGGCCTGAACATGCCTGCCCCGAACACGTCTGCCCCGACTGCTTGTGCAAGGCCGTGGGTTTAACCAACCCACGGGCTGCAAAAGTTTAAAGTTACAAAAAAAAAAAAAAGTTGCGGCTAGGACGGGTCTACGCGATCTGCGCATGCGCGAACCGTGCAGGCAGATGGGGCCGTTCCTCCGATCGCCCTCATCTGCATGTTCACGTTTGCTGAATTCGTTGGACCTGCCCGGATCGGGCAGATTAGTGAATCCAACCCTTTGGCTGGCCCGAATCTAAAGACAAACTCTTTTTTTTCCAGTATACGGGATACCGCTGCCTTTTTTTTTATTTTTTTTTTAACACCAAAGGGAGAATGCATTCCGTAAAGGAGGTTAAGTATTTAACTAATAACATTTCACGGTTCATAGACAAAATCGTGCGAGACAACTGAGCGCAGACAACTGAGCGCAAGGTTGATGGCGCGCTGAAGAAAAGCACTATTTTAAGGGGTTCCGACGGGGGGGGTGTTGGTGGGGAACCCCCCTATTTTACTTAATAGACATCGCGCTGGCGTTGTGGGGGGGTTGGGGGGGTTGTAACCCCCCTCATTATACTTGAAACCAAACTTTTTGCCTGTTTTTTAGGGAAAACGTTCAGTTTTAAGTATAATGTGAGGGGTTACTTTACAACCCCCCAAACCCCCCACAACGCCAGCGCAATGTCTGTTACAACCCCCCCCCCCCCCGTTGGAGCCCTTTAAAATAGTGCTTTTCTTCGGCGCGCCGTCAACCTTGCGCTCAGTTGTCTGCGCTCAGTTGTCGGCGCGTCATTGTCTCGCGCGATTTAGTCCCGTCACCACATTTCACTGCCTTCATTTTGATGTACCTATCATTGCATTTTGTATCACAGTTTGCAAGAGCTGGTCTTATGCCTGTTGCTTACAGTACCTAATTGAATATGGATTTGTATCATCTAATTAGCAGCTCTCAGAGCTCGTTAAACCGCAGCGTTACCTGTGGTTAATCTTTTATGCCGAGTGGTATTTCTGCAGAAGATAGGTCACTAACAATTTGATTCCTAGGGAGGAGAGCAATCTCACCGAGGTGTGCGGTTGGAGTGATGAGGAACGAGGTGGGGGAGGGGAAGGACTGCTTGTGAACAGATAGCGAAGAAAGAGAAGGATCTAAAGCAAAAGAAGAGAGACAGGGAAATAGAGTGTTACGGAAGAGGTAAAACAGGAAGGCAGAAGGGACGGGTAAAAAATGGAAAAGATTATACTTTTTAACAAATTTATTTATTTGATATATTTATATACAGCTTTAAGTCTAGGCGGTTTCCAATATCAAAACAGTCATAAAATTCCATAAAATAGACAAACATGACATCATGCATTATCTACATTCTAATACATGCATGAACGTGACAACAAATTAGACATCATATATGATTGGTTGTTCACAAATAAACTCTCCCTCAACCTAGATAAATCCTGAGGCATGTTATTCTCTATTAAAAACACAGAATTCCTACTAGACAACATATCAATCAAATCAACACCTATTCATATGGATACCAAAATAAAACTTTTAGGCGTCACTATCGACAGGGAACTTTCTCTCCATGACCATATAAGTTCAGTTGTTAAAACCTGTTTTTTTAAATTACGTATTATCCGATCTCTAACTTCTGTACTAGAAACCAGTTCAATCATTATTCTGATTCATTCATTAGTAATTTCCCATTTAGATTACTGCAATTCACTCCTCAATGGTCTCCCTCAAAAAGAAATCAGACGCCTACAACTAATACAAAATACTGCAATAAAACTTATATATAAAATAGGCAAATATGACCATGTCACTCCTCTTTTAAAAAAAGAACATTGGCTTCCTGTCACTCATCGCATCACCTATAAAATCATTTTACTTTCCTTTAAAATAAAACTCTATCATCTGCCCTCGTTCCTAGATAAACTTCTCATTCCTCAAAGTTCTCCACGCACATTAAGATCAACCGACCAAAAACTTCTTTTCATCCCCTCCTTAAAAGATTTCTACTATACACGAAAAGTAAACTTCGCAGTAACTGCACCTACTCTCTGGAACTCCCTACCACAGCATCTCCGTGATGAACTTCGACTTGACAAATTTAAGACTGGTCTAAAAACTTTCCTATTCTGCGATGCATTTAATAATCTTTAGAACCATTATTCCTCTTCTTCCTATTCACAACAATCTCTTTGACAAAGCAACCCCTCCCTTTATGTACTACCCAAACCCCTACTATCTCCTTTTTCTTCTCAAATATGTAACTTTACCCATCCCTTTATTCCACCCTCATTTTCCAGTACGTCTGGTAATTGTTTTTTTTTAATATGTTCACACATTTTTATTTTTCTCAGTTTTCCCTATCTTTTTAATTCGATTGTTAACCGGCCAGATATTAATTTGATGGTTGGTATATCAAAATCAATAAAACTTGAAACTTGAATCATTCGACAGTCCGCTTACGCGCAACTGGCACACGCCAAAGCTACGTGGAATCAAACATACACTTCTCCCTCCTTATTCGTGAGTTTATTACTCACGACTTCGATTATTCACGTTTTTTGTCTTGGTGGCTCCTCCCTCCAAATGACGTCATCCCAGAGTGCCGATAAAAAGTTTGGCGCTTTTTTTACAGCACTTCCTTCAGCATGCAGAGAGAGATTTTATCATATTAACAAGAAGTTTTTTTTTTTTTAAACAAAATCGCGAATAACATAGAGAAAGTTAGTCGTGATTTTTCCATATTCGCGGGCTGGCTCTGCCCCTAACCCCCGCGAACACAGAGGGAGAAGTGTATCTCTTACATATAGGCATCGAAAAAAAATTAAGTTTTTAGTAATTTCTTAATGCTGACACATTCTGTGCACAATCTCAAGTGCCCAGGAAGACTGTTCCACAGATGTACAGAGGCGATACAAACCATTTTCTTTTTTGAGGCCACATGTTTGTTTGTATTCTGTCAGAAACCTAGACAGATTACATAAAAGCCATACATAAAACAATATCTAGAAACCACACACATGGTACAGACCTCGGAGGTACCAAACTCAGGCTTATTTCACATCATTGCAATGATCTTACATTATTCATTAAAAATCCAATTTGCACACCCTACCGGATTCCAATTTATCAAGTAAAAGCCATTCACTTCTTGTCACATTTTAAAGAAATGTTATACAGTGCTCCCCCAGTCATTCGCGGTTGGCGATTTGCGGTATTTTCCAATTGCGAATGACCGGGCAGTTGAAGGCAGTCAGAGCGGCAGGAGAGAGCAGCTGGAGCACCGGCGAATGAAGGGAAATCACTCGTGGTATGCTCCGACTGCCTCTTCCTGCACTAAAGTCGGGCCTCACCAATCAGGAGCTGCGTGTCAAAGAGAGGTCCTGGTGGTGGTGGTGCACTTTTGGGGGGAGGAGTACGGGGGTGGTAGTGGCACACTTTCGTGGGGTGGAGATGAGATTTCAGGGGATGGGGGATGGGTGTCGGCAGTGAGCACACATATACAACTTCTCCCAACCGGGAGAAAATCATACATTTGACACGCAGTGCAAAATACCTGATAGCAACCCTTTTGCTGCTGGACTACTGTCTGCATCTTTGTTATTGAGCTAATTAATTAATTAACCTTATTAAACTACTTAGGATTTTATTATAGGTTTTATTTAGTGTCTGTTTCTTAGATAGTCTTAGGGTTATATTGTATGCTTATTTACTGTTTGATTCTTTTCTGGTAATGAAATATAAAGAGTTCTCCTGTTGACCTAATTAGAATAATTGACAAATTAAGACTAAATATAGAAATTAGCTATGGGTGGGTGGGAGGGAATGAAGACTAAGCCAGACCCTGCTCTGTCTGCCTGCCAGAAACTATCTCTAGCAGTAGGTTCAAGCTTACAAACTGTACTTAAATTCAGTTGATTTTTTTTTTTAATTAAAAAAAGGAGATAGAATTACATCATATTTGATGAAGTTCCACGGGCTTCCTGTAGAAGCCAGAATACAATTTTTTTTTTTTGTATGATGTTTAAAATATATCAAGCATATGCACCATCTTATATGTCCCTCTGCCATACTATTCTGAAGTAGGATTGCAGGGCTTAAGACAGAATTTTCCATTTCAATTTCCAGAGGCAAGAGGAATAAAATACACCAGATTATTTACTTCTACAGTTGCTTATCAAGCTGCAAAATCTTGGAAAATTTTACCAGACCGTATGACTTCAGAGAATAGCTATAAAAGTTTTAAGAAGGCTTTGAAAACTTATTTGTTTAATGAACATGAGTTAAAGGAGCAGTAAATTCAGTGTTGATTTTAGATTGAATTCTGGACATTGTTTCCACTTCTTATTAATGTTAAGCCGCAATTAACTTTGTAGAGGTATTTGTGGTATATAAATGCTGTATTGTTTTGGTATGGGGGAGCCTAGTAGAGATGCACACAGGTATCTTAAGTAGCCTGATGGGTGGGCTAGTGAACCATAGAGAGGAGGATTCACGCCCATAAACCCTTCTAACCACCACATTTATGGTGGAAAGTGTGAATCCATCAAAATCCTACTGTGCTGCCATATAGGTGCCATTTACAGCTATTGGGGTGGTAGACAGGTGGATATAGTAGGTTTTGTGGGAGTTTTGGAGGACTCAGCATAATAAGGGGTATATGGTGAGATGTACATTTGGCATCCTTTATGTGAAGTTCGCAGCAGTGCCCTCTAAGGTGCCCCACTGCTCTGTTGGGCTGTGTGGCCAGTCGATTGCAATGCTGGCCCCCTCCCATGGTCTGAATTTGGACATTTTGAACTTGGACATTTTTGTGGCCGAAAATAGTGAACAAGGTTGGACATCATGGCAGCCAAGATGTCTACACAGTCGATTTTCAAAAAAAAAAGATGTTTAGTAGTTTTGCTGGTTTCTCCACCTTTGAACATCTTGCAGGAAACATCCATAGTTGGCCTTAGAAGTCCTATTGAAAACACAAGTTTAAAATGTAAGTTCAAGGAGCCCGGCAAAGTAGAATGCCTTCTGGGATCCTCCGCTACTGGGAGAACTTGTAGTGCAGAGAGCTTTACAGGAGCTGGGGAGCATTTAAAACCGCTGCTACACACTGTAGCTTTGTTTTTTCTGAAGTTCTACTTACTTATAGAAAGGGAGAAAGATGACAAAATATTGAGAACTTCAATACAAGGCTCAAAGCCTGGTGTCACCAAAAAGGTTTTAGATAGGAGGATGGGTAACGTGAGCATTTATTTTTTTCATCAAAAGGGGACATCTATTAATTGTCAGTCCTGCCCCCAATTCTGCCCTAGCCCCACCCCAATCCCGCCTTAGCCCCACCCCAACCCCGCCCTAGCCCCACCCCCAATTTCTTCCATTCATTTTTCATGTACACATATCTTATTAATTCATAATAGTAACCATAAAATTTAAAAAAACTACAAAGCACACTATACGCAGATAAAATGTTAATTATCATTTATATTTGGGGGCGTTTTCAAAGATGTCAAGGCAAATGACTTTCAAATATGCAATGTCACTTCAGTAAGTAAAGAAAAATAGACAAATATAGTGCAAAATATAGACAGCAGATATAAATTCTCAAAACTAACACGTTTTGATCACTAAACTGAAAATAAAATCATTTTTCCTACCTTTGTTGTCTTGTGATTTCATGAGTCTCTGGTTGCGTTTCCTTTTGTCTGTGTATCCTTTCTTTCGTTTCTTTCTTTCTGCACTCAGGCCCAACAATTGTCCCTTTCTATTCCCTCCCTCCTTCCTTCCCATGTCCTTAGTGCCCCCAGTGCCTCCTTCCCATGTCCTTAGTGCCCACAGTGCCTCTGTCCTGTGTCCTTAGTACCCCCAGTGCCTCTGTCCTGTGTCCTTAGTGCCCCCAGTGCCTCCGTCCTGTGTCCTTAGTGCCCCCAGTGCCTCCGTCCTGTGTCCTTAGTGCCCCCAGTGCCTCCGTCCTGTGTACTTAGTGGCTCCGTCCTGTGTCCTTAGTGCCCCCAATGCATCCATCCTGTGTCATTAGTGCCCCTTCCTGTCTTTAGTGCCCCCAGTGCTTCCTTCCCATGTCTTTAGTGCCCCCAGTGCTTCCTTCCCATGTCCTTAGTGCCCCTTCCTGTCCTTAGTGCCCCCAGTGCTTCCTTCCCATGTCTTTAGTGCCCCCAGTGCTTCCTTCCCATGTTCTTAGTGCCCCTTCCTGTCCTTAGTGCCCCCAGTGCTTCCTTCCCATGTCTTTAGTGCCCCCAGTGCCTCCTTCCTATGTCCCTCTCACTGCCTTCCACACTTTGTCCCATCCCCACTCCCCCAAGCTAGCCTGCCTGCCTGTCTACCTCTCTCTCTCCCTCCCTGGCCAAAGCCAGCCTGCTTGCCTGCCTACCTATCTCCTTCCCTCCCTGCCGCAAACCCCCCCCCCCCAAAAAAAAAGCCTCTCTTGGTCTGCTGCTCTTACCGCCATGCAGCTGCTAAACCCGACAGGAAGTCTTCTTTCCAACATCAATTCTGACGTCGGAGAGGACGTTCTGGGCCAGCCAGGCAGCGATTGGCTGGCCCAGAATGTCCTCTCCGACGTCAGAATTGACGTCGGAAAGAAGACTTCCTGTCGGGTTTAGCTGCTGTAGCAGCTGGGCAGTAAGAGCAGCAGACCGAGGGAGGCTTTTTTTTTTTTTTGCGGCAGGGGGGGGGGTCAGGAAGTGATCGCCTGTCCCATTGTCCCAGAGCACAGCTTCGGTACGCTGTCCCTGAAAACGGGACATTTCGGCGTCCCGAAGCTGTCTGTGGGGACAACAGAACAGGAGGTCTGAAAACGGGACCGTCCCATTCAAAACAGGACGTATGGTCACCTTAAGGATGGGGATATACAGGGGAAAAAAACAAAATACTGTATTGTAATGATGGGCTGCATCTCACTGTGATGGGAAAAAGAAGCCTTGGTGAGAAATTCAGCCAATTCAAACTTGAAGTTGGGGGTGGTGTATGAATAGAGGTCACTTCCAGCGATCCTAAGATGTGACAATAGAAAGAAAGCAATGCAAACAACGATCTTAGCAATTCACTTCTTAGCAACACAGTAGGAAGTAAGACTAAAGAAAACACTCTACCCATTCCCATGCAGTCCCCTGCATGATATCTTCCATACAATTTCTATATAATATCTATGTCTCTGTAGCAATTCTAATATTGTGTAAGCCGCAATGATTCCTAGCTGACATTTGCGGGCTACAATGGTATGGCATGGTAAGATGAGAATGCCACTGAAATGTAGCTGGAAAGCAATGACCACAAAAGCTTGCAAGCTAAGCACCAAAGTTCACGATCTGCAAGCCCTGATGTCAGAAGCAGATTCAGATATCGTTGCTGACTGTCACAGAGACAAAGTTCAATGACTCCCATGAATGAGACATAGGAACTAAGAACTGCCATCTCCGGATCAGACCTTCGGTCCATCGAGTCCGGCGATTCGCACACGCGGAGGCCCAGCCAGGTGTACATCTGCCGTAATTTTAGTCACCCGTATCCCTCTATGCCTCTTGTAAGGAGATGTGCATCTAGTTTGCTTTTAAATCCTAGGACAGTGGATTCTGCAATAACCTCCTCTGGCCTTTAATCTATTTAGTATAAATGGTTGAAAAAAAATGGAGGAGTAACTCTTTGGGCTCTTTTTACTAAGGTGCGCTAGCGATTTTATTGCACGCTAGCCGAAAAATTACCGCCTGCTTAAAAGGAGGCAGTAGCGGCTAGCGCGCGTGGAATTTTAGCGCATGCTAAGTGCGCGCCTTTGTAAAAGGCGCCCTATCAAAGCAACTGAAATACAGGGGGGGGAGGGCCTGGGGAAAGGAAGTAGTGATGATATGAGTCACCTTGAAAAGAGAAGATGGAGCCTCTGTCCATATGGGTATTATCTACAGACCTCTGGCACAATCGATGCAGCTTGATCAAGGTCTGGTGGTAGATATTCAAAAGATGGGAAAGAAAGGGGAGTTCTGGGAGATTTCGAGCTGCCAGATGCAGAATCAGAAGGAAGTAGAGACAGTGACGTAGTACAGGTAGGAGGCACCTGAGGCAGTGGCAGCACCCCACCACCACGCCCTCCTTTCCATGCCCCCGTTCCTTCCCTGTGCCCTACTCCTCCCCGCCCCCCACTCCACACCCATGCTTTCTTTTCTCCCCTGTACCTCTAAATTTTTGCCAGTGCAAGTGGCTTTTCTCCATTATGCTCCTCTGGCCAGCTTTCTGACATTATTAGTGACGTGGAAGAGGAAAGGCCCCAGCGGGGAAGGCCGCAAAGCAGCCCGTTCAGGGCATTGCCACCACCACTGTTTTTGGAGGCCTCGGAGCGGAGATATATCAGTCTCACGGTGAGAAGGTTGGCGGGGTTTTGCTGCACAGATGGGAAGGAGGGAGGGAAAGAAAGATGCTGCACAAGGGGATGGGTGATATGATCGGTGGGGTTCTGCTGCACAGGGGGATGGGAGGGAGGGATAGAAAGATGCTGCATAAGGGAATGGGTGAGAGGGGAGGAAAGATGCTGCACATGGGGGAGGGGGAGAAAGGAAAGAGGAAGAATTGGGGTGGAGGAGAGGAAGGGAGAGATGGTTGTTGTCCCATGAAAAAAAAATAAGAAATCCCCGAAAATAAACCCTAGTGCATTTTTTGAACCCAAAATTAACATAAGACACTGTCTTATTTTGGGGGAGACAAGGTATATAATTAAAATTAAAGGCTGGATCTGTGTGTTATGTGTCAAGTGGCCCTTAGATGGTGGCTCTTGCTGTGAAGAACTAAGACAAATACAGTTTGTGTCCCATATATGGCAATCCCATATAGGATGGGCTAGAAAGGGCTTCAACAGCAAAAAGACATTCAGCTGCCCCTGGTGGGGGGAGAAGAGTTCCATTTTCAACTCCATTTGCAATGAGGAAAAGCAAGCAAGTTTAAAAAGGTTCCAGGTGGATGATGTAGCTTTTACTGGAAGAAAATCAAGCACGAACAAACAAACCAAAACTGTAGATATGTACAACGGTGTAGGCAAAATTTATTGTGACAACCAAATTATATCTAAAAACCTTTTTACCAAACATGGGACCCAACACGGTCCGTGTTTCGGACAACCTTCATCAGGGGTCCATGGTAGAAAAGGGAAGAAAAATATGTCACAAAAAAAATATATATAGTAGAGAAAATGGATTATATAAATCGCCAAGGGTCATCATGCACTTCTCAAAGCTAACTGCAAACCATGATCTGAGCAGATGAACCATTGCAGGGAGTTAGATAGAGAACAGACAGATAAGAAAGGGGTTCCAGTGCAGGGAGCTAGGACAGCTTCCTTCCTCACTGTATAGTTCAGAAGTCATCATTATCAATGCCCAATAAACTAGAAATATGTATTTGTTCAGTGTGGAAATAAACCACCAGTCAGCCCTGGGGTATGAAAACAGTTAAGAACTCTTGATGTTCTCCTCTCCCCCTCCCCTCCCCCCAAAAAAAACAACACAAAAAAACCCAGCTATGTCCCACTGGAACCAGCAAATAATTTTGCTGACAATTGATTTAATAGAAAATTGTATAGCTGGAAGGTCTATCTGTGGAAACAAAACTTCATTCTCAACCAATTATCCCAGAGACAGAACAATTGATGTCAGCCAGCTTTTTGGCTTTGTAATCTTCGAATAACAAGTCAACTTGAATTCTATGACATCTTATTCCAAAACTGAACACATTTCTCTTGTGGATTAATACGTTGTGCTAGCAGAGAAGAATCTTCAGTTACTTTTCCGTAAGCTGCCGTTTGAGGATCTTGGGCCCAGATTCTATAAACAGCTTCTGAAGTTAGGCACCTGTATCGACGCACCTAGCCTAACTTAATTTTCTTAATGAGTGCTGATAATTGCAAGCGCCTTTAAAAAAACATTTAAAACGACAATTTAAAAAAAAACATTTAAAAATCTAATTTGCCAGGAGGCATCTAAATCGGTAAACACCTACCGCTTTGAGGGAGGTGTCTACACCAAGGTGTCTACCAGCAAATAGGCATGGCTAGGGGTGGATTCAGGGCAGATTTTAGGTGTTGATGACTTAGGCCCACTCATTTAGGCCAAGAAAACCCTGGTCTAAATGGCAATGCCCGCCAGTGCCTAAGATGGCTATTTTATTTATTTGGTTTTATATCCCATCTTTCCAGGGGAGCTCAGAATGGGCTATAAGTTTGCATACTTATTAATATGTTTTTATACAGGGTGTTGGCAAAACAGTTAATGTATGGTAAAACAAATGGTGAGACATACCATGATGAGCATTGTATGACAAAACATGGCATGGCAAACAGAGCGTGACAAACATTGTATTACATGCGTGATTAACATAGCATGGCAAACCTAGTATTATGTATAGAAACTTGGCATGGCAAACATAGCATGGGAGATATAGTATATAAGTGTGGCTAACCTAGTATGATATGACAGTATGATATGTAACAAGGTAGAACCTAGCACGGTAGACATGGGATGGCAAATATTGTATAGTGGGCCTAGCATGAGAATGTAGCACCATAGACATAGTGTGGCAATTAGAGTATGAAAGAGACAATGCTTAGTGTAGTAGAGTGAGAGAGAAAGGTGACAGTATGACAAAATGTGGCAAAGCATTGTCTGGCATTGCATGGTATGGTCGGACATAGTATACAGTAGATAGAATTGTGGAATCTTGCATAGTGTAGGCTGAATATTCTACCACAGGAGGTGACTTGGTAGGGCACAGCATTCTATGATGGGCAATATAAAGTGAGACGATGTGGTGGGCGAAATGCATCAGTGTTAAGAACATAAGAACTGCCACTGCTGGGTCAGACCAGTGGTCCATCATGCCCAGCAGTCCGCACCTGCAGCGGCCCCTAGGTCAAAGACCAGTGCCCTAACTGAGACCAGCCCTACCTGCGTACGTTCCGGGTCTGCAGGAACTTGTCTAACTTTGTCTAGAATCCCTGGAGGGTGTTTTCCCCTATAAGAGCCTCCGGAAGAGCGTTCCAGTTTTCTACCACTCTCTGGGTGAAGAAGAACTTCCTTATGTTTGTACGGAATCTATCCCCTTTCAACCTTAGAGAGTGCCCTCTCGTTCTCTCTATCTTGGAGAGGGTGAACAACCTGTCTTTATCTACTAAGTCTATTCCCTTCAGTATCTTGAATGTTTCGATGATGTCCTCTCTCAGTCTCCTCTTTAAGACTTGTGACTATGAAGGGCTGGTGCTCTTCTTTGTAAGGTTTGGGAATTTGGGTAGATGCACTCTCAGAGAAGAGGTGGGTTTTTATTGCCTTCCTGAAGTTCAGTAGACCTTCTAATGATCTTATGTGTGTAGGTAGCTTGTTCCAGCGGCACGGTAGGTAGTGCGTGTAAGATATTTTTGGGGCAGTTTCAAGGTGGAGGGGGCATCCTGAGGGCAAGCGTAATTGTTTTTCTTCTTGGGAATAGAGCAGTAGATTCGGGGAGTAGGTTAGTAGTCTGTTGGTCGTATAGGTCGGTACCATGTCATGGAAGAGTTGTAGTCCATTACTAGGCCTTTGAAAATACATTGTTTGTCGATTGGCAGCACGTAGATCTGGGGTCACTGGGACTTGTATGTGAAGATTTTTCAGGAGTCAGATGGCATTTTGTACTTGTAGTCGATGGGTGTTTATTTTTGTAGTGAATCCATTTAGGAGCATGTTTCAATAGTCCATACGGAAGAGGACAAAAGCATACAGTAGTTGAGTAAAGTCTGGCTCTGAGAAGTATCGTCTGATTTTTCGTTTGTTGCCGGAGATAGTAGAACGAGGTGGTTACTACCTGGGAGATATGGTCGGAGAGTGAAAAGTCATCGTCAATGATAACCCCTAGGCTGCGTACCATGTCTTTGGCCGTCAGGGTGGCAGATTCTCAGGAGATTGACGGGCCTAATTCTATAAATGGCACCTAGTGGATGATTGACAATGGCTCTCCTGACCTTTCATTTTCAACTCTGAGGATTGTCAAGCAGCTTAAATTCATTGGATCTGTAGCTTGTAATATTACCAGGCTGAACTCTATGATTCCTTAAACAACTATGTTAAATATAAACTTAAAACAAAGAAATATATAAACTTATAGTTCAGCAGTACTCTCTGGGTGTTTGACTTAAAGAAACACTCTCACTACTTACATGTGTCTATACGCAAGTAATCTGCAATTATGAAAGTGGAATAAGAACATTCCCTGCCTGGTATCTGTAGATACCACTATTACTACTCAATAATACCACATAGTCCATTTAAGGTCAACAAGTCACTGAAGCTTGAACTTGATGTCTTTTGGCTTGTCTTGACATCTCTGACGTACAGACACATTCTTTCTGGCAGTCTCAGAGTTGCTGAAATGAGAGACTGACAACACAGACAAACCAACAACATAAGAGAGAAAGAAAAATAGAGTCTATGGAGTGGACAACGGTCCATGACATCCTCGTCATCATGTTTCTTCAAGATGCTGAAGAACTGTGTTGTCCTCTATGGAAGTCTGATGTCTAGGTTCTCAGGTGATGCCAAGTGATCTCATGGTGATCTGAAACTCTGTCTCTCTGGTGGCACTTTGATGAGTGTCTGGTCCTTCATCAGTTGGTTGAAGTTGCAATGCTGGTGGCAAGACTGTTCATTTCTAGACTGTTCTCTGTGTCAGAGTCAGGGTCTGTGAGCTCAAAAGAGTTCTCCTTAGCTGAAAATGTTTGGCCAGGTTTCAGAAGAAATTCTGGTCCTGTTAACCAGTTTCCACTAGCTGGGATGCTGAAACAACTCTGATTGCATAATCTGTGGGATTCTGATTAGTTGGCACATAATTCCACTGCTCTGGTTGTGCTCACGTTCAACTCTGTTACTGACATATACATACAATCTCATGGTTTTGCTGACTTTGCTGACAGTGTAGAAGTTGACTGCATTGACTTGAATATCAAGTTCTTTGAGTATAATTTCTGCTAGTTCTACAGCTAGTCCTGCTCCACACACTTCCAAGCATGGAATGGTATGATTATGTTGAGGTGATAACTTGGCTTTCCAAAGATGAATCCCACTTGGGATACCCCTTCTGCATCTGTAGTTTTCAAGTAATCCACTGCTGCTATGGCTTTTTCAGAAGTGTCTGAGAAAATACAGATTTCTCTGCAGGAACATAAGTGCATGGGATATGAAGGCATTTAAGAGTCTTTAGAGAATCTTTCCATTTTTCTCATTCTTGTTGCATTTCTGATGGCAATGGAACATCCTACTCATTAGTACTCCTAGTAAGCTGTTGATCATGTCAGGCCCAGAAAGCAGCAAATTGTTGAGGGAGACTCCTTGGTATTGAGCACTGGAATCAAACACAATCCTGATCTGGCCAGACTTTTGTGAATGGTACATGCCAAAAATACATAAATATCAGCCAAAAAATACACAAAAAACATGCCACATAAACATCTCACCACAACTCCCTTATAGGTCATGGTGAGTCCACCAAAACACCCCCAAAACCTACTATACCCACCTATCTACCACCCCAATAGCCTTTATGGATGCAGTTGGCACCTATATGGCAGTACAATAGGGTTTTGGGGGGGTTTGGTGGGTAACATGTTTCACCATGAATGCAATGGTTAGAGTGGCTTATGGGCCTGGGTCCTCCTTTCTATGGTGTACTAGCCCACTCCCCTTCCCCCAGACTACTTAAGCAACCTCTGTGCAGCTCTAGTAGGCTTTCCTATGCCAGGTGCTGATGTTCTGCAGGCAGATATGTACGCTTTTATTCTGATTTTTATGGCAGTGTGGGGGGTCATTGATTACTGGGGGAGTGTTTGGGGGTCTGTATTTTGTGTTTGCATTGGTTATCTGGTCTCTTTGGATATCTTTGGGGCATTTAGACCTGTTTTTAGATCGCCTAAGTCACTACGTATAAGTTCCATCTAGGCAGTCTCGTTAAACTATTGGTTATACTTGCAGTACAACTAAGTCTAGGTCTGCCCACATCCCGCCTACCTCCTGCCCTAACCACTTCTTCAAAAATGCCCTTTTTCACTCTGGATGTACACCAGCACTGAAAAGGCCTAAGCTGTTTTTAGATACGTCTAAAACCCGTTTCGATTATCAACACTTGGACGACCTGTCTTTTTGATCATCCAAGTGCCGATTTGGGTGGGATTTTAGACGTATTTCTGTTTTGATTATGAGCCCCATAGTTTCCATCCAGAATCTGGGCACCTTCAGTGCCACACTGACAAACTTCAGATCCAGGATGGATCTCCAAACCTATGAGTCTTTTGTGGGTATGATAAAATATATTGAGTATCTGCCTGAGCCTGATTCTGCATCCGGCACTGGCTCCCCTACTTGTATCTCCAGAAGCTGGTTTACCGTGGCTCTGATTCTGGCAGCTTTCTCCAGTCTTACTGCTGGAGAGTCTATAAAGAGTTCCTTTATGGTCTAAGCATGTCATGTGAGGGGCGAGAATGTGAAAGGAAGGAACAGTACCCAGATATGGGCAGCTCTACATATGGCTAGAGTCTGAAGAATAAGGGGTGGAGAGATAGGAAGTAGGTGTGAAGGATTTGGGAGTTTGTGAATGGTACTGCTCTACCCAATGAGCAGACAGGCAGGAGGGGCTAACTAAAGATTGTACAGACTATATAATCAATGAATGTACAATGCCAGGTGTGTCCATCTTGCCAATTTCTGTGCATAGAGGGCACCCATTTTGGGCCCAAAATGTTAAAAAATTATATTGCTTACTTTACTCAAAGTCTTAGAGTTTTACTCATCTTGTGGGCAGTGCCTTTTCTCACACCTCCACCTGGTCGGGTGGGTTATTGCGATCTTCGGGGGCTCAACATGGAACCCAGTCTACCAGAAACTACATAGTTCTTCCAACTCTCATACCAATACTGAAGCAACAGTGTTGGGAGCAGGAACAACAAAGCTCAATATTAACTGCTGCTTAAGGGAAGGCATCGTTCCGAGCTCTGGAAGGTGAGAATGGATCTTCCCCTTCCACTTCACCATGATGATCCAGTAGACAGTAAACAAGAGCTTTGGCGTCCTGCTCTTTGCTGCCGCCATCTTAGCTCCTCTTGACTGGGTTGTTTTTAGATACTTTTTGTAAAAAACAAAAATATTTGTTGCTAAAGGTATGTCAGGCGGGAGAGGGGAGATATAATGGAGACATTTAAATACCTACGTGGCGTAAATGTGCATGAGTCAAATCTCTTTCATTTGAAAGGAAGCTCTGGAATGAGAGGGCATAGGATGAAGTTAAGAGGTGACAGGCTCCGGAATAATCTGAGGAAATACTTTTTTACAGAAAGGGTGGTAGATGCATGGAACAGTCTCCTGAAGATGTGGAGACAGAGACTGTGTCTGAATTCAAAAGGACCTGGGATAGGCACGTGGACTCTCTCGGAGAGAGAAAGAGATAATGGTTACTGCAGATGGGCAGACTAGATGGGTTCATAGACAACGGCGCGAAAGACAAAGGCGCACCCGGACAATTGAGCGCAGCGCAGAGGCGCGTGCCGCTCAAAATTACTGTTTTTAGGGGCTCCGATGGGGGGGGTTTGTTGGGGAACCCCCCCACTTTACTTAATAGACATCGCGCTGGCCTTATGGGGGGTTTGGGGGGTTGTAACCCTCCACATTTTACTATAAACTTAACTTTTTCCCTAAAAACAGGGAAAAAGTGAAGTTTTCAGTAAAATGTGGGGGGTTACAACCAGTGCTCCCTCTAAGCGGGCGGGTGTTGTGAGCAAACCTTTTTTCGCTGTGAGCTAGCGCCAGCAAGTTATGAGCCAACTCGCCCGATTCTCCTCTCGCCGCCCTGCCATCTGCCGTACGCCGTGCGCTGTGACGAGAAACTTGTGCGCTGCGATGTATATTTTGTGCGCCAGCGCACGCCAGCGCAGCTTAGCGGGAACACTGGTTACAACCCCCCACACCCCCCACAACGCCCCCACAACGCGGCACGATGTCTATTAAGTAAAGTGGGGGGTTCCCCCCCACGCCCCCCCGTCAGAGCCCTAAAAAGAGTAATTTTGAGCGGCGCGCACCTCCGCACTGCGCTCAATTGTCTGGGCGCACCTTTGTCCCGGCGCGCTTTTGACCTGACACTGACTATATGGGCCATTTGGCCTTTACTTTATCTGCCATTGTGTCAGTCCTTTTTATGCCAAACTGCACTGGCTGCCATTTGGGGCCAGAGTGTTTTTTTAAGTTTGGTTGTATATGCTATAAGGCGCTTTTTGGATTATTGTCCTCTTATTTGGGTTCTTATTTGAAACTGTCCTATTCAACAAAATGTACTAGAAATTCAGGTATGTTCATCTTCCCTACCCCAAAGGCCTGTCGTTATAAGACTTTTTTGGACAGGACATTGGAGTATCAGACTGGGAAGATGAACTCCTGGTTAAGCCCGATGATTGCTTGATCCTACTCTTACTTTACATTTAGGAAATTATTAAAAACTTCTTTATTTGATAAACCATAATGTTGAATTTTAATAGTTCCAATCAGGTTCTTAGTTTTTTTAGTCTTTTTAACCTATGTCTTAATTTTTTAACTTAATGTAATATAACCCAGTGGTATATAACACAAATACAAAAATAATAGCGAAATACCACTAAATCAAACAATACACATCAGTATTGTCAAGCCTTCATCTATCAAGGCATCCTCAGAACGGGGGGATCACGTGATGCACTGAGCGCGGGCAGACGACGGCTGCCTGAGCTCCCGGGCCCCGAATCACGAACAGCCCCGTTACCGATCCCCGGGGACACGGCGGAGGACGGCGAGTGATCGCGCGTGGTGTGGGGTGCGCATGGACAGGTTCTTGTCCTCCCCTGCGTTGCCGATGGCCACTCGCACCACCAAGAAGGACCGCGATCGCCCGCAGCTTAGCGCGGACAAAATGGCGCCGGCCCCATCTTCAGCCATCCACCAAATAGCGCCGGAGGCGCTGGCGGCTTTAACAACGGCGGTAACGGCGGCGATGCAACCCGGTATGGACCGGCTTTCTGACCAACTGTCCAACTTAGAGAACTTACTAACAGAGACTACCCGCAGAACAACTGTCTTAGAGACCCGGGTCTCTGATTTGGAAGATACACAGAGCACCCATGAAACTACTTTACAGGAGCTGCAGGCACTAACAAAAAAGCAAGCAGAGAGACTGGAGGATTTGGAAAATCGCTCCCACAGGTCCAACAGGTCCTGGAGGTATGGCTGACAAATACTTTTGCTTTACGGGAGAGCCTGGGCCCGATACGGTTGGAGCGGGTGCATCGACTTGGAAGGGAACAGGCGCGGGAGGCGCGGCCTCGCATGGTCATAGCAAAAGTCTTGAACTACAATCACAAAGTTGAAATACTGCGCAAATATAAACATCTTCGTGAGGACCTTAAGTTTGAAGATTCGGAGGTGCGCATTTTTCAAGACTACTCCGTGGCCCTGACCGAGCGCAGGAAGCTATTTTACCCGCTTTGTTCATCCCTGGCAGAAAAGAAAATCCGTTTTCTCTTCTTATACCCAGCTACCTTACGTATACAGCATCAGGGTCAATGGCAAGTCTTCGATTCAGCTGTGGAGGCAGCCACTTTTATGAATACTCAAGTGCTCTCTCAGGCGGACCTTACATGACTGTCTACTCACGTCATGGAAGCACTCACTGCATTCTGCTGGTTGCACTATGGTTTGGAAGTTTCTGGGATGCTTAGATTCCCGAATGCAGGGAGCTCGGGACTCTCTCTTTCTTCTGTTCCTACTTGTTGATATGGGTTGGGTTTGTTCAGAATTGCATTTAAGTGGTCACAGTTACTGGGATTGAGTACTTAATTTTGCTGTCCAATATCCGTTTAATTGTTACTGGGTTTCTTATGGACCTAATGTTTTTTGATCTGTGGGTGATTCGGGGCCTGGAGTGGCATTAGTTTGTGATCTCTCACACCTATAGGACCGCCTTGGGGTGGACCTTTAGTTGTGACTGCCTACTGATGCGAGAGGGGGGTCGACAGGGGGGAGTGGATGGGGTGGGAGGGGGGGGTTTGGGGGGGAGTCCTTTGCTATGTTGGAGGTATGTAAGACAATTTTGGAGGCAGGAGAGTTGGAATTCTGCAGTGGGCGGGCATGTGGTATTGCAGATACTTCGACAGGTCCTCAGTAACACATGGCTACCCTGGGTGTGGCTGGGAGCCTGGGGTGGTTGGTTTCAATACACTGTTATTCTTTCGCAAATATTGTCCATCTTCATAGGTCATAGCTAATTCTCTGCGCCTAATGTCATGGAACGTATCGGGCATTACATCCCCTATTAAACGAACTAAAATTCTAACTCAGCTCAAAAGACATAATGTAGATATTGCATGTTTGCAGGAAACCCGCCTGACAGACGTAGAACATCAGAAGTTGAAGAGGTCCTGGGTGGCTGCAGTCTTTGCAGCCTCTTCCCCTCAAAAACGGGCGGGGGTAGCAATATTAATTTGTAAGACTTTACCCTATACTGCCCAGAGTGATTGTAACTGATCAACAGGGCAGATATGTACTGTTACATTTGACGGTAGGAACATATTCCTTTTTTCTCTTGAATGTGTATGCACCTAACCAATATGATCATTCTTTCTTTGAGGGTATTACAGCAATGTTATTAGAGCGTGTTGGGGAACCAGTTTCAATCAAGTCTTAGACCCGAATTGGGACCGATCTACGCCAGGACCGAACACCTGCGTGTCCCACACTAGGGGTATTCCCTATCTCTGTGCCACTTTAGATCTAGTAGACCCCTGGAGACTTTTACACACCACAGAAAGGGATTACTCTCATCGATCCAGGGCACACAATACCCAATCTAGAATAGACTATGTCCTTACTACGAGTAGGGCCTTTCTGAATGTAGATGCGGCAATGATAGGCCCGACCGTGATCTCGGATCATGCGTTGATTTGGATCGATGTGAATGTGGGTTTTAGTTTGCGGGGACCAGTACGCTGGCGTTTTCCTAGTTATTTATTTTCAGATGACCATTTCAAAACTTATTTAACATCTAAGTGGGAAGATTTTCTTGAATTTAATGGTACGCATTGTGACAATCCGACGCTGTTTTGGAGCACCGCTAAGGTAGTGCTCCGAGGAGATTGTATAGCTTATGTTGTAGCGCGAAACCGTCGTTTGTCTAGAGCAGGGGTGTCAAAGTCCCTCCTCGAGGGCCGGAATCCAGTCGGGTTTTCTGGATTTCCCCAATGAATATGCATTGAAAGCAGTGAATGCAAATAGATCTCATGCATATTCATTGGGGAAATCCTGAAAACCCGACTGGATTCTGGCCCTCGAGGACCGACTTTGACACCTGTGGTCTAGAGGTATCCTTAACTTAGAGAAGGAACTAACATCCGCTAAACGCCATTATACACAATACCCGACCCGAACTAATAGGGAACGCTTAATATCGGTGGAAGCGACCCTTAATTCATATATACATGAGCGAACAGTCAAAATGCTTCTATATCAAAAATATCGTTACCATCGTTACGGTAATCGGGCTGGGAAATTGTTGGCACGGCTGACTGCACAGGCCAGAGGACATCGATACGTGTTGGGATTGAGGGACGATAAGGGACGTCTGCAACATTCTACTGCTCACATTGCCCAAACTTTCCATTCTCACTTTCAGAAGATTTATGGACGCCAGGACTCGGGAACAGTTTCCCTTATTAGGGATTATATAGCAGATTCTGGATTGTTGCCACTCTCTGACCCAGACATAGAATATCTTAATACACCCATTACCCCGAAAGAATTGCAAAATGCAATCCAACGCCAAAGGAATTTTTCTGCTCCAGGGCCGGACGGCTTCACGGCAGAATTTTATAAGATTTTATCAGTTCAATTAGGTCCCTATTTGCGGGAATACTATTCTCAGACAATACAGGATGAACACTTTCCCACTGAAACAAATGAGGCCTTAATCACTCTGATATTGAAACCAGGAAAAGAGAGCGTTGCTCCCGAGTCCTATCGTCCTATTTCTCTTTTAAATGTGGACATTAAAATTCTTTCTAAAATATTAGCCGATAGACTAGCTACTCTTCTCCCGAACATTATTGCACCGGCTCAGGTAGGTTTTGTGAAAGGCAGACAGGCGGTGCATAATGTTCGAAAGGCCATATTATCACTGGCCCATACACAATCCCATAATACACAGATGTTGCTGCTTAGTTTAGACGCAGCCCAAGCTTTCGATCAAGTCAATTGGGATTATTTATTTGAGGTGTTGGACTATATGGGGATGACAGGTTGGTACGCCAGAGCGATACGCACATTGTACTCGACACCGAGGGCGAGATTGCTTGTTAATGAGCTCATTACAGCCCCTATTTTAATTGAAAGGGGTACCCGACAGGGGTGCCCTTTGTCTCCCCTCCTCTTTTTGCTATACCTGGAGCCCTTTCTCCGGACAGTGACTCTGGACCCTGATATAGTGGGAGTGGACTTTGGGAAATGCACTATTAAAGTGCTAGCTTTTGCAGATGATTTATTATTTACACTGACTAACCCCACTCATTCCATTGCTCATCTGCTGCAGGCGCTAAGGGAATTTAGATTCTACTCGGGCTTTACTTTGAATTATCAGAAATCTATAGCTCTAGCTAGTCCGGCGGATCTACAGCAGACATGGATGGGAGAGTTTCCTTTTGCATGGGCGACAACGTCGATTCGCTATTTGGGAATTTGGATTCCCAGAGACCTCAAAACTCTTTATGACAGTAACATTAATTCCCTCATGCAGGACACCTTACGATATTTACAAAATTGGTCCTCTTTCCCACTCTCAGTAGCGGGACGGGTGGCTCTTTTTAATATGGTGCTCTTTCCCAAGTGGTTATATCGTTTTCAGGTGTTACCAATCCTCCTCTCCTATACTCATAATGCACGTTTAATTAAAGGTTTACAATGTTTCTTGTGGGGGAGTAAACGACCCCGTATGCAATTTCCTAGGATGTGCTTACCCAGGGAACGAGGGGGCTTTGGTTTATTAAATGTCCGTTGGTACGCATTGGCATGCCAGATGCGACATCTCAATGATTGGTTTAGGGGGACATCAGATTTCTCTGTGACTCCTTTGGAATTATCTTTATTGGCTCCGTACCATGTAAGCTATTTCTTGCATGTAGCGGACCCACAGATCCGTCCTTTGGTGTCTCCCTACCCGATATTTGCGCCGGCGCGGCACACATGGAAGTGGGTATGTAAAACAGCAAAGTTGTCTTCTGAGGTTTCCTGCTATTTACCCATCCAGGGCAATGGAGCCTTTCTGCCTGGACTGCAAAATACATCCTTCCAGAGGTGGAGTACGCTGGGATTACAATATCTTTTCCATCTGTTTCTGGAGGAGGGGAGAATAGCCACCTTTACGGAATTACGTCAGACATTTGATTTACAGCCAACTGATTTTTTTGCTTATTATCAAATCCGACATTATGCTCAGTCTCTACCTGGGGAACACCTGACCGAAGATACCCGGGAGGCCCTCTCGGAACTTTTCAGTCTTTCTGCACAACAGAGGGTTCCGCTTCGGTTTCATATTGTGGGAATCCGGGACTGTCAATCGGGCACTAATTTGGCCATCTTGGCGACAACATGGGCAGAGGACTTGCAATGCACTTTAACAGACCAGCAGTTGCAGCGGGTTTTGAAAAATATTCAGAAGGTCTCTCCTAACATTACGCATTGGGAAATGCAATTGAAGATAGTCTTGCGACTCTACATCCTGCCGGAACGAGCAGCTCGGATGGGGATTACTGCATCTCACTCCTGCCCGAAATGTGATCAGGATCACGCTTCTTTAGGCCATATGCTCTGGACTTGCCCTAAAATTTTACAGTTTTGGAGATATTTGGGACAATACATTACGACGCTATGGGGGAGGCGCTGGCTTCCACAACCAAGAGCACTATTCGGATTTTACAATATAGCCACGCCTAAACCCAAAGGCATGTCGGCTTTCCTCACTAGAGCGATTTTGATGGGGAAAAAAGCAATACTTACGAACTGGCTGTCCCGAGATCCCCCATCTTATGCACAGTGGCGATCCCTGATGATAACCCATGCGACACTGGAACGCAGACTGGTGGGAGCCTTGGACTGCGGCCTTGGCCGTAGATTCAGTCTGACCTGGGAATGTTTCTGGCAGGATCTTACTCCACATGCCCGCAGTAGATTATTGAACCTCTAAGTTTGACTCTTGCTCTCCATTTTTGTTGTAGTACTGGACTCCTGGGGTGGGAAGGGGTATGGGGGGGAGGGGGGAGGAAGATTGATAGTTGTTCTGTTTCATAACAAAAGCCTAAGCTGTTTATACTGGTGTGCTTTACTAATTTTATAATAAAAACTATTTGAATATATCAAGGCATCCTATACGGCCTCAGAAATGGAGCCTACGCACAGCAATGCAGTCACAAACTGAGACAATCCGCATAGTAGAAATACTCCTGCTCCAATTATTGGCCTTTAAAACTATTTTTTAAGTGCTATTTTTTAGTCACTATTTTGTAATATAAACCCTACACCACTCAATATTTAAGATGTGGTTTTAAATACGTAATGCTTATTCAAAAAATCTGCATCAAATACTGTGTGTAATATCAAAATTTGAAAAACTCAACCACAAAAACTTATCTTATTTGTTTAGTAGTCTTCACTGTCGGAGTCTTAATAGTAAAATCTCAATTCATGTCCATTCGTCCATTGGCGTCCATCCGACATGAAGACTACTAAACAAATAAGATAAGTTTTTGTGGTTGAGTTTTTCAAATTTTGATATTACACACAGTATTTGATGCAGATTTTTTGAATAAGCATTACGTATTTAAAACCACATCTTAAATATTGAGTGGTGTAGGGTTTATATTACAAAATAGTGACTAAAAAATAGCACTTAAAAAATAGTTTTAAAGGCCAATGATTGGAGCAGGAGTATTTCTACTACGCGGATTGTCTCAGTTTGTGACTGCATTGCTGTGCGTAGGCTCCATTTCTGAGGCCGTATAGGATGCCTTGATAGATGAAGGCTTGACAATACTGATGTGTATTGTTTGATATAGTGGTATTTCGCTATTATTTTTGTATTAATTTTTTAACTGCCATATTAGACTGATGTATGGAAACTGTATCATGTTCTCAGTTTTCCTGTTGTGAACCGCCTAGAACTGTTGGCAGGGCGGTATACAAGAAAATAAATTATTATGTCAGTATCCATTCATGTTTACACACGTGCGGGTTGTGTACTCTTTATGCCAAAAGATGCAGCTGTTCATTTCTGGAGATTCAGAGGCGCAGTGGGATGATTTCTGCTAATGCGCATTCAGCAAAGGTAGGCGGGCAGGCAAGACGGTGAGAGCGGCAAATTGTTGCTTTTCTATGCAATGCCTCTGGCCTACACTTTTCAAATCGTTTTTATGTGACAGGTTTGAAATCAGGGTCTTTCTACTATAGAAGTGAGGCCCAACTTGGAACGCTGAATTACAGAACATCACGTCTCAGGCTATGCTGTTCCATCACACAGTCTTTCCTCTATATGCCAGGATACTGTGTAATTTCAACACGATGCATTTGTCCTGCGTTTTTAACAACTCGAAGAAATCACCGAATATAGAAAAGCCCCCATTCTGTGTAGCCGACTCTGCCCTTTGTTTATTCATATTACAGCGTTCCGCCATGAACTAGGGCTAGCTTTCATAACTAGAATTGCATCGCCATGGTTACCAATATATCTAACGATGGAAGGAGAAAAGCCCGAACTACGGTAATTTCATTATTAGCATGCAATTACACTGGGATAATCTGAAGTGCACGGAGATATTGTGTCTTGTCTAAGGCCACACAGAGTCAGCAGTGAAGCCCCTATCCACTTCTAAAATTTAAAAAATATTTATATATATATATATATATATATATATATATATATATAAAAGCATTCTGTGCCCTATTGCACTCTTACCAATGATTATATTTGTTAGAGGGAAAAAAAAAATATGATCCCGGTGTTTGATCTTTCACCCTTGATCTCTTGTATGTCTATTGGCATCTAAAACATTGCCAAACCTTGCCTCCTCTTCTAAGAGGGCAGATTTTCAGATTGCCAAAAAATAGTTGGTTCATTTTCAGAGTTTTCCCAAAATTTTCACAGATTTGGGGGCATTTTACTGGTCACTTCACAAGTTGTTTTTAATAACTTTTAATGGGATCCTTTTACTAAGGTGTGCTAAACAGGTTTAGTACATAAGAACATAAGAAGTGCCATCTCCGGATCAGACCTTTGGTCCATCGAGTCCGGCGATCCGCACACGCGGAGGCCCAGCCAGGTGTACGCACTAATAATTAGCACACGTTTTATACCTACAAGCTGCGAGGCACTTAGGCCACGATTCTCTAACCAGCGCTATTTAAATGATGTTTTTAACTGAGTTTCAAGTCTCCTACTGGAGCCTAAAAGTCAGCGTTGGAATCACACCTGCATAGGCGCTTTAGGTTGCTTAATGCCACTGTGGATTTGGTTAATGCCAGAAGTGGCGTTGGACAGTTTAAAGTGCCTACAAAGGCACAATTCGCATCTAAGTTAGACGCCGGAACTGTAGGCTTGGAAAACCCTGGCCTACATTCCAGGTGCCTACCTATGCCGGAGGCACGATTCCGCACCCTGCGCTGTCACGTGATTGACACGCGATCGGCGGCCACAGACAGTGGTGCTGGTTACAGAATCCAGGCCTTAAGGACTGATTCTATAAATGGCGCCTGACCGTGCCTAATTTCTAGACCCAAGTCAGCATGGTTGCCAATCAATGGGTAGGAGTCCTTTATAGAATCACGTCTGGCGGCGTTTAAGTGGACTTAGCAGCAAAATCTTCAAAGGCCTTTAAATCCGTATGGGCTTTGGGGCAGCTACTTCAGTGACCCACACTAGTCGGTTTCATAAAAGAGGCCCTTAGGCATTTCTATGAGTCCTAGAGGTAGGCGCCAGTATATTAGGCCAGATTTTACCAGGTCCTAATGTCCTTGTGCCTATCCCTGATGTCTAGCAATGCCTAAGTCTATCACAGCCATTCTCCACCACTAACCACACCTACTTTTCGGTACACCATCAATAGCGTGGACACTGGGGCGCCAACAATGTCGCTCGGTCAAATGCGCACCGCAACAAGTGCATGCATGGAGGGATGTGAATTGTGGAAGAGCTTTACATGGTGAGAGTGCGAATTGTAAGTGTAGTGGGGAGTTTTTTCCCCCACACCCACAGAAGCAAAGCGTGAGTGTAGTGGGGGGTTCCCCCCCCCCACACATACACATCCTAAACGAGAGCACAAGTGTAATGGAGGGGTTCCCCCCCACACACACAACCTCAGAGCACAACGGGAAGGCATAGGGAGGAATAGAGCGGCGCGCGCATTATTCCTGCATGCAAATGTCGGGGTGGAATTGTCGGTGCGCTAACATCCTGTGCGCATTATGACGCATGCAACCTAAATTAATAATTTAAAGGTTTTTAATGACACGGTCAATTACCACGCCATTTAAAAAAATCAATTTAGTTGCGTGCAAATTTTAGTTAGGCATGACTAGGTATCTACGATTAGGGCGCCATTTATAGAATCGTGCCCTTATAGCCTGATTCTATGAATGGCGCCTAGCACATATCAATCAAAAGTTAGGCGCCATTTACAGAATTGTGCCTAGGAGTGCCTAAGCTGGACTTAGGTAACAGTAGATGCCTGAATCTTAGGCAAGCCCTATTTATGTCAGGGTTTACTCTACCTAAATACCGATGCCTAAGTCCATTTTAGAATCCTATTAGGCACTCTATAATATCAATCCACTCAAAGATTTTTCAAACTATTGTGTAAATTTATATCATGCTTTATGAAGCATGCTTTAATTATTTATATCATGCTTTATGAAGTCCATGAACAGACTGGAGAAGGTTATTATGCTGCTGTACCAGGCCACGGTATGCCATCACCTGGAATACTGTGTCCAGCACTGGTCGCTTCACATGAAGAAGGACACAGTACTACTCGAAAGGGTCCAGAGAAAGGTGACTAAAATGGTTAAGGGGCTGGAGGAGTTGCTGTACAGTAAGAGATTAAAGAAACTGGGCCTCTTCTCCCTTAACAAGAGAAGACTGAGAGGGGACATGATCAAAACATTCAAGATAATGAAGGGAATAGACTTAGTAGATAAAGACAGGTTGTTCACCCTCTCCAAGGTAGAGAGAACGAGAGGGCACTCTCTAAAGTTAAAAGGGGATAGATTCCGTACAAACGTAAGAAAGTTCTTCTTCACCCAGAGAGTGGTAGAAAACTGTAACATTCTTCTGGAGGCTGTTATAAGGGAAAACACCCTCCAGGGATTCAAGACAAAGTTAGACAAGTTCCTGTTGAACCAGAACGTACGCAGGTAAGGCTAGTCAGGCTAGTCACAGTTAGGGCACTGGTCTTTGACCTAAGGGCCGTCGCATGAGTTGACTGCTGGACACAATGGACCACTGGTCTGACCCAGCAGTAGCAATTCTTCGCCTCGCTGATTTGACAGCTAGGCGTACTTACTTATTCTCATTTCCCCAGAACTCAGAAAGTGTCTCGGGTTCCATGTACTGGAGAGGCATTTCCAGTTCTCAGCGCTCCCTTTCGGGTTGGCAACAGTACCTCGGACCTTCACAAGGGTGATGGTGGTTGCTGCAGCATACCTAGGCAAAGCGGGGATCCAGGTTCATCCTTACGTGGACGATTGGCTAATCAGAGCCCCATCTGAAGCTAAAGGTTGGCAGGCAGTGGCACAGATGGTCCAGCTCCTGCAAGATCCGAAGTGGATCATCAGTTTCCGGAAGAGTCACCTGAACCAGGTCCAGTCTCTAGAGTATCTGGGGATTTTTTTCGACATGGCAGCACATCATACTGTACAGTGCAGCTTAAAAATGTGCATTTTGCAGTCAGAATTATATTTTAAAACACATGTTGGTCTGAGGCACTTGGTGTACTCCTCCAGGCCTTCTTTTTCTGTGATAAAATCTTTTTACTGAAAGGAAGAGAGAGAGAGTGACATTTCACACTGAGCTTTTTAAGAGACCCAGACTTCTGATCCAATGTGGTGCCGAAGTTCAATGTTCGATTGTTAATCACTGAAGTGGAATTGACATGTCTCTACCTTTTTCTCCGTACAGTCTTCCCTTTCCTATGATTTGCTGTGTTCATTTTCTTTCAGCCTCTTAATCTTTATTGTCGTCCTAGTTTCCGAGACTTTCCCTTTCTTTTCGGCTTCATTAACTGGCTGAGACTGCAACCGGCTGACTAATCTGCTCGGATCATCCGTGTGCTCCCCCTGCCTCTCTGTGCTTAACCTCATTTTGGTTCTCAGCTGAAGCCCAATGCAGTAAGCTGCGCTCTCCATAAATGCTTTTCACAGAATAACCTTGTTCTAGATGCCATAAGAACAAAAGAACTGCCATCTCCGGATCAGACCCATGGTCCATCGAGTCCTGCGATCCGCACACGCGGAGGCCCAGTCAGGTATACACCTGATGTAGTTTTAGTCACCCATATCCCTCTATGCCTCTCATAAGGAGATGAGCATCTAATTTGCCTTTGAATCCTAGCACAGTGGATTCCTTAATAACCTCCTTTGGAAGAGCATTCCAGGCGTCCACCACTCGCTGCGTGAAGCAGAACTTCCTGACATTTGTCCTGGACTTGTCCCCCCTTAGCTTCAAACCATGTCCTCTTGTCCGTGTCACGTTGGACAATGTAAATAATTTATTTTTCTGCTCTATTTTATCGATGTCTTTCAGTATTTTGAACGTCTCGATCATGTCCCCTCGCAGCCTCCTCTTCTCAAGGGAGAACAGTCCCAGTTTCTTGAGTCGTTCCTCATATTCCAAGTTCTCCATACCTCTTATTAGCTTCGTTGCTCGTCTCTGCACCTTCTCCAGCAGTTTTATATCCTTCTTTAGGTTGGGAGACCAATGTTGGACACAGTATTCCAAGTGTGGTCTGACCATTGCTCTTTAAAGCGTCATTATGACTTTCTTCGATCTACTCGTGATTCCTTTCTTTATCATGCCTAACATTCTGTTTGCTTTCTTTGCCGTTGCCGCGCATTGTGCCGATGGCTTCAGGGTCCTATCTATCAGTACACCCAGGTCCTTTTCTTGTTCGCTCTTACCCAGAGTTGCGCCTGACATTCTATACTCGTGTTCCTTATTCTTACTACCTAAATGCATTACTTTGCATTTCTCCACGTTGAACTTCATCTGCCATTGCTCTGCCCATTTCTCTAACTGATACAAGTCGCTCTGGAGTTCCTCGCTAATCTCCTGCGATCTGATTGCCCGGCATAGCTTTGTGTTGTCTGCAAACTTAATGATCTCACTGGATATTCCGTCTTCTAGGTCATTGATATAAATATTAAATAGGATCGGCCCAAGTACCGAGCCCTGGGGCACACCACTAGTTACTTTCTCCCAGTCTGAGAACTTCCCATTTATGCCCACTCTCTGCTTTCTGTTTTCCAGCCATTTGCCTATCCACCTTTGTATATCTCCCTCTATTCCATGGCTTTGTAGTTTCCTGAGAAGTCTTTCATTTGGAACTTTGTTGAATGCTTTCTGGAAGTCCAAATATATTATGTCCACCGGCATTCCACTATCAATTTGCTTGTTCACGGTCTCAAAAAATTGAAGTAAATTCGTTAAACATGATTTCCCTTTCCTGAACCCATGTTGACTGGGTTTCAGCAAGTCGTGTGTATCTAAGTGCCGGACTATGCTATCCTTGATCAGTGCTTCAACCATCTTTCCAGGGACAGACGTAAGGCTCACAGGTCTGTAGTTGCCCGGTTCTCCTCTCGATCCTTTTTTGAAAATTGGCGTGACGTTCGCTATCTTCCAGTCATCTGGTATCTGTCCAGTTCTGATTGTCAGATTGGCGAGTTTTTGCAATAACTCTCCGATTTCAACCTTCAATTCCTTTAAGACTCTCGGGTGAATTCCATCCGGTCCAGGGGATTTGTCACTTTTAAGTTTGTCGATCTGGTAGTATATCTGTTCCAACTCCACTTCAACTGTGGTGAGGCTGTCTTCTATTACTCCACTAAACACTTTCACTGCTTCTGGTATTTTTGCGGTATCCTCCTCCGTAAAGACGGACGCAAAGAAGGAATTTAGTTTGTCTGCAATTTGTTTATTTTCCTTAATGTACCCTTTTTTTCCCTGGTCGTCCATGGGTCCCACCGCCTCTTTTGCGGGTTTTTTCCCTTTCACGTATCTAAAGAAGGGCTTGAAGTTTTTGGCCTCTTGCGCTATTTTTTCCTCATAGTCCTTTTTGGCATCCCTCACCGCCTTGTGACATTTCTTCTGATCATCTTTATGTTTTTTCCATGCTTCGGTCATTTTCATGTGTTTCCATTTTTTGAAAGAGTCCTTCTTTTCTTTTATGGCTTCCCTCACCTGTCTGGTAAGCCATGCCGGTTCTCCCTTACCTTTTGTTCTCCCTTCTTTGGAGATCCTCGGAATGTGGAGATTTTGTGCTTCTGTGATAGTATTTTTCAGTAGGGACCATGCCTGGTCTACCGTTTCAAGTTTGTCCACCTTTTTCTTGAGTCGTTGTTTCACCATGGCTCTCATGCGATCGTATTTGCCCTTTTTAAAGTTAAAGGTTTTGGTTAAGGTTTTGACACGTTTTCTATTCCCGATGTCAAGCTTAAAGTTGATCACATTGTGATCGCTCGTCCCCAGCGGTACCGTAACTTCTACTTCTTTTGTCGGTCCCGTGAGGCCATTTAGTACCAAGTCCAGGGTGGCGTTGCCTCTTGTCGGCTCTTTTACCATTTGTTCCAGGAAGCAATCCCCTAGCGCCTCCAGGAACTTGGCCTCCTTGCCGCAGTTGGAGGTTCCTAGTTTCCAGTCTATCCTCGGGAAATTGAAGTCTCCCAATATTATTACATTGCCCGTCTTGCATTCTTGTTTGATTTCCTCTATCATTTCTGAGTCAGTTTCCTCTGCCTGTCCTGGGGGACGATAGTAAAGGCCAATTTTCGTGTCTGCGCTGTTTTGGCCAGGAATCTTGATCCAGAGGGACTCTAGCTTCTCTTTCGTTTCCGTCGTAGCCACTTCAACAGATTCTACTCCTTCCTGAACATATAGGGCAATACCTCCACCTTTCTGTCCTACTCGATCTCTTCTATATAGTCTGTATCCCTGTAGTACTGTGTCCCATTTGTTTTCTTCATTCCACCATGTTTCTGTTATGCCAATGATTTCCAACGTATCATGTCTTGCTATTGTCTCTAGTTCCCCCATTTTGTTTCCTAGACTTCTAGCAATCGTATACATACATTTGAGTTCTCTTCGTGTTACCTTTTTGGACTTTCTACTCTTTGCTGTCCCTACTGTTTCTTTCACGGTATCCTTAACCGCTCCAGTGTTGTCTCCCTTGTTTGCTGTGCGGTCATCCCCTCCTGTGTCTGAGTTGTCCCTTCCTGCCTTATCTTCCTTATTTGCTGTGAGGTCGTCCCCTCCTGTGTATGAGTAGTAGCCCATGGTTCCTTCATCGGGGCATCCTGTCGTCCGTGCCATCGACTGGTGGTCGACTGTCGGCTTTCCCCTATTTATTAGTTTAAAGCCTTCTCGATGGCCTTCTTCATGTTGCCTGCCAATACTCTTGCTCCTTCCTTGTTGAGGTGTAGTCCATCCTTTCAGTAGTACTTGCTTTTTCCCCAGAACGTCGTCCAGTTGCGCACGAAGTCAAAGCCTTCTTCTTCGCACCATCGTCTCATCCAGGCGTTAATAGCTTGCAATTCCCCTTGTCTCTTTCTATCCGCTCTTGGTACTGGGAGGATCTCGGAGAAGGCCACCTTCACCTCCCTGATCTTCAGCTGTCTTCCAAGTGAGCGGAGTTGGCCCTTCATCTCTTCCCTGTCATACTTCCGTCCGCTCACATCATTTGTTTCCACGTGGATGAGCACAGCAGTATCCTCTCCCCCTGCGCTGTCTATGATCCTAGAGATCCTGTTGGCCACATCCTTCACTCTTGCTCCAGACAGACAGGTGACGATTCTGTCCTCTCTTCCTCCTGCGGTGTGGCGTATAATGGAGTCACCTACGATGACAAATAGATATATCACCCCCTCCTAATTATATTCAAAAAGTACGCTCAAATTAAGAAATTAAAAATATGTTCCAACCCACCCAAAATCAACAATCACTCTTTGCAAAACTTTGTCAATGGCTCCCAAATCTTCAGAAACTTTTTGCAATGTCCCTGTTGTATAGCCTTAATACGTTCCATTTTAGAAACGTGACAGAGACTCCCACCAAAAGGTATGGAGGCTTTTTCATAGAAACATTCACAGTAACAAAATTGTACTAAAGGGTTGCTGAATCAAGAATTGCAACAATATTAAAAAAAACCCCAAAAAACACATACACACATTGGGATTCATATTCAATGGGATTTAGCCATCCAGAAATGGCTCCTGGACGGTCAAGTCACTTGTTTTGGGCTACCTGCTAATTTTCAGCGACCACTAACTGGTTAGCACAGAATTCAAAACCAGCTATTTTGGGGGTCACTCTGGGGGGGCAGAATCAGCCCTTGGCTAGTTAAGTACCTATATTCGTAGGGTTACCATATGACTCCAGAAAAAGGAGGATGGATTGAGATATCCAGGTTTTACTTTCATTGCTTTCAATGGAAGTAAAGCCCAGATGTCTCACTCTGTCCTCCTTTTTCTGGAGCCATATGGTAACTCTAGATATTCAGAACTTAACTGTCCAGATTAACCACATAAAGAAGACCGCATTAAAGTCAGCCCTTTCTTTATGTGGCAACCTATAGCCAGTTAACCCCCTCCTTTACAAAGCCACGCTGGTGTTTTTAGTGCTGGCTTCCAGGAAATTGTCCAAACCTTTCTTAAAACCAGCTACACTATACGCTCTTACCACAACCTCTGGCAGTGTGTTCCAGAACTTAACTACTCTCTGAGTGCAAAAACAAATTTCCTTCTATTGGTTTTAAAAGTACAGTATTTCCCTGTAACTTCATCGAGTGTTCCTTAGTCTTTGTAATTTCTCACGGAGTGAAAAATCAATCCTCTTGTACCCGTTCTACTCCACACAGGATTTTATAGACTTCAATCCTATCTCCCCTCAGCCGTCTCTTTTCCAAGCTGAAGAGCCCTAACCTTTCTAGTCTTTCGTCATACGAGAGGAGTTCCATCCCCTTTGTCATTTTGGCTACTCTTCTTTGAACTTTTTCTAGTGCTTTTATATTTCTTTAGATATACCTACATGGCATAAATGGTCATGAGCCGAGTCTCTTTCAGTTGAAAGGAAGCTCTGGAATGAGAGGGCTTAGGATGAAGTTAAGAGGTGATAGACTCAGGACTAAGGAAATGCTTTTTTTTTACAAAAAGGGTGGTAGATGTGTGGAACAGTCTCCTGGAGGAAACGGTGGAGACAGAGACTGTGTCTGAATTCAAGAAGGCGTGGGATAGGCCTGTGGAATCTCTTAGAGAGAGGAAGAGATAATGGTTCCTGCGGATGGGCCGACTAGATGGGTCATTCAAGTTTAAGTTTAATTATTCTTAATGAATCGCCTATTTTAAATCACTAAGCGATGTACAAAAACCTTAATACATACAAATTAATACCTAAATATATACAAATTAAATATTAGTGACCTTTTAAACTGAATTTTGTTAAAGATAAAAAAAATTGACATACTAAAGTACATGCATATAATAAAATGTTAGTTGGGGTAAAAAGACATAATTGAATTGTGAGGATAAATGGGGAAGAAATTACAATAATTGGACAGTAAAGATAAAGTAATAACAAGGGAAAAACAAATAGGAGGGGGATATATATTTATTAATAAAAAAGAGTAATAAATATTAAGCATCATATGCATCTTTAAAAAAAAACGATTTTAGTGTTTTTTTAAAACTGGTTAAGTCTTTTAATTCCCTAATGTGTTGCGGAAGGAGGTTCCAAGACTGAGGACCAATAACAGAGAACATGTCGTTTCGCCTAGTTCCAATCACCTTCAACGAGGGAACCGAAAGGAGGTTGGATGAAGTAGAGCGGAGTGAACGAGCCGTATTATAAGGGATTAACCATCTATTGACGAATTGTGGCTCATTAAAGGTGACGGCTTTATCATTATTTGGCCTTTATCTGCTACCATGTTTCTATGTTTCTATGGTTCAAAAAGATAAACAGAGCAAAAGCACATCCATTTTTTTTTTGTTTTTAAAGACATTTTCCAGTTTTGAAAATGAGCATGTTTGGTCTGGATTTTTTGTGCCTGTTCCGCAAAATGCCTGAACTCGAATTTAGACGTCTTAGCGAACATGCCCCCCCCCCCCGCCGTGCTAGCGGTTTAACGCGTGTAATAGCGCGCACTAAACTGCCGGACACACTAGCTGCTACCGCCCCCTCTCGAGCAGGCGGTAGTTTTTGGCCAGCGCAGGGGTTAACGCATGATGAAAAGTCGCAAGCGTTAACCCCGCTAGCGCGGCTTGATAAAAGGAGCCCTAAATCAACATTACATGCATTAAAATTTTTAAGGTGCATTAACAAACTACGTGTCAAGTGTACACACATTCCTAGAACACAAAAGGGTGAATATTTTGAAGAAAATACGTATTTTCCAGCGCCATCTGCACAGAGGTCTCCGTTAGTGCGGACTTGGCAGTTAGGTCAGTCTTGGGCTGTCCATGATTTGCGATGGCTGCCGCAGGTGTTCACGTGGCACTGTGCAGTCGTAGCTGCCAACATTTATGTTCACTTGAATAATGTCAGTACATCTCGTAAAGTTCACACCAGTTGCTAAAACACAAAGGTTGAGAAACACATTCTGTGTGAGGAGGATTGCCCCTTGGGATCCACATTAATTAAAATGATTTAAAAGCCTAAAGAAACTGCCGATGAAGTACTTTAGTGCCTACTGTCCCCAAAGATTGAAGTCTAATGCCAGTTTCCATACAAGGTAGCAGAACTTTGGAGATAAACCCCCACAAAGCTCCAAACCCAGAAAGGCTGCAATATTTGCCAGGATCTATCTTTAATACAGAGAACAATAACAATTCCTCGAGGCATTCAAACACGGTCAAGAAACTCAAGGAGAAGTCTTTAAGCATTTTTAGCACATTTAAGATGATTAAGTTGTTCCTTGCTGGCATTATCAAGTAATTAGCTGCAAGTATCCATTGGGTAATTAGTTTTCACGAATCTGATTAAAGAAAAGATGCATTTTACCTATAGGGGCCTGTCTCTTTTCCCCTGTAGAAACTCCCCTGGACCGGTTAGAAACTGCTTACTTATTCACGACTGGTATCTTGGGGGAAAAAAAGCTTACCAGATTTCCTCACCAAATGTATGGTGGTTTTAGCATATGCAGCGGAATGGGGGCCACGGTCCAACTAATATTTTAACCAAAACAACACAACACCTGCTGGAGATTGATTTGCTGTCTCCTAAAGGGTGTTTTGCTGCCCCTCAGTGTTACGCAATGCTCTTTTAAAGTCTTGAGTTGAATCATTAGGTTCTTTCCAGATGGTTCTATCTAGGAATCAGAATTAGGGATGAGCATTTATTTGCACTGATACAGGAAATGTCAACTACATTTCTCATATTGTTTCGTGTCATTTTTTCCCCCAAATGTTTTTATTTAAGCATATAAAACAAACACAGTAATACAGCCACACAAATCAGACAAAAGAAAGTCATCCGTGTAAATCCTTCACGGAGACTTAAAAGATTCAAACCCTACCCGAAGGAAACCATTTCCCCCAAGCCCCCCTTCCCCCCCAGGACTCCAGTGTCAAAAATTCAAAAGAGAACTCCTAGCTAGATGGAACAAACCCTCCCAAACGGGCGCCCAGATTCCCTTAAATTTTCTCCGCTGACCAGAACCACCCTTTCTCACATCCAAATATTCAAATTTTAACAAGGTAAACATTTAATTTTACCACATACTAATAGTGGAAACATCTGCCTGCCTCCACAGGAGAAGAATACATTTGCGAGCCATCAAAGAAGCCTTCTGCATTAACAAATTCCCCCCTATGGACAACCCCAGAGAAGTAACCCGAAAAAAAAGCAGAACATCCTCCCGCAGAGGAATCCTTTTATGCAGAACAGTCTGTAAATAATGTCACACGAATAACCAAAACGTCTGCAATTGGTCAGAGGACCAGAACATATGTAATAGGCCCGCAGGGGTAGACTGGCACTTTGGACACTGAGCATGAGAAGCGTTACCGGAAACATAGGCCTGGTAAGGAGACACATTCAAACGCAGAATAAATTTATACTGCTGTTCTTGCCAAACAATGGAGTGAGTCAGCTGGGGAAGATGTTTCATAAGTAGACGTAAGCCATCACCTGTGATAGGTGCAGAAGGGGACAGACATGCAGGGTAGAATAAAGCAAATTTAACCTTTTGATTAAACAGAGCAAAACATATGGGCGTAAATTTCTTCCTCTGCACTGCCACCAACATGGAATAATCGTGGAAACTGAGGATATTCTTGTTCAGTCCTTTGCCCGCCCAAATGGCCTGTAAAATCGCCGTTTTATGAGCAAAGTTCAGAATTTTAAAAATGACCACAAGAGGCCTAAAACTTTCCAGGCCCTTAAGTCCCAGACGGTGCACAAGCTCCACGCGGAACTTGCCCAAATGAGAGTCCAGAGAAAGAGATTGAGGGATCCAGGATTCCAAAAAAGCAGGAAAGTCAGCATCAGTAATAATCTCCGAGAGGCCTACCAGCCTCAAGTTATTCCTCCAGGCTCTGTTTTCTAGGTCATCAACTTTTTGAGTCAACTGCACAATTTGTTTTTCCATCCGGGCCGCGCTAGTCTCCATCGGCGAAATCTTGTCCTCCAGCAGGCTCACTGGATTCTGCGCTTCATCCAATTCCAGGCTCATGCTGTCCAACCGCTCATGTACCATGTCAATTTTATCAAAGAACTGTTGGAGCTTTTTATCAATTGCCACCTCAACTGCCACCCATGATCTCTGCCACAATTTCTGCCGTGCACGTGGGGCTAACCACGGGGCTCGCAGGGTTGGAATCCACCCCAATCTTGGGCTCAGAAAGTTTTCCAGGGTCCCGCTCCTTTTGGACCGGTTTAGACGCCATGAAGAGCCCGATACCACACTAAAAGTTGCACTGCTCCAACCCACAATAAGTGCCGCTCTGATAAATCCATTGCCTGCTCAAAAACGCCGAATAACACCGATAATAGAGGACTCGGTGACAGGAGCAGAGCTTCTCAGCATCTGCTCAACCACATGACGTCACCGGTAGTCCTTTATGTCACTGGTAACCTGAAATTACATGAAAACATCAAAATTTAGTTGTTGTTTTTTTCTTCAGCGTAGTGGGTTGCCTAGATTTAAGGGTCATATTCTATAAAAGAAAATGAATACCTATAGCTCTTTATAGAATAGGGAAAGGGGATGGTTTCTGATATACTGTCTTTCTGTGGTTACAATCAAAGCAGTTTGGGGGAAATTTTATAAGAAGCGCCTAAAGCTAGAAGCCCAAATAAATAGGTGCCTAACTTAATTAGTAAATTGTCTTTGATCTTGAGCTTTAACAAGCTCATAATTAAAAAAAAAAAAAATTAATTGGGAGATAGGCGCCTACCATAGGCATGATTCTACAAAAGATAGGCGGCAATTGCATGGGGCCTAACTCCAAAGCAAGTGTGTTTAGGGGCAGAGAAGGACTTAGGCACCATTAGGCACGATTCTCTAAAGAACTTAGGCTCTTGATTGGTAAGGCCCGACTTTAGTGCAGGAAGAGGCAGTCGGGGCAGACCACGAATGATTGAGCCCGTGAACCGCGAATTTGCGGAGGAACACAATATACCTATGTGTGTAGATCAACCACTTACTGGCCATATAGCTAAGGTTACCAGACGTCCGGATATACCCGGACATGTCATCTTTTTAGAGGACAGTCCACACATCTGGATGACTTTTCAAAACCCGGCACTTTGTCTGGGTTTTGAAAAGCTTCCAACTGCGTCAGGAGGGCATTCGTGCATGTGCAGATGCAACGTGGTGACATCCCACGCATGCGCGCATGCGTGGGTTGTCATAGCATCACACCTGTGCATGCGCAGATGCCCTCCCGACACGGTTCCGAGTATGATAAGAGGATGTGGGGGGCAGGGCTGGGTAGAACAGGGTGTGGTTGTGGGCGGGGCCATGGGGGTCCGGATTTTACAATCGTAAAATCTGGTAACCCTTCATAGAGCAGATGTAAATCCTGACAGCTAGATTTGGAAGATGTGTGCAACTTATAGTACTCTATAAGCTATCTCTCAATTTTGTATAGGTCACCCAGCTTTGGTTGCAGAGTCCAGATTCACGTGTAAACTAATTAGTCGATTGATGTTAATAATTAACGATTAGCAGTTTTGGTATGTGACTGTGTATCTGTGATAGACTAAAACCAAAGAAAATTGACCTCAAAGTCTCCACAGAGAAGAAAATCCAGAAGAAACCAAAAAAACACTGTGGAGTGATGATGATCCTTAGATGGGCTTTATTGAGAATGTCAAAGTTCCAAAGATACAATGAAATCATCCACATAAAAATAAGATAACCCACATAAAAACCTAAATGACCTAGTCTGCTAAGGGCGCAGGACCCAACACGGTCCACCTTTCGACAAAAAGTCTTCTTCAGGGGTCCTATAATGTACCCTCCATTATTTATAGGATTGCTCGTTGCTCGTGCTTGTCAAGGGGGGCGGGGCTGCGGGCAGAACATGGCATGGCCGGCTGGAACGGGGTGGGCCTATAGGTGGGGCCATGGGTCTGGATTTTCCATTTGGAAAATCTGGTAACCCTACCCTGAGTCCAATATCTATCTTCAGGCGGCACTGTTGAGGGAGCAGCATCTTGCTGCCACCAGCCTACCTGCTGTTCGGCTCTCTCTGCCACTCCCCTTCCCAGTATTAGGATTGATTTATAAAAATAATTCTCTACCTTAAAACATATTTCTCTTACAGAGAAAAATCTTACAGAGCAAAATTACTGATATAAACAGGCAGGTAGAGCAGTCACAGATTAGGATCTTTGAACAAGGGAACATGTGCCACAAGATAAAATATTGCTAAAGCAGAATGATTCATTTAACTGGGTTCAAAGGTTACTCACAATGATGCAGGCCTCGCTGTTTGAAAAATTCTTTCAAGAGCACATGGTATGTTGGTTGTCCAGCTGAGAGAGAGACACGCTTGGTCCCAGCGATGATCCAAAGAAAAGAGAGAGAACATATGGTTGACTCTTCTGGTTTTATAGATGTTGGTGGATTGAAATTGAAATTTGGTCCAATGAGGCAGGAATGCAGGAGCAATTGTCCAATCCTAAGGCAAGAACTCGGGGGGGAGGGGGGAGCTATGTCTCCTCCCTGAGGCTAGCATTGCATCCCATCATAGAGCAGTATTTAAATTCCAGCTTTTCCCTCTGTTTCTAGGTAGATGATGTCATATGATTAAATTTTGTCAGTGTGGCTTAAGATACTTGCAGATTGGGGATATTTCATACTGTCCTTGGCTGAATGTGGTGTGGACTACATACCCTGCCATTCATTGTTCTCCTGAATAGAAACATTTAAACACTTCTGGACAGAAACCAAGTTAGAAATACACTTTATTTTAAATCCATCAAAATTAATCATTTCTTGGCTCAGGCAATAAATTTATAATTTAACTCCAGCAAAATTAATCATATCATGCTACACCGGCATCTTCTCCTCCTAATCAACATTTTTCCCATTCACCTCCCCTCCCCCCCATCTATCATTAATTTGCTGTAAAAGTTGCCAGGTGGCAGTAGCGATTCACAGAGCTACCCTGCCACCGGTTCCAGCATCTTCTCTCCACTGCGGCTCACCCTTTCTGATAACTTCCTGTTTCCGCTGGAACGGACGCAGCGGAGAGAGGACGCTGGGACTGGCAGCAGGATAGTTCTGTGAATTGCTACCACCGCCCACCAACTGTTACAGCAAATTAAAAGTAGATGCTGGGGGGAGGGGGAGGGGGAGAGGATGGGAAAATGCAAATGGTGGAAGAAGGGTGAAAGCATTAGATGCTGGGAAGGTGAACGGCAGAGAGATCCGACCAGCAGGTCGACTGGCCGGCAGCAAGATGCCGCTCCCTCAGGAGTGCCGCCTCAGTTGGCCTCATTATAGGGCCAGCCCTGACTGGAGGTTACATGCCAGAATGTAGAAGGTGACATCTGGCTGCAAGCTGGAAACATGCACCAAGTCCGCAGAAATCTACATTTAGACAGGCTTTTTAGAACATGTTTTTGCCAGCTTTGAGAAAAGTAAGGCCCAAGGACTGAGGCATCATCTACCTTTACAGACAAGTGGAAAAATGAATCACAGTAGAGAAAAGCAAGTCAATAAGTGTCATTGTTGATGAAAAAGAACAGCTTTTGCCTTGAGAGAAATTTACAGTATGAAAACAGTAGAAATACAGAAGCGTTGACTCTAAGTATAATGTGTTTAGTGATGAAATCATCGAAGTGCTTCAGCACTGATTAGCTTGTAAATGCCGAGCTCTCCGACAACTCTAGTAAATCATGTTCATTTTTTAACCTGTGGGAGACTGACCATCTCAAGTGCCGTAATTATCCCGAATGGAGCAACCTGAATCAAGGGCAACAAATTTGTTATTGTAAGCAAGGAAGAAGATATGAAAATCAAAGACCGTAAGGCTTGAAAGTCCATTCATCTTCTAGATTTGATTCAGATGCCCTGTGGACCCGACACCGCGGCCCGCTCTCTTTTTAAGGCCATGTGCTTTGGATCCGTGGGGTCCTCGTTTTACCCACTCCCTGTTATTTATCCGCCTTATGAAGCAGGATTTGTAAATGAAGCCGGTCCAGCTAGCTCTCAAACACCTCCTCCACTCATAGCAACCTGTGTGCTGATGCGATTTACAGTGAGATACACACAGCTGCCATTACAAATAACTATGGCCCAGCTGTGCCCCTTAGTCCAACGTCCTCTTCCCCCCAATGCCCGGCACAAAGCAGTCCCAGGGTCTCCTGTCCAGCACCAAGCACACTGCAGACACACCTGCCTCTCAAGTACTTCTGCACTATCACCCCTACAAAGAGGAAGCCTTCTCTCTGACGTCGCAACATCAGAGGGAACGCTTCCGGGTCAGCCGCAGGAGGCACATAGGAGCCGCTGCCCCCTGCTTTGAGCACACATTGCAGCAAGTCGGAGGAGGGAGTCGGCAAGAAGCTAAACACCCGGACAGCAGAGGAAAACATCGTATCGCCCTCAAGTGGGGCCGCGGGTTGGACACCCCTGTAGAGAGATGAAATTGTGGCGGCGGGGATGGGAATCGGTTACCTAGCAACCTGCCAGTTGCGCCGATGCCAGGGGAGGGGCTCAGGGGAGTGCCGATGCCAGGGAGGGGGGTGGCCCTATGTTGCAGTCGATGCTGGGGGGGGGGGGGCCCGTTGCCATTGCCAAAAAAATTTGGAAAGCTGAGTCAGTGTGCCCTCCTTCAGCGGGCCCCCCTGGCAGTTTCAGGCCCTAGGCACGTGCCTACTAGGTCTATCTGTTAATCCGACCCTGAGCACAAAGCGCAAAACCTGTCCCAGGAGCACATAGGAAAATGTAAATCCATATTGGCTGAGGGCTCGCTCCTGACTCCTGTTTAGCTTGTCTTCCTGAGCATGTTGCATCACAGGATTCAGTTCCATTAGTAAATCCTTCTGAAGGTTTTTTCCAAGTTTCCAAGTTTAATAAATATTTGATTGATCGCTTTATCAATTTCAAAGCGATTAACAAAAGTTTAAAATTACAATATGTAAAATTTACATAAAAACAAACAAACAAGACAAAACAAATTCATTACTGGACGAAATAGAAACAATAGGGTAAGGAAGGGGAGAAGTTACAATTTATTTGAGTAGAGTAGAGAACAAGTAAGGGAAAAACACATGTTGGTGGGATAAAGGAAGAATAAAAAAAAAAAAAAAAAAAAAAAAAAAATTTATTATAAAATAAAAGAAAAAACCGAATAAAATTTAAGTAATGAAGGCGTCATTAAATAAAAAAGTTTTAAGATTACTTTTAAATTTATCCAAATTAGATTCTTCACGTAGATAGATAGGGAGAGAATTCCAAGTATGGGGAGCTGTAACTGAAAAGATGTATTGTCGACGTGTATTGATTATTTTTAATGAAGGAATTGTTAATAATCGCTGTTTATCTGATCTTAAAGTTCTATTGGAAGAATAAGGGATTAGTAATTTATAAAGGAATGCAGGAAATTTTGATTGAAGAGATTTTAATTTGATTGGTTAGGTAGGCTCAGAAATTCAGCCCCACAACTAGAGAATGACACGGTGAAAAAATTGGTCCCCGTCACCGCCCCGTCCCCGTCTCACCATCCTCTGCACCGCCCCGTCACCGCCATTCCCTTCACCGCCCCGTCACCGCCACTGCCACCCCATTCACCGCCCCGTCACCGCCACTGCAACCCCATTCACCGCCCCATCACCGTCACCGCTGCATATATAAAAGCCTCAAACGGGTACGATTTTAAATACTTTTCTTTATTTACGTATAAAGGAAACATTCTTTAAAACTTTAAAACTTAGTTAAATATTAGTTAATAACTATACAAAAACAAACACGACATGTACGGCTGCAAGTCTCCCCTCCCCCCAGCGATCACGGCAGGAGGGCACCCAACCCCTCCTGTAGACCCCCCCCAACGGCCCTCCCGACAAGCGCAGCAGAAGGGTACCCAACCCCTCCTGCCGGTCCTCCCAATGGCCTCCCCTAAGATCGCCGGCAGGAGGGTACCCAACCCCTCCTGCTGGACCCCCCCCCAACGAACCCTCCCACCCCGGAACCCCCTTAGTCTTACTTTCCAAGTTGGACCGGACGGCTCCTCACACGTATGGCCAGCAGGCTTGCCTCCGTCCAAATGAGGCGGGCCCGCCCCTACCCTGCCCAACCCACAGGATCCTAGGGCCTGATTGGTCTAGGCACCTAAAGCCACTCCCGCTATAGGAGGGGCCTTAGGTGCTTGGGCCAATCAGGCCCTAGGATCCTGTGGGTTAGGCAGGGGAGGGGAGGGGCGGGCCCGCCTCATTTGGACGGAGGCAGGCCTGCTGGCCAGACGAGCGAGGAGCTGTCCGGTCCAACTTGGAAAGTAAGACTAAGGGTGGTGTTTCGGGATGGCGGGGTTTGTTGGGGGAGGGTCCGGCAGGAGGGGTTGGGCACCCTCCTATTGGCGATATAGGGGGCCGTTGGGGGGGCCGGCAGGAGGGGTTGGGCACCCTCCTACCAGTGATCATAGGGGGGCTGTTGGGGAGCTGGCAGGAGGGGTTGGATATCCTCCTGCTGCGATCGTCGGGAGGGCCGTTGGGGGGGGGGTTGGGGTAGGCAGGAGGGGATGGGTACCCTCCTGCCGCGATCGTTGGGGAGGGCTGGTTCTGTCGGCATGAAGGGCTGAGCACCTTCCTGCCGGCGATCGTCGGGGGGGGGGGGGCGGGTTCTATTGGCAGGAAGGGTTGATCTGACAAATGAGGAGCCAGTATATTGGGGGGCGGAGTCAATGCGGCAACGTGCAGGTGAAACACAGGTAAATAGTGGTTCCTAGAAGGGGGGACATTGGCCTGCGGGGACAAATCTATTCACCGTTTTTGCGGGCGGTGAAAGGATTTGTCCCCGCGTCTGCGGCGATTTGCTAATGAGGTCACCATAACCCGCAGCCAAACCGCAGCCACGCAGCGGTTCACTGCGGGGATCGCTCCCCGTGTCATTCTCTACCCACAACCAATCAAATTAAATCAAAAAAGTCTTCCAGAGGATTCACTAAAAGGAACCGAATCCCCTGATTGCACCACACACTTCTGTACTCTGAAGTAGCAGGAGGAGGAGCCCTATTGCTGTGCTGCATGCTGATTGGTTCAGGCAGCCTTCAAGGGATTCTTGAATCCCCTAACAGCAACATGCTGGATGAGCTAAGCAGGAGGAGCCAGGAGCCCTGAGCCGGATGCTGCATATTGTATTCAGTGAATACCCTGAAGGCCTTGAACACATACCACTATGAATTTATAATGCGTGTAACTATTATGCAGACTGGATGGACCGTTCAGGTCTTTATATGCTGTCATTTACTATGTAATTTTTTGGGGCCAGAGGCTCTCTGGACCACTTAAATTGTTCTGAATATCAGGCCTTTTATCCATGTACAATTTTTTCCCAAACACCAAGAAGTGGTTTATTTACTTTGTAGGCCTTTCATATGCAAATGAGCTCTTCTCCTTTGACTATAGGCCAATTATATAGTAATCAATTCTCATTTTTGCGACTTTTAAGTAGCAGCCACACCTCATTAACCACTGGGGTCAATAGCGACACAAAGGGAGAAAGATTCTCCAAAAATCTTTTCTCTTTAAGGCACCCTCCTGTTTTGACCTTTCATGAGCAAAACAAACAAAACGCTGTTTTAACAAATAGTAGAACCCACCACAATAGTGTTTAGAGCAAGAGAAGTTCCTCTTTTTGATATTTATTTATTTATTCATTCAATTTTCTCTACCGTTCACCCAGGGGAGCTCAGAATGGTTTACATGAATTTATTCAGGTACTTGAGCATTTTCCCTGTCTGTACCAGTTGGCTCACAACTATCTAACGTACCTGGTGCAATGGGGGGATTAAGTGACTTGCCCAGGGTCACAAGGAGCAGCGTGGGTTTGAACCCACAATCTCAGGGTACGGAGGGTGTAGCTTTAACCACTGCACCACTCTAGAAATCAAAATGTAGCAAAAGAGAACCAAGTACAAGACAATCAAGCCATTGTGACATCACTGATGAGGCTGGCTCTTAGGCATTGGTAGAATGAGGCATTATGACATCACAAAACCAGCTCTGGTTATCAGACTCTAAAACATTTCACATTATTAGTTATTCATTTTTCTATACTGTTCTCCCAAGGGAACTCAGAATGGTTTACATGAATTTATTCAGGCACTCAAGCATTTTTCCCTGCCTGTACCGGTGGTCTCGCAATCTATCTAATGTATGTGGGGCAATGGGGGGATTAAGTGACTTGCCCAGGGTCGCAAGGAGCAGCGTGGGTTTGAACCCACAACCCCAGGGTGCTGAGGCTGTAGCTTTAACCACTGCCCCACTCTAGAAATCAAAATGTAGCAAAAGAGAACCAAGTACAGGACAATCAAGCCATTGTGACATCACTGATGAGGCTGGCTCTTAGGCATTGGTAGAAGGAGGCATTATGACATCACAAAACCAGCTCTGGTTATCAGAGGCTGAAACCTTTCACACTATTCAGGGGAGCTCAGAACAGTTTACATGAATGTATTCAGGTGCTCAAGCATTTTTACCTGTCTGTCCTGGCAAACTCACAATCTATCTAATGTACCTGGGACAATGGGGGATTAAGTGACTTGTCCAGGGTCACAAGGAGCAGCGTGGGTTGGACCCCACAACCTCGGGGTTCCAGGGCTGTAGCCCCTCAGGGTGACTCTTTCCTGATGTCCAACAGGGCTTCTTATGAGGGCTTATCTTCTATTATAACAGTCCAAATCCTCTGCCTTCCATATTCAGCATGTTTTTATTGCTCATAATTGCGACTAGAATCAAATTAGTATCTTTTAGTATCTCCAAAGTAAATGAGTATGCAAATTACCTTCAGCTTCCCTTGGGCTGAAGCAGTCAAAACTTTAGGTGTCTGCAGTCCAACAATCCTATACCCACATTTTTAAAGTTATACTGTGTCACACTGGCAGAAAACATCTGACTCCAAGCAGAAAACTAGTCTTCTTCCCTTCTTTCAGTCCTTAAAAGAAAAGTCTTACAAGAAACACTTTCACCCTAGAAGTGCCCTAACATTCATGATTCCCAAGTACATTTAAAAGACTTTGAATTCCTGGTTCATTCCAGGCTGCAATAGGTTTTGCTGAATTATGGTCAGAATATATAAATACAGTTTTGACATCTGCGAATATGACCTACTGTATAAAGTTGTTCTAATCCTGTGTGTATGAGCCTTTTATAAACATGCCAAACAACATAAAAATACAAGTCTTGGTACCAAGATGTGGTAGGGGTGAAGAACTTTTGAGCATGAAAGAGAAGTGAGACTTGGGTGGGATTGTATGGGATGATCTTAAGGTGGCCAAACAGGTTGCAAAGGTGACGGCGAAAGCTAGGTTGCATAAGGGGAGAGGTATGGCCAGAAGGAAAAAGGAGGTATTGATGCCCCTGTAGAAGACTCTGGTGAGACCTCATTTAGAATATTGTGTACAATTCTGGAGGCCGCACCTTCAAAAAGTTATATAAAGGATGGAGTCGGTCCAGAGGAAGGCTACTAAAAGAATCAGTGGTCTAGGTTACAAGGCGTATGAGGACAGACTCAAAGATTTCAATCTGTATACTTTGGAGGAAAGGCGGGAGAGGGGGAGATATGATAGAGACGTTTAAATACCTACGTGGCATGAATGTGCATGAGACAAATCTCTTTCAGCTGAAAGGAAACTGAAGAGTGAGAGGGCACAGGATGAAGTTAAGAGGTGATAGGCTCAGGAGTAATCTAAGGAAATACTTTTGTACAGAAAGGGTGGTAGATGCGTGGAATAGTCTCCCGGTAGAGATGGTGGAGACAAAGACTGTCTGAATTCAAGAAAGTGTGGGATAGGAACACGAGATCTCTTATTTATTTAAAAAAAATTTATATACCGTTTAAAACTAAACACAAGAACATAAGAATTGCCGCTGCTGGGTCAGACCGGTGGTCCATCGCGCCCAGCAGTCCGCTCACGCGGCGGCCCTCTGGTCAAAGACCAGCGCCCTAACTGAGTCTAGCCTTAGCTGCGTACGTTCTTGTTCAGCAGGAACTTGTCCAACTTTGTCTTGAATCCCTGGAGGGTGTTTTCCCCTATAACAGCCTCCGGAAGAGCGTTCCAGTTTTCGACCACTCTCTGGGTGAAGAAGAACTTCCTTACGTTTGTACGGAATCGATCCCCTTTCAACTGTAGAGAGTGCCCTCTCGTTCTCTCTACCTTGGAGAGGGTGAAAAACCTGTCTTTATCTACTATGTCTATTCCTTTCAGTACCTTGAATGTTTCGATCATGTCCCCTCTCAATCTCCTCTGTTCGAGGGAGAAAAGGCATATTTATTTATATACTTATATCCTAAGTGGTTTACATTTAGGTACTTTATCATATTTCCCTATCTGTCCCGGTGGGCTCAAACTCTATCTAGTGTACCTGGGGCAATGAGGGGATTAAGTGACTTGCCCAGGGTCACAAGGAGCAGCGAGGGATTTGAACCCACAGCCTCAGGGTGCTGAGGCTGTAGCTCTAACCCCTGCACCCAGTTTCTCTAATCTCTCGCTGTACGGCAACTCCTCCAGCCCCTTGACCATTTTAGTCGCTCTTCTCTGGACCCTTTCGAGTAGTACCGTGTCCTTCTTCATGTATGGCGACCAGTGCTGGACGCAGTACTCCAGGTGAGGGCGCACCATGGCCCGGTACAGCATGGTAACCTTCTCGGATCTGTTCGAGATCCCCTTCTTTTTCATTCCTAGCATTCTGTATGTACATAAAGTACATACACAATATTTTTAAAAAGACAAAGTAAAAACAGGTACATAATTAAATACACTTATATTAAAATGAATATACATACAATCCTCAAGAAAGCATCATAATGTGGATAGTAAAAATCATAAAGAATTCATCAGTTTTAATTGGGGTAACTAAAAGAAAGCATTTACGAATAGCTGTGTCTTTACAACAACTTCGTATCTGACCCACCAAGAAATTCCATAACTTAACTCCTGCACAACAGAAAGTCCTTTTACCAGTCTCAACAAGGCTTGGATTCACGGACGTCGTCAGCAAAGTTAAACTCTCAGAACGCAAAGATCTTTTTGACATATAACCGAGGATATTACTGTTAAGTAATTCTGGGATATTTCCATACAGAAATTGATGGCAAATCATCACTGGACTCTGAAGGTGACCGGAAGCCAATGCAAATTGTTTGAGATATGGTGAAATATGATCATATTTAGACACGCCCATTATCAGACGTGCTGCTGCATTTTGTACAATCTGCGGTGCTCTACATCTTGCCTTTGTTGTTCCAAGGTATAGAGCATTGCAGTAATCAAGCCGCGACAAGACCATGGCCTGAAGAACAGTTCAAAAATCATAAGGTGCAAGCATTGGTTTCAAACGATGCAGCAAATGCATTTGGGCAAAGCATGCCTGAATGGTCTTAGTTACTTGCAAATTCATTGTTAGGCCAGAATCAAGTTTTACACCTAAGATAGTCAATGACTCATGTACGGAGAGAACATCAACGAGAACTTTTACCTCCGTAGGCCATTGATAATCTGACTTTCCTACAAACATTACTTCAGTTTTATCTACATTTCGTTTCAGACCTTGTTCTCCCATCCATTCCTCAATCTTACACATATATCCAGACAATAATTGCTCAACATTATTACCTCTACTATCTATTGGGGGGGGGGAAAAAATATCATCTGCATATATTCGATATTCAACTCCCAAGGACTCAAATAGGTTACCTATAGCAGCCATATAGATGTTAAATAATAGGGCAGAGAGCGCTCAGCCCTGTGGCACTCCTGTCCTGGCCGAATATACTCCTGAAATCTTAGATCCATTCCTTATTTGAAAGGAACGGCCTAACAGGTTAGTTTTAAACCAACTGAAGACAGCATCATTTATTCCAAGATTATACAATCTACCCAACAGTTTCTGGAGATCAACAGAATCAAATGCTCCAGATATATCCAAGGACATAAGACAAAATGTCTTGTGTTGATCCATCCCTAATCGTAGGGTATCAATTAAAGAAATCAAGAGGAGGAGATAGTTGATACTGTGGATGGGCCATTGAGGCCTTTATCTGCCTTTATTTTTTTTTTTTCTAGTGCATGGATGACTTTAGCTGCCTGAGTTCGTAGTAAGTGGGTGGATACACAGAATGAATAGCGATTTTTGAAGACTCTGATTGGACGATGTGCCCCCATGTGATACGGGCTGTTTCTCTCAGAACGCTGCGGCCATGTTAACAGCCTCAGCACAATCATTTATGGCATTAGCTATACGCTAAAAGTCTGAACATTTCTGGTAAGCCAACTTAGAAAGATGTTGTTACAGATGGCTTAGATATTTATGCGGAACGAATGGAGACCGGGTTTTTTTTCACAGCATGTCTCATTCCCGACCCTGAGGAAGAATGAAACGCGTCGGAGGGGAATGAGGCAGTAATGTTCTAAGCTAAGTAGCAATTTAAATTTTCTATATGAATAACGGATTAATGAATTAAAGTTCGTGAATAAGCACTGGCACTTTACAATGAAATAGTAATTTAAAGAAAAAGTTTTTAAAAATTATATGAAATGAATCATCACCGATTATAAGTTCCAATGAGGACGGCTACCACACTGGTATCTCAATCAATCAGCAGTTTCAGTGTGGCATACTGAGGAACTTTAGTTGAAAAAGTGAATGAATGTTCAATATAATATGTTGGCTTAATATATATGGACTAAATACGAACAAATGAATTGGTGATTAAAGAACTATGAGTGGATTTTTTTTTCTGGTGCAGCACCTACTTTAGGGGCATGATTGCCCTGGGTTATGTAACATAGTAAATGGCAGCAGATAAAGATCTGAATGGTCCATCCAGTCTGCCCAACCATACATGCTCCATAAATTAATTTAATTTAAATGGCCCATTTTCTTAGATATTTCTGGGCCAGAAACCCAGAGCCCTGCCCGGTAGAGTGGTTAGGTTTTATCTACTGGAGTCTCCATCAAAGCTCACTCCAGCCCATCTTAACTATCCCAGCCGTCGAAGCCCTCCCCAGCCCGTCCTCAACTGAATGTCCATATACAGAACACAGAATGTGCAAGTCTGCCCAGTACTGGCCTTAGTTCCTTCAATATATACCCATTATTTTCTGATTAGCGATCCTCTGTGTTCATCCCATGCTTTGAATTTTGTCACTGTTTTCTTCTCTACCACCTCCCTCGGGAGCGCATTCTACCCATCAACCACCCTCTCCGTAAAGAAGAATTTCCCAACATTATTCGAGTCTACCATCCCTCAACCTCAAATTATGTCCTCTGGTTTTACCATTTTCCTTTCTCTGGAATAGATTTTGTTCTACGTTAATACCTTTCAAGTATTTGAATGTCTGAATCATACCTCCCCTATCTCTCCTTTCCTCTAGGGCAAGGGTGTCAAACTCAATCACATAAGGGGCCGAAATCTAAAACACAGACTAAGTCGTGGGCCTGTTTACTCCAAGTGGTCAACTCTGAGGGATTTCCTTTCTCTCTTTCTTGTCTTCTGCCAGACCAGTCACTGGGTTTCAACCTTATTAGACTTATGTATGGTGTTGTCTTTAGACTTATTGTATTGTATTATATTTAGACTCGTTGTATTATATTGTACTGTGTTGTATACACTCATTGTATTGTATTGTATTGTATTGTTTTGTCTTGTATTGTATGTTGACTTATTGTATTGTATTGTGACCTTGTTATTCGCTGAATGTCCAGCCTTCTTACAGTGTGAACCGCCTAGAAGTCACCTGACTATGGCGGTATAGAAAAATAAAGTTATTATTATTATTATTATTCTCCCTAGCAACTTACAGCGTTGCTAATTACCATCAGCTAGGGAGTACTATGGATTGCTCAGTCCCTCCCCCAAGACTTCCTCAGCTCATCTACTCTCTGAGCTGAAGGGCAAAGTGCCTTCTGGGACATGTAGTTTCCAAGAAGGAAACCTCTATTCCCTCTTGAAATTGCATGAGATTTATTTGCATGCACTGCTTTCAATGCATATTCATTGGGGAAATCCTGAAAACCCGACTGGATTCCGGCCCTCGAGGATCAGAGTTGCCCACCCCTGGACTAGATTCACGAGAGGGAGTGCTGAAAAGTTCTCAGCTATTTTGCCCCCGTAGCTGAAAAGAGCGCTATCTTATTTCGTTAAGTGCCCATTTGCAGAAATGAAATTCAATGTTTTGACATTGTTTCAGATAATTGGTTGAACCATATCCATGTCATTCTCTTCTTGTTTGGGCTGAGAAATTTTCAGCACTCCTTTATAGATGGAATATAATTATTAAAAATAACTTTTATCAAGCTGCATTAGGGTTTTAAAAAAAAATAAAAATCACTAGCCACTGCGGTAAAAGCTCCGACGCTCATAGGAATTCTATGAGTGTCAGAGTTTTTACCGCAGTGATCAGCGATAAAAAAAAACCCTAATGTCACAATAAATAAATGAATAATATATGCGCAAATCCTGCCCAAACTCCACTCCGGTGCCTATTCAATGGTAGAACATGCATCTTGGTACCAAAACTTGTATTTTTATGTTGTTTGGTATTTTTATAAGAGGTCATTTATGTGATCCCGTACACACGGGATTAGAACAACTTTTTACAATTACACTCAATAGCTCATATTTTCAGATGTCAAAATTGTATTTATATGTCCTGACCATAATTCAGCAAAACCTATCCCAGCCTGTACAGCATATGTTTTTCAGCTACACTGTAGAATATAAGTCTATAATTTAAAAATGTTAACTTTAAACTAGTGTCCAGTCTTTGGTATGCTGCCTGAAATATATTTCTTTGTGGGATAGAATGAGACATGTTCCAATAGCCATTATATTAGAACTTATTATGGATCATATGAGCACCAAATGGATTAATTAGCTACACTCAATTAATCACATATTTAAATGTAATGACTATCCATGTAGCTTATCTATCTATTCTTTCGCTGTGCTTCCATTCATTTGCTTGAAGGACTCACCTTTTGAGAGTCGGTAAAACATTCTTCTTGGCCTATTTCTGTTTTCAGCGACTGAGATAATTCAACTGAATAAGAACTTAAATTACTTTAAAATTAAAACGATTATTTCTGATTGCCTAGATACAGTTTATAAACGTTGATATCTAGTTGGTGAACCTCAAAATTCTCTTCCAAACAGCTTACAACTTAGAAAAGAAAAAAAAAAAACCTCATCAATTTGCCTCAAGAGAAGAGTTTTAAGTTCAATCGTGTTTTATTGAAAAGTTATGAATTCTAATACAAAAATAGTAGCTGTGAACATATTACAAAGGATATTGAACAAGAATGTTGCCCGTTAATACAATAATCAATAATAAGATGGGACTCGATTTTGTAGATATGTTAACTTAAGATGATAAGACCGTATGTTACATAAAGATGATCAAATTGTATGCTAAACTTGATTCTATGGAAATGCTGGGGCTATTCTCCCTGGAAAAGCGGAGACTTAGAGGAGACATGATAGAAACCTTCAAAATCCTGAAGGGCATAGAGAAGGTAGACAGGGACAGATTCTTCAGACTGTGGGGAACCACAAGTACAAGGGGGCACTCGGAGAAATTGAAAGGGGACAGGTTTAGAACAAACGCTAGGAAGTTCTTTTTTACCCAGAGGGTGGTGGATACATGGAACGCGCTTCCGGAGGTTGTGATAGGCCAGAGCACACTACAGGGGTTCAAGGAAGGTTTAGATAGGTTCCTAAAGGATAAGGGGATTGAGGGGTACAGATAGAAGTAGAGGTAGGTTATAGGAATAGTCGGGGACCACTTCACAGGTCATAGGCCTGATGGGCCGCCGCGGGAGCAGACCGCTGGGCGCGATGGACCTCTGGTCTGATCCAGTGGAGGCAACTTCTTATCTTATCTTATGTATGTTAACCTATGATCAGTGGTTCTCAACCCTATCCTAGGGGACCCCCAGCCAGTTGGGTTTTCAAGATATCCCTAATGAATATGCATGAGAGAGATCTGCATATAATGGAGGAGACAGGCATGCAAATGTGTCTTATGCATATTCATTAGGGATATCTTGAAAACCCAACTGGCTGGGGGTCCCCTAGGACCGGATTGAGAACCACTGACCTAAGATGATCAAACTGTACTGTACACATGTAAATTTATAACCCGTTTGCACGAGATCAACCTTGTAACCTGTTCTTAGCTCGTTGGGGAGGATGGGCTATAAAACGAACCAAATAAAAGAATTAAATACTTAAGACAGAGCACGCTGTCATCATAAAAAATGCTAATTGTGATGATCTTCATGAAAGGTAGAGTCATTTATGTAACTTGTCACAAAGACTCAAGAGAGACCTGCAAATAAGGCCAGGTATTAAATTAGTTGGCATTGTGTTGAAGTCTGTTTCACAAATGGATTCTGATCCTAGTAGTTTAGAGGATTTCTTCATTTGAATAATCTTATATGAGGGAGTGTTGAAAGGTTCTCAGCCCAACCGACCAACTTCCTAAATTCTGAGCGTTATTTTGCCCCTGTAGCTGAAAAGAGGGTTATATTATTTTGTTAAGTGCCAATTTGCAGAAACAAAATTCTCTGTTATGACATTGTTTGAGGTCATGGATTGAACTATATGCATGTACGCCAGTAGAGACAGTTAGCAGCGCCCGTAGCAACATTCCAGAGCTGAGATTGTGACATCATAATGCCTCATTCCACCAATAAGAGCCAACCTCATCAATGATGTCACAATGGCTTGATTGTCCTATACTTGGTTCACTTGCTCACTTGCTGAACCAACCAACCAACTTCCTAAATTCTGAGCGTTATTTTTCCCCTGTAGCTGAAAAGAGTGGCATCTTATTTCGTTAAGTGCCAATTTGCAGAAATGAAATTCTGTGTTTTGACGTTGTTTCAGATCATTGATTGAACCATATTCATGACATCCTCTTCTTGGCTGGGCTGAGAACTTATCAGCACCCCTTTGTAGTGTGAAGAGTTTCAGTCTCTGGTAACCAGAGCTGAATTGTGATGTCATAATGCCTCATTCCACCAATGCCTAAGAGCCAACTATATCAGTGATGTCACAATGGCTTGATTGTCCTATACTTGACTCATTTTTATTACATACGAGGGGGTGCTGAAAAGTTCTCAACCCAACCAACTTCCTAGATTCTGAGCGTTATTTTGCCACTGGAGCTGAAAAGAGTGTTATCTTATTTCCTTAAGTGCCAATTTGCAGAAACAAAATTCTATGTTTTGACATTGTTTCAGATCATTGACTGAACCATATCTACGTCATTCTCTTCTTGGTTGGGCTGAGAACCTTTCAGCACCTCCTCGTAGCCACATTCCAGAGGTGAGATTATGATGTCATAATGCCTCATTCCACCAATAAGAGCCAACCTCATCAGTGATGCCACAAGGGCTTGATTGACCTATACTTGGCTCACTGTTATTACATACGATGGGGTGCTGAAAAGTTCTCAGCCCATCCAACCAACTTCCTAAATTCTGAGTGTTATTTTTCCACCGCAGCTGAAAAGAGTGTTATCTTATTTCATTAAGTGCCAATTTGCAGAAACAAAATTCTATGTTTTGACATTGTTTCAGATCATCGATTAAACCATATTCATGCCATTCTCTTTTTGGTTTTTCGCTCCGTAAGACGCACTTTTTCCCCCCCAAAAAAGTGGGCGGAAATAAGGGTGCATCTTATGAAGCGAATATACAAAAAAAAAAAAACAAACACCAAAAATCCCGGCAGTACCTTTAAATGTTGGAGGTCAATGGATGGCTGCCTGCTGCTTGTCGGGGCCCGCAGCGCACAAGCGCGCTAATGCCTGGGCCTGGAACCCTAATTGGGTCGGTCGCTGGTGCTTTGCAGGGCTGCTGCCTGCTGATTACAGGCACGTCGGGGCCAGCGGCGCACAAGCGCGTTGCTGTGTGGGCAGGCGCCACTTCTGAATGGCTGCCTCATTAGAACTGAGCAGCCATTCAGAAGTGGCGTCTGCACACGCAGCAGCGTGCTTGTGCGCCGCTGGCCACGAAGTGCCGGTACGCTATTGGGTTTCAAGAAGGGATTAGATGATTTCCTGAAGGAGGGATTGAAGGGTATAGATAGAGGATTACTGTACAGGTCCTGGACCTGATGGGCCGCCGCGTGAGCGGACTGCTGGGCGCGATGGACCTCTGGTCTGACCCAGCAGAGGCATTTCTTATGTTCTTATATAACTATGCCGAATACCTCTCCACAGCTGAAAAGACTATCCACTTGCAGCAGCATCCTAGACAAATGTCACACTCGTTTACCAGCTATTGCTTGAAAACACATCATAACCTGACCAACCAAACTCCTAAATGGCCTTCTACAATAAGGTCAACTACCTTCTCAAATGGGTCACATTACCTTACTCCTAGTCCCAAGTGCCAAAACACTATCTCTCAAATCCTTCAAACTACAGACCTATCGCTAGCATCCCTATATTAACTAAACTCCGAGAAGTGCGTATCTGTAAACAACCTTAAACCTATATTAAAGCATTCTGCCTCCACCCCACAGAGTTCAGGTTTTGCTTACAACATAGCACAGAGCTTCTCCTATTAACATTAGCCACCCAAGTCCAACAAACCTTATACTTGGGACATCAGGCAATCTTACTTGCATTATATCAGATGACTTTGATTCCGTCAACCACAATCTACCGTTAACCAAACTGAATGAAATAGTATTGAGCGCACCATTCAAAGACTTCCTATAAAATAGGAAATATCTCCTCTGGAAAGATGGAACATTCTCCAGAAGCTGGCAATCATTCTGCAGTGTCCCACAAGGATCTCTGCTCTCTCCAATATTATACAACGTCTTTGTGAGTTCCTCGAGTCGCATAAAATTCAACAACAACGAATGCCTTCTAGCTTATGCAGATGACATTCTCCTCATTCCGATCAAATGCAAACACACATGATATCGCTCAACAAGTAGCATAGATAAACCACATACTTGGGCGGCACTCAACAAACTCAAAATTAAACACAATGAAAACCAAAGTCCTATGGTTTCACAGTGACTCACAAAATAGTCCCTACAACTATCACATTATCCTCAGGAAACTCTCAAAAAATAGATCAAACCTCTAAGGTACTCGGAGCATGAGCCCCATGTTTCAAACATATGAGACAACTAAGACTTATTAGACCCCTCTTCCATGAACATCACTTTGTCATCCTGACACAAATGCTCGTCTATCCCAGTTTGACTGCTGTAACTTTCTATATGCTGGCATTAACTCTACCCTCATGCACAAAATACAACTAATACAAAATATAGCATTAAGGCTAATATGAATACATCTCATCTTATTACAGCAGACTATCATTTTCAAACTAGCATATGTATTGTTTCACATCCTATATGCGAACTCTGCTGAACCACTCATAAACCTTTTCTCCAACTCCTTGTCAACATCAACCAGGAAACTTAAAACTCTTCAACTGATCCTTCCCTCTCCCCAAGGGTGTAAAGTACAAGTGTATATTTAACTCTGTGCTCACCTAAATAGGCACCGAGACCTGGAAAAACCTCACAACAATCATCAAATAGAACCGACCTATCCCAGATTTTGAAAGAAACTGAAAGCTTTCCTTTTTGAGAACATATACTCAACACTTAACAAGTATGTCCACATAAAGCTACCTGCACACCATGTTTCCCTTCAGTCTCCAAGCAAAAACTCCAAAGAGTAGCAACATTCCATGCTACCGATCCAGGGCAAGCAGTGGCTTCCCCCTTGTCTGTCTCGGTAGCAGACTATGGACTTTTCCTTATCCGCTCTTACCACAACCTCTGGCAATGCCTTCCAAAGCTTAACTATTCTCTGAGTGAAAAAAAGATTTCCTCCTATTGGTTTTAAAAGTATTTCCCTGCAACTCCATCGAGTGTCCCCTAGTCTTTGTAATTTTTTGATGGAGTGAAAAGTCGATCCAATTGTATCCGTTCTACTCCACTCAGGATTTTGTAGACTTCAATCATATCTCCCATCAGCAAGACAGAATGGTGACAGTGGGGAGACAATGTTTCCACTCCTTTGAATAAACAAAATGCCCTAATTGTTGTAGATGTTGTGGCGTTGCCGGTGCCGGCTTTAACGATGGCCCCCGGTCAACGTGCAGAAAAGACCGCGCTGGACGTGCCTCCAGAAGATGCTGGAAGTCCTGCTGGTTCTTAGTCAGAAGAAAGAACAAATTGTCAGGAACAATAAAGTTTCTTATTAACTTGAGTCTCACTTTATTGAGTGCATAACCCCTTAGACAGGGGTTAGCCCATTAATTCCACAAATAAAAAAAAACATGCAGTGGGTGGGGGAGGGGAATAGCCGAATCCACCTTTAAATAAGCTTGCCACAATTGGCCTCACAATCCCACCCAAGGATCTTGTGTGGATTCTCCCCAATTCTACTACCCCTTTACACAGTCCACAATCCAGTCCCCAACAAGCAGCAAAAAAGGCAAAAAGTAAAAATTGCCAAGCAAAACTATACTTTAATTTAATGTCCCAGAAATCAGACACTCTTGCAGCTGAGGGCACAGCACGGTTCACTTGTCCTCCTAGCCTGTGCTTGCAGACAGTCCCAAAACCAAAATATCAAAATCCAAACATAGAAAAAAAAAAGGTTAAGCAATCACACTTAGCTTTCATCCATGTAGGACACTTCTGGTTCCATGGCAGTGTTCAGAAACTCCATGGGCTCTGGGTTGGCTGGCTGGCTGGCTTCAGGAACAGGGGCTGCATCCACCATCTCAATGTCCTGACTTTTCTGAGACTCAGGAGGCCAGTCCTGAGAACCTCCTTCCTGGGCTGTCCCAGGGTAGACTAACTTAGTCTTCCTTAATTCTGCTTCTAAAGCATTGAGGTGACCACGCCCTGTCCTGAAAGGGGGAAGGGCAGCCTGTTGCTTTTGCTGGGTTTTCTTCTGAGCTTTAATCAGATCCAGCAGCTGTGAACTACCTGTGCTTGTGATTTGGTTCTTAGGCTGTTCCTTTGCATAAGGCACCTCCCTCTGCTCCAGGCTGTTCTCCCATATATTCTCTCCTCCCCAGGGCTCTGTAGCATGGGGTTTGAATTGGAATTCAGAACCTTTCTTCCTATTTGTGTCAAACCTGTTACATTGGTTAGCTCTATTCAAGGTAAGCCTAGGGTTAGGAGGAGACTTCCCTGGAACAAGCCGAGCTTTAGGGCTAGGGTTGTGACAATGTGAACATCAAAAGCTGGGCACCTGAATCATTTGAAGATCTTAATAGAAACTTCAATACAGTAAGTTTTAATATATATTTTCAATCACTCTTCACGTATCTTGACACTTGGAACTTGGAACAACCTCCCGACTTACATCAGGGTGGAAACATTCTACAACAGACTCTGAAAAAAAATTAAAAACTATCTTTATTGAAAGCATCCACACCCGAGACAACTAACTCAAAATACCTAATGTCACTAAATCCCACACTCTACTCAAGTGCTACACCAGTATAGTAATAGAACCTCCATTCTCTCTTCCCTATTTCTCCATTCATAACTCTACCCTCCTCAAACTGCTATAATGTGGTCCTTAAATTGTAAGTCACCTTGAACCTGTTAGGCATAGCATGACTCAGAAATTCCAGATTATATTAAACTAGGGCAAATTATCAGCCAGGCAGAATTGGCCCCTAAATATATAACTGACCTCTTCACCTTCTCAACCAATAGACATAAGAGAAGCGCACACCTGAGGTTCGTTGTGGTTAGAAGATGTAAATTTAAAAGACACCATCAACATCTTCTCTCTTATCAAGCAGCCTTATGGGGCAAAGACCTGGAAAAACTAATTATACACGCAAATAACTATGGTGAATTTAGGAAACACCTAAAAATATACCTGTTCTTGAAGTACGTAGGTAGCGGATCTGCACAATCTCTCCCATAACAACTGATCTCTTAAACTGTTAGCTGCTAATCTTCAACTATGTAAGTTCTACTCAATTTGTAGCAGCTCTCTAATCATTGTAAACCACTTAGGCATGATAAAGAAGGGAATCACGAGTAGATCGAAGGAAGTCATAATGCCGCTTTATAGAGTAATGGTCAGACCACACTTGGAATACTGTGTCCAACACTGGTCTCCATACCTGAAGAAGGATATAACACTGCTGGAGAGGGTGCAGAGATGAGCGACGAAGCGAGTAAAAGGTATGGAGAACTTGAGCTACAAAGATCGCCTCAGAAAACTGGGATTATTCACCCTTGAGAAGAGAAGACTGAGAGGGGATCTAATAGAGACTTTTAAAATACTAAAAGGAATCGATAAAATGGAGCAAGCTCACTCACTAGCAGGGGGGAAGGATGGTGAGCAAGTAACAATGTTATTCACATTGTCAAATGTGACTCGGACAAGAGGTCATGGACTGAAGCTGAGAGGGGACACGACCAGGACAAATGTCAGAAAGTTCTGCTTCGCGCAGCGAGTGGTGAACACCTGGAACTCTCTCTCGGAAGAAGTGGTGGAGGAAACCACCATTCTAGGATTTAAGGAAAAATTGAACGTACATCTTCTTGCAGAACACATTGAGGGATACGAGTGACTAAGGTATTCTCCGGGGTACGCCTGGCTGAGCCTTCGCGTGTGCAGATCACCGGACTAGATGGACCCCAGGTCTGCTCTGGTGCAGGCATTTCTTATGTTCTTAGAACTTCACGGTACTGCGATATATAAACTTTTATTATTATTATTATGTATATGTGTGAAATGGATGGGAGTCAGCAGGAATCAAAGGGAAAATGGCTGACTGAGAACTATTCAAGGGGGACCCTAGTAAATAAATAAACAAACGCAATCTTTCAACAACACTGTTCCTTTGGATTACAAAGGCAGCTGTTCAATGACCCTCTCCTGAGACAAAGATCAATAATCAGATACTTCCAGTTAAAATGGAAACTAAGATCACAGGCTTTCCTTTTGCTTCCAACCTCTCGTTTCATTCTTGTATATTTTCAGCGGTTGCAAAACAAACCTCTTCTTTTTTTCCAATTGCAAAATATTCGGAACCCAAACTCTTATCGGTTAGATTTACCCCCCTCTTTTACTAAGGTGCATTATCGAATTAGCGCACGCTAAACGCTAACGCGTCCATAGGCTAACATGCACGTGTTAGCGTTTAGTGCGTGCTAATCGGTTGGCGTACCTTAGTGAAAGAGGGCCTTAGTCACAGTAAAACAATCAGTTGTGACCACTCAAAATTGATTGTGGCAACACACGTATATTTCAGCCTACAAGAAACAGAGTCGTTGCCTCCAGTGTGTAAAAAGTATACAGCAGCTCAACTTTGCTCAGCCTAGAACTGTACAATCAGTGGCGCAGAGAGGATGAGAGACGCTCGGGGTGGTGGCCCCTCTCCCTCATTTCCACCCCTCCTGCTCCTTCCCCGATCACACCTACCATGTGCCCCCCCTTCCCTTCCCCTGTACCTCTAGTTGAAGTTGTTGCTCTTGGCGGTCAACACCGTGCTCCTTCCGACCCAGTTGGCTCTCCCTCTGATGTCACTTCCTACGCTTGGCACCTGGTCCTCCTGCCAATAGACATTCAGGATGGGGCTTCGGGGGTCCCACCAGGAGGGATTGGGCATCCATCCTGCCGGCTGACTTTGCAGGGGGGAGGGGCTGCTAAACGAATCGCAGCAGGGAGATTCCCTTGCTGTGATCGGCTCAGCGGCTGCGTCTATTTGAAATGTAGACCAGCATTTTGCTGGCCTACATTCCAGGCACTTATCGTGGCCCTAGGAAGACACCTAGGGCTGCCCTAGCTTGCCTAAGGCCACTTCTGGGTAAAAAACACACCCAAGCCTAGCCTTGGGCAAGCTTAAGCGGCCCTCCGTGTCTCCTTAGGCTCGTGAAAACGCCTACAGCATAGGCGACCTTCCTTGAGGTGTTTTAAAAAAAAATGTAAACATGTGTCCCGATTGGCTGGTTAGACAGCAGTAGGATGCTTTCTGCTGCTTACAATCAGGACTCCGTTTATAGAATTTGGCTCTTAAAGCATAACCGTTTACCATCCTTTATCGAAAGTTGGAATATCTTGGATATACTGTATACTGTACTCATTCTTAACCTTGTAACACACCTATGTGCTATATTTCCATATTATGTTGAGATTGTTAACTCTCTAATTATCTGGTGTCAGGTCAAAACCGCGGAAAACAAAGGCGCGCGCCGACAACTGAGCACAGCGCGGAGGCGCACGCCGAAGAAAATAACTGTTTTTAGGGGCTTTGACGGGGGTGGGTGGGGGGAACCCCCACTTTACTTTATACAGATTGCGCCGCGTTGTGGGGGCGTTGTGGGGGGGGGTTTGGGGGGTTGTAACCCCCCACATTTTACTGAAAACTTTACTAAAAACAGGAAAAAAGTGAAGTTTACAGTATAATGATGGGGTTACAACCTTCCAAACCACCCACAATGCTGCCGCGATCTGTATTAAGTAAAGTGGGGGGGCTCCCCAACAAAACCCCCCGTCGGATCCCCTAAAAACTGTCATTTTCTTCGGCGCACGCCTCCGTCTTGCGCTCAGTTGTCGGCGCGCGCCTTTGTCTTCCGCGGTTTTGTCTATGAACCAATTATCTTATAGCTGTTGAGTATTGTTACAAAAGTGCACCCATTTGTCATTATTGTTATTTTTATATTTTTGGTTGTATTTATTTTGAAAATTTAATTAAAAAAAAAAAAAAATATATATATATATATATAAATCAGTTCTACCTTTATGTGGTTTTTTTAGAGTGATCAGTGCTGAATATCACGCTTAACTGGTTATGCTTTTGCCATCTCCCCTCATATACTGGAGGTTCAATGCCAGAACCTGGACATTGATAGTAATGACACAAAACTCTACAGAAGTAGAACTTAATTATGAAGAGCAGAAACGGTGCTTAACTGGCAGCCCCGGCAGTGAAACTGATGCCAGATGGACTTAGAAACATAGAAATAGACGGCAGATAAGGGCCCACGGCCCATCCAGTCTGCCCACCTTAATGTCCCTCCCCTACCTTTGCCCTGTGAATAGATCCCATGTGCCGATCCCATTTGGCCTTAAAATCAGGCACGCTGCTGGCCTCAATCACCTGTAGTGGAAGACTATTCCAGCGATCAACCACTCTTTCAGTGAAAAAGAATTTCCTGGTGTCACCTCGTAGTTTCCCGCCCCTGATTTTCAACGGATGCCCTCTTGTTGTCGTGGGACCCTTGAAAAAGAAGATATCTTCCTCCGCCTCGATGCGGCCCATAAGATACTTGAACGTCTCGATCATGTCTCCCCTCTCTCTGCGCTCCTCGAGCGAGTATAGCTGTAATTTGTCAAGCCGTTTTTCATATGGTAGATCCTTGAGTCCCGAGACCATCCGGGTGGCCATTCTTTGCACCGACTCCAGTCTCAGCACATCCTTGCGATAATGCGGCCTCCAGAATTGCACACAGTATTCCAGGTGGGGCCTCACCATGGATCTATACGGTCTGGGTCCAGTATGTGGCAAGATAGATCGGGATAGGCTGGAGTTAGCTTGGACGATGACTCCAGTGGTGAGGCAGCGAGGCCGATGCCAGGCGGACTTCTACGACCTGTGTCTCATGTACAGCAATATGGATCAGAAGCAAGAATTTACATTTTTATCACATTCATATAGTTGGAGTACAGGTCTTGCCTATCTCAGGGGAGAGGAGAAAAAACATAGTGGAACTTAGGAAGTTAAATGAGTCATTACTGGATTGTTGGTTTAACATTGCCTCAAAAATGAATACATCTGTTGGGCAGACTGGATGAACCACATACGTACCGTAGGTCTTTATCTACTGTCATCTATTATGTTACTATGGGGTTTATTTTCAAAAAAGAAAAATGTCCAAAAAGCAGCATAAACCGGCACTTGGACATTTTAATCATCATAAAGTCCAGGTGTCGATTTTCGAAACTGACTTTTTAGACGTCATAGTAACATATAGTAACATAGTAGATGATGGCAGATAAAGACCCGAATGGTCCATCCAGTCTGCCCAACCTGATTCAATTTAAATTTTTAAATTTTTTCTTCTTAGCCGGTCATTTCCCTCCAGCATATCTAAATTGTAAGGGTGAGTATTATAGGCATGTTCTGGGTGGGTCTAGGGAGGCCTTAGGATTTGAACATCTTTCAGAGATAATCAAACCTATATGAAGATGTCCACATTGTCATGTAGATGTTCGGAGTTAGACCTGTTTGAAAGCATTTAAGGGCTAAGGTCCCTAAACCGACCAGATGACCACTGCATGTATGAAGACATGCCCCCTACATTCCCCCAATAGTCATTGACCCCCCAACCCCCACCCCCAAAGATGTGAAAGAAGCAGTACATACCAGCCTCTATAACAACTGTTGATGGGTGGTGTAGTGAACCATAGAGAGGGGGATCTTGGCCCATATGACACCCTACATAATACATTTATGGTAAAAAGTGTGAGCCCACCTAAACCCACCCAAAATCTACCGTACTACCCTATAGGCGACACCTGCAGCCATAGGGGCTATTGGGATGGTAGACAGGTAGGTATTTGGGGGGATTTTTGGAGGACCCACCATACGCTATAAGGGAATTATGTTAAAATGTGTACCTGGCACCCTTTATGCGAAGTTCACAGGAGTGCCCCCCAAGGTGCCGCACTGCTCTGTTGGCATGTCTGTGTGCGGCTTGCCCATTAAGGTGCCCTTCCCACTTCCAAAGGGACTTGTTTTGGACATTTTGAATTTGGATGTTTTGATTTTCAAAAAAATGGCCCCAAAAGATAGACGCTCTAAGGGCCAGAACGTCTAGACGAGCCATTTTCGGCAAAAAAAGAAGGACATTTTGTGGTTTTGAAAATGGTCATTTTCCCGACCCGACTTTTTGATGTCCTTGCGGAAACCTCCAAAGTCAGACTCAGGGCTCCTTTTACTAAGCTGCGTTAGGGCTTTAATGCGCAGAATAGTGCACGCTAACGCCGGCATTGAGCTGGTGTTAGTTCTAGTGGCTTAGCGCAGGGTTAGCGGGCGCTAATCTGCTGCGTGTGCTAAAAACGCTATTGACGTCCTATTGAAAATGCCCCTTATGCATGTTATGTGCTAAATATTGGACTCCTCGGTCACTACCAGAAAAAGTGCCAGTGTTATCATCAAGTTTGCAGATGGCACAAAGCTATGCCGGGCAATCAGGTCGCAAAAAGACAGCGAGGAACTCCAGAGAGATTTGAAGCAACTTGAGAGATGGGCAGAAAATTGGCAGATGAGTTTTAATGTAGAAAAATGCAAAGTGATGCACCTGGGCAGCAAAAACAAGGAGCATGAGTATAAACTGTTAGGTATAACATTGGGGAAGAGCGAACAAGAAAAAGAACTGGGGGTAAACATAGAAACATAGAAACATAGAAGATGATGGCAGAAAAGGGCTACAGCCCATCAAGTCTGCCCACTCTGCTTACCCACCCCCTGTCTATGCCCTAATGACCCAATTTCCTTATCTTGACCCTCGTAGGGATCCCACATGGGTATCCCATTTATTCTTAAAGTCTGGCACGCTGTCTGCCTCGATCACCTGCACTGGAAGCTTGTTCCAATGATCAACCACTCTCTCTGATAGACAGGACCCTGAAGCCGTCGGCTCAATGCGCAGCGGCGGCAAAGAAAGCTAACAGGATGTTAGGCATGATAAAGAAGGGAATCACGAGTAGATTCCCTTCTTTATCAAGGGAGGTCATAGAGCGATGGTCAGACCACACTTGGAATACTGTGTCCAACACTGGTCTCCATACCTGAAGAAGGATATAACACTGCTGGAGAAGGTGCAGAGGCGAGTGACGAAGCTAGTAAAAGGTACGGAGAACTTGAGCTACAAGGATCGCCTCAGAAAACTGGGATTATTCACCCTTGAGAAGAGAAGACAGAGGGGAATCTGATAGAGACTTTTAAATTGCTAAAAGGAATCGACAAAATGAAGCAAGCTCGCTCACCGACAAGGGGAAAGGATAGAGAGCAAGAAACGGCGTTATTCACATTGGCAAATGTGACCCAGACTCGGACCAGAGGTCATGGACTGAAACTGAGAGGGGACACAGCCAGGACAAATGTCAGAAAGTTCTGCTTCACACAGCGAGTGGTGAACATCTGGAACTCTCTCCCAGAAGAGATGATGGAGGAAACCACCATTCTAGGATTTAAGGAAAAATTGGACGCACATCTTCTTGCGGGACACATTGAGGGATACGAGTGACTAAGGTATTCGCCAGGGTACGCCTGGCTGAGCCTCCGCGTGTGCGGATCACCGGACTGGATGGACCCCAGGTCTGATCCGGTGCAGGCATTTCTTATGTTCTTATGTCATGGAATGGATTCAAGGAACCAGGATGCAGGAAAAGGAGTTGTAAAAGCATACCAATGAAAGGAGATATATTTGAATGCCCTGGCTCGTGGAAGAATGATTGCTTTCTTTTCATGTCTGAACAATGCAGCAAGATAATTTCTATAACGTAAGCATTGCCCTATGGTTTAATAATATTGTATGAATTATAGTGGTAAGTAATAAACAACATCTGATATGCACACTCATTTTGACATTTCTTATCTCTGATGCTTAACGTGTGCATGAAATTTTCAAACCCTAGGAGGCCAAGGCTTTGCTATTCTAATACCTTCATCAAAATTTGTAATTAGTCTTACAGTATTTTCCGCCTTCGATGTAAATTTCTCTCCACGCTGTCTGGAAATGTTGGCTGAACAGAAACAAAGTTTAAAAAAAAAAACCCCAAAACCCAGTTTTAGAGATAAATTGTACCTAATCAAAGGTCTAATTCCTGAATTATTGTTTGGTTAATGCGGGGCAAGAAGTATAGAGCCAAAGCCCAGTTTAGAGATTTTTCACTCCTGGTGTCGCTGATGCAAAATGAAATAGGGAAGATTAACAAGAGGAAATAAAGGGGATTAAATGTACCTTGAAGCACGGTACGGCGCATCTCATTCCAACTCCCAAGAAAGTACTTAAACATGACAGAAAGTGGTGACGCCTTAGACTGTAGCGAAATAGAGGGACGATAGAAGGACGCTGTCTGGTACGAGAAAAGTCACCTGTGACAGAAAACAAAAAAAATCAAACCCTGCAACTACTTTGTGACTTTCAGCTCAGTTCGACATAGTTTGTTAGCATATGGAAGAGCAGAGAAATACATGAATGGCTCAGCTGAAGTTGATAGGATTCTCCTATCCTATTTGTCGGTGTATGGTACACCGACAAATCCGTGCAGGACTATTGCGCTCCAACAAATGCGCCCCGACAATTGCACGCATGGACAAAGTGCACGCATGACAATTGTGGGCCGTCAATTGCGCCCCGTGACTGAAATGTGCCATAAGTGGTTATCTGGAAGACCCTAGACTCCTCAGACCCCATCCCTTGGCTCTTTCGTTATGTGGCTGTGGCTGTGGCTCTTATCTTGCTTCAGTGGGATAGCGGCAGTGATTCTTACAGCTGCCTGCCGCTCACCCAGAAGCCTCTCTTCTGCCGCGTCCTGCCCTCTGTCAGAACTTCCTGTTTCTGCCCGGGTAGGATGCAACAGAGGAGAGGCTTCCGGGTTAGCGGCAGGCAGCTGTAGGAACTGCAACTGATCAGTTGAAGAAAGAAAGAGCATAATATTTGTGAGTGGGGTTGGGGGGCAGGAAGGAAATATGTTGAGGGAGGGATGAGAGTGGTGATAGGAGAAAAGGTGGAGGGTAAGGAAAGATGATTCATGGGGAGAGAGGGAGATATGAATATGGGGCGGAAGGGAAGGAGAGGTGGTTCATGGGGAGAGAGGGAGATATGAATTTAGGGGCAGAAGGGAAAGAGAGATGGTTCATGGGGAGAGAGGGAGATATGAATATAGGGACAGAAGGGAAAGAGATGGTTCATGGGGAGAGAGGGAGATATGACTATAGGGGTGGAGGGGAAGGAAAGGGCTCATGAGGAGATAGGGAGATATGAATATAGGGGTGGAGGGGAAGGAGATATGGTGTATGGGGAGAGAGGGAGATATGAATTATAGGGGTAGAGGGGAAGGAGAGATGGTGTATGGGGAGAGAGGGAGATATGAATATAGGGATGGAGGGGAAGGAGATGGTTCATAGGGAGATGGGGATATATGAATTATAGGGGTGGAGAGGAAGGAGAGATGATTCATGGGGAGAGAGGGAGAGATGAATATAGGGGTGGAAGGGAAGGAGTGATGGTTCATAAGGAGAGAGGGAAAATGGACATGAAACAACTCTGTGGAAATAGTGTCATGGGTCTCATTAAATTGTTTTTCTTTATTTTCTGTAAGTACTTGGATGTTTTGTTTGTGTGGTAAGTCCCATTTTCTACCCATTGTGTCTCTTTGAAAATCTTGGGTCAAGAATTTAGAATAAAATGGCCCTTTGCTTTAAAAAGGCTGCTGACCCCTGGCTTAGCCAATCATTGTCCCAACACGGATGTTTGAAAATTGCTCTTTAAAGTCATATATGGCACAATGCAAGATAACACCTTAATTCAAAATCAGCCTTTTTTAAAATGCAGATTTAAATATCCACAGGCACCTTTTCGGGTAACTGTTCTATTTCAAATTTTCTCTTTGTGAAAAGCTGTAAAAATCTACTTCTGTAGTCCTGTGAAGTGCCATGATGTATGAGGTCGGATAAAATGTTATTCCAAAGCCATAAGCAAATTACGGTATATCAGGCCTGCTGCAAGTTTGATGCTACGTGCATTTGAGTTATGCAGAAAAAAACTACAGAATATGAAGCGCAAGGAATTAATTCTTAAAATTAGATTGCAAATTGAATTTAGAGAAATCAACATAGGTAGACATTGGTATGCTCACTTACCAGAGGAGATGTGTGTAAATCTCATCCGTTGACTGATATTAGCCTGCCTCATCTTTTGCGAAAACAGGTCACCATGTAAATTACATGATCAATCTTTATTCAGGACAAATTAGGAAACTGCAAAAAACCAATCCATTATCGCCCCTGCCCTCAGCATGGGACACTCTGTTATTACTGGGTCTCCATTACACAACAGCTGTATCTTAGCATCTATCAAGATTACTGCCACCCCTTGGAATGATGTCTGCTAAGTCTGTGTCCTAGAAAATGGTGTTAATGAGGACGCAGGGAGGGGGGGGGGGGAGGGTTCCGCTGTTATGCTATATAAATCATAAGAGTGCAACATTTAGCAGTGCCAAAGAATTAAACTTCTCTTTTCCGTCATTGGGTTTTAAATTGCTCTCTTCAAGTTGCTGCTTTTTCTATCTGTTCCTGGATAGGACACGTAGACTGGTTACACTAAAGGACACAGCCCTCCTTCTACAAATGTGCATGTTGGCAGTCAGTCACAGAAAAACGCCTTGCCAGAGGTTGTGGTAAGAACGGATAGCATAGCTGGTTTTAAGAAAGGTTTGGACAAGTTCCTGGAGGAAAAGTCCATAGTCTGTTATTGAGAAAAACATGGGGGAAGCCACTGCTTGCCCTGGATCGGTAGCATGGAATGTTGCTACTCTTTGGGATTCTAGAATCTTGTTACTCTCTGGGATTCCGGAATCTTGCTATTCTTTGAGATTCTGTATGGAATGTTGCTACTCCTTGGGGTTCGGGAATCTTTTGTTCCTCTTTGGGATTTTGGAATCTTGTTATTCCTTAGGATTCTGTATGGAATGTCGCTACTCCTTGGGTTTTGGCCAGGTACTAGTGAGCTGGATTGGCCACCGTGAGAACGGGCTACTGGGCTTGATGGACCATTGGTCCGACCCAGTATGGCTATTCTTATGGTCTTTGGGAGACAGCTACTGCAGGGCCTTTGCCGTGACCAGTGCATGGACTCCTATAGATGGCTGCCATTTATCAGCAGAGTTGGCCTGATGCTAGCAGCGTTGAAATATTGCACTAGGGGCCAGATTCTGTAAATGACGCCTACAGCGGGCGGCGGCTATGAAAACTGTGCCGTTCACGTGACAATCATACGTGGGCATCTTAACAGAATCGCGGCTGCAGAAAAACTTTGGCGCTGGTAATGTAAGACAGGCTTTTAAAGGTCTACATTTCCGGTGCTTGAGTTTGACAGAGAATCATGGCTAATGGCGCCTAAGGTCATTTCCGTCCCTAACCGCACCGATTTTGACTTTAGGCACCATGCTTAGACGCAATTCCGGCGTCTATCTTTAAAGGCACCGCCTGGCACCTAAATTTTTAACGAGGCTTTAGTAAGTTTTTAACGTACAGTCAATTACTGCACTGATTAAAATTAATTAAAGCAATTAAGTTAGGCAGCAGTAGGGCGCCTTCCACCGCCTAACTTACGGCGCTGTTTCTAGAATGCGGACCAAGGTGTTCAGGTACAAGGGGAGGATTATAAAACTTGTGCTCACAAATGCACGCTGGGAAAAAAAAAATCAGCTCTAAGCGCAATTCTATAAAGAATGCACGCACTCTACAGAATCATGATTAGCGCCAATTCCTGAGTCCAAGTTTGGGCGTCAGACTTACATCTGCTGAAACCTGGTAAATGCTGGCACCCGAGTTAGTGCACTGAAACAGTATGCTGTAAGAACACATGTAACGTTTCGGAATATTCCGACATATCCGTGCCCCTTCCATAGTCACCCCCCCCTTTTTGAGTCATGCACTATTAGAGTTATAGAATAGAACACAGCCAGATGGAAGTGCAAATTTTAATGGATGCTAATTAACCCCCCCACCCCCCCACCCCCCACCTTTTACAAAAGCTTAGCGCGGTTTTTAGTGCCAGCTGCGGCGGTAACAGATTCGACGCTCATAGAATTCCCATGAGCGCAGGAGCTATTACCGCCGCGTCTGGCGCTAAAAAACACGCGACGCTTTTATAAAAGGGGAGGGTAATGTCATTAATTGGTTCGTTAGCCAATCTGTGCGCGCATCTCGGTCTTGATGCCCAAATCTAGAATGCAGGGAATACAGGGCAATTCTATAACTGAGCATCCACATTCACGCACCCACAAATGTACAGTGTCAATGCTTTCATTAATAAGGGTACTACTATGCATTCAAGTTCTAGCACTGTTCCTAAGCTCTATTCTCTAAAGGTGCATAGCACATAAATGCAAGGGGATATACACATGGGAGGAGCATGGATGGATAATGGGCAGGGCTTCCAAATATGTCTGTCAATTACAGCAGTTTTTAAATTACGCCTAGGTATAAGACATAAGAATAGCGTTACTAGGTTAGACCAATGGTCCATCATTCCCAGTAGCTCGTTCTCACGTGGCCAATCCAGGTCCCTAGTTCCTGATCAAAACCCACAGAGTGGTATCATTCTATGCTACCAATACAGGGCAAGCAGTGGTTTTCCCCCTGTCTTTCTCAATAACAGACTATGAACTTTTCCTCCAGGAACTTGTCCAAACCTTTCTTAAAACCAGCTGCGCTATCCGCTCTTACCACATCCTCTGGCAACGCATTCCAGAGCTTAATTATTCTCTGAGTGAAAAAAATTTCCTCCTATTGGTGTTAAAAGTATTTCCCCATAACTTCGAGTGTCCCCTAGTCTTCGTAATTTTTGATGGAGTGAAAAATTGCACTGGGGAAGCAAAAAAGGTACAGGGGAATGCAAGGGGTGTGTGCGCATGGCAAGGAGAGGAGCGGGGGGGAGGAGAGGAGGAGGAGTGCTGCACCCTTAGGAGGGACTGCCCCCCCCCGAGCCCCCTTACTATGTCACTGTCCAGTTCCCATCAAACTATTAACCAGAGAAAAACAAGCTGCTTCTCCCTACTCCAAACTGCTCACGCCAACTGCAGTTCTGACTCCTTCTACCCCAGTGGTCTCAAACTCGCGGCCCGGGGGCCACATGCAGCCCGCCAGGTACTAATTTGCGGCCTGTAGCCTGTACTAGTACTGTCTGTACTAGTGCTGCCCACTCTTTGCAACATCCTCCGGCTTCCCCCCTGGCCTCCCGTTCTTACCTTCAAATAATTACCGCAGCCTGCAGAGGATTGCCAGTGCTGTAGCGATCCTTGCAGGCTGCATTCGTCCTCAGCAGCATGTTCCCTCTGCCGCGATCCTGCCCCTGATGTCAGAGGAGGGGCGGGACTGTGGCAGAGGGAATGTGCTGCGGAAGCCGATGGCAGCCTGCAAGGAACACCACAGCACCAGCGATCCTCTCTGCAGGCTGTGGTAATTAGCTGAAACTAAGACCGGGAGGCCAGGGGGGAAGCTGGAGGATGCTGCAAAGAAGGGGGGGAAGATTTATAAACTATAAAGAGTTTTACCTCATGCAAAATTGTCATTTCTTTAATATGACATGAACTATTTTTTCTGCGGCCCTCCAAGTACCTTCAAATCCAAAATATGGCCCTGCAAAGGCTTTGAGTTTGAGACCACTGCTCTACACTGTTCTCAGGCTGAGGCTGAAAAAACCCCCCACCCCTCTGAATATTTGAAAAGAGCTCATAGTATGTCTTTGCTCTTGCAGTGGGAGGAGTCCCCACAGTGTGCATGATCAGCCTCCCTGTTGTCATGACAACAGAATCAAAGCAGCTCCCTGCACCTAGAAACCTCGGAAAGATTCAATGAACAGAGGACTCCTCCCCTCCTCCAGACGTCCTGATTTCCCCGGAGACACCCTCATTTTTGAGGACATGTCCGGGCACTTTGTCCGGGTTTTGAAAAGCTTCCTGTCAAAATCGTGTCGGGAAGGGGCATCCGCGCATGCAATGAATGCAGTGACATCACGCGCGTGCCAATTGCATCACATCTGTGCATGCGTGGATGTCGTCTGGGGGCAGGGTTGGGGGGGGGCGGAACGGACCATGACACAGGCGGAACTTGGCAGAACTGGGCGGGCCTGGGGGCAGGGCCATGGGTCCAGATTTCCCTTCAGGAAAATCTGGCAACCCTACAATAAGAAGTTCAAAAATAGGTCTGTAAGGAGTATAGCCCCCTGCCAAGATTTGATGTGTGCATCACAGAGCTTGATTTGACCATACCTAAAGCACAGGCTGCAGCCGTCAGCCTGAACTCATTGGCCAGAAATGCAGACCACGGCCCTGAACCTAACAATGTATGCCGAGCAATCAGAACCTGCCGTGACTCAGTCAACATGATAAAAAGAGGAATCTCTAGTCTGTTCTTATCCAGAGAGTTATTACGCCATGAATAGATCACAATATGAGGCCATGGGGGGAGGGGGACCCCTCAGCCCAGGTCTATCACTTCCTTCTCTGAATTGCAATCGGGTCCAACCACCATCGAGAGGATGAAAACAATAATGATTTTGTCAGGGCAGGTATTTTAAGAGCTGTGATCACACAGGATATCTACTTGTTTTGGTTTTTTTTAATCAGAATTTAAAGTGGGTGTTTAAATGAAGGGCATTGTGTTTGCTTAAGTTGTCATGGGTATAAGGATCTGTATAGAAGCACTGGAATCTTTACTTCTGTATATTATTATTCTGACTTTCTTTATAAATAAATCTTTATCTTAGTCCTCTCCTGGTCTGTCATTTCCATTATCAGTAAATGAAGGGTTTCTACTCAGGAATCTATTTTGGTATTTACAATCTCTGGATTTTTTTTCCTTAACCTTATCTTTATACACCAACTGTGCATCCCTCACGGCTCTAAAAACTTATTTTTTTTTTTCTCAAAGACATTTGAGTACTGCTAACAAAGATGGTACTAGATTAGACATGACTAAGGTCAAGGGAGAATGCATACATTCTTTCCAGACAATATTGAGGAGATACTCTGGCCCACTTAAATCACTTTGAGCCATCAAACTGCTGATATTCAGTGGCAGTAAACCAGGCAGTGCTTCTGAATATCATCTCTGCCTGCCCAAACAAAGGGCAGCACTGGGAAGGAGACGGTGGTTATGTGGGTACAAAAATATTCAGTATCTGGACCCGCATATCTAATCCAGCCAAGTTAGGACAGCTCAAAAGCTATCCTAACTTGGGCTGGGCTAGCTAGAGGGGGTCTCAGAACTGAATACCTGCCAGGACTCACTTAACTTTTTAAAATAGTTTTTTTGAGCCCCTCCGAGCCCTCTCTGACCCCCTGAACTGCATACTCATGGCCACTTCCCCTAAGGATAAGACTGTAATACATTGTCAATTGGAACAGATAGAGAACAGTCGTAGAAGTTTGAACTTGCGTTTCTTGAACTTTGCTCAGGTTCCGAGATATGTCATCTCAGGAACTACTAAAGAAATACATAAGAACTTAAGATTTGCTACTTCTGGGTCAGACCAGTGGTCCATCGTGCCCAGCAGTCCGCTCACGCGGCGACCCTTAGGTCAAAGACCAGTGCCCTACTAGAGTCTAGCCTTACCTGCATATGTTCTGTTCCAGTAGGAACTTATCCAACCTTTTCTTGAATCCCTGAAGGGTGCTTTCCCCTAAAACAGCCTCTGGAAAAGCTTTTCAGATTTCTACCACTCTCTGGGTGAAGAAGAACTTCCTTACGTTTGTACAGAATCTTTTCCCTTCTAACTTTAGCGAGTGCCCTCTCGTTCTGTTTACCGTGGAGAGGGTGAACAATCTCTCTCTCTCTCTACTAAGTCAATTTCCTTCAATATCTTGAATGTTTCAATTAGAGAATCACACGGTGACAAAATTCATCACCGTTCCCGTCCCCGCGGATAACCGCAGGAAATAATCCCATGTCATTTTCTAGTGTGTATTTCAACCTCGGTCCTTCTACACCAGCATTCTTCAAAGCAAAGCTTGCGGGTCAGTGGTTGTGCCCAATTATACTCTGATTCTTCCCTCTCTCCTTAAAGAATGACATGAAGATGGTTTCCCGCGGGGACGGGAATGGTGATGAATTTTGTCACCGTGTCATTCTCTAGTTTCAATCATATCCTCTCTCAGTCTGCTCTTTTCAAGGGAGAAGAGGCCGAATTTCTCTAGCCTGTCATTGATGAGTGAGGTTCGCCAGCTACCTGAATTCAGGCACCCTCCTATTCGTAAGGCATTTTATTTGCCTGTTAAATCTGATAACAGGAGAAATTGCGGAGGTGCAGAAGTGACAACGCCGGACAGTTTGGATATAATTGTTTCTTTGCTAGAGAACTCATATGTTGCTGAGTCGCATAGAGCAACTTTATTAGTGACTCTGGTGTTCCCTCAAGATGTGGATTTGATCGCGAAGCTGTTCTTTCGATATTCACAAGCTTTGCTCATGGGTCATAAGATCTGGATCTTTCCCGATGTGACTAGACAAACCTAATTGCGTACATAAGAACATATGAATTGCCGCTGCTGGGTCAGACCATCGTGCCCAGCAGTCCGCTCACGTGGCGGCCCTCTGGTCAAAGACCAGCGCCCTAACTGAGACCACGTTCTGGTTCAGGTAGGGCTAGTCTCAGTTAGGGCGCTGGTCTTTGACCAGAGGGCCGCCACGTGAGCGGACTGCTGGGCACGATGGTCTGACCCAGCAGCGGCAATTCATATGTTCTTATGTACGCAATTAGGTTTGTCTAGTCACATCGGGAAAGATCCAGATCTTATGACCCATGAGCAAAGCTTGTGAATATCGAAAGAACAGCTTCGCGATCAAATCCACATCTTGAGGGAACACCAGAGTCACTAATAAAGTTGCTCTATGCGACTCAGCAACATATGAGTTCTTTAGCAAAGAAACAATTATATCCAAACTGTCTGGCGTTGTCACTTCTGCACCTCCGCAATTTCTCCTGTTATCAGTTTAACCGCGTAGGAAATTGTTTGTGACCATGCGCCAGGAAGTGCGTCCTTTAGGCGCATCGTCTGTTCTTCGTTATCCTTGTAAATGCATTGTTACTTATTTTAACGCCAGATATGTATATTTTGACCCTGAACATTTAAAAGTTTTTCTGTTATCCACAAAAAGGACAAGGACGCTTGAACCGGGGGTAGAAGATTCAAGCTAATTATGAACAGAGTGAAAGTGAAAGTAGAATGTTAATGCCTTTTCTTATTTTCCTTCATTACTATCTCCACCTGATTTTCGTTTTCCACCCCCACCCCACCCCTACACTTAAAATTCGGGGCTACCTGGGCATATGGATAGATTCCTAATTTTCCTAAGGGCTCCTTTTACTACGGTTTTTAGCGCACACAGGAAATTACCACTACGCTTCTAGAACTAACGCCAGCTCAGTGCTGGCATTAAGGTCTAGCGCGTGCTATTTCGCGCGTTAAAGCCCTAACGCAGCTTAATAAAAGGATCCTTAAGTGATAATGTTTCTCGTTTTTGTTTGGATTGTCTCAATGATCCCTGTTTCTTAATTACAGTATAAGGAATTGAACCTTGTATGGGTCAAGTGGTTATTCCAGGGAGTGGGAGGAGGATTTTGACTCTTGCAGGGAAACCCTGACATTTTTTCTGTTCAAAAATGTCTGTAAGGTGGACTGTAGTTTGGGGGGGGGGGTTAACATTAGTAGCGGGACGACTCAATTCTGACGTGGACGTTCTTTTGAAAATGCCCTTCCATGTCTCTTAAAAATTTGAGAGTACTATGATTACTTCTACTTAGCCTTTCTATAATTCTCCTAGACGTATGCAGAGCTGTATACTATATGCATAAAAGATAGGCCCTGCTCGACAGAGCTTACAATCTGTTCAAGACAGACAATTGAGGGATTAGGCAGTTATTTATTGGGTATGGAAAGGCGAGTAGGAAGTTGCGTTAAATGTAGCCTCGAAAAGATGGGCTTTTAGTCTAATTTTGAATACCACCAGGACAGAGCTTGACATACTGACTCAGGAGGTCTATTCCAGACATACGCTGCAGAAACGAAGTCTGTAGTTGGTAGTGGAGGAGAAGGGTACAGATAGGAGAGACTTACCTGATAAAGGGCGAGATAAAAGAGTCGAGCTAGTGATGAATGCATTTCTACGTCAATAAGAAGAGCATGAACTGGATATGAAGCTGGATAAGGAGCCAATGAAATAGATTGAAGAGAGAGGGGTTATATGAGTGTAGCGACACTGGTGGCAGATCACTTTGTGCAACAGAATTTTGAACATATTGTGGGGGAGAATGACGGTGTAGTGCAGGGTTGTCAAAGTCCCTCCTCGAGGGCCGCAATCCAGTCGGGTTTTCAGGATTTCCCTAATGAATATGCATGAGATCTATTAGCATACAATGAAAGCAGTGCATGCAAATAGATCTCATGCATATTCATTGGGGAAAACCCGACTGGATTGCGGCCCTCGAGGAGGGACTTTGACACCCCTGGTTTAGTGGGAGACCTGTGTGAAGCAAATTGCAGTAATCCAAGCAAGAGATGAAGAGTTTGTGTAAGGGAGTACACTTTTCCCTCCGGATTTGCGGGGGATAGGGGCAGAGCTGGACTGCAAATGGCGAAACACCATGAATATCCGGCTCTGACCCACCCCCGCCTCCCTCCCACCTTCCCGGCCTTACCTGGTGGTTTAGCGGGCTTTCGGGGCAGGAGCAATCTTCCTATGCTCCTGCCCCATACAGATCGCCATTAGGAAATGGCTGCTGTGAGTTCATGTAGTCTCTCGAGACTACGATGGGAACTCCCTACAGCTATTTCCTAATGGCGATCTGCACGGGAAAAGGGCGTAGGCAGTGGCGTACCAAGGGGGGGGGGCGGGAGGGGCGGTCTGCCCCGGGTGCCAGTCCCTGAGGGGGTGCTCCCGGCCTTGCCGTTCAATCCCCCCCACCCTCGAAGGACCGCTCGCCCCACTGACCTTCCTGCACCACCTACGAAGCAGCCCGCAGCAGGATCGCGACGTCAGCGATCCCTGAGCTGCTTGGGCGCTGCTTCCTACACCGTGGTCCCGCCCCTCCTCTGACGTCAGAGGAGGGGCAGGACCGCGGCGCAGGAAACAGCGCCTAAACAGCGCAGGGATCGCTGACGTCGCGATCCTGCTGCGGCTGCTTCATAGGTGGTGCGGGGAGGCCAGGGGGGTGAGCGGTCCTTCGGGGTGGGTCGGGGCATCAGGCCTTCAGGGTGGGGCGGGTGGGCGGGCAGGCAGGCTTTCAAGGGGGAGGGGGGTGACAGGCAGGCAGGCAGGCCTTCAAGGGGGGACAGGCCTTCAAGGGGGGACAGGCAGGCCTTCAAGGGGGGGGGGACAGGCCTTCGGGGGGTGTGCAGACCTTCAAGGGGTGCAGGCCTTCAAGGGGGAGGGACAGGCCTTCAAGGGGGGGACAGGCCTACAAGGGGGTGGGACAGGCCTACAAGGGGGGGACAGACCTTCAAGGGGGGGACAGGCCTTCGGGGGGGACAGGCCTTCGGGGGGTACAGGCCTTCAGGGGAGAGTGCAGGCCTTCGGGGGGGTGCAGGCCATCAAGGGGGGGACAGGCCTTCAAGGGGGGACAGGCAGGCAGGCCTTCAAGGGGGGAATAGACCTACAAGGGAGGGACAGGCCTACAAGGGGGTGGGACAGGCCTACAAAGGGGTGGGACAGGCCTTCGGAGGGGTGCAGGCCTTCGGGGGGGTGCAGACCTTCAAGGGGGTGCAGGCCTTCAAGGGGGGGGGGACAGGCCTTCAAGGGGGGACAGGCATGCAGGCCTTCAAGGGGGGGACAGGCCTACAAGGGGGGGACAGGCCTTCAAGGGGGGGACAGGCATACAAGGGGGTGGGACAGGCCTTCAAGGGGGGTGCAGGCCTTCAAGGGGGGACAGGCAAACCTTTAAGGGGGGACAGGCCTTTGGGGGGGACCCTGGTTTAGAAGTACACGGAGGGAAGGGGGTGTTCAAAGAGACGTGCTTATGCCAAACTTTGGGGGGGGGAAGAAATAATGGGTCTGAAAATAGAGGAGAGGGCGAGAGATGATGGACCATGGGATTTAGGGAGGGAAGAGACAGAAAGGGAGAGAAATTGGACACAAGGGATGGTGTGGAGGAGGGATAGAGATACTGGATAGGAGGATAATTGGGAAAAGAAAGGGAGAGATGGTGGACTCTGGGGTGGTGGGGAAGGAGGGAGAGATGCCAGATGAAAGGTTAGTTAAGAAAAGGTGGATCTGTGGAGGGAGATGAAAAAAAGGAAAGATACCAGACTTCCTGGGGAGGGAAAGGAAATGGAAAGGGAGGACAAAGTTGGCAGATGGATGGTTAGCATGCAGAATGAAGAAAGAAGGAGACCCTGGCAAGCAAGTTATCAGAAGAAAACCAGAGCCTTGGACCAACAAGATTTGAAATATAACCAGACAACAAAAGGTAGAAAAATTAATTTTATTTTCTGTTTTGTGATTATAATATGTCAGATTTGAAATGTGTATCCTGCCAGAGCTGGTGTTGGACTGCAAACGTGAGCTAGGATTTAACAGAGAGAGGAAAAGTCCTTTTTGTTTCTTTATTTTATTTACACCAAAGCGCCAGTGTGGTTAGGAGAAGCCAAAGGGGGTGAAAAAGCTATAAAATCCACCAGGAGTTTTGAAAAAAATCACCCAACTGGGCAGGAAAATCGAATTGAAAAACCAATTCAATAGGCTGAATCGAATCGAAATTTTTTTTCCTGAATCTGACAGCATTAGTTTGCGCTACTGTCTTAGACTTTAGGACCTGGTATTGGGGAGAGATGGCATCCTCAGTACTTTATAATGCAAGTGAAACGAGGATTTGGTCAGACTTTTGAAGGGTCTGCAGAAAAAAAATATTGTATAGGCCGGGGACATGAGACAGCAGGAAATGGGAACTTTTCTTCCTTTTATTTTTGTGAGTGGAAAGGCTGAGGATGTCAGAGAGTTCAGTTAAAATATGTGCTTTATAAGAAAATATAATAATGTGTTTTATAAAGTTTATAGCATAGCTGGCCTACCCAGTGAGGTGTTCCTAGTGGTGGTGGTGGCAGCGTGTCAATTTATTGAGAGGAAGAGGTGGTCTGGGACATTCTGCTGAGAAAACTCCGGGCCCATTTCCACCCCCCAGTTAGTCCACTCCACTCAACTGGTTCACACACTGAGTGGGTCTTTGGGTGTTGTTTTGGGATCTTTTCCAGTGGTTTATCAGTATCTCCTTGTGGTCCAAGGAAGGAAACTTTGTTATCCTTAGCATTGACCTACAGAATATGTTTGTAACAGCGCTGCTTGTGTGGCATTAGGCTATGTAGTGATCGAAAGAAAAAAACAGACCTTTGCACATTTTTGCACTATATGGTGGGTGTATGAGGAGATTCACATTTCCTGCACAGTTAAGTCCATGTGAAGTTACCTTGTGCTGTATTTGACATCTAGCAAGGTCTCTGTTTGAAAGGAAAGATCTAAACTTAAAAATGAAGTGGCCAGAAGTTATGGTAAAAGCAGATAGTGTAGCTGGTTTTAAGAAAGATTTGGACAAATTCCTGGAGGAAAAGTCCATAATCTATTATTAAGACATGGGGGAAGTGTCTGCTTGCCCTGGATCGGTAGCATGGAATGTTGCTACTCTTTGGGTTTTGACCAGGTATTAGTGTCCTGGATTGGCTACCATGAGAATGGGCTACTGGGCATGATGGACCATTGGTCTGACCCAGTTAGGCTATTCTTATGTTATGTTCTCATCTGTAGGGGCCTTTGTTTTCACTTCTTATTTTAATGTATTTTTTTTCTGGGAACTTATCAGTGTTTTTTATAATGGGAACAAAAATGGAAGAGAATTAATGTGTGTGGGATGAGGGGGTAACTAATTTCTTCAGCTAAATAATTCAATCCACTTCAAACAGACATAGGAGAACTCACGCACCATTCACACACCCTCCAACCAAAAACGTCAAAAGAAAAAAACTGTTCGACAACCTCCAAGCCATTCGAGCTGCAACACTCGACCCCCAACCCTACAAACAATTGACATCGACCACATACTGCAAAACCTTCAAAAAGAAATAAAAACCCTTCTATTCAAAAAACCGAACTAACACAATCAGAATTGTCCCAAGCATCACCTGCAACTACTCCATATGTACTTCTGATGTCATGACAATTCAGACATAATTTATGTTATGTTATGTTATGTTTGGAATATAAGAAAATTTTCACTGCCTGTTTCTATTCTGACCATTTATTCCGTTTCATGGTCATTACAAAAAATATTTTTTTACATGGGGGGGGGTCAAAAAATGATGGGCCCCGGGTGCCACATACCCTAGGTACGCCATTGGGCGTAGGAAGATCGCTCCTGCCCCGAAAGCTCGCTAAACCACCAGGTAAGGCCGGGATGCCGGGGGGGAAGACTTAAGGATGTTTTTTTTAAAAAAAAATTTCCCCCTCCCCCAAAAATCGCGAATATGTGAAATCGCGATTACTGAAACCGTGAATGGGGAGGGGGAAGTGCACTTTAATTTTTCCAATTCATGACACTCTGCACGTATTTCAACTCTATTTGAATCTCTCTCGGTTAGGGGGTGTCATTGCAAAAAATATAATCGATTGCTATCTTATCAATCAGCCCTATGTGACTTGATTTTCCACCAGCTTTTCCTTACGTCAACATCCTACATGAATTTTAGGACATTATTAAAGACTCACCTATTTAGTAAGTTTTTACAACATCCCGCTTATATGAAGCCCTGTAAAGACTAATTTGTTAAGGTTATTTGTAGCTCGCTCTTAATGCTCCAGCTTTTCTTCAATTGTCAGCCGCATGGATCTGAAAGGTTTGGCGGTATATAAACGCCATGTTATGTTATGTGTGTCTTTTGACCACTCTAGATGTTGTTTCAGTTGTTTTGTCAGTCAACTTCTGAAACAAAAATTCTTTCATTTCAATGAATGAGTTATTAATTCTGTGACACTTAAGAACAATGGAATATATTTTCCTGGGGGGAGCTTTTCCCAAGACTGTATAGTACTCCTAGGTGGCCAAACAGGTTGAAAAGGTGACGGCAGAAGCTAGAAGGATGCTAGGGTGCATAGGGAGAGATATGGCCAGTAGGAAAAAGGAAGTATTGATGCCCCTGTATAAGACTCTGGTGAGACCTCATTTAGAATATTGTGAACAATTCTGGAGGCCGCACCTTCAAAAAAATGTAAAAAGGATGGGATCGGTCCAGAGGAAGGCTACTAAAATGGTGCATGGTCTTCATCATAAGGCATATGGGGACAAACTTAAATATCTCAATATGCATACTTTGGAGGAAAGGTGGGAGAAGGGAGATATGATAGATGTTTAAATACCTACGTGGCATAAATGCACATGAGTCAAGTCTCTTTCATTTGAAAGGAAGCTCCGGAATGAGAGGGCATAGGATGAAGTTAAGAGGTGATAGGCTCAAGAGTAATCTAAGGAAATACTTTTTTACAGAAAGGATGGTAGATGCGTTGGACAGTCTCCCGAAAGAGGTGGTGGAGACAGAGACTATGTCTGAATTCAAGAAGGGGTGGTTTCTCTTAGAGAGAGGAAGAGATAATGGTTACTACGGATGGGCAGACTGGATGGGCCATTTAACCTGTATTTGCCATCATGTTTCTATGTTTCTACGTGACACATAGAAAGGGAATGATAACCCTGGAAAAATTGACAGGATAATATACCTTGCTGGCTAGAAATTTACAGAGATTTAAGAGAGCAGTCTGGTATGATATATATCAAAATCTATACCTGTCTCCATACGCAGACATAGCCCTAGACACATGCACAGTCATAGTCTATCCAAATTTACTGCTTGATCTTCACTTTCAAAATTTAAAACTTCAAATTAATATCCTGTTTTGGCAAATTATAAGGAGCATCAACATGAAATGAAATATAACCTCACGAAATTACTCCCAAGAATGCAGTGCAAACAATAAATCTCGGCAAACTGTACAATAATATAAATTAAATTATGGCAGGGTATTCTATAAAATTGGTGTGTTTTTTGACAAGAAGGACAGGTACAGGACTTCCCCTTTCACGGAGAAAAGAACTAGTCCGGCAGCGTAAAGCGATGATTTCTGATCCCTTCTTGCAGATCATGTTTTACTTACACTGACTTGTCATTCGAAATTATGGGTCAAGATAACGTTTCTGGCGAGTGTAAGGCTGAATTTATTCTCTGCGTGGGACTTAGAACAATTAGGGGTAGTTATTATTTTGAGCTAAGGGAATAATTCATGATTTTTTGTCTCTTAGTGCACCTTAAAAGGCAAAATTGTCTGTTATTTTATCGTAACATGTTAATTTAAGATACCACAGACTATACTGTATTCTAATGAGATGCAAAGCATTCAAATGCATGCAAAACACTTTGAGGGTAAAACTCAGGCCACAGAGGTAAGCAACCCATAAGCTGCTTCCATCTTCAGGCTGATATAACCCTGGATATTCAGTGCCGGGGCATGTGCGACGCCTGGCACTGAATATCCGAGAATGCACGCTGACCAAGAAGTTAATCTAATCTAATACTTGGCTTTATATACCAAGTCTTCATTCTAAGAAAGCTCGACCCGGTTTACAATAGTTAACTTAAAAAAAAAAAAAAAATAAAAAAAAAAAAATAAATAAATAAATAAATATATATATATCAATAATAATAAAATGCTAGAGGCGCATGCGCTCTTGAAAATTCGTGAGCGGTGGCGCCATGAGGTATGCTTCTGTGCCAGTCCTCACGGCGCCTGCGCGTGACTGTGCAGAAGACACCAGTGACTCCTCCCTCCCGATCCTCTTCAAAGTGGCCTGCTGAGGTTCACCAGCCGCTGTAGCGAACCTTGCAAGCCGCTCTCCAGCTCCGTGCAGAAGAAGGAGTCACCATGTCATCTCCCGCCCTCACTCGCCGCTGCCGCTGCTGATCCTCCTCTTCAGAGCAGCCTGCGATCGTGGCCGGCTTTAAAGAACCTCGCAGGCCGCTCTCCAGCTTCAGTAGCACACTCCCTCTGACGCACAGGATCGTGTCAGAGGGAACGTGCTACCAAGTTGGAGAGCAGCCTGCGAGGTTCGCTAAAGACGGCCACCACGATCACAAGCTGCTTTGGTGAAGAGGAGCAGGCCAGAAGACACCTGGATGTTGGGAGGGTAAGAAGGGAATCAATACCGGGAGCCAGGGGGAAAGGGAAAGGGGGCTGCTTTGGGGGGAGGGGTGTGCTGATGGGAGACAGAAGAGGCCATGGAGAGATAGGGAGAGGGAAAGGGGGCTGCTTTGGGGGGAGGTGTGCTGGGGACAGACAGCTTTGCTCGGGGTGGGGGGGGAGACAGAAGAGGGCCATGGAGAGACAGTTAGGGAGAGGGAAAGGGGCCTGCTTTGGGGGGGAGGAGTGTCCTGGGGGCAGACAGCTTTACTCGGGGGGGGGGGGAGACAGAAGGATACAGACAGTGGCCTAGGAGAGAGAGAGATAAAGAAACACAGACAGACAGACAGACAGACACATCTATTCTAGCACCCGTTAATGTAACGGGCTTAAAGACTAGTATATATATAAACCATAAAAGAAAAATTTTGAAAATAATTAGTTTTCAAAATATTTAGTGAATAAAGTAGTTTTCAAAAGCTTATGAAAAAAAATGGAAAAGAACTAGAGCTTCTTATAAGGTGCGGAAGATCGTTCCAAAATTGAGAAAACTTAAAAATCAAAGATTGGCCAAAAATCTTAACTCCTCTAATCGCTTTTCTGGAAGGGAGAGATAATTTCTATTGTTGGTTGCCCCTTGCAAAAGAGAATCTGTAAAGATTCCAAGATAAAGGAACTAGAGGAGTGAAGATACCATAAAGAATTTTAAAAATAACACAAGCACATTTACACTGAACTCTAAAATAAACAGGAAGCCAATGAAGACTCGGAAGCAACGGTGTCACGTGATCGAACCGGGCACCAGCCAATGTTCAGACCGATGCATGATTAACTCGATGCTTTTTTGCTGTCCTACTTTATGTACTTGTGTTGCATTTTGAATATCACTACTAACTGACTCAGGGCTGGCTCCATCCAAGCTTTACCCCTGGACTGCCCTTAGTCTCATGGTAGTCTTTGTTATACGGCATTTGAGGACAGACTTAGAGATCTCAATATGTATACTTTTTGAGGACAGGCAGGAAAAGGGAGATATAATAGAGATGTTTAAATGTCTATGTGGCTTAGAGATACCTTAATCACCACTAATTAAGATTCTACAGTTCCACTAATTAAGATTCTACAGTTCTCTATATCAGAGGGGCGTTACCTTTTTCAACACTATTTAAAACGCCGCGGCCATTTTTTTTGTCATTACCAGAAAGATAGAGATGGAATTAGCTAGTCGCTAAAAATTTGAGCATTACTGGTAAGCTGCCTTTGACTTGTTGGATTTTTATAACATAGGGCAATAAAATGGCATAACAGAATATTTTGCTTGTTGCAGTACACATCATCCCCGACCCTGAGGAAGAACGAAATGCGTCAGAGGGGAATGATACAGTTATGTTCTGAGCTAAGTTAAGTTGCCTTTTATAGCTTTTCAACTTCTTTATGAATTTTTGCACAAGCACTGGCACTTTAGAATGAACTAAGACACTAGAGAAGGATTTTTCTTGTATAAGAAAAATTAGAAAAAAAACTTTTCAGAATGTTCCGATGAGGATGGTCACCACACAAAATCTACAAAGAATATAACAATAGAAGTGTGGCACACTGAGGAACTTGTAAATAGAAAGTTCCGTTTTATAGAGAACTGTAGAATATTTATTAGTGGTGATTAAGGTATCTTTAAGCCAATTGAAATATTTGAGTTCTGTGCATATTTTAGGATAAATGTCTATGTGGCATAAATGCGCATGAATAATAATCAAATGGAAGAAATCTCTGTTGATACCAATAGAAATTCAAACAACATTTGAAGGTCAGGTTACTAAACTAAACCTTGGGTTTGTATACCGCGCCATCTCCGCAAGCGCAGAGCTCGGCACGGTTTACAGAAGTTAAGAGGAAAGGAACTACAATGAAGGGATATAGGAGAGGGACTGAGAAGATAGAGAGGGACAGGGTACTGGCGAACGGGAGGTGATTAGATTTTTGAAAAGAGCCAGGTTTTCAAGGGTTTGCGGAAGGACTGGAAGGAGCTAGAATTTCTGAGCGGGGATGAGAGGTTGTTCCAGAGTTCTGTGGTTCTAAAGGGGAGGGATGTTCCAAATTTTCCTGCGCGGGATATACCTTTTATAGAGGGGAAAGATAGTTTCGGTTTTTGGGAGGGTCTAGTGGAGTGTGGGTTTGAGGAATTCCAAAAGAGTGGGATAACGGGAGGAAGGACGCCATGTAGGATCTTGAAGGCTATGCAGGCACATTTATAGAGGACTCTGGAGTATACTGGGAGCCAGTGAAGCTTGGAGAGGAGTGGGGAGACGTGATCGAACTTGCCTTTTGCGAAAATAAGGTTATCTTTAATCAATCATAAAAACCTCTCAGACGCTGAATTTATAATATAACCGTATAGTATTTATAACTATCTTGAATACTTATTAAATAACCAGTAAGTCAGCATCAAATAAGTGCATGCTTGGCGTCTGGTGATTACCGGCGCCATTTAAATTGCAGCGATAGTTAAGCTGAGCACAGCGAGTACTATGGAGATTTGTATTGCAGTTAACAACTTTTGTGCACCATAAAAATGAGGTTATTAACAGCGCTTATCTATTTTTTGTAGTTTTCAAAAGACCCCTGAAGAAGCCAAGAACGCTGGCGAAACGGGTCCCGTCAGGCTTTACAGCATAAGCACTAACATAAGTGCACTTATTTGAACCTGACCTGCAAATGCTATTTGAATTTCTATTCTGAACTAGCGCAGGTATCTGAGATCGGTTCTTCTCAATTAGATTTGTTCACGATAGTTGTGTTACAGAAACCTATCTTGTAATTTGTGTTTTACGAATGCGTATGAATCGAGGCTCTTTCATTTGAAAGGAAGCTATGGAACGAGAGGGCGTAGGATGAAGCTAAGAGGTGATAGGCTCAGGAGTAATCTAAGGAAATACTTTTGTACAGAAAGGGTGATAGATACATGGAATAGTCTCCAGGTAGAAGTGGTGGAGACAGGATGAAAGAGGGAATGGGACTGTGGAATTCCTTACCCCTTACTTTAAAGGATAGGATTAGGGTTTAATTAAGTAATGAACCAATCAACACCAATAATTGAGCACTATCAATTATTGGTACCAACTGGCTGCAAAAAACCAAGGGAATGGTACAGTCTAGTAGTCTTCTGTGCATGGGATTTGGGTGTGATAGTATGTGATGATCTTAAGGTGGCCAAACAGGATGAAAAGGTGACAGTGAGGCATGGGTATGGTTTTGCCCAAAAGTGACCATGGGCAGACTTAAGCGTAAGTACATGTCTCCGTAGACATGAGACAGACTCCTTAAATGTAGACCTGCAAAATTCTGGCCTACTTTTAAGGCATCTGTCCAGGAGGGTAGAAACGATTCTGAACAGGACGCCGATGCATGACTGGCACGCAATCGGTGGCCGCTTCTTAGGTGGCCACTGATATTGGTGGCCTGCACAGAATCAGGCCCTTGCTACCTCAGTCATCAATTTATTTTACTTATTTACTTGTATTGACTCTACGACACTAGTTTCATTTTCTCATTCACAGGTTTTCAACCTAGCGTCATTATAGCGATAACGTAATATTAAAAATGTCCAAGGGGAAAACAAAACTGTAATTTTGGACTCATTTACCGACAAACAGATGCAATTTAAACTGGAGGTGAAGTCTCACTAAATATTAAACACGGTTTGAACTTGCCGTTCAGTTCTTGCTTCTTCTTATTGTTCAAACAATAAGAAGCAAGTACTGAACAGCAAGTTCAAACCGTGTTTAATATTTAGTGAGACTTCACCTCCAGTTTAAATTGCATCTGTTTGTCGGTTCCATGACGCAGTACCGAAACGTGGCACGTCGGAACCAGTCATTTATCTAAGCTAAGATTCAACATTTCTTGCATTATAAAGTTTTGAATATAAGCTTCAGCATAGCTGCAATAGCTAGCAACATAATAAGTAACAAGTATGTAACTTGGAGTGGATTTACATTGAACACTGCAATGATTGGGTGGTGAGGTGGAGAGATCAGCCTTCATGTCTCTGAGCAGAGTTCTATTGCATATGTAAATTGACAAATATTGAGTCAAAGTCCATGTTCATTTTCTATGTAGTGACTTTTTTCAATAGCTACAGAGAGAAGGTCAGCTTGGTATAGTTACAGCGAGTCTGTTCTGCAAGCTATGTTGTGCAGTGAAGATGAACAGGAGAAGAGAGATATAGTGGAGAAGATATTTTAGATCACAGATAAAGGAGAAGAGAAGTCACAGCTTGAAGACGGCAGGGTAAGACCCAGGAAAACACCATCCATCAACACTGAGGCAACTACACTCACCCAATTACTTGGCTGGAACTCCGGGGTCTCTGGGTCTCCTCTCGCCCGTACCATGACAACAGCAGAGATCAAGGCATTTGTGAGCAAGCCCACGGTGGTTTCCAGACTGGCCATCACACACCCAGTCCAGAGACAGGTGTGTAAAAATGACAACTGAGGCTGCTGGTCAAGTGTACAATCAGGAAAAGAGGGAACACTTTATTAAGGATCAGAGATCTCACGAGCTGAAATACATTAAGGGCTCCTTTTATCAAGGCGCACTACGGGAGTTAGCGCGTCGGACATTTCATCACGCGCTAACTCCCGCGGCAAGCCCAAAAACTAACACCTCATCAATGGAGGCATTAGCGACTAGGGCGGGAGGCGGTTGAACGTGCGGTATTCCGTGCTGGAATAGTGCTAAAATGCTCCAAGCGCTAGCCGCTACCACCTCCTCTTGAGCAGGCAGTAGTTTTTCGGGTAGCGTGCATGCGCTAAAAACGCTAGCGCACCTTTGTAAAAGGAGCCCTAAATTTACTGCATAAATGCCATTTTAAAAACCTTTATTTGTCTGCAGATGTAGTTCAGGCTATTTGTACGTTTAAATAAATATTACTTGATTTCTACATAGTTCAACTGTGATTTGATGTAGATAAGACTCATGTTAATCACTTTTTGAAGAAAGCCTTAGATTCAGCATGGGAAACTGCATGGTTTGGTCCCAAAGTTTTTAAAGTCACTAGAAGTTTTTAAAATACTGGCAGCCTGTGAAGTGAGAGTCCAAGTAGGTTTGCTAAGACAGAAGACTATGAAGTGTTTCAGCTTGATGGGAAGCTAGTCTGGTCCTGGGCTGAGGAGCGAGGGTGGAACCCAGAGTGGTCCACCAAGAGTAAACAAAAGGGACCCTGCCCCTGAGGGCTTCTCACCAGGAGAGGACAGAAACTAGACTGTGTGGCTTCCCATCTCTGTGGGTAAATGCGAGTGGGAGTGGCTCTTCTTATTGTAGAGCCTTTGCGGAGTCTTTCAGCTTGGTGGGACGATAGCATGGTCTCGGGCTGAGGGAAGAGGGTGGGACCTGGAAGAGATTGGGAAATACAATGAAGGAATGTTTGAAGTGACTTTATTAAAAGAACTGTGACTGACTGGTACTCTGAAAGTAAATAGTTGAGAGGTTGAAACTGCAATCAAGATTTCGAGTAAAGTTTAAGTTATCAATTTATCGGTCTGAGCTTGATTTCTCAAGTTTCAAGTTTATTAAGTTTGTTGTACACGCAACGTCAAGAACTTCAATGCATATGACAATTTAAAATTAGGAGACAAAAAATGAAACAATTTTATACACATAAACGTACAAATAATTACCAATACAAAAGGAGAGAGGGATGAACTACAATCTTTAAAGAAGATAAAGGTACATTTAGGGTAACAAAGAATAATTTTAAAAACATGGCTAAGCCTAAAGGAGAGGGTAAGGGAAATTGCGACCTATACATAAGGTCTGATTAAAATTAGGAATTTGAGCATAAGCATTAATGATAGATGAATTATCCTATCTATGTCTCAAATGCGTCCTTATATAAGTAACTTTTTAATGAGCTTTTAAATTTTTCTGGTGAGGATTTACCACGTAAGTAAATTGGTAAATTGTTCCAGAGCTGGGGTGTTATGACCGAAAAAATACTAGATCTCCTAGTACCTATTACTTTTACAGAAGGGATAGTCAGCAAATGCTGTTCTGTTGATCTAAGTGTTCTAACTGGAGATTATGGTATCAAAAAACGATCCAGAAATATTGGTGCGTTAGTTTGCCGGATTTTAAAGGTTAACAGTGCCATTTTATAAATTATTCTATGTGAAATTGGTAACCAGTGTGCTTTTTTGTAGAAGAGGTGTAACATGATCATATTTTTTTGAGTTAGTAATAATTTAGTAATTTCTCCTTTTTCTGGAGCCATATGGTAACCCTAGTCATAACATTGTGGGGCTGTGCTGAGTCAAAGCATTGTGGCGAGAGCTCTTCTAACCTGTTACTTTAAAAAAAATTGTTGTTTCGACCTTGTCTCCCCATTTGTTTTTTTTTAGAAGACCATTTGTCTGGCCCTACTCTTCTTGACTGGTTTGCCACTGTGGAGTCTGTTGCTTTCCTTTTATGATTTTGGAAACAATAGAAAGGGTCACAGCTGGCAAAAAAAGAATCCAATTCTCCCAGAGAAATTCTGCAACGAGCAGGAAAGTGCTGACAAAAAAAAATATGACCTGAAAGTCAAAGAATGCAGGTTCATTTGCAATGCAGGAGTCTCATGTATACAAAGCGGCAGGAAACAGAGTTTAGGACTAGTTGCAGTGACTTCTAAACTGCCTTGGAAGACTGCCATGACAGCATATTTTGTTTAACGCACCTCTCTCTTACGGTCATTACAGATTCTCGATGATGTTTTTGGCATGCTCTTCCAGAACTCTGTTCTTGCTTAACATTTCATTTGCAAACAGCCATTTTGGAAGCAAACTGGCCCACAGCAGCCATTAGGGCCTATTAAAGTTCCAGGTTTAGAGTGAAGAATCACGTACCTTGGGGGAAAAAAGAACACAATTACCATTTCTCAAGAAGGAGGAGGTGGTTAAGGAGTTTGTACCAAAGTAGTTCTGTAGCCTTTTAGAAGCAGACTAACACGTACTGTAGAAGAAATGAGTACGCTACCCTAGGCCTCACCTTTCCCTTTCTCCTCACTCCTCTCCCCCTTCATTCTTCCCACCCTTAGTTCTTGCTCACTTTCTACAGTTCCTCTTATTCTTCCCTCATCCATGTCACTCTTCATTTCCTTGGCTTCTCTTATCCATAACCCCCCCCATCCCTGTCCCCTTCCCCCTCTCTCCTCCCCTCCATATATTCAGGCTTCAACCTCAGGTAGTTCCGGGGCTGGACTGACCATTACAACAATAGGGCAGTGCCCAAGGGCCCACAACAGAAGGAAGCCTACTCATTTTTGATAGGAGTTAGTGTCCAGGGGTGCAGATCACTGTCAGTCCACATTGGGTAGATCTGTACTATATCAGCAGAACCTGTCAATCGAGATGGGTAACCTGTAGAGCAGGGGTGCCCAACGCGTCCATCGCGATCGACCGGTAGCTCAGGAAGGCAACGTGAGTTGATCCCAGAGCCCATCCCGGGCTCTGTGATAGACTCGTGTTGCCGTCCTGATCTACCGGGCCTATCAGCCTTCCTCTCCCCGACGTCAAAGAAGCCGACGCCGGGCATTAGGCTGTTTTTGTCATTTCGGGGGGGGGGGGGGGGCTTGGTGGCATGGCGGCGGCAGCAGCAACAGCCTGAAAAAGAAGTCATCCTGGCCCGGGTCGGTGTCATAATCCGAAACTTCTACCTCTTCCAGCAGCCCTCTCCCTTCTACCTGCTTCCGGCCACACCCCCTGCTCCGCGGCTCTCTTCGGCAACTCAGCAGCAGCGATCGACACAAACTTCTGACGTCGGGGCCTACCCTCTGCGAGTCCCGCTTGTTTCAACTTCCTTTTTCCACAAAGGCGGGACTCGTAGAGGGAAGGCCTCGATGTCGGCAGCTTGTCTTGATCACCGCTGCTGACGAGTTGCTTAAGAGAGCCGCGGAGCAGGGGGGTTTTGCCAGGTGCAGGTAGAAGGGAGAGGGCCAGATGCAGGACTCGTGGGTGAGGGAGGAGAAGAGAGAGAGAAAGAGAGAGGGGAGGGAAACAAAAGGAAATATTTCATACTGGGCTGGGCCAGAGTGGAGGGAGGGTGAAAAAATTCTGGCTACAGGGTGCAGTAACAAAGGAAAAGGGGGGAAAGCTGAAAATGGAGATAGTGACACAAAGAAGAGAAAGGATAAGCAGGACCTACTGAATAAGGATAGAGATATAGAGGGGACATGAAGAGGAGGTGAAATAGAGACATAGAAGTAATACTGAAAAAGTGTGTGGGGGGGAGATAAAGACATTTAGGGCAAATGGTGAACATGGGGTAAAGACAAGGACAGAGACAAATGAAGATTCTGAAAAAGTGGTGAGATAGGGATATAGGTGAGATGGACATAAAGAAAGGTGATGCTGGAAAATAGGTGGAATGGTAATTCTGACAGACACAAGGAGAGATGGGGCTCAGGCTGGATGGAATGAGGAGAAATGCCTTGTTGGCCCAGAAATTCCTCTCCTATGTCAGAATTGACGTCAGGGAGCGGAATGCTGGTCAGCGTGATGCTTCTGCAGGGAAAGCTTGGGGGCTGTTCCCCGATGGCGGTGGCAGCAAACTGAGTGGCTTGGGGGAGGGTACAGAGAAAGAAAGAAAGGGGGCAGACAGGGAGACAGAAAGAAGGGGGAACAGGGAGACAGAAAGAAAAGGTTGGAGAGAATGAGGTCTGGAGGAGAGGAAACATACAGGAGGCTGAAAGAAAGGAAGAAAGATTGGATGCACAGTCAGAAGAAGAATGCAACCAGAGACTCATGAAATCACCAAACAGCAAAGGTAGGAAAAATGATTTTATTTTCAATTTAGTGATCAAAATGTGTCGGTTTTGAGAATTTATATCTGCTGTCTATATTTTGCACTATGGCTTCCTTTTACTAAACCGCAATAGCGTTTTTTAGCGCAGGGAGCCTATGAGCATTGAGAGCAGCACGAGGCATTCAGCGTAACTCCCTGTGCTAAAACCTACTATTGTGGTTTAGTAAAAAGGGAGGGGGTGTATTTGTCTATTTTTGTATTTTGTTACTGAGGTGACATTGCATAGAGTCATCTGCCGTGACCTCTTTGAAAAAACCCGGAATATGAATAATTAACATTTTCTCTGCCTTTTAATGTGCTTTGTGTTTTTTTTTTAATTTTATTGTTGGTAGATCATTTTGACTTAGTCATTATAAAAGTAGCTCGCAAGACCATAAAGTGTGGGCACCCCTGCTGTAGAGTGTCACAGATGCAGTGCTGTGGATAGGTATCATGCTCTCTCCAAAAGCTGGAGTGAGGAGGAGGTTACCAGCTGTCAGCTACCGTGAGGAAGTCCCTTGACAGTTTGGATCTTGCAGTCTCATACAACCCTTCTGCATCAGAGAGGTCAGGAAGCGTGAGAAAGTCACTGGCAGGCATGGCTATATGTTCTCTCAGCCTACCCAGGCAGCTGTGCTGTGTGGTATACCAGATTTTCCATCTGGAAAATCCGGACCCTCTAGAACCGCCCCTCAAGCCCACCCAGCTCCAATCATCCATGCCCTGGCCCCGCTCACAATTCCGCCCTAGCCCCACCCCCCACCGCCTGCTCTCATTGGGCAGGACATCCGCACATGCACGGATGTGTTAACGTCATGCGCACGGGTTTTGGAAAGCCATCCAGACCTCCGGACAGGTCCTCAAAAGGAGGAGATGTCTGGGGAAATCCGGATATCTGGTGACCCTATGGGTACTTCATAGAAAGGTATATTCAGTAGCATGGTAATAGGGGGGTGGGGGGTAGGCGGATCACCCCAGGTATCGTCTTGGTGGGGGTTCTGGCACCTCTTTGACCCCCCATGCCATGTTGTACCCTCCCTCCAAATTTTCGCCAGCATGATCAGCTTTGCTGGCCTGCCCTCCTGCCATTTGGATGGACTGCAGTGTTAGATATCTGCTTTATTTAATTGGGATTTAGACATTCATGCGATATGGATGTCTAAATGCCCGTTTTCAGACATCCAAAAAGCATTCAAATAACCACTATAGCAGGAGTCTCAAAGTCTCTCCTTGAGGGCCGCAATCCAGTCGGGTTTTCAGGATTTCCCCAATGAATATGCATGAGATCTATATGCGTGCACTGCTTTCATTGTATGCTAATAGATCTCGTGCATATTCATTGGGGAAATCCTGAAACCCCCAACTGGATTGTGGCCCTCAAGGAGAGACTTTGAGATCCCTGCACTATAGTATCAGACTATTCAATCAGCTATGTGGTCTGATGTTATCTACAGTTCTGAAAATCTACAGATAGTGGAGTTCCAGTGAACAAATAACTTCCTTAGCTGAATAGGGAATCCTGAGCAACTATTGTGAAACAGTATACCCTAGAAAGCGGAAAGTGACAGTCTGGCAGTAGGCAACTGAGGGCCTAGGCTGCACTTGGTAGACAGCAGTGAGAAGGAATTGCTGGAGTTATGCAAGAGAACGGACTAAGACCATATGCCCGTTTGCATTAATTTAGAAAGGTATTTTTTCAATGTTTTGCCTGAAATAAAGCAACAGAATAAAAACTAGAGGAGGACCGATCTCATTCCAACACATAGGTCTACGTCATTGCAGTATAGCAGCTGTTATGCAGTTGTATCATCTTTGTGCTGAGCTTTGAGGAATTGTGACTCAGTTACTAATTTGTACACTGAACATTGTAATTGTTCACTCCTGAGGCAGGCACCCCTGTGCTGAAACACTGATCTGGACCTTAAGGTGTGTTTTAAACTTGTTTAGAGAATTTTCAGAGCAAAGGTTCGATGGCATTGCATTCCAGAGACCAAAGCTAAAGAAGAAATGGTAGAGGAATACCAATCTCATTCCAACACAAGGATACATTTATTGAGTATCAATTGGACTTGGTCCAGATCGGTGTTTCAGCACAGGGGTGCCTGCCTCAGGAGGGAGGGAAGGGAAGGCTAAAACAAGAGGAAAAAATGGGGTATCGTTTCCTGAAAGCGTTTTTATTTTCCCGTTTTTATTTGGGAGCTCAGTTGGAATTTTGATATGCGTCTTTTAAAACGGGAAAATAAAAACGCTTTCAGGAAACGATACCCCATTTTTTTCCTCTTGTTTTATCCTTCCCTTCCCTTCCTCCCTTCCTTTCATTTTCATTTATACAATGTAATAAAAAAAACTTTCCCTTCCCCTTTCTTTCCTTTTGTCCCATACCTATTGTAATCAAGTCTTTGTTTTGATCTCAATCCCCAGATTTTTCTGTTTCCTATATTTATATCTGTATCTGTATCTATATCTATATCTATATAGGAAACAGAAAAATCTGTATAATATAATGCTGTCATGAAGAAGCTCTCAGTATTACACGAGAGCAAAACGGAGATCTTCCGTCGGGGGAAAGCCGGGCAATACAAAATACCCGAGCTAAGTATTATACAGCATTATTGAACATTAAGAACAATAAGTTATTTTATTAGCAATAAAATAAATGCAAAAAATGATCATATGGCAGGGAAAGACTATGATCAATGATAGCCCGTATGTAGGCTAAGTAACCAAGATACCTCAAAGCTCCTCCCGCACTCTAAGATCCTCTGATCAAAAACTTCTCTTCATCCCCCCTCTAAAAGATTTCTATTATACTCGTAAAACAAATTTTGCTGTAACTGCCCCTACATTATGGAACTCCATGCCACAATACCTCCGCGACGAACAACAACTTGTTAAATTTAAATCTTGTCTTAAAGACTTTTTTATTTCATGACGCTTTTAACCTAACCTAGATTTTCTACTATCTATCTTCTCTGTCTTCTCTTTTATTTTTATTTTCTCTCTTCTTGCAAGCAATTACTACTACAACATGCCCTCACCTTCACGTTTTTTCCCTACCCACTCTTCCCTTTTCTTCTTATTAAATGTAACTTTTTCCCCTCCTCCCTTACTATCCTCACAGTCAAGTCTGTCTGGTTTTTGTCATTTATGTCCCACTTAAATATTTTATACATTCTTCCCTTTTTACTCCCTCTTTTAAATTATATTGTTAACCGGCCAGATATTTGTTTTATGGTCGGGATATTAAAAACTAATAAACTTGGAAACTTGGATTAGTTCTGGTAACTGGCCAGGGGCACTTGAGATTTGCAGTCTGTATCCCTGACATTACTAAGCAAGGATCTTCTTGATCTTAAGTTGGCCTTTGCTCAAGTGATTAGATAGGATTTACTAACTGAATTAAGACCATGAACCATGTCTAAAAGTTTGAAGTGAAAGGGGAAGAACTAGGGGCTCCTTTTACTAAGCTGCGATAGCGGTTTTAGCGCACTTAGTGCGTGCTGAAATTGCCACGCACGCTAGACGCTAATTGAGCTGGCGTTATTCCAGCTGCGTAGCACGGGTTTAGCGCACGCGGCAATTCTGTTCGCGCTAAAAACACTATCGCAGCTTAGTAAAAGGAGCCCTAGATTTTAGGTGTACAGAAAAACTGGGCTGCAGCCATTGGAGGAAAAGCTGGCTGCAAAGAAATGGTGGAAAAATGGCTGAGAACGGGGGGTGGGGGGGGGGATGGGGGGGATGGATGTTTACTGCATGGTAAATTCCCTATGATGTGTGTCTGAAACCAAAGCTACAGCTCCTTAATAAATCATTATGAATACATTGGACATTTTTCTTTTCAACTATCAAACTGAATATTTTGAAGTTTAGCTAGTCACTGAGATTTTATTTCACAGTAGTAAAATGTGAAAACTGATGTGGATGGATTATCCAAGGTTGGAATGGGCTCCAAGTGAAAAGATTGCCAGAGGTCAGGTGCAGTTTCTGTCATTGATCCACTACGACTTGCTTAACATTTAGGTGCAAACACTTAGGCCAGCCATAGAGCTGGTATAATTGTTAGTACCTAAGTACCACAGATACCCATGTAACACAGTATTTTCAGAATAGCACATATGAGGTAGCATGTTCACATATTTGCAAATACATGCAGGTATTCTAAACATTTATTCATGCAACTCATTTGTAAATGCTGGCACCTTATTGTATAGATTTGCACCAATTAGGGCAATGTTTATGGAAAAATCTATTTGTGTTTAAAAAAGAGAAGAGAACTTCATATTTGGAAATAGCTAGTTCTTTTTTTAAAACTTTATTTAGTTTTTAATATAAGAACATAAGAACATAAGAAGCGCCATCTCCGGATCAGACCTTCGGTCCATCTAGTCCGGTGATCCGCACACGCGGAGGCCCTGCCAGGTATACACCTGGCTTACCCTATAGCCAACCATATCTCTATATGCCTCTCTCAAGGAGATATGCATCTAGTTTGCCCTTGAAGCCTAGGACTGTCGATTCTGCAATAATCTCCCCTGGGAGAGTATTCCAGATGTCAACCACTCTCTGTGTGAAGCAGAACTTCCTGATATTAGTCCTGAACTTGCCCCCCCTTAGCTTCATTTTATGTCCTCTTGTCCGTGTCAAATTGGACAATGTAAATAATCTTCTCTGCTCTATTTTGTCGATTCCTTTCAGTATTTTGAAGGTCTCGATCATATCCCCACGCAGTCTCCTTTTCTCAAGGGAGAACAATCCCAGTGTTTTAAGTCGATCCTCATATTCCAGTTTCTCCATACCCTTCACTAGTTTAGTTGCTCGCCTCTGCACCCTCTCCAGCAGTTTTATATCCTTCTTTAGGTAGGGAGACCAATGTTGGACGCAGTATTCCAAGTGTGGTCTGACCATTGCCCTATAAAGCGGCATTATAACTTTCTCCGATCTACTCGAGATTCCTTTCTTTATCATGCCCAACATTCTATTTGCCTTCTTTGCCGCTGCCGCGCATTGTGCCAACGGCTTCAGGGTCCTATCTATCAGTACACCCAGATCCCTTTCTTGTTCACTTTTTCCCAGAGTTGCACCTGACATTCTGTACTCGTATTCCTTATTTTTACTGCCTAAATGCATTACCTTGCATTTCTCCACATTGAACTTCATCTGCCATTTCTCCGCCCAGTTTTCTAACCGACACAAATCGCTCTGGAGTTCCTCACTGTCCTCCTGCGATCTGATTTCCCGGCAGAGTTTTGTGTCGTCTGCAAACTTGATGATCTCACTGGATGTTCCGTTTTCCAGGTCATTGATATAAATATTAAAAAGGATCGGCCCAAGTACCGAGCCCTGGGGTACACCACTAGTCACTTTCTCCCAGTCGGAGAACTTCCCATTTATGCCCACTCTCTGCTTCCTATTTTCCAGCCATTTGCCTATCCATCTTTGTATATCTCCCTCTATGCCATGGCTTTGTAGTTTCCTGAGAAGTCTTTCATGTGGAACTTTGTCAAATGCTTTCTGGAAGTCCAAGTATATTATGTCCACCGGCTTTCCACTATCAATTTGCTTGTTCACGGTCTCAAAGAATTGGAGTAAATTCGTCAAACACGATTTCCCTTTCCTGAATCCATGTTGACTGGGTTTCATCAAGTCGTGTGTGTCCAAGTGCTGAACTATGCTATCCTTGATCAGTGATTCAATCATCTTGCCGGGGACAGACGTAAGACTCACAGGTCTATAGTTGCCCGGTTCTCCTCTTGATCCTTTTTTGAAGATTGGCGTGATGTTCGCTTTCCTCCAGTCGTCTGGTATCTGACCAGTTCTGATTGACAGGTTTGCAAGTTTTTGCAATAACTCTCCGATTTCAACCTTCAATTCCTTCAAGACTCTCGGGTGAATTTCATCCGGTCCAGGGGATTTGTCACTTTTAAGTTTGTCGATCTGGTAGTATATCTGATCTAAGTTCACTTCAACTGTGGTGAGGCTGTCCTCTATTTCTCCTGTAAACAATTTCTCCGCTTCAGGTATTGTTGAGGTGTCCTCCTTCGTAAAGACGGACGCAAAGAAGGAATTTAGTTTGTCTGCGATTTGTTTATCTTCCTTGATGTACCCTTTTCTTCCCTTGTCGTCCAGGGGTCCCACTGCCTCTTTTGCAGGTTTTTTCCCTTTCACGTATCTAAAGAAGGGCTTGAAGTTTTTAGCCTCCCGGGCTATTTTTTCCTCATAGTCCTGTTTTGCATCCCTCACCGCCTTGTGACATTTCTTCTGTTTATCTTTATGTTTGTTCCAGGCTTCGGTTGTCTTCGTGCATTTCCATTTTTTGAAAGAGTCCTTCTTTTCTTTTATGGCTTCCTTCACCTGTATGGTAAGCCATGCCGGTTCTCCTTTGCCTTTAGTTCTCCGATCTTTGGAAATCCTCGGAATGTAGAGATCTTGTGCTTCTGCAATAGTATTTTTCAATAGGCACCATGCCTGATCGACTGTTTCAAGTTTGTCCACCATCTTCTCGAGTCGTTTTGTTACCATGGCTCTCATGCAATCGTATTTACCCTTTTTAAAGTTTAAGGTGGTGGTTAAGGTTTTGGCATGTTTCCCTTTCCCGATGTCAAGTTTAAAGTTGATTACATTGTGATCACTCGTTCCCAGTGGAACCATGACTTCTACTTCTGTTATCGGTCCGGTGAGACCATTTAGGACCAAGTCCAAGGTGGCGTCGCCTCTTGTCGGCTCTTTTACCATTTGCTCCAGGAAGCAATCCCCTAGCACCTCCAGGAACTTGGCCTCCTTGCCGCAGTTGGAGGCTCCTAGTTTCCAGTCTATTCCTGGGAAATTGAAGTCTCCCAATATAACTACATTGCCTGTCTTGCATACTTGTTTGATTTCCTCCATCATTTCTGAGTCAGTGACCTCCGCCTGTCCTGGGGGACGATAGTAAAGGCCAATTTTTGTATCTGCGCCATTGTGACCAGGAATTTTGATCCAGAGGGACTCCAGCTTCTCTTTCCTGTCTGTTGTAATCATTCCAACAGAATCTATTCCTTCCTTAACATATAGGGCAATACCTCCACCTTTCTGCCCTTCTCGATCCCTTCTATATAGTTTGTATCCCTGTAGTACTGTGTCCCATTTGTTTTCTTCATTCCACCATGTTTCTGTTATGCCAATGATATCCATGTTCTCATGTCTTGCTATCGTCTCTAGTTCTCCCATTTTGTTTCCTAGACTTCTAGCATTTGTATACATACATCTAAGTTCCCTTTGTGTTACCTTTTTGGACCTTCTACTCTTGGCTGTCCTTACAGTCTCATTTACGGTATCCTTTACTGCTCCTGTGTTGTCTCCCATGTTTGCTGTGTGGTCATCCCCTCCTGTGTCTGAGTTGTCCCTTCCTGCTTGTTCTCTTTTGTTGGCTGTGAGGTCGACCTCTCTTGTGTATGAGTAGTAGTCCTTTGTTTCTACGTCGGGACATCCTGTTGTCCGTGCCATCGACCGGTGGTCGACTGTCGGCTTTACCCTGTCCTTCAGTTTAAAGCCTTCTCTATTGCTTTCTTCATGTTGCCTGCCAAAACTCTTGCTCCTTCCTTGTTGAGGTGTAGTCCATCCCTTCTGTAGTACTTGCTTTTTCCCCAGAACGCCGTCCAGTTGCGCACGAAGTCAAAACCTTCGTCTTCGCACCATCGTCTCATCCAGGCGTTGATCACTTGCAATTCCCCTTGTCTCTTTCCATCTGCTCTTGGTACAAAAAGTGCAATACAATTTATATACAAATAATGATAATCAACCAAGCACTTATAATCAATCAGTATCTATACAAAAGATAAAAATTCCCTCCCCCATCCATCATTACCATCAGGAATAATACCAAAACAAAAGATATACCCCCCTCCCGCTCCGTTGTTCTAAAATTGCGTGCAGCATGTCGAATAGTCGGTGTCAGGTCAAAAGCGCGCTGGGACAAAGGCGCGCGCCGACAATTGAGCGCAGCATGGAGGCACGCGCCGCAGAAAATTACTGTTTTTAGGGCTCCGACGGGGGGGCGTGAGGAGGGAACCCTTCCATTTTACTTAATAGAGATCGCGCCGCGTTGTGGGGGCATTTTGGGGGGTTTGGGGGGTTGTAACCCCCCACATTTTACTGAAAACTTAACTTTTTCCCTGTTTTTAGGGAAAAAAGTTAAGTTTACAGTAAAATGTGGAGGGTTACAACCCCCCAAACCCCCCACAACGCCGGCGCGATCTCTATTAAGTAAACTGGGGGGGCTCCCCAACAAAAACCCCCATCGGAGCCCCTAAAAACTGTAATTTTCTTCGGCGCGCGCCTCCGTCTTGCGCTCAGTTGTCGGCGCGCGCCTTTGTCTTTCGCGGGGTTGTCTATGAACCTAGTCGGTGTGGTCACCACCAGTCAATCAGACTTTTCACGGAGGCATTCATCTTTAAATTTGGTGTATCTAGGGATGGGATGCACACCCCGTCACACAGCATAAAAAGGTAAGCGTACAAAACCAGGAATTCCTGTGGCTGAAAGTGTGGCAAGGTTTGGATTGAACGCCAGAATATAAGGGGTTGTAATCCTTATATATATAAGCCTAATTCATGAAAAAATTCTAGAGACATACGATCCTGTGGGGAGGTGGCCTCGCTGAGGATCGTATGTCTCTAGAATTTTTTCATGAATTAGGCTTATATATATAAGGATTACAACCCCTTATATTCTGGCGTTCATGATATAATATTGCCTTTTTCTTTAATAGTTAAATAAGAGGGGTGCTTTTCATCTAAAGGTTTGGATTGAGGCACATACGTTTGGATTTTTCAAATTGTGTGTCTACTAAAAGCAAATGCAATTGCATGTTGTAGAGCAGGGCCGCCCAATTCCGGTACTCGAGATCAACTCGCTGGCCAGGTTTTCAGGATATCCACAATGAATATGCATGAGAGAGATGTGCCTGCACTGCCTTCTTGGTATGCAGATCTCTCTCATGCATATTCATTGTGGATATCCTGAAAACCTGGCCAGCGAGTAGATCTCGGGGACTGGAATTGGGCAGCCCTGTTGTACAGTTTCAGAAGGGTAATTTTCAAACAGTCCAGAAGAGAAAGAAAACTTAAGAAATCACCTTGGATCTCAGAAGAAACCGGAAAAGTAGCAGAACAAAGAAGACAAGCAAAATTTTCTTGTGATAGAGAAAAAGTATCACAAATTAACCAAGGGCTCCTTTTACTAAGCTGCAATAGCGGTTTTAGCGTGCACAGAATTGCCGCGCGCGCTAGACGCTAACGCCAGCATTGAGCTGGCATTAGTACTAGCTGCTTAGCGCGGGTTTAGCACATGGGGCAATTCTGCACACGCTAAAAACGTTATCGCAGTTTAGTAAAAGGAGCCCCAAGTGTTTTAATGTCAAATTTGGCAAGACAAAGAATGATATCTCAAAGATATTTTTCAGAAAATTTAATCGGAACATGTAAACAGAAAAACAGAACATATACAGATAGAACATGTAAACAGAAATTCCAGCCTCACTTGGGGATGCTTAAAGATGCCATTGGAATGATATTGAATGATCAGAAAGCATTAAAAAGAGATGGAAAGAATATACGATAAACTTATACAAAAAAAGCAATCAGGATAATATTGGGGAAATTGAACTGGAAACTCATGCCAAAGAAAACCCAGATATTTTGAAAGAAGAAGTCGTAGCAGCAACTAAAGCTTTATCAAAAAATAAGTCACCTGGTATTGACAGTATTCCAATTGAATTAATCAAAGGCTGAGAAGGTCCTATCATGACCCTTACTTGACTATGTCAACAGATTTGGAAAGAGAAAAGGATGGCCAACAAATTGGAGAAATCACTGTTCATATCTACCCAAAGAAATGTGATGCCAAAGCCTGTAACAACTATAGAATGATTGCATTAATTCCTCAAGCCAGCAAAATATGGCAGAAAATAATACAATGAAGACTACGATCATACCTTGAGCAAGAACTATCCGAAGTTCAGGCTGGTTTCAGAAAAGGTTGATGAACAAGAGACATTATTGCTAATGTTAGATGGATATTGGAGAAGAGCAAGGAATACCAAAAGCCCCTATTCTTTTGCTTCATCAACTAAAGCAAAGTTTTTGACTATGTAGATCATGATAAACTATGGAGAACTCTAGTGTAAATGGGAATGCCCAAACACATACAAGTCACTCAGCTGATAAAGAGCCTCTATGAAAATCAAGAAATTGCAGTGAGAATGGAATATGGAAACACTGATTGGTTTTCAATAAAATGTGGCATCAGGCAAGGATGCATCTTGCCACCTTACCTTGTCGCCTTTATGGCGAAACAATTTTCAGAAAAGCACATTTGGAAGAAGAGAGTGTTGGTTTCAAAGTTGGTGACTGAACTATAAACAATCTGCACTGTGCAGATGATACATCACTCATCACCAGTAGAAAATAAGACATTCTGTATCTACTGAGAAAAGTCAAGGCCAAAAGTTATAACATAGGATTAGAACTGAACGTAAACAAGACAAAGGTCATGAACATGGAAGAATCTGAGCTTGAAAGTGATAGAACAGAAATTGCAATGGATTTCAATCTCCTGGGCTCTTTTATAAACAAAGACGCAACTAGCAGGGAAGACATACTCCACAGAACATCACTTGGTCACTCTTCAATGAACGATCTCAACAAAATATTCAAAGGAAGGAAATAACACTCCAAACAAAAATTAGACTTGTCCACACACTTCTCATTGGTCAATTATGAATGCATAAGCTGTACACCACAGAAACAAGACAGAAAGAAGAATGATTCATTTGAGCTTTGGTGCTGGAGAAGGATTTTATACATGTCATGGACCACCAGAAGAACTAACAAATTGATTCTGGAAGACATCAAACTATGCCACTTGAAATCCAAATGATGAAGATACAACCATTTTATTTTAGTTACACCATTAGAAGAGTGAGCTCATTGGAGAAAGAACCAGGTGAAGAGGGCGACCTGCAATCAGATGGCTGGACATGCTGAAAATAATCATGGGGGTGACATTGGAAGATCTTATCAGACTAGCACAAAACCAATTTCTTTTTAGATCTATAATTCATTGAGTCACTATTACTCAAACATGAATCAATGGCACATAGCAACAACAATTTTCAAAGGAAACATATGTTGTTACTTTTGGAAATTGGAGTATGTGTGCTATCCATGGTGCTGAAACTACTCTGGTTTCTAGTACAGTATATGTATGCTATCCATGGTCCTGAAACTACTCTGGTTTCTAGTACAGTATATGTGTGCTATCCATGGTCCTGAAACTACTCTGGTTTCTAGTACAGTATATGTGTGCTATCCATGGTCCTGAAACTACTCTGGTTTCTAGTACAGTATATGTGTGCTATCCATGGTCCTGAAACTACTCTGGTTTCTTCCTAACCAGTCTTACGGAGCGCTTATACAGAATCTGGAAACAAACAGTTACAGTATTTGTAAACTGACTTCTGACATATAGCACTCTCTCTGCCTTACTAAACAACATCTTTAAACTGATTGGTGACACTGACCTTGTTCTAGAAGGTCATACATTTCCAACCACTTCACAAAGAGGAAAAAAATAGAAGTTTTGAAAGGAAAGCATAAAGCTGTTTTGGATAATACATTTTTCATATTTTGCATTAAAATTATATTTGGAAATTAGTTATCAATATATTTCAAAAGGCAGCTAGTAGAATCCCTGTTTTCCTTAATATCTGGTTAGCATACAGATGAAACATTTACTATGATAATTTTATAAAATCATTTTACAACTCTTTTGCTATAGATGATTGCAGAAATACAATCAAGTGAGTCATTTAAAAAGAGATTTGCAAACGCCTTGTCTCTAGTGCCCAACACTTTTTACTGTCTACTAGGTAGTATTCCCAAATGATAGGTTTTGTGTACTTGAAGAAATTGCTCTGATTGGAGTGAATGTAATGCACAGCAGAGGTCAGCAGGTCAGAAACCCTGATGAATGAGCCAAATCAGAGCTGAGCCAAGGAGCTCAGCCAAACAGAAGCGGAGCCAAATTAAATAGCACAGAAATAAAACGCAGCCAGGTCTGACTAAAATTATCCTAAAACAATTTTCCAATCTACTTTACTCTCTGCCGTGATGTTACTTGTGCCGGCTTATTTCTTCAGATTTCGGTGTTTTCTATCCTGAATCTAACTCTATTTCCTCATTCCTGTTTAACTTGTCCATTGTTTTAAATTTTCCTGTTTTAGGGCTCCTTTTACTAAGCTGCGATAGCGCAGAATTTTAGCGTGCGCTAAACGTGCGCTACACGGCTATGCTGGCATTAGCATCTAGCGGCAGGGCAATTTAGTGCAAACTTAGAACGCGCTAAAACCGCTATCGCAGCTTAGTAAAAGTAGCCTTTAATCTCACTTCTGCATCTCACTTTTTATTTATAGTTTGAAATTTTATACAAACATTAAGGGCTTCTATTATCAAGCTGGAGAAAGCAGTAAATGAGTGGAAGTCACAGGCCTGGGGAGGGGAAGATGGAAGGGCAGTAGAAATACGTTATCTTGGAGCAGGGGATGAGAGGGAGGGAGAGAAGGGGAAATGTTGGATAAGGGCAGGAGGGGGTGCTAGATCATAGGGTGACAGGGGGGAGAGAACAACAGGAAAGAGAGTGGAAGCAATCTTTGACCCTGAGGGGGAGGGAAGAGAGAGGTGGTGAGATGATTGATCATGGGGAGAGGGACAGAAGGGAATAGAGATGGGATAGGAAGATAGTGAAATAAAAAGGACAGGGAGATGTCAGAAGAGGAGATTGTGGGCTACAAGAATGGAGGGAGGGAATATGCTGGAAACTGTGAAATTCTGGGACCGACCAAGGGACAGGAGTGGCAAGGACATGAATGAGAGGATGATAACCTCTAGCTCCTCACCGCTGCTGCTTTCCCACATGCGCCTGACGCTGACGGCACAAGTTCTTCCCACTTCCATCATCTGCCCTCTTCTCTCCCTCCCTCCACCCCAGGCAATTCACTGAGGGGGGCAGGATAACTGATGGAATTGCCTGGGGTGGAGAGAGAGAGAGAGAGGGCAGATGATGGAAGTGGGGAGAACTTGTGTTGTCAGCTTCAGGCGCATATGGAAAAGAAGCAGCAGTGAGGAGGTGAAGGGACCTCCCTCCTCACCACTGCTGCTGCTTTCCCACATGCTGAATGGTGGGAAGAAGATAGAGTTAGTGAAATAGAGGAGGGATGATGGAAAGGGGTGGCAAGCTGTGAGTAGACACAGTGAAAAGAGGGAAACAGGACTGAATAGTAAGAAAGAATTTAATTTAGACGGAGGCAGGAAATAGAGAAGGAAGAACAGAGAAGAAAATGGAAGAGAGAAGAGAATTCCCAGAAATGGGGAGACAGATATCAGATCTGAGTGGAGGAAATGAGAAGAGAGAGACACTAAAAACCACAGGGGGGAGAGAAGAAGAGATGGAATGAGAGAGATGCCAGACCATAGGGGTAACAGAGGGAAGATGATGGATGCTAGACCAAAGAGGGGCGGGGGAGCAGAAGGTGAGATGGCAGAGGGAGGTAGAGATTTTCTGGAAAGAGCAGACACTGGATAGAAGGAAGCGAATGACAAGAAGACGATGAAAGCAGAAACCACATGACAAGAGGTAGAAAAAAAGTCTTTTTTATTTTATTGCTTTAGGATAAAGTAGTATTTTAGCTGTGTTGATAAATGTTTAGAAATAGAAATGGTGATCCTTTTATTGGACTAATTTTAATATATTTTTGGCTAACTTTCATAGACCATGGGCAGGGCAGGGCCGGGGGGGGGGGGGGGGTAGCGTTCTTGGGTGCCTAGGGGCCCTCGAAGAATTAATCCTGCCCTGTCTGTACAGATAAGAGAGCCCAACCAGAGACTTGATAAGAATATAGCCAGATAAACTCTAACCAAAGTCTACCATAGATGCTTTGATCATGTGAAAGGAAAATGTACAAGGAGAGTGTGGCACAGTGGTTAGGACTACAGTCTCAGCACCCTGAGCTTCTCCCTGTGACCCTGAGCAAGTCACTTAATCCTCTACTGCCCCAAGTACATGAGATAGATTGTGAGCCCACCGGGACAGATAGAGAATATGCCTGAAGTACCTGTATGTAAAACCACTTTGAGTGTGGTTGTATAACTACAAAAAGGTGATATACAAATCCCAATACCTTTCCTTTCCTTTGTTGAAACTCAAAGACTGAACTAAAACCAGACACCAGTGGGATGAATTGACTGGTGATTTCCTTTAAAAAAAAAAAAATTAAAATTTGTAGTGTAATTCCTGAGGTTAATGTTATCATGGGAGAGAGATAATCAAGATTTGGTCCTATCCACAGAAGTTTAGTTTTAGCTTCTTTCAATTTCATTTGGACAGAATGTGTAGAGATATATGAGGTGTATTCAATAATTTATCTACCTGTGTATGAAAGAAAGGAGCAAGTGTGTTGAAACAAGTCTGTGCATGTTGTGACATGTCTCAAGGTTACTCATGCACAGTTGTGTTTTTGTGGGAGTCTAACATTCCAAGAGACAAGATGTCAGGAGAGTCCTCATGTGAATCAGGTAAGAAACTGCTAGATTTGGAGCACTGTTCAGTGATAAAATTTCTCCCCATCATCCTACAAAGTAACATTTTGGAGCAAGCAGTTTAAATGGGGTAGAGTCCTTTGAAGATGACCCTCACACTGGATAGCCTATGGCAGCAATTTCCACAGAAATGTGCAAGAAAGTCGAGGATTTAATTTTGTAAGACAGACAAATTGAGGTTTCTCGAGTAGCTGAAGAAATTGGCATCTCAGCAGGTACAATATGAAAAAATAATTCATGAAAAGTTGGGCATGTCCAAGGTTAGTGCAAGATGGTTTCCAAGAATGCTGATGCCATGTCGAGGCTCCAGTGATGTTAGAACTTGGAGATCCTCCGTGAAGACCAAGTGAATTTTTTTTCATCATTTGGTGACTGGAGATGAGGCTTGGGTCTATCACAGAGATCATGAGTCCAAAATGGAATCAATGCAGTGGAATCACAAGGCATCTCCCACTCCAAAAAAGTTCAAGACAGAAAAATCTGCAGGCAAAATCATGTCAACTGTCTTCTGGGATAATGAAGGACTTTTGCTTCAGGAGTTCATGCCAAACAAGACAACCATAACTGGGAAGGGTTATGCCAACACAATGATAATTTTTCAGGAGTCAATCAAGAAGAAAAGATGAGGAAAACTCACAGTTTCTTCATGACAATGTGCCAGTGCACATGTCACAATCACAGGATGCCATCCGAGAATGTGGATTTTAGCAGCTGAATCATCTACCCTATAGTCCTGACCTGGCTCCCTCAAATTATTTCCTATTCCTCGTTTTGAAGAAATCATTTTCCAAGTGATGAAGATGTCAAGGAAGCTGTGACATCCTGGTTTGAAAGTCGAACAGAAGAATTATTTTCAAAGGGGTCCATGTCTTTGAAGGCCAAGTGGATGAAGTGTGTGGAGCTAACAGAGGACTATATTGAAAAATAAAACAAAAATTGGGGGGAAACTATTTTCTTTCTGTAGTACTGAGGTAGACAAACCATTGAATGCACCTCATATGTGTTTGGTGACTTTTAAAGGCTGTGCTCAATGCAGTTAAAAAGCCAACCTTGCTGTTCTAAAAGGCTGTGAAAGAGAACCCCCAAGAAGCTGTTAAAGGGCTCATTACCAGGTACAAGGTAGAAAACTATTTTTCATGTATGACCATACTCTATCAATCTGGTTTTTTTAAATCTAAATATTTCTGGTGAGAGCAAGAGTCTTGTGGAAATAAAGGATTATGTAACTTAACAGCTCTAGGGAGAAGAGAGATTTTGTCGAGGAAAATTCCCCTGCAGAAAGGTGAATTGGATTTCCAAGTACACTTATTTAATCAGGAAACTTTTACAACTAATTTGCATATGCACAGCTTGCCGGACAATTGTCCACATTATTAGATGGTGGAAGATAAAGTAATAAACATCTAAATTACATGAAGAGAAACCTTGTGTGACTGTTCTTTGGAGCATTGGGCCCATATGAACAAATATTTTGATCTTTTACCTTACCCTGAATATAAAAGGAACTGGTAAGTGGGACCCAGCCATCTTTGAGACTTGAATTTTTGAATCCCTCTCCTTTGGATGTGTCACTGGAAGCATCAACCTTTATAGTACATAGCCTCACTCTTATACAGTCACATGTGCAATTTTACATAAGCATATATAACTATGTGGCTCACCCTTATCTGTCTATGCATACAAGTTTCACAAATACATTCTTACATATGAATATACATGGCTATAAAGGTTCACCACTACCCATCTTAATATACTATCACAAATATGTGCATGCATGTGAGTGCATATGATACACAGGATCATATGCACTCACCACACACGTGAATCAACATAGATGGTTGAATTCATCCTCACCCACCTATGCATACATTCATCCTCACCCACCATGCATAGACTTACTGTCCATCTACTCATATATAAGGTCAGAAGGACACACACATGTTATGTTATGTTAATCTGCTATTCCGCCTTTACTTATTCAATTAACGGTCAGATTACACTCTAAGATGCTGGGTCGTTGCCCAGGAGCTTACATTGTGCAGTTTGGCATTCAGAGTGGTTGTAAATAGAATTATAATTGTTTCATAGTACAGTTCAAGATCAGATTGTAATGAAAGAGGTTGTGACAAGTTATCCAGGAGATTATAATGTACAGTTTGATAGTCAAGAGTTGTTATGGGTGTAATTATAATTGGCTATCTAATGTTGAATCCTTAAATCAGCTGCAGTCATAGGATAATTTGAAGTTGACTCACCATCTTGATACAGATGAGCTTTTAGAAGTTGTCTAAATATGAGATAGTGGTCATAGGATCGAAGTGTGATTAGGAGTAGGTTTCACCACTTTGTTAGTTGCTAGTGGATGGATGAAGTGAGTTGTCTTGTGTACTTGACATTTTTGCATGCGGGGAATTTTAGCTGCATCAGGTTTCTAGATTAGTAGGTGTTGGAAGTAGTGTGACCAGTTCGGTTAGGTAGGTGGGGGAATTACCCAATAAAATCTTGAAGGCTATGATGCCAAATTTGAACATAATTCTTGCAGTTATGGGCAACCAGTGTAATTTGGGTGTAGTAGGACTGTAGAAGTTTTGGATTTCCAGAATATGAATACAAGTCTGTCTGCTGTATTTTGGACTTCTAGAAGGCTTGCTTAGAGAGCAAGTATCACATTACAGTAGTCAAGTCAGGATACGATTAGGTACTGTACTAAGATTTGGAAAGCTCCAAAGTCAAAACATTTTTTGATGGTTCTTAGTTTTTGCTTCGTAAGGAAGGATTGTTTGATTATTGAGTGTATATGGTGTTTCATGGAAAGGAAGTTGTCTATTTCCACTCCTAGGATTAGGATTGTAGTTCTAAAGGAAAGCCTTTCTTGTCAATAGAATCTCTCAGTAAGTATCGTGGGTCAATTGGGAAGCCTATCCAGAGGAATTTGGTATTTGCTCTTATTTAGACAGTTTTCTATGATCTGGAAGCATTTTTCGATGGTACTGATAATGTTAGGTGAGATCGTCATTACTGGTAGTGTAATGGTGATGTCATCTGCATATATGAAATGTTTTATTCCTGCACTGTTTAGGATAGTTCCTAGGAGTTGCATGAGAAGGTTAAATACTGATGGGGAAAGGAGTATCCTTGAGATATTCCCCTAGGGGATGTCAGCAGTTAGAGATCTCTCTGGTCTTGTATACAGTGTATTGTCAAGTGGTGAGAAATCCCTAGAATCAGAAGGGGACTGGGCCGCCGAGTCCAAGATCACTGAGAATCTCAGACATTCAAAGTTCACCAGGTCAAATGCACTGCTTAGGTCAAATTGAATTATGATGGCACATTGACCCTTGCTGTAATTACCATTTAGGTGCTGTGATTTGTTTTGTTTTTCCTGAACCCCGATTGGGAGGGGTGAAGAATGTTAAAATATTGGAAGCATTGTTCAGTGATGCATTTGATGTCGAATCTAGGTGTAGATTGAGGTCTCCTAGGATGTAGGTGGTATAGTGTACCGTAGTTTTTGATATGATGTCTGAGAAATGTGGTTATGCTTCTGACCATTTTTCTGGAGGGATGTTGAGTAGTATAAAGCATATAGGACCATGTAAGGAGTTGTTGATGATCTCTACTGTAGTTCCTGCGAGGGGAGATTTATAGTTTCTAGTGTGTTGATGTGGAAGAATGATTTGTGTAACATTGCTAGGCCGTCCCCTATATAGCCAGATCTGGATTGGTGAGTGATTTTGTATTCTACTGAGCAGAATACATGTAACCTTGGGTCATGTTGCATTGGTATCCGTGTTTCACTTAGGAATAATAAACAAGGTTGTGGCTGTTCAAGAAGGTCATTGATGATTTCAACTTAGTATATTATTGATCTTGCATTAATGTATTCACAGGGAATTCGAGTAAGGACATCTTCATGGGAAGGTGTGATGAGGATTCCTATAATGTTGTTGGGATATGGGTCAGGGTTAGAGTTGTGGTGATGTCTTCAGTTTCTGGAAGGTTCTATAAGTACTGGTACTGCACGTTGCATGTGGTTTGCACAGTTTTTTAAGGGGTGATCCATGGTGGGACAGTTAAAGGTTCTTCCTCTGTGTTTCATTCATTTACTTACCAGAGAAGTCAGACTCACTGACCTTTATGTTTACTTTTGCAAAAAAAGGACATCTGCCCTTGTCCTGTTCTCTGGGACCACTCCTGACTCAAAAAAGGGCATTGGGTAGCTCAGAGTGGAGCTGCTTTAACTTCCTTCAGTACCTTTAGACTGGATTTATTGCATCTGAACATATGCTATTTCCTTGGAAAGAGAACTTTTCTCTTGTTCATCCGATTTCAATTCATAATGTTCCCCTACAATTAGTTAAAAATATAAAAATTTTAGGGGTAATTTTTGATAATAAACTTAATTACCATGATCATATCAGTAACATTGTGAAAATCACCTTTTATAGATTACGTAAAATTCGTTCCATCTCGAAATTTCTTTGTGCTAAATCACTCACTATACTGATTCACTCTTTGGTGATGTCTAAACTTGATTACTGCAACTCTTTATTCAAAGGAATTGCACTATACGAAATAAAACGATTACAAATTATACAGAATACAGCAATAAAATTAATAAATAATTCTAAAAAATTTGATCATGTAACACCACTTCTCAAAGAGGCGCATTGGCTTCCTGTTAATTACAGAATCACTTATAAGTTATGCATAATTATCTTTAAAACTTTGATCAACAAGACCCCTGCTTTTTTATATAGGTCACTTATTCCATATTCTGCAAAGAGAATTTTATGATCTAGCGAACAAAATCTGCTATCGATTCCATCATTAAAAATTATTAATACGAGGAGACAATTTATTTTTTCTTGTACGGCACCGCAAACATGGAACGCCCTCCCTATTACTTTATGGGAGGAGAAAGACCTTGGAAAATTTAAAACTGAGCTAAAAACTTTCCTTTTTAAAGATGCCTTTTCAACATAATTTTATACTTTATGAATCATATTTATTTGGTTAGACCTGTTTTAACAATATCCCTTTTGTATTTTCCCTCAATGTTTCTTCTTTACTTTAAAATTGTATTTCATCCCTCCTTTCCTTACGTTTAACAATGTTAAATTTAGAGTATTTTAGCCATTATTTAATAATTGTATGTATTGTAATGTATTACATTGTTATTGTTTTTCATTTTTTAAATTGTAAATTTTAAATGTACATCGCTTTGAATATCCGATTAAGCGATTTATCAAGTCCTCTAATAAACTTGAAACTTGTATTAAGCGGTTTACAATTTTGAATATAGGCATGGAGCTTCTCACTCTGTCACGAATGGGCTCACAATCTAATTAAGCAAAGAAGAGTAGACATCAGTAATATTACGGAGATATATAATAAGAGGGAGGAAAAAAAAGTACCCCATGGAAAGTAAAGAACATTGAAGGCAAAGAAAAAAAACAAAAACAAAACAGTATCCAGTCCATCTCCATTGCTTTATCTAATCAGGTTTATCCTTTCCAGCTCATGCATACTGTTTTGCACAGATTCAGCCGTAAGAAAGAAAGCAAAGCAGACCAAACAGAATCCAAATATCTAAGTCTCTATTTCAAGGACTCACATCTATTGATCCTGGGAGTACTTGAAATAAAGACTTTGATATTTGGATTCCGTTTGGTCTGCTTCTTTGGGGGTGGGGGGGGGGGGGGGTTTCCTTCACAGTGGATCTAGTGGACCAGGTGCCTTCTTGTTTTTCAGTTTCAAACATAAACAAAGTCTCCATTTTTTTTTGAGGGAAGCCAAGTATAAATGAAAGAGGGAAGTGTGTGGCACAGTGATTAGAGCTACAGCCTCTGCACCCTGAGGTTGTGAGTTCAAATCCCATGCTGCTCCTTGTGACCCTGGGAAAGTCACTTAATCCCCCTTTGCCCCAGGTACATTAGATATAGTGTGAACCCACTGAGACAGATAGGGATTGTAAACCACTTAGGCTATAAGTGGTACATAAATACAATAAATTTATATGAGTCATATACCCTAATGAGAGCAACATTCCAGAATTGAGATTGTGATGTCATAATGCCTCATTCCAGTGCCTCAGAGCCAACCTCATCAGTGAGGTTACAATGGCTTAATTGTCCTATACTTGGCTCACGTAAGAACATAAGAATAGCCTTACTGGGTCAGATCAATGATCCATCAAGCCCAGTAGCCCATTCTCATGGTGGTCAATCCAGGTCCCTAGTACCTGGCCAAAACCCAAACAGTAACAACATTCCAGCATCTCAAAGAATAGAAAGATTCCGAAACCCCAATGACAGCAACATTCCAGAGCTGAGATTGTGATGTCATAATGCCTCATTCCACAGTGCCTCAGAGCCAACCTCATCGTTGACGTTATAATGGCTTGATTGTCCTATACTAGGCTCACATAAGAACATAAGAATAGCCTTACTGGGTCAGACCAATGGTCCATCAAGCCTAGTAGCCCATTCTCATGGTGGCCAATCCAGGTCAGTAGTACCTGGCAAAAACCCAACAAGTATCAATATTCCATGCACCCGATCCAGGGCAAGCAGAGGCTTCCCCCATGTTTTCCTCAATAACAGACTATGGTCTTTTCCTCCAGGAACTTGTCCAAACCTTTCTTAAAACCAGCTACGCTATCCACTCTTACTACATTCTCTGGCAACGCGTTCCAGAGCTTAACTATTCTCTTAGTGAAAAAAAATTCCTCCTATTGGTTTTAAAAGTATTTCCCTGTAACTTCATTGAGTGTCCCCTAGTGCACCTAACTTTTAGGAATGCCCACGATCCACTTATGCTCTTCCCCCTACCCACATCCCCTTTTGAGGTTCTCGCACCAGAAGTGATGCGCTTAGGAAGTTGTGCATATAACTTCTAATTACTGCCTATTAGTGGTCGATTATTAGGCACTGATTGGCTCGTTAAATAATTAAGTTGCATGCGCAACCTAAAGCACCATATAAGGAATTTGGGAGTCAGTGCATGACATTGATGCACCTAAAGCCTGGAGATTATAGCAAAGAAAACATGGGTTGACGTCACATCTCTGTAAGCCATTCAGTGAATCCCTCTGGCTCCAGTTGAGCTAATACTATTGCAATATTTTCAACTCTTTCTCCCCTTTAATTCTGCAAAGACTCGTGTCTATTTTACATTTTAATACATTAGTAATGTGTTCACAGCTGTGTCTAAGAAGGATGTCCTAATAACTCTTTTCAGATACATGGACGTCTTGACATCTTCTAAAAGTAGATAAGAGGGAACAAAAGCAATTCAGTTTGCTATCCAATTACTGCTAGGTTAACTAGTTCCCAGGTTAGTATAGTGAGTTGTCTGAGGTTATGTAATCCGGACGACGAGAATCTAAAAACTTTACTGTGTTGTCTGGAGTATTTCATTTTCAGGATAATTCCATGCTAGCAGATATTTAGTCTTTAAAGGATACCACTCTTTTTTTTTTTTTAGTTCAAAAATTTTATTGAGTTTAGTATATGGAGTGCAATAACTACCCGATTATTAAATCTATCAAAATTCTGGGAGTCACACTAGACTGACATTTAACATTAGCAGAACACACGAACTTAGTGGTACAAAAATGCTTTTTAACATTGTGGAAATTAAGAACCATAAAAAAATATTTTGATCCTTTATCGTTCAGACTATTGGTGCAGGCATTAGTTTTATCTATTTTAGACTATTGTAACATCATCTATTTAGGAGCGCCCATAAAATTCTAAGGAAATTAAGGATAATTCAGAATACAGCTGTTCGATTGATTTTTGGTATATAAAAGAACGACCATATTAGTCCATATTATCGTTTACTTCATTGGTTGTCTGTGGAGGCAAGAGTATTATTCATATTTTCCTGTATCTGCTTTAAGCTGATATTGGGATTGTCTCCAGCTTACCTTTTCCCTCATTTTCTGTTGCATAGACCACAGTTCTTCAACCGCCAGTCCACGGACCGGTGCCGGTCCGCAAAAAAATCTTGCCGGTCCGTGAAGGATTCGGGTCCCCGCCGCAGCAAAAGGTGCCGGCGTCAGCTGACATGCAACTTCCTGTTGCTGTTGCTATGCTGGCACTTCTGCCTTCCACCATCGACTCCTGCCGCGTATGTCTCCTGCTCCAGCCTTTGTCTCCGCACCCCCAGACAAGCAGCGGCAGCTCTGTGTGCTTTTAACTTCGGCACACAGCTGCCCCTAAGCAGTATTTTAGCCGAGGTTTCATGAGACAGCCTCGGGGCTTTTGCTAGGCCAGCTCGCTTCGATGATGTGATGTGGGCCGGCCTACCAAAGGCCCCGAGGCTGCCTCATAAAACCGCAGCTAAAATACTACTTAGTGGCAACTGTGTGCCAAAGTTAAAAGCACACAGAGCTGCCGCTAGCCTACATAGAGGAAACATTTGCTGGAGAGGGAAGGAGGGAAAGGAGAAGGGGTACTCCTGGACAAGGGAGGGGAAGGGGGTATTACTGACAGGGGAGAAGAGAAAGGGAAGGGACAAGAGTTACTGTTAGATAAAGGGAGGAGGAAAGGGAGAAGGGGTACTCCTGGACAAGGGAGGGGAAGGGGATAGTGCTGACAGGGGAGAAGGGGAAGGGAAGAGAGTTACTGCTGGATAAGGGGAGGAAGAAAGGGAGAAGGTACTGCTGGACAGGGGAGGAGAAACATTGGAAGGAAACAGCTGGCAGGGAGATTATAGGAGGGGAAGGAGTCAGGATGGAATGGAAAGATCAGATGAGGGAAGAGGAGAGACAGAGGAATGACAAAGTAGAGAGAGATTGATGCTGGGAAGGGGGGTCAGATGAGAAATAAGGAAAGAGGGACAAAGATGCTAGATCTGGTGTAGGAGAGAGGGGAATAGAAAGAACGCAGATACCATATGGGAGGGGGAGAGGGAAGACAGTGGATGGAAGGGGCAGATGCTGGATTGAAGAGACAGAGGACAGACACTGGATGGAAGAGAGTGAAAAGACGATGAAAGTAGAAACCAGAGACGACAAAAGGTAGAAAAAATAATTTTATTTCTATCTAGTGATTAGAATATATCAGATTTAAAATATATATCCTGCTAGAGCTGATGTTAGACATAACTGGGGAGTGCAAAGCCCAGGCAGTGTGTCTTTACCTTACAGCTGGCTTAGGGCTCTCTCTGACCAGGAGGCAGTTGCCCTAGTTGCACTCCCCCTAACACCATTCCTGCCATGTGTGACTGCGGTATTCTGTTAGCATGAAATCGATGGGGTTAGGAGAGACACTAACTGCATGGGTCAATGATTGGCTGAGTGGCAGACTTCAGAGGGTGGTGGTTAATGGTACCCTCTCTAAAACATCGGAAGTGACCAGTAGAGTGCCACAGGGATCGGTTCTGGGTCCACTCCTTTTCAACATATTCATAGGGGATCTGACTCAAGGGCTTCAAGGTAAAATAACACTATTCGCCGATGACGCCAAACTATGTAATATAGTAAGTGAATGCAGTTTACAGAATTATATAGCGCAGGACCTGCTTACATTGGAAAGTTGGTCCTCAACCTGGCAGCTAGGCTTCAATGCTAAGAAATGTAAGGTCATGCACCTCGGAAGCGGAAATCCATGCAGAACGTACTTCTTGAATGGAGAAACTTTAACTAGGACTTCAGCAGAATGAGATTTAGGAGTAATCATCAGTGCAGACATGAAAACTGCCAATCAAGTGGAGAAGGCTTCATCTAAGGCAAGGCAGATATTGGGTTGTATCAATAGAAGTTTCGTCAGCCGAAAGCCTGAAGTCATAATGCCGTTGTACAGGGCCATGGTGAGACCTCATCTGGAGTACTGTGTGCAATTCTGGAGGCCACATTACAGTAAAGATGTGTGCAGAATTGAATCGGTTCAACGGACGGCCACCAGGATGATCTCGGGGCTCAAGGGTCTCTCGTACAAAGAGAGACTGAATAAATTGCAGCTCTACACTCTCGAGGAACGTAGGGAGAGGGGAGACATGATCGAAACATTTAAGTACCTCACGGGACGTGTCGAAGTGGAAGATGATATTTTCTTTCTCAAGGGACCCTCGGCCACAAGAGGGCACCCGCTCAAACTCAGGGGCGGAAAATTTCATGGCGACACCAGAAAGTATTTCTTCACAGAGAGAGTGGTTGATCATTGGAACAAGCTTCCAGTGCAGGTGATCGAGGCAGACAGCGTGCCAGACTTTAAGAATAAATGGGATACCCATGTGGGATCCCTACGCGGGTCAAGATAAGGAAATTGTGTCATTAGGGCATAGACAGAGGGTGGGTAAGAAGAGTGGGCAGACTTGATGGGCTGTAGCCCTTTTCTTGCGTCATCTTCTATGTTTCTATGATATTTGTGTAGCATTCTGTAATAATTTGGCTTATTCAGTTTTCTTGATAGTAGAGGGGATATATGTGAAGGGGAGGGGAGACAGGGGTTTTGTTGATCCTTGCCCTGTATTATTTATATTTATAAAATGACAATTGTACAGAATATTGTTTCTTTATATACTTTAATAAAATATGTTCAATATAAAATCATAACTATTTGAGGCTTGTGCGGATGGGATCAGATGGTTAACGGGACCGAGCTCACAGGAACGGGGCAGCAATGGGGTTTTTAAAAATTTCAGTCTTATTAGATTGCCGGTCCACAAAATAATTATTTTATTTCCGCCGGTCCATAGGTGTAAAAAGGTTGAAGAACACTGGCATAGACCATCAAGGGAAACTAGAAACTTCTACTTATTTGCTTATCCCAAAATTAATGGGTGTAGATATAAGACCTTCTTAGATAGGACCCTAGCATTTCAAGCTGGTAGACAACAATCTTGCCTACCAGCAAGTTATGTTATCGGAAATTAATTAAGACCACTTTGTTCGATAAGTTTATTACTTAGTGAGTTTTAAATTGAAATTCTATTTTACAAATATTTGCATTTTTTACTGTATTATTGTATTTCACTAACTGTCCAACTCTTTTTAGTATAAACCGCCTAGAACTTTTGGTTATGGCAGTATAAAAGAATAAAGTTATTATTATTATAAATGTTAACAAGGCAAGAAACATGCACGCCGTACCAATGCAAAGAGTCACAAAATATTATCTACATAATGTAATACAGCAGGCAGACCCATGCCTATCTATAAGGAGGAAAGTAGGAACAACACACAGAGAGACACCGGAGCCAAACACCTATAGAAACACTGGGAGTGAGCCATAAAGTAAGAGCCAGGTTTAAATGATGATATCCATGTTTCAGCACATGAACTGAATGTCGTTAGCTTCCTCATCAACAATATCATTGGGTACAGCTGAGACACTGCTTGAAAGCTCTTTATCTGGATGTGAGGAAATTGGGAACTACTCTGACATTGCTTTCTCAAACATCGTTAATTAATAAAAATAAAAAAGGAGTCGCCTCAAGATGGTATGTCCTATTGAGAAAGTCTTCGACTGTCGAAGGCGATGAATGCATGGCATGGAGACTTGGGACTAGCATTAGAGGATGAAACTTGGCAGGCAGTCTGGAAAAATTTGTTTAAATCCTCTTGATCTGCCAGCATTCTTCAATCTATGTTCTTTCTGTTGTCCGGGGTCCAATTAAAGTAGCAAAAATCTCAACTGGTCTTTCTTCATGTGTTGGTCTTGCAACTTGCAGGAGGGCACCTTAACGCATATGATCTATGATTGTGCACACTTAGTAGGTTATTGGAATAAAGTTTGGGAAACTTACGCATTATTATACTAGGTCATCATGGCCTCCCGCATATGCTGCCTGATCATAATGCATGATTGCTCAACATATTGATATTTCTAGCCCTTAGAAGCATATTACATTGCTGGAAAGACATGTCTAAGGTGAATTACAACACATGGTGAAATTCGCTATTCCTTACAGTAAAATATGAAAGCGTTGTAGCGGAAAAACATAAGGCCATGAGTTCCTATACTAAAATATGGAGTCCGGTTAACTACTCATTTTTTAAAATGGTTATTGGAGCAATGGGAAGAACATGTTGGAATGGTTACCCATTTAGCCTCCTTGAATGTCTCCTCTTTGTATATGTCCCACAGGAATAGGCTTCGCGCATTTTGGAACCTAGCCTGAAAAAAATATTCGCCCTCATCTGGCCCCACCAGGAATCAGCAGAGAATAAGACATTCAGAACTCCCTGAGAGACCTGAGGATAGAGAACATTGGGAGTTCCAGGGTATTTTGAGTGGAAGTCATATATATATTCTCTAGATTTTGGGGGTAATTAAATTCCGTGATGATCGATCGGTTGTAAGTTGGTATAATCTTTTGTAAACCACATGGATCTGCAAGGTTATGCGATCTAGAAGTAGATTTTTATGTTATGTTATAAATAACCTCCAATCAAAATCTGGATTATATCTATATAATAAAACCGTAGGCGGCGCATGCGCAGTCTTATCAGCGTGCTTCCATGATCCGTATGTCCGTGGCCGCCAAGACTGCAGCATGCCCCGCGCTTACTACGGCCCCACGCGCAGCTCAGTTCGGCACGGCGGTTTCCCCAGATAGGGGAAGCCGAAAAACTCAATCCCGCCTCATGGTCCTGCCGCCGCTCACGAATTCCCCCCCCCAATCCTCCTGCAACAGCCGCTACCGCTCCTGTTCAAAGCGGCCTGCTGAGGTTCGCGGCCGCTGTAACGAACCTCGCAGGCCGCTCTCCACATGGTAGCACGTTCCCTCTGACGCAATCGCGTCAGAGGGAACATGCTACCGAGTTGGAGAGCGGCCTGCGAGGTTCGTTACAGCGGCCGCGAACCTCAGCAGGCCGCTTTGAACAGGAGCGGTTGCGGGAGGAGGGGGGGGGGGAGTTTTAACAGGAGGAGTCGCCGAAAAAAACCTTCAGCCGCAGCAGGCCAGCACACGGGAAGGGAAGGGGGAGGGGCCGAACGGAGCAGGGCAGCTCAAGGTAAGAAGGGAATTGGGGGTGGGGGAAAATGTTTCTACTACTCAGCAGGGACCTGGAGGGGAAGGGAAAACCGCTGCTGCTTCTGCAAAGGAAAGTGGTGGTAGGGGAGAGAAGGGAATGGGGGGTGGGTGGGGGAAAATGCTGCTACTACTTCACAGGGATCTGGAGGGGAAGGGAAATATCACAGCTGCTTCTGCAAAATAAAGTGGGGGGGGGAGAGAAGGGAATGGGTGGTGGGGGAAAATACTGCTACTGCTTCAGCAAGGACCTGGAGGGAAAGAGAAATACCGCTGCTGCTTCTGCAAAGGAAAGTGGGGGGGGGGGGAGAGAAGGGAATAGGTGGGTGGGTGGGGGGAAATGCTGCTACTACTTCACAGGGATCTGGAGGGGAAGGGAAATAGCACTGCTGCTTCTGCAAAGGAAAGTGGGGGGGGGAGAAGGGAATGGGGGGTGGGTGGGGGGAAATGCTGCTACTACTTCTCAGAGATCTGGAGGGGAAGGGAAATATCACAGCTGCTTCTGCAAAATAAAGTGGGGGGGGGGGAGAGAAGGGAATGGGGGGGGGGGGAAAATGCTGCTACTGCTTCAGCAAGGACCTGGAGGGAAAGAGAAATACCGCTGCTGCTTCTGCAAAGGAAAGTGGGGGGGGAGAGAAGGGAATGGGGGGTGGGTGGGGGGAAATGCTGCTACTACTTCACAGGGATCTGGAGGGGAAGGGAAATAGCACTGCTGCTTCTGCAAAGGAAAGTGGGGGGGGGGGGGAAACACAGAAAGAAATACAGATAGACAAAGGAGGCTAGGGAGAGAGACAGACAGACAGGGGACCAGAGAGACACAGAAATAAAGACAGACAGGCAAAGGGTGCCAGGGAGAGAGAGAGAAAAATTGCAGGAGGGAGAAAGACAGAAAGAAAGGAAGAAAGAAACAGGAGCAGGGAGAGAAACATAAAGAAAGAAAGACAGACAGCCATATATTCTAGCACCCGTTAATGTAACGGGCTTAAACACTAGTATATATATATATATCTTGGAACTCCCAATGTTCTTTATCCTCAGGTTTCTGAGGGAGTTCTGAATGTCTTGTTCTCTGCTGATTCCCGGTGTTTGACTTTGGCTAGTCTCCCACTAATGAACTTTTACTACTTGCCTTGATCTAGGTTTCAAGGTTTAATAAAAATTTGATTAATCGCCTATCATAATTCTAGGTAATATACAATAATATTAAAAACAGGGAATTACAAATTTAAAATAATCAACAATACCAAAACACTTAGACCATAAAAACAGATGGACAAAAAACAAAAGGGAGAGGGATGAAGTACAATAAAGTCAGAAAAGAGAACAAAGAAGGGAAGAGCAAAAGGGAAGGGCGAGGAATAATTCAAAGCTGCCTTTATGAAGTCCGGGAAGGGCGTCAGTATCAGTGCTCAAAAGCATCTCTTTAGAAGAATAATTCACGGGAGCCATTCAGAAAGCTGCTTAGTGCTGAGCAGCAGAGTCAAAATACGCTCCTTCTCGGTACCACTCAGCCGCTGAAGTGGGAACTCGCAGCAGCGAGTGAGTAACTGGGTTAGCAGTGGGGCAGGAACGCGGAAAGTTCGCTTCTGCCCGCTACACCTCTGGACCACTAGGGATTCCAGCTGCAGAGGAGGTCTAATGGACAGGGCAGGGAGGGGGGGAGGGAAGGGAGGGAGAGAAGGGGGCTGTGCGGTGCCTGGCAGGGAGGGTGCTGGGTGCAGAGCCTGACAGGGGAAGGAAGGGGCACTGGATACAGATCCTGGCAGGGCAGGGCACTTGAATATTAAGCCACCTGACTTATACATGAGTCAACCATTCTTCTTCTTTTTGGGAGAGAAAATGGGAGATATCGACTTATATTCAGATTGACTTATATTCGAGTATATGTGGTAACTATTCTCTGAGTGAAAAAATATTTCCTCCTATTGGTTTTAAAAGTACAGTGCTGCCCCGCAAATTCGCAGTTGGGGGTTATGGTCATTCACGGTATTTTCCGACCACGAACCGCCGACCAGGAGAGGACAGCTGGAGAGGCAGGAGGGGGCAGCCAGAGTGCCGGTGAGTGAAGGAAATCACTCGCTGTATGCTCCGACCGCCTCTTCCTGTACTAACGTCGGGCCTCACCAATCAGGAGCTGCTTTGACACGCAACCCCTGATTGGCAAGGCCTGACTTTAGTACAGGAAGAGGCGGTCGGAGCATACAGCGAGTGATTTCCTTTACTTGCCGGCGCTCCGGCTGCTCTCTCCTGCCTCTCCCGCTGCACTCTCCAGTCTCCCCCACATAAAAAAAACGTATTTGCGATTTTTCAAGATTCGCGGGGGTTCCTGGAACGGAAGCCCCGTGAATCTCGGAAGAGTACTGCATTACGCTGTAACTTCATCGAGTGTCCCCTAGTCTTTGTTCACGACTGTCCCTATTGCAAACATTCAAGAAGGCTTCAGATCAAGATCAGCCAGATGTATTTTGCCTGTGACATTCTAGATGGATCTAGCAAGCTTTGCTGCTGCTCTGCCTTGAGCGACGATGCTTTGAGAGGTCTGATAGGAGTAGCTGATTAGAAACAAGCTGGGCATAAGAAGTCAAGTGGCACAAACTGCAATGCCAGGCTGCATCAGCCTAGCGGGGACAGGAAAGAGAGCAATTAGACCTGGAAGCGTGCGGGGATCCAAAATTAGCTAGGAAAAACTTCCAGAAATTATGGGGGAGGGGGGGAAAAGAAAAGCCAAAGCAATTTTGGCAAGCCTACAGTGGAACTGGAACAGCGTGTACTGTACACGAAGGAGAAAAAGATGTTGCATTTTGTAAAAAACCTTGAAATAGTGCAATAATTATTTTAGTAAGGGTAATGTTCGCATGTGACATTATCGCACGGTGTTGGCAGCCTAAGGCGGTGTCATTTTGGAGCATCCTAGAGACAGCACAGCAGTTCCCAGGGACAAGTTTCTATGGTAATCTTCAGCATAACCTCTGAGCCAGAACAGATTGCCAGTAGGTTAAAGTGGTTAGCAGCAGCTATTGGCACATGCGGTTACATTTTCTGACATGTGCATTCAGAACAGATGATCGCGGGCACCGTTTTATGCACAAAGAAAGCTTAGCTGGGAGGAAAGGAAGATAAAGCTTAAAAGGCCAGCGAGAGTCTGCGAAAATGTAAAAACGCCAAGGGAATAGATGGGTTACACAGGCTCTGCTTCATTTGTCTCTCCTGATTTTTTTCTAAGTTCAGGTTTGAAACTGCAAAAGAATATTCTGGGATTTTAGAATATGGGCATGTGTTGATAACTGTGAAATAGAAATATGCGGGGGATAGAGAAGGAGGAAAGAGCTGATGATAAAGGTAGAGAGGTAAAGAATAGGATATGGACAGAAAGCAAGAGGGCCAGAAAAAGTGAAAGAAACTTAGACTAATGGGTCTAATATACTGTTCAGTAGGTCCACAGTCAGGATAGCGGATAGCGTAGCTGGTTTTAAGAAAAGTTTGGACAAGTTCCTGGAGGAAAAGTCCATCGTCTGCTATTGAGAAAGACATGGGATGTCCTGCTTGTCCTGGATCAGTAGCATGGAATATTGCTACTCCTTGGGTTTTGGCCAGGTACTAGTGACCTGGATTGGCAACCGTGAGAACGGGCTACTGGGCTTGATGGACCACTGGTCTGACCCAGTAAAGCTATTCTTATGTTCTTACATGAGCCAAGTATAGGACAATTAAGCCATTGTAACATCACTGCTGAAGTTGGCTCTGAGGCTCTGTGGAATGAGGCATTATGACATCACAATCTCAGCTCTGGAATGTTGCTCTCATTGGGGTTCCGGAATCTTGCTATTGTTTGAGATGATGGAATGTTGCTACTCCTTGGGTTTTGGCCAGGTACTAGGCGCTATCCGAAAAACTACCGCCTGCTCAAGAGGAGGCGGTAGTGGCTAGAGCGTGGGGCATTTTAACGCACGCTATTCTACGCGTTAAGGCCCTAGTGCACCTTTGAAAAAGGAGCCCTAAGTCCTTCTTGGGCAAACATCTACCAACTGCACCTGGATATGGTGGCAATTCTGGAAGCATCTAACTCAGGGGTGTCCAACCTTTTGGCTTCCCTGGGCCGCATTGGCCGAAAAAAATGTTTCTGGGGCCGCACAAACGCTGCAGCAAGACAGAGGAGGGAGCCGGCAAGACGGTAAACACTAGGGGGCAGCAGAGGAAAACACTGCATCGCCCTCGACCGGGGCCGCACAAAATACTTCACGGGGCCGCAGTTTGGACACCCCTGATCTAACTCTTTTTAGGTGTCCTAATGTTGCACAAGAAGCTTCTGTTCTCTAAGAGCAGCTGGGCACCCAAATTTCATGATCGAAGAATCTACCATTGATGCCAGACATCCAATTTTCAGTGATCCTGAGCCCATTTTCTCTGGCCCCCCTCTCCCATACTCCCTCCCCCCCCACTCTTAACTCAAAATATTCTGCCTATAATCTTCCCTTCTCTGCTCCCTTTCTGTCCTCATACACACCATTGCTCCTCTCCTGTTTGCATGCATGCTCCAGCTCCACTCGCTCTTCTCCCTCTCTCCTTGACTCTCAGGTCTTTCAGCCTTCAATCCAGTTCTCCTTGTCTCTCTCCTCTCCACTCCACCCATCAGGCATCTCCATCTAGACCCAGCCTTCCCTACGCTTTTGTCCCCCCCAGCTCATCTTCCCCCTTGATTCTTCAACCGCAATACGCTTAAGTGGCAAATTGTCAACACAGTGGTCCACGGAGCCTCACGCTCAAGCGCTCTACTAGCCAGCCCTTCCTCTTCTGCAGCAGGAAGTGCGTATCAGAGGGGGCAGAGCCTTGCAGAGCACCACTCCACTGGCTTCTGTGCTGCTGCTTTGTCACTAAAGTTTTCAGCGCTTGAAGAATCAAAGGTCAGGAGAGGGGCTAGGGGGAGACCATAGAGGATGGAGGGCTGTTTGAAGACTGAGATCCTTGATGGGAAGTAGGCAAGAGGACATAGACAGGATATAGGGAGAAATTTCTGCATGTTTCCCTCTTCCAGTGCACTATGTCCTTCAGCGTTTGAATGAGCTCCAGCCTGCCCATACCACACGCAGGCTCAGATTCTGTAAACAGCGCCTATATCGCCAGCAGCGTGTCAAGCGCTGTTTACAGAATTGCACCTGAGGGTTTAAAGGACTGCATTTCTCGTCCATTCTACATAAACGGGTGGAGTGCCTGCCAGCCGTGGCCTTTTTGCATCATTCTCCTCTGGACTTTTTGTGGAGGGCGAGACATTTAGGGCTAGATTCACTTTACCCCGATTCCGTGTCCGATCCGTGCCCGATTGCATGCAAGCTGACAAATTCACAAAAGGCCTGCATGCAAATGGGGATGATCGTTGACACGCCCCCTACCCACCACACAGATCACTAGAGAGTGATCCCGACGCATGCGCAGACCATCTGTAGACGGTCTGTGTCATGCGTCTAAGAGCCGTCAAAGCCGTGATTTTTAAAAAAATAGTTTTACTAACCCAGCGAGCCCGTGGTTTTAACCTGCTTTAAATCCGCGGATTAAAACCACGGGCTCACAGTGTGGGGAAGGGCAGGAGAGTCGGGGGGGCAGGAGAGATTCAGGGCGGCAGGCAGGAGAGATTCGGGGAAGAGAGATAAATATTCGGGGCAGCAGAGAGCAGGGCGACAACGGAGCTGGAGAGTCGGAAAGGACGTTTGCAACTGGTCCCCAGCAGTCGGTTTGCTAGATTTCTTTAGTGAATCGGGCCCCTGCCTACTTTGCATGCCGTTCCCCTCATTTGCATGCGCGGATCGGAATCTGATCGGCAGAGAGGTGCATGAATCAGGCCAGAGCAAAATCGGGTCGCAAAGGGGTCGCAAACCGATCGGTACACGGTCGGTTTGCGTAGTGAATCTTGCCCTTAGTAAACACCGTGAATTTCTACTTTTGCCTTTGACCGCTTACCTTCGGCTGCTTCAGGATTTTCGCTTTGTCCCGCTGTGGTTGCCCGGATGCCTTATTGACGGGGAGCAGATGACCGTTAAAAGATCAGACGTTTCAGCTGCTGTCTGCCGTCGAATAAGGACATGGACTGAACTAAGGGCTCTTTTTACTAAGGTGCGCTAGCGTTTTTAGCGCCCGCAGGAAATTATCACGCGCTACGCTTCTAGAACTAACGCCAGCTCAATGCTGGCATTAAGGTCAACGAGGCATGCGCTATTTCACGCGTTAAAGCCCTAATGAAGCTTAGTAAAAGGAGCCCTAAATTTTGACTTCTCCTTATTAACAATCTTATTTCCTTACTAGCTTTATAGCCCGTTACATTATCGGGTGCTAGAATATATGTGTGTGTCTGTCTGTCTTTATTTCTTTCTCTCTCTGTCTCCTTAGCCGCTTTTTCCTGTCCATTCTCCCTTATTTTTACCTCCCGTGTGTCCACCATCACCCCTTCACTGCTCCCCTTATCCAGCAGCAGCCCTTCTCCCTTTGTTTTACCTCCCCCCTGTCCATCAGCACCTCTTCCTGCTCCCCCTGTCCAGCAGTAAGCCTCCCTTCATTTTTCCCCCGTGTCCATCATCACCTCTTCCTGCTCCCTCTTTCCAGCAGTAGGCCTCCCTTCATTTCCCCCCTGTCCATCAGCACCTCTTTCTGCTCCCCATGTCCAGCAATAGGCCTCCCTTCATTCCCCCTCCCCCCATATCCATCAGCACCTCTTCCTGCTCCCCCTGTCCAACAATAGGCCTCCATTCCTTTCCCCCCCGTCCATCATCACCTCTTCCTGCTCCCTCTGTCCAGCAGTAGGCCTCCCTTCATTTCCCCCCCTGTCCATCAGCAACTCTTCCTGCTCCCCCTGTCCAGTAGTAGGCCTCATTTCATTTCCCCCCCCCTGTCCATCAGCACCTCTTCCTGCTCCCCCTGTCCAACAATAGGCCTCCCTTCATTTCCCTCCCTGTCCATCAGCACCGCTTCCTGCTCCCCCTGTCCAGCAGTAGGCCTCCCTTCATTCCCCCCCCGTGTCCATCAGCATCTCTTCCTGCTCCCCCTGTCCAACAATAGGCCTCCCTTCATTTCCCTCCCTGTCCATCAGCACCGCTTCCTGCTCCCCCTGTCCAGCAGTAGGCCTCCCTTCATTTTTCCCCCCTGTCCATCAGCACCTCTTCCTGTTCCCCCTGTCAAGCAATAAGCCTCCCTTCCTTTTTTCCCCCCGCTGTCCATCATAACCTCTTCCTGCTCCCTCTGTCCAGCAATAGGCCTCCCTTCATTTCCCCCCTGTCCATCAGCACCCCTTCCTGCTCCCCCTGTCCACGGGAGTTAGTACAGGGCCGGTGTCTGCCATTCTCCCCAGAGTCCTTGCGCCCCCCCTTCCCTTCCCACGGACCTTACTACCTACCCAGCGATTCAAGCAGCGTGTGCACCAGTCTTCACACGCTGCTTCGGGTCCTTCTACTGCCCTGATTTACTCTGGCACGTCCCTGATGACATCATCAGAGATGCGGCAGAGCAAATCAGGGAAGTAGAAGGGCCCGAAGCAGCGTGTGAAGACTGCTGCACACGCTGCTTGAATCGCCAAGGTAGTCGGGTCCGCGGGAAGGGGGGTGAGCGGAAAAGGACTTTTACTCCTGTGGTCTGTCGCGGAGGGTGGCCAGGCTCCATTTCAGCCACAGGGAAGGCTCACTGCCCCAGCTCCTTACCCGTCCGCAGCCCGGGCTAGGCCTCCCGCGCTTTCTCAGCGGCCCGGCTCGCTCAGTTGTTGTTTTTTTTTTTTGTTTACCTGGCCACTCCGCTTTCTGCATTCGCTTCTCTCCGTCAGGGCGTAATAAGCGCGCATGCGCACTTGTCTTGCCACATCCTGACAGAAAAGGGATCAGGGAACACTCGAGGCAAGTGCGCATGCGCGGCTAGCATTTTATCATTTAAGATGATTTTGCTTAATTATTTTATCATATCTTTCCTATCTTCAATGGCGTTCCTTTCATAAATTATTTGCATTGTAAACCGCTTAGGTCTGTGACATGCCGGAGCGCTATAACAAGTCTTAATGAAACATAAACATCTATTAACTGCGGCTCGAGTGAAGGTGGCCGCAGTCCTGTTCTCCTTCTTGTGCTAAGCTATTTCAGCGCTTGGATCAGTGGTACAGTTTGTACTTTCCGACTGCTCGAAAGAACTCTAGTTGGGGGTCCTTTCATCGACTTTGGAAACACTTTGACTGCTGGCGAGAGCTTCATGGCATTTGATGTTTGCTGTACAGGGGAGGAGGGGTGTTTTTGGTTTTCTTTATCTCTGCGAGGGGTACTGAAGAATCACTGGACTCCTATTCCTTTTGAGGTGAACTCACTTTGTTGTAATGTATATATTTTTTTGTGTGTCTGTTCTTATAATATAAAACTATTAATTTACAAAAAATAAAGGACTACATTTCAGGTGGCTAACCCCCTGTTTTACGGGGGCGCAAGTTGCGTTCGAAGTGTCAATGATCAATGTGTCCTGTAATTCACACTAATTCTCGCAGCTAGCTACGATCTTCATTGACGCACGAGCCGAGTGATCCACCGCTATGAGTCACGCGTGAGCGTAAGGCTTTGTTATCGCGTGGCGGCTGGCGCCGTGTTCGGTTCGCCGCCGCCGCTCGGTCGACGTAACACATGGGAGGGATGGAAAATTTATAGGGTCCAGGCGCTCTACCCAGGAGGCTCCCCCCCCCCCCGCTCACCCCGTGGGGGGGGGGGTGAGAGAGAGAGAGAGTCTCTCCGGGGCGAGGGAGCAGTCTCCCCGCGCCCCTCTCCCACGCCGACGACCCCAGGCACGCGCATGGAGCGTCACTCGAGTCTTCAAACCGCCGCCTTGACCCTCCCTCCCAAGGAAGGACGCTGCGCTAGGTACCTGTGAAAATAACGGCCCCGAAGCCCTTTAAATCTCTATAGACTTCAGGGCCGTTACCACAGCGCAGCCGCTAGCGCGGCTTTGTAAAACAGGCCCTAAGTTTTTGAAGAGTCACGCCGAGTCACTTTCCACCCATAAACACCCTCCCCCCTTAGATGCTAGGCACCGCTAAGCACTTACATTATATAGAATCGGGTAGGCACCTAGGGCCTGATTCTCCAAAGTGCGTCCTGATTTTAGGCAGCTGTAGGCGTTCTACAGCTGTCTAATCAGACAATCGGGATGCACGTTTTTTAAAAAAATGCTCCCCAGGCAGGCCGCCTATATTGAAGGCGCCTCCGGGAGCCTAGGGAGACCCGCAAGACGCCTAATCTAGCCTAAGGGCCTTAGGCGAACCTATGCGGCCCTTCGCGTCTCCCTAGTAGAGGAAGAAACGCTTAAAATGTAGGCCAGAAAAATGCTGGTCTACATTGTAAGTAGACGCGGCCGCTATACTTATAGCGGCAGAGAGATCCCTTGCCGCAATACTTATAGCGGTCCGCGGCCGCCTGTCCGATCGCTGGCAGGAGGGTGCCCAAACCCTCCTGCCAGAAGATGCCCCCCCCGACACTACCAACCGCCCCCCCCCCCGACATTCCCGATCTCCCCCCCACCCCGACACTACCGATCGCTGGCAGGAAGGTGCCCAAACCCTCCTGCCAGAAGATGCCCCCCCCCCCCGACAATATCGATCGCTGGCAGGAGGGTGCCCAAACCCTCCTGCCAGAAGATGCCTTCCCCCGACAATATCGATCGCTGGCAGGAGGGTGCCCAATCCCTCCTGCCCGAAGACGCACCCTCCCACCCCCCAGTGCTAACAACCCCCAAACCTCCACCCCACCAAACTAACCTTTTCTTAAGGCCAGACGGGTCTTGCCCGTACAGCCGGCAGGCCCGCCTCCTCGAAATGAGGCAGGCCCGCCCCGGCCCATCCCGCCAAAGCCTAAGGCCTGATTGGCCAATCAGGTCTTAGATTAAGTGGGGATGGGCGGACCCGCTATGCCTAAGGCCTGATTGGTCCAGGCTTCTAGAGCCTGGGCCAATCAGGCCTTAGGCTTCAGCGGGATGGGCCGGGAAGGGGCGGGCCCGCCTCATTTCGAGGAGGCAGGCCTGCTGGCTGGCCTTAAGAAAAAGTTAGTTTGGTGGGGTGGAGGTTTGGGGGCTGTTAGCGCTGGGGGAGGGTGCGTCTTCGGGCAGGAGGGATTGGGCACCCTACTGCCAGCGATCGATATTGTCGGGGGGGGAGGGTGCGTCTTCGGGCAGGAGGGATTGGGCACCCTCCTGCCAGCGATCGATATTGTCGGGGGGGGGCATCTTCTGGCAGGAGGGTTTGGGCACCCTCCTGCCAGCGATCGGTAGTGTCGGGGTGGGAGGGAGATCGGTAATGTCGGGGGGGGGGCATCTTCTGGCAGGAGGGTTTGGGCACCCTCCTGCCAGCGATCGGACAGGAGGCCGCGGCCTGCTATACTTATAGCGGCAGAGAGATAAGTGTAGCGGGCCGTGACTAATCTAACCCGATTCTCTAACCAGCGTCTGTAACATGGACGCCGGTTACAGAATCGGGGTTTAGTGTAGGCCGATTCTGAATAGGACACCTCTCCCGGGCGTCCTATATAGAATCAGGGCCCTAGTGCCCGATTAATTATTATTATTATTTTTTTTTTCAATTATTGAACCTATTAAGAAGATTTTACCAATTAAGTTAGACGCCTAAAAGTCGCCTAACCTCAGGGGGCCATTTAGAGAACCTGGGCCCCAGTCCTAGAACCGCTCGTCACGTTAACTTGCCTCGCGCTCCTCTGTTGAAAAGGCAAGTAATTAAATCCACAAGCTTCAAAGTACCTCTGCGGAAGCAAATCCTGCTGGATATCTATTTTGGACTTAAAGGCTTTCTAAAACCAATGTTAACAGTCACATGACAGCCAAATCAATGGCACCGAGCTCCGCGGCATATGCTTATCGACAACCTCGACTGCACTGTTAGTGATAAAGTTTGGCCTTTTGGAATATTTATTCAGTGTCACCATTCCGACTGCTGCGTGCATTCCAGGCCGCTAGAAGCCGAGGGTTTGCTATCGCACGCCCCACTCTCGTATTACAGAAAGGGAATGTGTAACTCTTTTATGCACAGTATCACGCACGTTGATTGTAAATAATTCTAAATCTGTTTAATTATGATGATCTCATTTACACTAAGCTGTTTAATCCGCAGTCAAAGACACAAGATGCCAGCAGACTTCCGTTTCACAACATTCAGAGATGTTTACTGTTCAAATAACATTTTTTGATTTCTAAACTCCTGGCAGTTTTCATGAGAACAACAAGGAAATCTGCAAGAGATACACAGAGGATATGGGCATGGTGGTTTTTTTTTTTTATTAGAGTTTTCTATAGGAACAAAGGGCTAGATTCAGTAGATGGTGTGTAAATGCAAGCGCTGGAGGAGGGGGGGGAAGGGGGGAAACCATGCTATGTGCTGCTCTATTAAGGGCACTGCGGGCTGAGAACTCTTTAGAATTCCCACACCCAACTCTGGGTGCAAGGACTTGCACCCGCTGGACCCTACCGTAAATCCTGGAGCACAAGTTGGGTGCATACCTCTGGAATTCTATAAGTTTCAAGTTTTATTTTAATTTGATGAATCGCTTATTCAAATTTACTAAGCGAGTTACAGTAAAAGAAAAATAAAATCTATTTAAACATACCCTTTAAAATTTAAAAATGATGGGTTAGACCAGTGGTCTCCAACTCAAACCCTTTGCAGGGCCACATATTGGATTTGGCGGGACTTGGAGGGCCGCAGAAAAAAATAGTTAATGTCTTATTAAAGAAATGACAATTTTGCATGAGGTGAAACTCTTTATAGTTTCTAAATCTTTCCTTTTGGCTAAGTCTTAATAATAATATTGTCATTTATAGCTAAAGAGACATTTGATCAAGAAACTCTTTTATTTTACTTTTGTGATTATGATAAACATACCGAGGGCCTCAAAATAGTACCTGGCAGGCCGTGAGTTTGACACCACTGAGTTAAGGGGAACAGTTAATCTGCTGGCTGGGTTGGAGGGCAGAGGGGCGAACAGGACAATCAAGCCATTGTGACATCACTGATGAGGCTGGCTCTTATTGGTGGAATGAGGCATTATGACATCACAATCTCTGCTCTGCTTCCCAAAGGCAAACAGGATGTCATGGTTACAGTTTAGCCAGTGGTCTCCAACTCAAACCCTTTGCAGGGCCACATTTTGGATTTGTAGGTTCTTGGAGGGCCGCAAAAAAAATCGTTAATGTCTTATTAAAGAAATGACAACTCGTTATAGTTTATAAATCTTTCCTTTTAGCTAAGTCTTAATAATAATATTGTCATTTATAGCTAAAGAGACGTATGATCAAGAAACGGTTTTATTTTACTTTTGTGATTATGATAAACATACCGAGGGCCTCAAAATAGTACCTGGCGGGCCGCATGTGGCTCCCAGGCCGCGAGTTTAAGACCACTGGGTTAGACCGACAGACTTACAGACTAATCAATACACAAGGAATGGAGGGATAGAACTACAAGTCAATGTTTTAAAGTACAGAAAAGAACCGTAGATGGAAAGAACATTAGGGAGGGAAAAGTAGAAACCTGGTGGGTAATTAACCTTTTCCTAACGTAATAAGAACATAAGAACATAAGCAATGCCTCCGCTGGGTCAGACCTGAGGTCCATCGCGCCCAGCAGCCCGCTCACACGGCGGCCCAGCAGCCCGCTCACACGGCGGCCCAACAGGTCCAGGACCTGTGCAGTAATCCTCTATCTATACCCCTCTATCCCCTTTTCCAACAGGAAATTGTCCAATCCTTTCTTAAACCCCAGTACCATACTCTGCCCTATTACGTCCTCTGGAAGCGCATTCCAGGTGTCCACCACACGCTGGGTAAAGAAGAACTTCCTAGCATTTGTTTTGAATCTGTCCCCTTTCAACTTTTCCGAATACCCTCTTGTTCTCTTATTTTTCGAAAGTTTGAAGAATCTGTCCCTCTCCACTCTCTCTATGCCCTTCATGATCTTGTAAGTCTCTATCATATCCCCTCTAAGTCTCCTCTTCTCCAGGGAAAAGAGACCCAGTTTCTCCAATCTTTCTCTCTCTCTATTTCTCTCTGTCTCCCTTTCTCTCTCTCTTTCTGTCCCTCTCCACTCTCTCTATGCCCTTCATGATCTTGTAAGTCTCTATCATATCCCCTCTAAGTCTCCTCTTCTCCAGGGAAAAGAGACCCAGGTTCTCCAATCTCTCAGTGTATGAAAGGTTTTCCATTCCCTTAATCAGTCTTGTCGCTCTCCTCTGAACCTTCTCGAGTAATGCCATGTCCTTCTTAAGGTACAGCGACCAATATTGGACGCAGTATTCTAGATGCGGACGCACCATCGCCCGATATAATGGCAGGATAACTTCTTTCGTTCTGGTTGTAATACCCTTCTTGATTATACCTAGCATTCTATTCGCTCTCTTAGCGGTCGCTGCGCACTGTGCCGTCGGCTTCATTGTCATGTCCACCATTACCCCCAAGTCCCTTTCTTGTGTACTCTCAGTCAATAACATCCCTCCCATCGTATAATTGTACCTCGGGTTTCTGCTTCCCACATGCAATACTTTACATTTCTCAACATTGAACTTCATCTGCCATCTCTCTGCCCATTCCCCTAGTTTATCCAAGTCCCTTTGCAATTCTTCGCAGTCCTCCTTACGCTGGTTCCAATCATAATTAGTTTAGCAAAGTTTTGTATTATTCACCGTTATCATTTACGGCTATTATAAACATAATGTAAATAAGTCATAAGTCTGTAGATTCAAATATTTTGTGTTCCTGGCTCTTTATTAGTCCGTACAGACTGTTTATCCACTGTCTGTCATTTTTGGAATGTCCCATCATAGGAAAAGGTTAATATAAAATTTAAACATAATTTAAAGATTAAAAGCATCTTTAAAAAGGAAACTCTTTAAGTTACTTTTAAAACGACTCAGATCATTTTCCTCTCTTACTTGCCGAGGCAAAGTGTTCCAAAGTTGCGGAGCCATCACTGAAAACATATCATGTCGTCGAGTTCTGATAACTTTCAAAGGTTAGTGGACCGGAGAGAACGCAACATAGAAACATAGAAAGAGGATGGCAGTATTGACTGTAAATGGGTTGTGAACCTATTAAGTTGCATGCATTTCTCAGGATCGCATGCTGATTTGGGTGATCTTCATAGAATCCGGGGAAGAACAGGCAACTGAGTTGTCCTGCAGAAAAATACAGAAAACTGTTATGATTATAACGGAGGACATTGTCATCCAAAGATGGTTCTTCTATTAGATGAACTAGAAGGTTGTCTAGAATGCCAAAACTGGAGAAGGGGCAGAAAAAATGCCATAACAGGTCTACTTCATCCTGAGTCCAGGACAATGACGCTACTTTGTCCCCTTGCCAGTTCCACTACCAGATGCATACTTCCTTGAAATGCTCTCCACCCCTCTCAACAACGTTTCCTGTTATAGATTGCGGGCTGGCAGTGGCGTTCTAGCTTTCTGCTGTGGGGCCATATTTGCAGCCCCTGTGCCACCCTAACAATGCTCTTCCTCCATTTTACGCAGCAGCATTCAGGATTTTGTTTTTGAGGAAGGGGGGGGGGGTATCCCCTTGGCCAGCAGGTTCTGGTGCTCCATTGAAACTCAGCATCAATGCAAATTCCCTGTTGATTTTCTAAGCTGTGGCTTATATTATTTTCTCCGTTCCTATACCACAGCGTGAAAGACTGCTGTGCTTTGTATTTCAGAACCGTATTCCATTACATAAAGTAGATTAAAAATAAATACTAAATAAAAATGGCATTGCCTCGATAGCTCTGCTTTCTTTGTATCATGTTAAGAGCGATGCTGAGCATTAGCGTTGAAAGAAATTTGTGAGCACTTGTAAAGATTAAATCCAGTTGAAGTGTTCACTTTCTTGGCATCTGGGAGACGGGGAAAGGAGCCCGGGAGCTCTGAAGAGGGCGAAGCAGGACGATGAATGACAACAGGACGAGGGGAAGGGAAAAGGGAGTAAGACGTCGCTACTCAGCAAAAGCACCAAACCACCCACTTCCTCATCTCAGTTTGGGTAATTATCAAACAGCGACAAAATGGCATGCAGTTATGCGCTCTTCCACCCCCAAAATAGGAGACTACTGTGAAGGGGACTTCAAGGAAAGGTCCAATACATTCTCACTAAAAATTATCTCTATGTAAATATATCCAGAAACAAAATTCTCAGAGAATAATCTAGAATAATAAAACCCTAGAGCGCGCATGCGCTGTCGAAAGTCCGCGAGTCCTGGTGGCGTGAGCTGTGCTTCTGTGCCAGTCCTCACGGCGCCTGCGCTAGCTGGAGGCGCGTGTGCCAGCGACTCCTCCCTCCCGCTGCCGGTCCTCTTCAAAGCGGCCTGCTGAGGTTCGCCAGCCGCTGTAGCGAACCTTGCAGGCCGCGCTCCACCTTCCCGATGCAATGCAAGAAACAAAAGGATCGGTGAAGAAAACTATAAGAAAAAAAAAAAAGCAAATCCAGGTAGGCGAAGGCGGGACGGAGGCTGCGATCGGCAGCGGCTGCTGCTGCTCCTCCAGCCGCCTAGCTCCTCTCCGCCGGCCCCGGCCGGCAGCCCCCTCCGCCCCGTCCTCTCTGCTCTGGTGGCCCGCGCAGGAGAAGGAGCGGATGAAGCAAGAAAACTATAAGAAAAAAAAGCAAATCCAGGTAGGCGAAGGCGGGACGGAGGCTGCGATCGGCAGCGGCTGCTGCTGCTCCTCCAGCCGCCTAGCTCCTCTCCGCCGGCCCCGGCCGGCAGCCCCCTTCGCCCCGTCCTCTCTGCTCCGGTGGCCCGCGCAGGAGAAGGAGCAGATGAAGCGAGATCACAGCACGAGGGAGACCGTGCAAAGGGAAATGCAAGGGGGTTGAAAAAAGCAAAAGGTGGGACGGGAAGGGGAAAGGAAGGGGGAGGAAGTCTAAAATGAAAAAAAAAAACAACAAAAAACAACTTTATACAGGAAGAGGAGTCTCTAGCGCCCGTTAATGTAACGGGCTTAAAGACTAGTAGTGAATAATCGTGCTCAGTCACATTAACACCACCACCATAAGCTGCCACTCAAGTGGAAAAGGCTTCATCTAAAGCACGGCAGATGATAGGTTGTATCAGGAGAAGCTTCGTCAGCAGGAAGCCTGAAGTCATGATGCCATTGTACAGAGCCATGGTGAGACCTCATCTGGAATACTGTGTGCAATTTTGGAGGCCACATTACTGTAAAGATGTGCTCAGAGTTGAATCGGTTCAGCGGATGGCCACCAGGATGGTCTCGGGGCTAAAGGGTCTCCCGTACGAGGAAAGACTGAGCAAGTTACAGCTCTACTCTCTCGAGGAGCGTAGGGAGAGGGGAGACATGATTGAGACATTTAAGTACATCACGGGACGGGTTGAGGTGGAAGATGATATCTTTCTCCTGAAGGGACCCTCAACCACAAGAGGTCATCCGCTCAAACTCAGGGGAGGGAAGTTTCGTGGAGATGCCAGGAAGTACTTCTTCACGGAGAGAGTGATTGAGCATTGGAACAAGCTTCCAATGCAGGTGATAGAGGCACACAGCGTCCCAGACTTCAAGAATAAATGGGATACCTATGTAGGATCCCTACGAGGGTCAGCCAAAGGATAGGATCACTAGGGTATAGACTTGAAAGAGCGGGTCAGTAGAATGGCATTATTACAATTCTACTTAAAGGGGACATTAGACTTAAAAGGGAGGGTCGATGGTGTGGGCAGACTTGATGGGCTGTAGCCCTTATCTGCCGTCATCTTTCTATGTTTCTATGTTTCTAACGGTAAATCAAGTATGGTGTTATCAAATGCATCATAGCACTCCCTTCCTGCTTCCTAGAATGTTTAATGCATATCACTTGAAAGTTAAAGAGAAAGCACTTATCTTATTAGGGGTCTTATCTGTGTAATTCAGCAGGAATGGAGGCTTCGTAAGGGTAGCGCTAGCATCATAGGCAGCAGATTCCGTTGTCGGAGGTCATCCAAAAGTGACACTCAGGGCTCCTTTTACAAAGGCGCGCTAGCGTTTTTAGCGCAAGCACAGGATTAGCACGTGGTACCCAAAAAAAACTACCGCCCGCTCAAGAGGAGGCGGTAGCGGCTAGCGCGCGTGGCATTTTAGCGCAAAACCGCTAGCACGCCTTTGTAAAAGGAGCCCTCAGCCTCCAAACTCGGTCACACAATTCACAGTTCAAAACCTCCAAGTTCGGAAATTTTGTCTCTCCTCTCTCTATGAGAGTCCGGCGCAGGCTTTTTCCTCTGGCCTAATAAAGCCCTGGAAGAAACTAACCTGGTGCATGTCCACCCTACATGAAGCAGTGCCCTGCTTTCATGGACCTCCTCTTAAGAATCCTATAAGAAAAACTTAAAACGTATTTGTTTAATACAGAATACGGCGGTACGCCTGATTTTTGGCCTAAAGAACATCAGTCCTTTTTATCGGCAATTACATGGGTTACCTTTCGAGGCACGCATTCTTTTAATTTATAACATTTTTATTGAAGAAATCAGTAAATATACAATATTATAATACAATAAAATAGTCATTAAATTAAAATTCATCATATTAATTTCCATCAAATATCTTTCATTTCTTCAAACTATATTTCCAAAATACCCATTACATCTCTCAATACCCTCCCCCTAATTCCTACCCCCTTTCCCTTTTCCTATTGACCTTTTCCTCCTATCCTCTCCCAAAATTAGGCTGTCTTTGCTTTAAAGCTCTTTTGGGTCTGGCTCAGGGATACCTATCCTCTCAATTCAATTTTTATAGATCATTAAAAAAATACACTTCTTTCTCCGGATTCGCGGGGGATAGGGGCAGAGCCGGACCGCGAATGGTGAAATACTGCAAATATCTTTTGGTCCAGCTCTGACCCACCCCCGCCTCCCTCCCGCCTTCCCCCTGGCATCCTGGCCTTACCTGGTGGTCTAGCGGGCTTTCGGGGCAGGAGCGATCTTCCTACGCTCCTGCCCCGTGCAGATCGCCAATAGGAAATGGCTGCCGTGAGTTCCCGTAGTCTCTCGAGACTACGACGGGAACTCCCCACAGCCATTTCCTATTGGCGATTTACACGGGGCAGGAGCGTAGGAAGATCGCTCCTGCCCCGAAAGCCCACTAGACCCACCAGGTAAGACCGGGACGCCGGGGGGAAGGCTAAACTATGTTTGTTTTTTTTCTTTCTTCCCCCTCCCCAAAAATCACAAATATGTGAAATCGCAATTGCCAAAACCGTGAATGGGGAGGGGGAAGTGTACTCGTAAGTGTACTCTTGTTGTTACAAGAGATTTTTAAATAAGACATTTGCCTTTCAATTAGGAAAAATGAACTCTTGGTTAAGCCCCCTGATCTTTCAAATGTATTCTTATAATATTTTTAGAAAGTTTTTTAAAAACACACTTGTTTGATAAGTTTGTTACATAACTTTGTTCTTAACTGTATATTTTCATCATGTTTTTTTCCTGAACTTATGTATATTTCACTGATTGGACAGTTCTTCTTTGTGAACCGTCCAGAACTTTTATGGATGGGCGGTATCCTCTATAATAAAACCCTTACCAGCGCATGCGCTGTTGAAATGGCGTGATCCCTGCCACCGTGCTGAATTCAATTTGAGGCACGTGGGGCGGCTTGCGGCGCGTGGGGGCAGAAGAAGGAGAGTGCGACTGTTTTGTTCGGCGGTTTCCGCATCAGTTGGAGCCTGCAGCGGTTTAAACATTGCCTTTCTTCCACGACGCTGCGACCCCAAAACCACTGCAGACCACCACGAAAACCGGTAAAAGGTAAAATGAAGGGAGAAGGGCTACTGCTGGACAGGGGGGAGGTAAAAGGAAGGGAGAAGGGCTGCTGCTGGAAAGGGGGGAGGTAAAAGGAAGGGAGAAGGGCTGCTGCTGGACAGGGGGAGCAGGTAAGGAGTGGTGCTGGACAGGGGGAGCAGGCATGGGGAGGTGGTGGACAGCCGAGGAAAGAGAGAGACAGAAAGACAGACACACACATCTATTCTAGCACCCGTTAATGTAACGGCTTAAAGACTAGTACAAGAATAAAAAGAATAAAGTTATTATTATTATTATTATTATTAATCAGAGGCACAGAGCTCCTCCTGTCGCCTCTCTAAAGAATGACGGACCTTGTATTGACCACCTAGACTTACACAGCTACCCCCCTCCCCCCTCCCTTGGTCTCTGCAAACATGACAGGTCTTGGGGGGTCCTTCCAGAGACATTGAGCTCCCCTCCATGGCCTTCTCAAGCATGAAAGGCCCCTATGCCTGTTATAATATCCACAATAAATATGTATGGGAGACTTGCATACAATGGAGACAGAGAAACACCGGTTTAGCAGTTAGCATATGCTAATTCAAATGATTTGTACATTTTGTATTAGGGGGTGGGAACTAGGTAAGACATGGGCAGAGAATGGACATGGATAGCATATTGTAATTGGCACAGAAAACATACCACATGTTAACTGCCAAATGTACTGTAATGTTTTAGGAACTCCGTTCCTCGGATAAGCTGCTCTTAGCTTTACCCTTTTCCTCCACTGCCAATTCCAGACTTTGTTCCTTTCATCTAGCTGCCACCTAGGCCTGGAATAAATTACCCGAGTTTGTCCACCAAGCTCCTTCCCTTCCCTTGTTTAAAAGCAGACTGAAAACCCACCTTTTTGATATAGTCTTCAATCCTTAACCCTACTCCTCTGCCCTCCAACCCAGCCCGCTGATTAACCGTTCCCCTTAACTTTATCCATGTCATCCTGTTTGTATGTCTGTCTAGATTGTAAGCTCTTTGAAGCAGGGACTGTCTTCTTTATGACTGTACAGCACTGTGAACGTCTGGTAGCACTATATAAATAATTCAGAGTAGTAATAGTAGTGTGAAGACTTTCAGTCTTTGGGAAGCAGAGCTGAGATTGTGACATCATAAGACCTCATTCCACCAATAAGAGACAACCTCACCAGTGATGTCACAATGGCTTGATTGTCCTGTACTCCCCTCTGCCCTCCAACCCAGCCAGCAGATTAACCGTTCCCCTTAACTGTATCCATGACATCCAGTTTGTCTGCTTAGATTGTAAGCTCTTTGCAGCAGGGACTGTCTTCTTCTTTGTGACTCTTTACAGCGCTGCGTATGTCTGATAGCGCTATAGAAATTATTCATAGTAGTAGTAGGATTTACCTTCCTCTGTTACACTGAAAACAGGTATTTCATACATATAGATTTTTCTTCCAGAGTGCTGGGTATCATCCTGGACTCATCACTTACATTTCACGAACAGATAAATTCTTTGACAAAAAAGTGTTTTTTTCAGTCTGTGTATGTTGAGGAAAGTTAGATCATTATTCCATCAAGAACATTTTTCAATGTTGGTACAATCCATTGTGCTTGACCAGCTAGACTACTGTAATTCCGTTTATCTGGGCATTAAGCAGGGCAGTCTAAAACGACTTCAGTTAATACAAAGTACGGCAGCTAAGCTTATTTTTGGGAAACAAAAGTACAATCATGTTTTTCCTCTGTTGAGAAAGCTTCACTGGCTCCCAGTCCGCTTTAGGATCCAATTTAAATGTGCATGCATAATCTTCAAGCTTCTCTATGGAATATTTGATCCTTTAGATCTTGTCATTCGAGGAATATACAGAGATATAAGCTATCTTTCCCCCTCCTTTAAGGGAATTCAATCTGCTGGGAAGCTTAGTCAATCTCTTGTCTTCAAGTTGGTAGAGATTTGGAATGTACTTCCTGATTCTATTAGACTGATAGGCCAGCTACAACAATTTCGTTAATCCCTGAAAACTCTGCTGTTCACACAATATTTAAACGGCTTAACTATAGTATCAACGAAATGATAATACAGCTCTTACTTCTGTCATTCACTTCTTCTTATGTACTCTAGTCTTAATTACCTGTGAACCGAGTTGAGCTCCACTGGGAGATGACCCGGTATATACATCGAAGACTAGATTAGATTAGACCATTTAGGTAGAGAAATTTCGACTTCAAAATCTCATCAGTCAAACAAAGTCATCTTATCTATGGGCAGTTGACCTCAGTCAAACCACACAGGGGTAGCAAAGAAAATCAACACTATTGCTAAGGAAGTGTCAAATGGAAGGCAGCTCATTAGAGACTCGGCGATATTGTAAATCAAAAGTGGAGAAAAAAAAAGTCTCAAAAACCATCGTGACAGCTCCATACACACAGTATCACAGGGCTGCATCATTCTCATCGGCATTTTAAAAAAAATCCTCCACTTTCCATCTTTCTCAACTGAGTCTCAAAATGAAACAAAGCTGTCCAAGTGCACCATAGTGAGCTCAGGATGACAAGCGGTAGATTAAGAGCACAGAGTGAATACTGTTTGGAACTGGATTACTGTTATCAAGATACATCCCTTTGGTGCATGTGGACAGCTCTGTTTCATTTTGAGACTCAGTTGAGAAAGATGTGGAGAATATGAGACGGTCTTGTGATACTGTGTGTATGGAGCTTTCACGATGGTTTTTGAGACTTTTTTTTCTCCATTTTTGTTCTAAAGTATCACTGAGTCTCTAATGAGCTGGCTTCCATTTGACACTTAGACAGCAATAGCTTTGTAGTTTTCGGGATCCTATTCTCATCAGTGCCATAGCATAGAAGCACTGGAAGGCAGGCAGGCTCTGGCTGTATTGAAATTGCTTCACAAGACACGGCCAGTGCTATATATGTCCCTGGTACGAGAATAATTCTTAGTTCGAGGTGAGTTTGTATAGTGTTCAAATTGAATAAAAAAAGGTTTGGAGGAGGTATGCAAGAGACTGGAGAGTGATAAAAATATAAAAAAGTAGTGATTGTATAAAATCTGTAAATGTTTTGGCTCATTGAAAGTTTGTGCTGAGCTTGTACACTGAGAAGAGGGTGTGCCTGCGGGGAAGTGTGCATGACAATTTTCCATAGGGAGCTACAAGTCATTTGATTGGCTGATGCCTCATGCAGCAGATTCAAACTGGAAGTATAGCTGAGATGGGGTGGAAGGAGTTGGTGAGTGAAATTCTGATTACTTTTCTTTCTTTTTTCTTTGTTCTTTTGTAAAAGAAAACCAGGAGAGAAAAAAAGTGTGTAGGTGAGCGATTCTACAAGGGGATCGGATTCCGAGCTCCAAAAGGTTTCTGCAGGCTGACCAACAGGTACTACAGAGGGACTGGCCTGTCAGATGTAGACCTCAGTCTTCTCTTCCACTCAGGCAGAGCTGGACCCTCAACTAGGGGAGCTCTGAGCACCAAAATCAGTCATAATACCATGAAAAAGACTGGAAAAAAAAAAAGAAGAAATAATAAACAGATCAGATCAGAAAGACTCCTTCTGGCTTGCATGCACAAGGAAAAACTGAATGGGCAGCATAGCCCTCTAGTGAAGGAGGAGGGATTTAAAAGCTGGAATGTATTCCTTCTACATGGCTCACGAGCACTGGGATATTACCATCTATCCAGAATGACACATCTCTTACAATAGAATGAACGTTTCAGCATTGTAATTGCAGTGGATGGGCTGAGGATGCCCCAACAATTAGCACAAAGCTTTTGCTTTTAAGGTACATTAGGTACAAAAACATAGCACACTTAAATAGAGAGACCCTTTAGTGTAAATATGAGATATGCACAGGTGAATGAATAGGAACATAAGAACATTAAACCCATGTACTCCCCTCCATCTAGTGTATTATTCCTATTGATGTGTGCATCTTTCTCTTCCAACTTTTACAATTAGGAATCCTCTGCTCATCCAAGGCTTTCCTAAACTCTCTTGTCTCTTCTTTCCATCACCTGCCTGGGGTGTTTCTTCCATGCATCAGCAACCCTTTAAATGAAGAAATATTTCATGATGCTAGGCGTTCTCAAGTCTACCTCCTGAGACCCTCGTGCCATGACCTCTTGTTCTAGAAATTCCATTTCTGCAAAAACAGTTCATGGTTCTGCATTATTTATACTTTTACGCATGAGTGTTTTCAAAACATGATTAAGTTATGAAAGTTCAAGAAAGATAAGCGATTGCTGCAATAGTTCAAATGACCTGGATACCTCCCGAGGACATGTAAAGCCCAATTTCAGAAATCCAGTATTTACATATAAAAATCCTTACCGCATATAGATGTCAAGGGGTGCGTTGGGGGTATGGATTGGGTGGGTCAAAAATCTACTTGCATATTCCCCTTTTCATAAAAGGAATGCACATGTATGTTTGGATATCAGTATTAACAGCAACAACATACTTGAATACAACTTTGAAGAACGTCTACATATATTCAATTTCTATACCATTCTCCCAGGGGAGCTCAGGATGGTTTACAAGAATTTATTCAGGTACTCAAGCATTTTTCCCTGTCTGACCCAGTGGGCTCACAATCTATCTGATGTACCTGAGGCAATGGGGGGATTAAGTGACTTGTCCAGGGTCAGAGGGAGCAATGTCGGTTTGAACCCACAACCTCTGGGTGCTGAAGCTGTAGCATTAACCAGTGCACCACTCTAGAAATCATAATGTAGTAAAAGTGAGCAAGCTATTGTGACATCACTGATGAGGTTGGCTCTTAGACATTGGTGGAATGAAGCATTATGACATCACAATACCAGCTCTGGTTACCAGAGACAATTTTCTATACCGTTCTCCCAGGGGAGCTCAGAATGGTTTACATGAATTTATTCAGGTCCTCAAGCATTTTTCCCTCTCTGTCCCAGTGGGCTCACAATCTATCTAATGTCCCTGGGGCAATGGGGGGATTAAGTGACTTGCCCAGGGTCACAGGGAGCAGGGTGGGTTTGAACCCACAACCCCAGGGGGGCTGAGACTATAGATTTAACCATTGCACCACGCTACTACTTATCACATAGATAGCACTGAAAGGCGTATGCAGTGCTGTACATTTTGACATTTACAGATGCTCGGAAGAAAAGAGGAAAAAGAGGAATTCTATATATTTAAGAGTTTGATAGAATCTGAAATGCAATGTGTGGCGCAGTGGTTAAAGCTAAAGCCTCAGCACCCTGAGGTTGTGGGTTCAAACCCCCACTGTTCCTTTTGACCCTGGGCAAGTCACTTAATCCTCCCATTGCCCCAGGTACGTTAGATAGCTTGTGAGCCCACCAGGACAGACAGAGAAAAATGCTTGAGTACCTGAATAAATGCATGTAAACCATTCTGAGCTCCCCTGGGAGAACTGTATCGAAAATTGAATAAATAAATATGATTTTTTTTTTCTTCATTTTGTGATCCATGAGGCATATCTGAGGTCTTTTTCTCCACATTTTTTCTTCTTTTATTCCTTCTCTTTTGTTATTGGTTTGAGGTTTGTGATTTCCTTTACCATCTCCTTTGAATAACTGAGTTTATATGGGCAAGGGTCTCCTTATAAGACTGCCTTAGCACATTTTTTTCTGAATTTATGGATAGTTGAAATCACCCATTATTACCCAGTTTATTCGCCTCCCTAATTTCTGATAACATTCCAGCATCTGTCCTGGTCCAGGATTTACACTCCTATCACTATCTTTTCCCCCCTTACTCATGTAATTTCTACCCATAGGGATTCCAAGATGTATTTCTGCTCCTGTAAAATTTTCAGCTCATTCAAGACTCTCCTTAATATATAACGCTACACCTCCACCAATTCGATCCACTCTATCACTATGTTATAGCTTATACCCCGGTATGATAGTGTCCCATTGGTTATCTTCCTTCTACCAAGTTTCAGAGATGCCTATTATATCTATCTTTTCATTTAGTGCAATATATTCTAACTCTCCTATCTTGTTTCTTAGGCTTCTAGCATTTGCATACAAACATTTCAAACGATGTTTGTCATATCTATTTACAATTTGCTCAGCAGTTGGCATGGATAATTTGCAATCTTTAAAATCAGCCTGCTCTGAATTTAAGGAAACCTGGTCCACTGGGGCCTGAATTACAATCTCACTATCATGATGCTCTCTGTCTTCCCTTTTATGATGATATCTTTTAAAGATACCTTGTCCCTAACCATGTTCTTTTGAGCGACTGTCAGCCTTCTCCCAGTTTCTAGTTTAAAAGCTGCTCTATCTCTTTTTTAAATGTTGGCGCCAGCTGCCTGGTTCCATCCTGGTTAAGTTGGAGCACATCTTTGCGGAATAGGCTCCCCCCTTCCCCAGTATGTCACCCAGTTCCTAGCATGTCTAAAACACTCCTCCCTGTACCATCCTCCGGAGCTCTGCCTGTCTCTTGGGTCCTCTGCATGGAACAGGGAGTATTTCTGAAAATGCTACCCTGGAGGTTCTGGATTTTAACTTCCTACTTAAGCGCCTAAATTTGACTTCCAGAACCTCCCTACCGCATTTCCCTTTGTCATTGGTACCCAGTGCTACCCACATGCACCAAGACAGCAGGTTCCTCCTCAGCACTGTCTAAAATCTTATCTAGGTGATGTGTGAGGTCCGCCACCATTGCATGAGGCATGCAAGTGACCAAGCGATCTTCTCGTCCACCAGTCACCCAGCTATCTACATGCCTAATGATCAAATCTCCCACTATTATGGCTGTTCTAACCCTTCCCTCCTGGGTAGGAGACACTGGAGACACATGAGAGAACAATGCATCCCCTTGTGAGTAGATTCTGGCTACAGGACTGCCTACTGCTTCATCGAGGTGAACTGTCCTTTAAGAAGGCCTCTGAGGCAGCATAGAGGCTGCCAGACTGGAGGTGGGACTTTTCTACAATGTCCCTGTAGGTATCCTCTATGTACCTCTCTGTCTCCTTCAGCAACTTCAGGTCTGATACTCTAGCCTCAAGAGATTGAACCCGTTAACTGAGTGCTAGGAGCTCTTTGCACCAAGCATACACATAAGACCTCTCACCAACTGGGAGATAATCAAACATATGACGTTCAGTGCAAAAGACTGGATAGTCCCCATCTTGCTGCTGGACTGCTGCCTGCATCTTAATATTGATGATTTTGTTTGTCAATGCTCCTGCTCCCTTTTATTGGCCTTTGTGTAATACTGCAAGCTGCCACAAGAGGTGTGGCAGCCCTTTTCTAAGGGAAGCCCAAAAGACAGAAGTGAACGCCTTTACTCCTGCCCCAATGATCTCGATGGACCACCAGGGACATCATATAGACCCAGGGGGACCTACCCAGAACTATAATCTCATTCTTGCACTTGACGAATTTACTACAATTCTTTGAAACAGTAAACAAACAAATCGATAACGGGGAACCAGTGGACATAATATACTTGGACTTCCAGAAAGCGTTTGACAAAGTTCCACACGAAAGACTTCTCAGGAAATTACTAAGCCACGGAATAGAGGGAGACATACTAAGGTGGATAGGCAAATGGCTGGAAAACAGAATGCAGAGGGTGGGCATAAATGGGAAGCTCTCAGACTGGGAGAAAGTGACTAGCGGTGTACCCCAGGGCTCGGTTCTTGGGCTCATCTTATTTAATATTTTCATCAATGATCTAGAAGAAGGAATGTCCAGTGAAATCATCAAATTTGCAGATGACACAAAGTTATGTCGGGCAATCAGATCACAAAAGGACAGCGAGGAACTAAAGAGAGATTTGAGCCAGTTAGAGAAATGGGCAGAGAAATGAAGTTTAATGTGGAAAAATGCAAGGTAATGCATTTGGGCAGAAAGAACAAGGAGCACGAGTATAGAATGTCAGGTGCAACTCTGAGTAAGAGCGAACAAGAAAAGGACCTGGGGATACTGATAGATAGGACCCTGAAACCGTCAGCACAATGCGCGGCGGCAGCAAAGAAAGCAAATAGAATGTTGGGCATGATAAAGAAGGGAATCACGAGTAGATCGGAGAGGGTCATAATGCCACTTTATAGAGCAATGGTCAGACCACACTTGGAATACTGTGTCCAACACTGGTCTCCCTACCTAAAGAAGGATATAAAAATGCTTGAGAGGGTGCAGAGGTGAGCAACGAAGCTGGTAAAAGGTATGGAGAACTTGAAAAACTGGGACTATTCTCCCTTGAGAAGAGGAGACTGCGATATCTGATTGAGACTTTTAAAATAATAAAAGGAATTGACAAGATAGAGCAGGATAAAAAGTTATTTATGATGCCAAATATGACCAGGACAAGAGGTCATGGACTGAAGCTGAGGGGGTACAAGCCCAGGACACATGCCAGGAAGTTCTGCTTCACACAGTGAGTGGTGGACACCTGGAACGCTCTCCCGGTGGAGGTTGCTGCGGAACCCACCGTTCTAGGATTTAAGGGCAAGTTAGATGCACATCTCCTCGGAAGGCGCATAGAAGGATACGGGTGATTAAGTTTTCATCAGCTTACAGCTGGCTGGGCCTCCACGTGAGCGGATCGCTGGACTTCATGGACCTAAGGTCTGATCCGGAGATGGCAGTTCTTATGTTCTTAGCCCTTAATGTAGACTGAAACCCCAAACCCCCCCTAGAATAATTATTGAATAAGTTAATGGCTCTGATACAGAAAGCAGTTGAGATTGTTGACCAGATTTTATTCCAATAAGAAGCCACATAACATAACATGTGCTCTAGTGCAGTGGTTCCCAACCCTGTCCTGGAGGAACACCAGGCCAATTGGGTTTTCAGGCTAGCCCTAATGAATATGCATGAAGCAAATTTGCATGCCTATCACTTCCATCATATGCAAATCTCTCTCATGCATATTCATTAGGGCTAGCCTGAAAACCCGATTGGCCTGGTGTTCCTCCAGGACAGGGTTGGGAATCACTGCTCTAGTGTACCAGTTGCATCCTTACGTGACCAACAGAATTTTCCTTAATTTATATATTTTCAATACTTTAACCGGGGTCCATAGAGCCTTATGCATTAAAAAAAAAAAAATGGTGGCACTGTGATGTAGGCCATTCCCCAGAAATTATTCCCTGCTTTTAAATCGGACTTATAGGGTTGAGTAACAGAGTAGATGATGGCAGAGAAAGACCTGACCACCCCATCCAGTCTAACTAACAAGATATACATTGCATCATACCATATGTTGAGTTTAACATATGTACAGTACATCTGAACTTGCCAGTGGGGCTTTTGTATATTTTTAGTAATATGTAAAAATCTTCAAGGACGTGCAAGATGCGATACTGACCTTGTTTGTGTACAATGAGTCTTATTTGGTACCGGGAATGTGCCTGGCTATATATGCATTGACGGTACCTGGCAACGTGATACAGCTATGACAACTCATATCATGCCAACTGGGAATGTAGCAAATGAATCAGCTGCTACAGTGTCAATGCCAGGAAGAATGAAACCGAGTTATCTGTGGAGCTGCTTTGCAGTCCTAATGCGAAATGACACACACCAGTGACATGAGTGAATTAAAGGCCTATAATGATGTGTCAGGCGGTCTTAGCAAACCTTCGCATTGATTTGCTGGCAGCCGAGGAACGCTGTAGGGCTTGATTTTAGTCAAATTAAATTCAGCCTCTAGAGGGCGCAATAGTGGAAGATATCTGGGTTTTGTCATACATCAGCTGCCATTAAAAAGTCTTCAATAAGTTGTATTTGTCAAACACTCCACCAGATAATTGAACTAGCAAGGGAGAGAGGTCCTCAAAAGATGCCCAATTGCTGCTTTCAACTGCATCCACAGATGGAGTATGCACCCCCTGAGGAATCCTCAATAGCTTCCCAGAGGGACATTTATTTCTGCTTCAGTACATTGCAGGGAATATTTTTTTTTAATTTTTTTAGAAGAAATTCACAGAAAACAGAAAGTTGAACTTGCAACTGCCATGCAGTGGGTGATTTCAATTACCCTAAGACTTAGATAAATGTCACATCAAGGCACGCTAGTTATTTTCCCCAGCCTCTGAGGCACACCTTTTATGGTTAGAGCGAAAGGGGGAGGGGCTCAACCTAGTCACAAAGCTGCAAAGTCACCCATTCCAGGAGGGAGACTTTGGGGCTGGTCTTGGGTTGAAACTTACATCCCAAAGCAGTGCAGTGTTTGTAGTCCATGATTTTATCCATTATGGTCCCATAATGCACTAGGACGAGGTTGGCAAAAATCCAGGACTGGCCAAAAAGAGCCTCCCTAGAATGGGTAACTTGGTAGCTCTGCAGTCAGTTTATAGCCATACCTGAAGTGGGAGGAAAGCGAGGTCTCCCTATGAAAGGCTGGGGGCGTGGGGTATGAGAAATGAGGGGGTCCCTACCTGGAGAAAGCGAAATGAGGGAGTAATGCTCCAGTCAGTCACTGGGCCAAGTGTGCACTGCCTGCGAGGTAAGAGCAGAAATCCCTGAGGCTGAGAACCAGCCCAGTGTCAGGATGAGAAGGTTAGAGGCACAAAGAGCCCGATTATGGCAAAGGCAAACTAAGCATAGACTTCTGGCCCAAAGGTTTAGGGCAGGGATCTCAAAGCCCCTCCTTGAGGGCCGCAACCCAGTCGGGTTTTCAGGATTTCCCCAATGAATATGCATTGAAAGCAGTGCATGCACATAGATCTCATGCATATTCATTGGGGAAATCTTGAAAACCTGACTGGATTGCAGCCCTCAAGGTTTAGGGCAGGGATGTCCAATGTCGGTCCTCGAGGGCCGCAGTCCAGTCGGATTTTCAGGATTTCCCCAATGAATATACATGAGGTCTATTTGCATGCACTGCTTTCATTGTATGCTAATAGATCTCATGCATATTCATTGGGGAAATCCTGAAAACCCGACTGGGTTGCGGCCCTCGAGGACCGACATTGGACACCCCTGGTTTAGGGGATCCCCTGACAGTTGTGTTCAGGATTCAAAGCCAGAAGGATGGCTAAGTGTGTGGATATTTTTCAGTGATAGCCCACTATAGCTAAGGTCACCATATTTTGGGCACAAAACCCCAGACACATGACCCTATCCTGTTCTGCCTCCAGCTCCGCCCCATTCCACCCCAGTCTCAACCCCACAAACCTCCTCTCTTCTCCCCCGCGTTCCAGCGCTTAATTATTCTCTGAGTGAAAAAAAATTTCCTCCAATTGGTTTCAAAAGTATTTCCCTGTAACTTCATCGAGTGTCCCCTAGTCTTTGTAATTTATGACAGAGTGAAAAATCGATCCATTTGTACCCATTCTACTCCACTCAGGATTTTGTAGACTTCAATCATATCTCCCCTCAGCCGTCTCTTTTCTAAGCTGAAGAGCCCTAACCTTTTGATTCTTTCCTCATACAAGAGGAGTTCCCTTTTGAACTGGGTAACTTGGCTGCTCTCCAACCCATTAAGCTTCTCCATTCAATGCATGTCCTTGCTAATCCCTCCAACACTTTCTCCCCCAGCCCAGGTACAGCTCACCTAATACAGTGGGGTAATAGTACCTTCACTGAGAAGATACAAATCGTATTATCAATCCAGGCAGTTTCTGTGATCCTAACACTGTGATTGGGTTAGCCCTCTGGTTCTGCCAGTCACTCTGTAGGCTTCTACCCTATAATGATCACCTATAGCCACCCTTGACCCCAAAAACAATGATTCCTTTCCCCTGGAGTCCTAGCATCAGTCTCCCCGTACAATCAAGGTGAGGCATTTCATTCAGCTGTAACCAATTGTCCAACAAGTTCCAAAGATTGAGGAAGAGGTGTATCCTTTCCCTCTCAGGGCCTGGTTTAAGTTTTCAGAAGGCTTTTCCCCTTCCAAGCTGTCCTCTTCATTAATATTCTAACACATGCAAATCAAGAAGCAAATTAGTCTATTGAGCTCAGATAGTAAGTACCAGTCAATCCTTCCTGTCAGATAACTAGTTCATATGGGATTGTATGGATAGGGTTACCATTTGGCTCCAGAAAAAGGAGGACGGATTGAGACATCCAGGTTTTACTTCCATTGCTTTTAATGGAAGTAAAGCACAGATGTCTCAATCTGTCCTCCTTACTTCCATTGTTTTCAATGGAAGTAAAACCCGGATGTCTCAATCGTCCTCCTTTTTCTGGAGCCATATGGTAACCCTAGAAGGGATAGCCTACTTAGCCCTGCCACCATCCATACAGTCTTCCCTGTCGACCATCATCACCCAATTACAGAGTTTTGCTGTTCACCCCAGGTACATTAGATAGAGTGGGAGCCCACCTGGACAGTTAGGGGAAAAAAATGCTTGAGTACCTGAATAATTTGTAATCGACATAGAATTGTAGGATATGAGGAACATAAATAATTAAAAATAAATAAATAAGTGGTTTAAGAGGTTACCATCAGACCCATGTTGTCTTTTGGTATAGTCCTTTTCTGGGAGTCGGTTCAGCGAATGGCCACCCGGATGGTCTCAGGACTCAAGGATCTCCCATATGAGAGACGGCTGGATAAATTGCAGCTATACTCACTCGAGGTACGCAGAGAGAGGGGAGACATAAGAACATATAAGAACATAAGAAACGCCTTCGCCGGATCAGACCCTAGGTCCATCTATTCCGGCGACCCGCACACACGGAGGCCAAGCCAAGTGCTCCCAGATGGAGACCCTGGTCACCCGTATCCATCGATGTGTTTTGCAAGGAGGTATACATCCAACTTACACTTGAAACCCAGAATGGTAGTTTCCGTCACCACCTCCTCTGGGAGAGCATTCCAAGCGTCCACCACCCGCTGTGTGAAACAGAACTTCCTGACATTTGTCCTGAGCCTGCTGCCCCTCAGCTTTAGTCCATGACCTCTTGTCCGTTTCACATTTGACAATGTGAACAACGATGATTCTTGCTCTATTTTGTCGAATCCTTTCAGTATTTTAAAAGTCTCAATCATATCCCCTCGCAGTCTCCTCCTCTCGAAGGTGAACAGTCCCAGTCTTTCTAGTCGTTCTTTGTAGCTCAAATTTTCCATACCTTTTACTAGTTTCGTGGCTCGCCTCTGCACCCTTTCCAGCAGGGTTATATCCTTTTTTAGATAAGGAGACCAGTGTTGGACACAGTACTCCAAGTGTGGTCTGACCATTGCTCTGTAAAGCGGCATTATAACGTCCGCCGATCTACTCGTGATCCCCTTCTTTATCATGCCCAACATTCTGTTTGCATTCTTTGCCGCTGCTGCACATTGAGTCGACGGCTTCTGGTTCCTGTCTATCAGTACCCCCAGGTCTCTTTCTTGTTCAGTTTTGGCCAATGTTACACCTAACATTTTGTATTCAAGTTCCTTATTTTTCTTGCCCAGGTGCATCACCTTGCATTTGTCTATGTTAAACTTCATCTGCCACTTGTCCGCCCATTCCTCCAGTTGGTTTAGATCCTTCTGGAGATCTTCAATGTCTTTTTGTGACCCAACTGCCCGACATAGTTTTGTGTTATCTGCAAACTTGACATGATCGAGACGTTCAAATATCTCACGGGCCGTATCGAGGTGGAAGAGGATATCTTCTTTTTCAAAGGTCCCACGGCGACAAGAGGGCATCCATGGAAAATCAGGGGCGGGAAATTGCATGGTGACACCAGGAAATACTTCTTCACCGAAAGGGTGGTTGATCGCTGGAATAGACTTCCACTACAGGTAATTGAGGCCAGCAGCGTGCATAATTTTAAGACAAAATGGGATCGTCAGTGGGATCTCTTCACAGAGAAAGGTAGGGGAGGGTCATCGGTGTGGGCAGACTGGATGGGCCGTGGCCCTTATCTGCCGTCAGTTTCTATGTTTCTATGCATTCTCCTGTGGATGCTCCCAATCTTTTGATAGGACACAGACTCCATCACAAATACCCACAGCTAGGCTCTTGACTTTTTCCTGCTTCAGGAGATGTGAAATAATGGTGGAGGCTTGCCTAAGGGAGCCACAAGAGGAAGAAGCAGGAATCTGCAGGAGTGGGAGAGTGAAATTCTAGATTATCTCAAAGATTCAGGGTGAGTCTCAGAAGAGTTTGTGTGTTTACTCCTCTGTATGATATGATAATTAAGAGGGGATCTAGTTGAATGTTGTAGGTCTGGAGAAACAGGGTTACTGGGGAGGGAAGTTATAAGGAGTAATAGCTCTTATGAAGGCTGAAAGAACGTAAGGCTTAATAAAAACATCTTAATATACTGGAATGCAGGATGCCTGTAAGTTTGGAATCCTGGTCTGGAGTTGGATTGTGCTGTATTGAAAGACTGTGTAATACAGTGGAGCTAAGACATTGAGCAAGGGCTGTGTTAACAGAAGAATCTCTAGGCAGCAGATTAAGGGACAGTGAAAGATGTTTTTAAGAATTTATTTCTCAGAGAAAGGTGTTTAGTAACGCAGCCTGCATTAAAGAAGCTGTATTAGACGGTGAAACGCAAAACCTGGTCAGGACTGCAACTTATGTCAAGGCTTAGGAGGCGGTTATTATAAGTCTGCAGGAAGAACTCGGAGACTGATTGCTGTAGGCCTCGTGAAGAACGATGGTTAAAATTTAGCATCAGAAGTCCGCTGGGACTGAGTAAATGTAATCATTGGATGAAGAATACGTTTGAGGATCTAATCTGGGATTCATTAATGAAGCTGCACGTTCAAGATCTGACTTCAGTATTTTGTCTCTAGGTAAGCTCTGTAAAATGTGATCCGGCAGCTCTGGGAAAGAGAAGACATTGTCTGCATGGCCCGATGGGGTGCCCTGGTGGCAGAGTGGTGATAAAATGAAGCAACAGGCTGAGGCAGAGGTTGTCAGATAGGGTGTACACAGGGGTGGTAGCATTCATGCATGGGCAGAGAGTGGAGTAGAACGGGTACAAATGGATCGATTTTTCACTCCGTCAAAAATGACAAAGACGAGGGGACACTCGATGAAGTTACGGGGAAATACTTTTAAAACCAATAGGGGGAAATTTTTTTTCACTCAGAGAATAGTTAAGCTCTGGAATGCGTTGCCAGAGGTTGTGGTAAGAGCAGATAGCATAGCTAGTTTTAAGAATTGGACAAATTCCTGGAGGAAAAGTCCATAGTCTGTTATTAAGACATGGAGGGAAGCCTCGGTAGCATGGAATGTTGCCACTCATTGAGGTTCCAGAATCTTGCTGTTCTTTAGGATTCTGAATGGAATGTTGCTACTCTTTGGGTTTTGGCCAGGTACTAGTGACCTGGATTGGCCACCGTGAGAACGGGCCACTGGGCTTGATGGATCATTGGTCGGATCCAGTGAGGCTATACTTATGTTTCATATGAGATGCCAAATTACCCATTTCCAGGCTGGAGATTTTTAGACAGTCCTGGATTTCTGACCATCCCATCCAGGTGCATTATGGAACTTGCAGCACTGATTTCAATGGGCAGATTCAGGCACTACAAATCTAACACTGCTTTAGAATGTGAGTTGAAAACCTAGACTGCCCCGATAACTCCAGCCTGGAACTGGGCAACTCTGGGCTAGGGGTGGGAAAGTATCAAGGCCTTTACCTCCTCCTCGTTGCATTGTTCTTCTCCCTCTTATCACTTCCCCTTTCCTCCTCCCATTTTTTTTCTCTTTCTACTCTTCTCTCACCCCCCCCCGCTCTTGCCACCACCTTCCTCTCTCTAACCTCTCCCTTCCTGCATTGCTTTTCACATCATTGCATACCTTCCCTCTCCCCAGACTGTTGGGCATGTGGGGGCCTGAGATCACAGGCAGCTACTCTCTTTGGGTGTCCCTAATTCCTTTTCTCCAGCAACTGGGCAGGTCCTTTTATTTATTTATTTAAAACTCTTATAGCCCGCACATCAGACATCTATGCGGATAAGAACAATACGTACATAATTAAAACCAAAACACGGGAGATCATTATACAATAACAACATACAGCAAACAGCCTTAAACCTATACCTTAAAAGAATTCAAGCCAAGCAATTACAAGATTACAAAATGGCTAAATTTGAAAAGGCAAGTCGAAAAAAAAAAAAAAAGGGCTTTCAGACTTTTTTGAAATGGCAGGAAATCAGAAATGAAATAGATGGAATCTGGAACCGAGTTCCACAGTGAAGGTCCAGCTACTTGGAACACATGTGATCGATTTGCGACTTTAGTGATAGAATGAATTGTGGGAACAACCAAGCAATCTCCGTCTTGTGATCTCAAAGAACGGGAGGGCATACATATCGGAAGAGAAGCAATCACCTTAGGCAATAGGTCACGCACAGATTTGAATACCAAAGTTAAAAGCTTGAATTGTATTCTCCATATAATCGGCAACCTTTTTTTTTTTTTTTTTTTAATTCATACAATTTTTATTGAAAAACATTGAAGTACAGAAGGAACATTACAACTATACAATACTATGAGCAGTTAGAGGATTACACTTCCCCCTCCGTATTCGCGGTGGTTAGGGGCAGAGCCGGCCCGCGAATATTAAAAAACTGCAAATAATATTCGGGCCGGTTCTGCCCCCCCTTAAGCCTTACCTGGTGGTCTAGCGGAATTTCGGGGCAAGAGCGATCTTCCCACGCACCTGCCCCGTGCAGATCGCTCACAGGAAATGGCTGCCTTCAGCTCCCGTAGTCTCTCGAGCCATTTCCTGTGAGCGATCTGCACAGGGCAGGAGCGTGGGAAGATCGCTCCTGCCCCGAAAACCCGCTAGACCACCAGGTATGGCTTAAGGGGGGGCTTATAGACCCAAAAAAGAAAAAGGAATTTTAGGTTTTAAAATCACGAATAAGTGAATCCGTAGATAAAGAAACCGCGAATACGGAGGGGGAAATGTACAAATAATTAAGGACGCATATATGATCAAACCCCCATGGTACAAACAGGTAACCTGGAGAGAGAAACACAGGGAAAATATGCAATGAGAGGAATCACATATATAAAGTTGGATTTAGCAAAGAGGGAGGGAATATAACCCCTGGCGTACGCAATCAAAAGCCAAATAAAATAGCGGTCACAATAGGTAAAGAAAAAGAAACAAGTTTATCAAAGAGGAACAGCCACGATATAAAAACGTAGGAATATCAATTATCAACCCGGAAAGTTTCGAATGGGGGCCCATACTTTGGGCTCCTTTTACTTAGCTGTGTTAATAATAATAATAATAATAATAACAGCTTATATACCGCAATACCGTGAAGTTCTATGCGGTTTACAAAAGATTAAGCAAAGGTACAAATTGACTGACTTTAAGAGGGGAAGAAGAAAGAGAAGTAATTAGACAGGAAATTCATTGTTGAGGAGAAAAGTGATCAAAAGGACAGTAGGTCCTATTGAGAGGAAAGAGATAAGTGGATCAGTTGTCAAGATGTTTTAGGAACAGGTGTGGTTTTTAGACGTTTCCTAAATTCCTCATAAGTAGAGGGCGAAAGTAATTATTCTAGGTCTTTACCCCATGATGCTGCTTGGTGTGAGAGAAGGAATTCATGGAGTTTTTTCAGTTTGCAACCTCTCACTGGGGGGGAAACGAAGTTGGAATGTGAACTTCTCTTGTGTCTGTTGGTTGAGAAGGAGAAAAGGTCACTAATGTTGGGGGCAAGTCCGTGTAATGCTTCAAAGCAGAAACAGGCAAATTTGAACGGAATAGCGTGCGCTCCAATGCCGCGCGCACTAGACGCTAACGCCAGCATTGAGCTGGCATTAGTTCTAGCCACATAGCACGGGGTTGGCACGCGCTTATCTGCTGCGAGTGCTAAAAACGCTAGCGCACCTTAGTAAAAGGAGCCCTTTCGTTTATGATGGATTGCCTGTTGGAGATGGCGGCTGCCTTAGACTCAAATAAGTGGATTAAAAGAATTGTGTTCCACCAAAAAGTGATATTGAACTTATTTAATTATACTATTGAAATCACATCTATGTATTATTGTATTAATAATTAAGATGAGGATGGGAGTAAATGACTGTTTAATGTAATCATTCTATCGTTATTAGTGCGTTCTATGCGGTATTTATATGATTTACCAATTGTATTGCACTGTCAAAGTTTGAAAATCAATAAAGATTTAAACAACAAAAAAAGTGATATTGACATTCGGCCAGTAGAGGTGTGAGATGGGAATAGCGGGGCAATCTAGCTATTAAACCTAGCAGCGGTATTCTCAGCCACTTGAAGCGCCCTTGGGCTTTCTGGCAGTGATTCAGTGGTCACTGCTGCAGAATTTCTCTGGGAGCCCTCCGTCTGGCACGCCCTCGCCTCCACGGCATTGCTTCGCCCGCTATGTTTTCACTTCTATTCGCCCTCCCGAGCCAATGTTCTGTCAGAGCCACAGACGAGACTGACGGACAGACCAAGCGAAAATTCAAATGCTTTCGTAATTACTTAGAACCTTAAAAATCCTTCAAGGTCAGCTATTAAGTAATGCAGAATAAGAATGAGCCTGTCAGTATCTATCTTTTTGCTGATGCAGAGTGAAGGAGCATTTCATTCAATGACAGTCCTGGCAGTGTAGAAGCACAGTGACGGCCTACAGTCTGTTGACAGAGAGTGAAAGAGAGTCAGAAGAGATGTGCACGAAAATTCCATAGCTGTGGCGTATTTTTCCCAAATTTTAGACTGGATGATTCCAGAGCCAAGATATTTTGGGCTCCTTTTACTAAGCTGCACTAGCGGTTTTAGCGCGCGTGCCAGACGCTAACGCCAGCATTGAGCTGGCGTTAGTTCTTGGCGCGTAGCGCGGGGTTAATGTGCGCGGCAATGCAGCGCTCACTAAAAACACTAGCGCACCTTAGTAAAAAGAGCTCTTTATCTAGAAGGATACTCATGGTGGAATTCTATGAGTGCAGAAATTGTGCAGAATTCCCCACCCTCCTCAGGCAGGCAGTAGAGGAGGAAGTGACCCGGTACACAGGGGCTCACTTCCTTCTTCTATGCCATCTTACTCCTGACTGTTTATGTGAACCGTGATCTTGCACACACAGAATTCTACCGGGAGTAAAGACTAGGGAACTGTCTTCCAGTGGGACTACGGTGCATGTGGAATTATGTACATAGTAACATAGTAGATGACAGCAGATAAAGACCCGAATGATCCATTCAGTCTGCCCAACCTGATTCAATTTAAATTTTTAAATTTTTTTTCTTAGCTATTTCTGGGCAAGAATCCAAAGCTCTACCAGGTACTGTGCTTGGGTTCCAACTGCCGAAATCTCCGTTAAAACCTACTCCAGCCCATCTACACCCTCCCAGCCACTGAAGCCCTCCCCAGCCCATCCCCCACCAAATGGCCATACACAGACCGTGCAAGTGGGCCCAGTACTGGCCTTAGTTCAATATTTAATATTATTTTCTGATTCTAGATCCTCTGTTTTCATCCCACGCTTCTTTGAACTTAGCCACAGTTTTACTCTCCACCACCTCTCTCAGGAGCACATTCCAGGCATCCACCACCCTCTCCGTAAAGTAGAATTTCCTAACATTGCCTTTGAATCTACCACCCCTCAACCTCAAATTATGTCCTCTGGTTTTACCATTTTCCTTTCTCTGGAAAAGATTTTGTTCTACGTTAATACCCTTCAAATATTTGAACGTCTGAATCATATCTCCCCTGTCCCTCCTTTCCTCTAGAGCAGGGGTGTCAAAGTCCCTCCTTGAGGGCCGCAATCCAGTCGGGTTTTCAGGATTTCCCCAATGAATATGCATGAGCTCTTTTAGCATAGAATGAAAGCAGTGCATGCAAATAGATCTCATGTATATTCATTGCGGAAATCCTGAAAACCCAACTGGATTGCGGCCCTCGAGGAGGGACTTTGACACCCATGCTCTAGAGTATACATATTCAGGGCTTCCAGTCTCTCCTCATAAGTCTTCTGGTGCAAGCCTCCTATCATTTTCGTCACCCTCCTCTGGACCACTTGAAGTCTTTTTACGTCCTTCGCCAGATATGGTCTCCAAAACTGAACACAATACTCCAAGTGGGGCCTTTCCAATGACCTGTACAGGGGCATCAACACTTTCTTCTTTCTACTGGCTATGCCTCTCTTTATACAGCTCTTTATACAATTTGGAAAATCACTTAAAGCACATTAATTCCGACTGGTCTTTTAGATGGTGCTTCTCTACTGTTATGTTTTTAATCGCTGCTAGCAGCAGAATGATTTATGAAGATTTATGTTCTTTTATTCATAATGTTTGTGTTATGTTTCGTTTGATTCTGCTTTATGCATATACTTATTATGAATGTTTTCCTTTAAACTTCCTAATATGTAGGATAGAGCAGTATATGTTGTTAGGTGCCATTGACTCGTGTTCGAATCCTAGCGACTTGATGAATTGCGTATCTAAAAAGATATCGGTTTTGTGCTAGTCCGGTAGGGTCCTCCTGCGTCATCCCCATGGTTGTTTTCAACGTGTCCAGCCATCTGACTGCAGGACATCCTCTTTGCCTGGTTCCTTCGATCTTCCCAAACATGATGTCCTTCTCCAGTGATCTCTCTCTTCTGATGGTGTGACCAAAATAAGACAGTCGTAACTTCATCATTTGGGCTTCGCAGAATAGTACTTGGTCGCTCTTCAATGAAGGTTCTCAACAAAGTATTCTAAGGCAAGATGGTAACACTCCAGACGAAGATCAGACTTGCCCGCGCATTTATTGTCTCATAGGTCAATTACGGATGCGAAAGCTGGACCCAACGGAAACAAGACAGAAAGAAGATTGACTCATTTGAGCTTTGGTGCTGGAGAAGGATTTTAGGCTTGCCGTGGACTGTCAGAAGAACTAACAAGTCAATTCTGGAAGAGAGCGGTACATAAAATGTGCAATAAAAAAATTAAATGTCAGTTTGTTGCAGGCTATTATGAGATGAGCTATTTCTTTTGGGCTATTATGGAATCTTCTCAGAGGGAGACTACATTCACAAATACAGTGCAGGAAGCAGCTTCACTAGGGACAGTCAAATTCCCTGGAGTCCTGCAGAACTTGCCTGTACCCTCACTATTAAAAAATGTGATAGAGAAACAGCACCTCCCACTGGTAGGACTGTAGGTGGATGACTCCCACTCAGCTTAGAAGGAACAGTGATGGGGAGGTATATCTTCTACAATGTTTGATCTTATATTGCTCATATTCATAAAAGATTTATACATGCTTCATTTCCTGACAAATTCTACAGGACATTAGGATCTTTAAAGAGCCAAAAAAGTTTTTAATGTTAATTAGGAGTTTGGAGATAAAGGGAAAGCCATACTAAGAAAAATGCTCATCAGTTTGATTATATTGATTATTAAGACTATCTACAAAACTGTGGAAAAGGGCCAAGTGGAATCAGATGATAAAAATTCCTTTTTAAAACAGTTCATTGTTGTAGATCCCTTTGAAGCTTTGCTTGGTGGACATCAACAACAGGTGGGGTGTTTTGGGGTTAAGTAATTAAGAAAACCAATATTGCCATATTTTAGCTATAATGAGGATGATTCTGTTCAAGGATATGTATATCAGTTGGACAAATTTAAGGTTAACAAACCTTTGGTACCTGCTTGATAGAATCTTCACATGATGTCTATATTGTAGCAAGGAGGTAAACTTAGAAGCAACATCGGGAAATATATCTTCGTGAAAAGAGTGGTGGGTGCCTGGAATGCTCAGAGGACATGGTGTTAATACAAAACCAGTAATAGAATTCAAATATGTGGGATAACAATAGAGGATTCCTAAATGGCTAAAGGATGGAATCCAAAGGTAGGACATTTCAACCCAAAGGAAAAATTAATATATTTTTTTCACTTCATAAAGGGTAGTTACTAGGGATAGGCAGCCCAAAATCCTGGTGGAGGATGGGGGGTGTTGGCAGCAGGTACTGGGCATCCCTTCTGCCAGCGAACTTGTTCTAAATACTGTCCATGTTCTCCATACCATTAAAATATATTATAAAAATTATTATTATCGCCACCAATACAATATATCACTCTCCTAGAGAGGAATATATTTTATAAAGAACTATTAATTTGGGGAAAGTTAGCTTGCCTTGATTAAAACAGCTCTGTAATAAGAATTACTTATTCAAGAGCTAAGGGTTCCTTTTACTTAGCTGCGATAGAGTTTTTAGCGCGTGCAGAATTTTAGCACGTTTTAAACCTTCTCTACATGGCTAGAACTAACGCCAGCTCAGTGCTGGCGTAAGCGTCTAGCGCACGCTATAACCGCTATCGCAACTTAGTAAAAGGAGCCCTAAGACTCGGAGCATTTATAAGTAAACTGAAAATTTATTTAAAAGCATTAACAACCAAGCAGGTAGGCAGTTGTTACAAATGGGACCTTTTTGGCAAAGACAATAAGATTGCACAAGACAAGTATTGCTAAAGCAGAAAAAACAATTTATCTGGAAAAGAAAAGTTACTCACAATGTGAATAGTCCTTAAAATGGAGCTGAGGCCGCATGGCCTAGAGAAGCCGCGTGGTAATCCAGGGAGGAGAAGAATTGTAGCTTGATCCAGGCTGGTTCCAGAGAGTGAGCATCTTTCCCTCCTGAGAACGGATTTTGCTTCATTTTTGTAAGGTGGAGACCTGTTCTGAAAATAGAATCCTAGGTGGATGATGACTGAATTAGAATGGCTTGAAAGGATGTCCCAATACAGAGTATTGTCACTTGTCCTTGATGAATGTGGTGTGAATCTTTGTAAAATGGTGGTTTAAAATGGAGTGATGAGCTTCCATTGTTCTTGCTGATTGGAGTAGCCCAGAGATGAATTTGGTGTGAAGGGCTCTTGTTTGAGCTTGCAGTCCAGAGATGACTTTGGGGTTGAGGTTTCTACTGATCTTGCAGACCAGAGATGAATTTAAAGTTCTGTTTAGCTCTGGTATCTGAATAGGTGTACTTAACACTTTCTGAAGGTGATGGTTCAGTCCTTGCATTTGTAATAGGTGCATTTAACACAAAAATTACCTTCTATTGTTCAGGATGGGGTAGTTCAGAGATGAATTTAGTCTTCTGGGGCCAGGTACTTAACACTTTCTGAAGGCAGTTGGTTCAGTCCTTCCTTTTGTGTTCTATTGAATGGGGCATGTAACACCTTTCTGACAGATGGCTGCTGGCTCAAAGACCACATCAGAAATTCACTTTTAAATCCATCAAATTAATAATTATAAAATCATCCTAACTCCAAGCAGAATTATAAAAACAACAGTATAGGAAGATCGTTCCTGCCCCACTTCACTGCTAAACCACCAGGTAAGGTTCCGGGGAGGCTTGGATGACATAAAATAGCCAAAAAATGAAAATAGGTTTTTTGAAAAAAAAAAAAAATTGCGAATAACCGAATCCATGGATACTGAAACTGCGGATTCGGAAGAAGAAGTGTATAGGCATCTCTAAAGAGAAAAGTTTTAAGTTTAGCTTTAAATTTTTCAAGAGAGTTCTCTAATCATAAACTTATAGATGGTTGCAGTTGAAGTAGGCCATTCAGAATGGGTTCCCTGATTGGCAAAACTTAAAAACTTATTATAGTCTGCAGATCATATGCTTCCAGACAGATCTTTTAGGACATCCGACCGCCTGATGGTATAAATTAATTTCTGAGTTTTTTTAAAATAAAAAGCTAAAAAATAGTCTTTGAGACATTTGGAGTATCGAGATAAAACAGTGTATTTCTGCATCTCAATGGCCACGAATTTGGACAGCGTCAGCATCTACGAGACAAACTTGGTTTTTCTTGTTGCATAGGATTTTTTGGACCCCAGTTTGTTTGCAAAATTTAGACAGTTCTAAATCTAATAGATGTTGGCATTGTCATGTTAATATAGGAACTTTGGATCATCTGATATTCTATTGTCCATTGATACTTAATTTTTGGAAGTCGATATGGGGACAAATTAATGTAGTACTTGGGTCATCGATATCACTGACTTATGAAGCCATAATTTGTGGTACTCTATTACATGTTAAACCTTCTTTGGATCGCTGTAAAAGCCGTCTTTTCTTAATAATGACGGGAATAGCCATCCAGATGATAACACGCAACTGGAAGAGTTATGATTGACTTAATTATACCTTCTGGTGAGCAAACTTATGTTCTAGCTACAAATATGAAAGAATGAATGCTGAAATTTGAGGATATAGTAGTGCATTTGAAAGGATGTGGAGCCCATTGGCATCGTTTATTGAGTCACAATAGCTGTCATGTACCTTTTATTTTTATCTGACCTCCTTACACATCCAGGGTGGGAGGGAGGGAGTTGGGAAAACATTATTATTCATTGTATCTAATTTATTGAAATTATACGTGGTTCTATTTTCATTGGTTAAGGGGAGGCAGGGAAGGGGTGTGAAAAAGTTTGGTTTTGAAATATTTGTATATTTAAAGTGCTTTTGTTTGATACTTAATTTCAGGAGGTCAATTTGGGGACAAATAAATCTTATTCTTGAATCATCTATTCCCTTTACTTATGAAGCCATAATTTGTGGTACGTTACTGCACGTTAAGCCTACTTTGGATAAATATAAAAGCCATCTTTTCTTGATCATGACGGGAATAGCCATCCAAATGGTCACACATAACTGGAAGAGCCACGACAGAACAAATTACACATTTTGGTGGGCAAATGTGTGTACCACATATAAATATGAGAGAATGAATGCGGAATGTATGGGGTTTAGTAGTTCATTTAATCTAATCTAATCTAATCCTTAGGTTTGTATACCGCATCATCTCCATGTTTGTAGAGCTTGACGCGGTTTACAGTAGGAGAAATAGGAAGGAACTACAACAGAGGGTTAGAGGACTTGGGATGCCAAGATATAAGAGTTTCCTTGATTCCTAAGTTGGAGGGAGACTTACATTTTTTGAGAAAAGCCAGGTTTTTAGATGTTTGCGGAAAACTTGGAGAGAACTCAAGTTCCGAAGAGGGGAGGTAAGGTTGTTCCAGAGCTCAGTGATTTTGAAGTGGGAAATGCCTTTTAGCGAGGGGAAGGATAGTTTTAATTTGTGGGAGGATCTGGTGGTATTAGGGTTTGAGGAATTCCAAGAAAGAGGGAGGATACCATATAGGATTTTGAAAGTTAAACAGGCGCATTTATAGTGGACCCTGGCGATTATCGGAAGCCAGTGGAGCTTGGCCAGGAGCGGGGAGACATGGTCAAATTTACTTTTAGCGAAGATGAGCTTGGCCGAGGCATTCTGAATCCGTTGGAGTCTGTGGAGGTTTTTCTTAGTTAGGCTTTTCTTAGTTAGGCATTTCTTACCTCGCAATAAGGGTCATGTATCTTTCCTTTTCTTAGATTTCCTTACACATCCAGCGTGGGTGGGTGGGGGGAGAGAAATGTATTTTGAGGATTAAAATTACTTAATTTATAATATTGTGATCACATCATATGTCTTATTGTATTAATAATTGGGAGAAGGATGGGAGAAAATGATTGTTTTATGTATTACTTGTGTAATTAATAGTGTGTTTTATGTAGTATTTTATGTTCAATTAATTGTATTGTACTGTCAAAGTTTGAAAATCAATAAAGATTAAAAAAAAAAAATAAAGTGCTTTTATTTGATTCGTTTATGTTCAATAAATGAATATGTTAATAATGAAAACTAATAAAGAGGAGTGGCCTAGTAGTTTGATCTGCTGTCTCAACACCCTGAGGTTGCGAGTTCAATTCCCCCTGCAGCTCCTTGTGACTCTGGGCAAGTGCTAGGGTTTCCATAGAGCTCCAGAAAACGGAGGACGGATTGAGACATCCGGATTTTACCCAGATGTCTCTATCTGTCCTCATTGCTTCCACTGGAAGTAAAACCCAGATGTCTAAATCCGTCCTCTGTTTTTTTGGAGCCATATGGGAACCCTAGGCAAGCTATTTCACACTTCATTGCCCTAGGTACAAAATAAGTACCCGTCTAAAGTATGTACAGTACTCCCCCAATTTTCACGGGGGTTCCATTCTAGGAACCCCGGCGAATTTCAAAAAACCGTGAATACGATTTTTCGCCTGTCAAAAGGCAGGAGAGGGCAGCTGGAGCGCCGGAAAATGAAGAAAATCACTCGCGGTATGCTCCGACCGCCTCTTCCTGTTACTATAATAATAATAACTTTATTCTTCTATACCGCCATCACCAGCAGTTCTAGGCGGTTTACACGCAAGAGAAACTGGACAATCAGCGAGAGTACAACCACACACTAGTTACAATCTTAAAAACTTCTGTTAGGTAATGAATTTGTCGAACAAAGTGGTCTTAACTCATTTTCGAAAAGAGCAATAAGACAAAGCTTGATGGATACATTCACCTAACCAAAATTGCAGTTTGCGGGCTTGAAACGACAATGTCCTGTCTAAAAAAGTAAGGCTACACCAGCTCCTGATTGCTGTAGCCCGACTTTAGTACAGGAAGAGGTGGTCGGAGAATACCGCGAATTAGTGAGTCTGCGAACCGCGAATTCATGGGGGAACACTGTAAACCACTTTGATTGCAACCTCACAGAAAAAGCAGTGAAACAGGTGCCATCCCCTTTAGATTAACAGCAGTGCAGAGATGAGAACATCAGCGTTTAATGACAGCATAACTATGGTAGCAAACCTGCTAGGCCTTTCCAGTCAGCCTTTCCCAGGACAATGTGCAATTTATAATAAACAATCTTCATAAAATCCATGAATTTCTCGACTTCAGATGTTCCCACTGATTTACATTTTAGAAGCTCGCTGGTAAGTGAAGAGCACGACAGGTTAACAAAGTGTTGTATTTCTTGAGGAACAGCAGTCACACACACAATGCCTACGGGAGTCCTAGCTGTCATCGCAATGAAATGATTAGAACACAGAAGAACAGAGGGACACTCTCTGGCTCCGGCTTAATCTGTCCTATATTTCTTTCTTATGAAGGATAAGGAAACCGGCAGCATTACGGAAGAAAAAAAAATTCTACTCTCCCTCGGTGAGGTGACTGAATTTTTCTCGTTGCTCGGCGCAGAAGGCGAGTTTTGAAAGAATAAAGTCACGCAGAGGGGGTGCACTGTGGATATAACATCTAAATCCGAGTTTAGACGTGTCGCGGAATGCGCCCAGAAATCCAGTACCATAAATGCCCATTTTCAAAACAGCAAAATGTTTATCTTAACATAAGAACATAAGAATTGTCGCTGCTGGGTTAGACCAGTGGTCCATCGTGCCCAGCAGTCCGCTCACGCGGCGGCCCCCAGATCAAAGACCAGTGCTCTAAAGGAGTCCAGCCTCACCTGTGTACATCCCAGTTTAGCAGGAACTTGTCTAGCTTAGTCTTGAAACACTGGAAGGTGTTTCCCCTACAACAGACTCCAGAAGAGCGTTCCAGTTTTCTACCACTCTCTGGGTGAAGAAGAACTTCCTTACGTTTGTACGGAATCTATCCCCTTTCAACTTTAGAGAGGGCCCTCTCGTTCTCTCTACCTTGGAGTGTGTGAATAGTCTGTCTTTATCTACTATGTCTATTCCCTTCAGTATTTTGAATGTTTCGATCATGTCTCCTCTCAATCTCCTCTTTTCAAGGGAGAAGAGGCCCAGTTTCTCCAATCTCTCACTGTACGGAAATTCCTCCAGCCCCTTAACCATCTTGTTTGTTCGTTTTTTAAAAAAATGAACGCAATTGTGCTCAATGCATCTATTTTTAAAAAATATTTTTGAAAAAAAAAGGCTAAAACAGTTACTGCCCCCCTTACCTGGAACTCTCTGCCTCCCCCCCAATCTCAGGGAGGAATCTAACTTAGATAAATTTAAAGGAGCTTTAAAATGTTTCCTATATAGAGATGCTTTGGAGCACTGATGCTAGTTCCCCTTCCTCAAATCTGTAAAGGCAGCTTTGAATGAAACTCCTCTCCCTCCCTCCTGTTTTTTTCTTGTTTTCTTTTCTTGACTTTATTTTGGTTCACCGTTCTCCCTTATGTCTCTCGTTCATCTGTTTTTGTCTTCGTAATTAGTTTTTTATTGAGCATTTTAAACTTGTAATGCCCCATTTTTTAATATTAATGTATATAGCCTAGAATTAAGATAGGCGATCAACATTATTGTACCTGGTCACCGTACATGAAAAAGGACACGGTACTACTCAAAAGGGTCCAGAAAAGAGCAACTAAGATGATTAAGGGGTTGGAGGAACTGCCTTTCAGAAAAAGATTAGAGAAACTGGGTCTCTTTTCCCTCGAACAGAGGAGAATGAGGCGGGACATGATCGAAACATTCAAGGTAATGAAGGGGATAGACTTAGTAGAAAGGACAGGTTGTTCACCCTCTCCAAGGTAGGGAGAACGAGAGGGCACTCTCTAAAGTTAAAAGGGGATAGATTCCGTACAAACATAAGGAAGTTCTTCTTCACCCAGAGAATGGTAGAAAACTGGAACGCTCTTCCCGGGTCTGTCATAGGGGAAAACACCCTCCAGGGATTCAAGACAAAGTTAGACATGTTCCTGCTGAACAAGGACATAGGCTGATAGGGCTAGTCTAGGTTAAGGCGCTGGTCTTTGACCGGAGGGCCGCTAGGTGAGCGGACTGCTGGGCATGATGGACCACTGGTCTGACCAGTGGCAGCAATTCTTATGTTCTTATGTTTATTTACTACAATCAATAAAAATCTTTGAATTTAAAAAAGATAGGCGATCTATCAAATTTTTATTAAACTTGAAACTTGAAAACACACAGAATGAGCTATTGGGATGTAGGAAGGGTCACATTCTTAGAGAATGTCCACACAGAAGTCCCAGCAGAGCACCCTAGGTGGCTCTACAGGACCTCACATAAAAATTCCCAGTAGCGGCCTAGAGGTTAGAGCAGCTGTCTCAGTGCCCTCATATATACTGCAATAAAAATAATGAATTCCAAGAAATATGATCATGCAACACCGCTCTTGAGAAATGCTCATGGGTTACCAATCCCCTACCGCATCTCCTATAAAGTTGACCTTCTATCATTCAAGATTCGTCAAACTCACCTTCTTAGAAAGATTGTTGATATGCCATTCCACCGCTAGAGTCCTTCGTTCAAGTTCCCATAATCTTCTCTCAGCGCCCTCGCTAAAAATCATCAGCACCAGGCGTAATGAGATCTCTTCAATCACCGCACCCCAGCTATGGAACTCTCTCCCAACTCAACTTAGAGAGGAATCCATACTAGAACAATTCAAGAGTTCTTTGAAAACTTTCCTCTTTAAGGACGCATTTGAAGCTTAAATCTATTAGCCTGTCTTATCTAAACAATAGATCAGTTAATCCTACAATTTTCTCCATTTTCATAAGACATTTTTTTCCAGTCATGTCCCCATCCCGCCATTTTTTTCCTTTATTGTGAACTTTTCTTTACATCATTGTGGTTCTTCCCCTCTTTTCCCTTGTTCCTGTTAGTTGTTGTCCAAAGAATGTCTTGTTTGTATTTTCTAATTGTTTTGTACCCCCTATTTGAATTATTTATTTACTATTTTTAAAATTTCTATACCGTTTTTTTCCCAAAATGGTTTACAAAAAGTTACATACATAAAATATTATTTAAAAGTCAGAACAGGATAGATTCAATCTTTACATAAGGTCAATTGCTCAAAGAAATGCATGTACAAATAGTTGTGTTTTTTAACCTTTTCCTGAATGAGTTCCTGTCTCTACATTTCCGAATTTGACCAACAAGGCTATTCCACAACTTAACTCCTACACATGTGAAAGTCATGGCATTCATTTCCACATATTTAGGATTAGCCTTTGTTTTCAGCAATGCTGAACATTCGGAGCGCAATGATCTTAATGGTTGATACAAATTTTTAATAATTTGTTTCCTATCCCTTTCTTCCTCTATGGTGGTGACTCTAGATAACATAAGAACATAAGCAATGCCTACGCTGGGTCAGACCTGAGGTCCATCGTGCCCAGCAGTCCGCACACGCGGCGACCCAACAGGTCCAGGACCTGTGCAGTAATCCTCTATCTATACCCCCCTATCCCCTTTTCCAGCAGGAAATTGTCCAATAATAATGTGATGAAATTTTATTTTCAAAATTTAAAAGGTTCCTTTCTATGGACACGGAGGGCTAAATTCTATAAAAGGCGTCCCGATTGTAGGTGGCCACCTACTGCCTAACCAGTAAAAAAAACCCTGCCAAGTCAAGCTGCCTACATTGTAGGTGCCTCTAGGATCATAGGGAGACACGTAGGCCCACCTAAGCTTGCCTAAGACTAGGTGTGGGCATGTCATGGCTCAGAAGTTGCCTTAGGCAGGCCTGGGAGGCACTATGTGCTGCCCTAGGCCCCCGATAAGACACATACAATGTAGGCCAGCAAAATGCTGGCCTACGTTGTATGCGGACACGGCTGCTGAGCTTATAAGAACATAAGAAGTTGCCTCCGCTGAGGCAGACCAGAGGTCCATCTCGCCCAGAGGTCCGCTCCCACGGCGGCCCATCAGGCCCATTGCCTGAGCAGTGGTCCCTGACTAGCTCTATAACCTATCTCTACTCCTATTCCTATAACTTACCTCTACTCCTATCCCTATAACCTACCTCTACACCTATCTATACCCCTCAATCCCTTTGTCCTCTAGGAACCTATCCAAACCTTCTTTGAAGCCCTGTAATGTGCTCCTGTCTACCACAGCCTCTGGAAGCACATTCCATGTATCCACCACCCTCTGGGTGAAAAAGAACTTCCTAGTGTTTGTCCTAAACCTGTCCCCTTTCAATTTCTATGAGTGCCCCCTTGTACTTGTGGTTCCCCTTAATTTGAAAAATCTGGCCTCCCGTCCCCACTGAACATCGCTGGCAGGAGGGATGCACAGTCCCTCCTGCAGGAACCCCCTCCGGCCGGACCCCATCATCTCCCCCCCCCCCCCGACTCCCCCCCTCCGTGTGCGATTCTCAAAATCCACTTAGACGGCTTCCGAGACTTGGCGTCCTATATAGAATCCGGCCCAGAGAGTCTAATGGGCTGAATGTTAATTGAGAGTAGGTGTTTGCTTAATATCTTTGCCAGTTATGCTTCTACCAGCTGCTCAGGGAAGGGTTACATGCTTCCAACATCCTTTCCATTTGAAAAAAAAAAAATCTTTCTTTCCTTTCATTATTGAATGAGTATCCGTACAATAGAGGATTTTATCAGAAAAATGAGCTTCGACAGGAACATAGATTTTGCTGCTCTACAGATAAAAGACAGCTCCCCTATTTCTCTCCTCTCTCCTCTTCCCTGCCTCCCTTACAATTATTTCCAAAGGCTGCCGATCTTCCTCTGTATCTCCTCCTCACAGCCTGCAGTGAGCCTCTGCCTTTTACTGTGCCGGGATTCTTTTCTCTTGAACACCTAAATGCCACTTCTTTTTAGAACCTGAATGAACTAGTAGGACTGCCCTGTTAGTTCACTTTAGAGTTAATGAAAACAAAACCAGATAAGATCAGTGGCGTAGTAAGGGTGGGGGTGGGGCAGTCCACCCCGGGTGCCGTCTTGGTGGGAGCGCAGGCACCTCTCCTCTTCTCCGACCCTTTGCCTTCCCCACACACACACACACACCTTCTGATCTCCTCGACCCCTCTCACAAAATCCTGGTGGTTTAATGGGCTTGGAGATTCGGATCAGACTCCCCACTTGGATTGAGAACTTCCCCCACCCCCCCGCCGTACCTTTCGTCAAAAATCAGGCAGGAGGGATGCCCACTCCCTCCTGCTTTGTGAAGGGCCGCCTCTTCATAATGGCGACAGTTACTTCTCCCGGTGAATCCTGGATGCACTGGAAGGGGCCTAAGGTCCTGACTAACCTAAGGGGGAGTGGAAGGGAAGGGCAGAGTGAAGGAGGAAATGGTGCACATCCATGGATGGAAAGGGAAGGGATGACATAGGAAAAGCAGATAGATTTGTGAAGAAAGCAGAAAAAATGGAAGAAAGTTGAATGTTAATGCTTTCGAGTGCATCTCACCAGTGCAGAGGTAATCGTTTTATTAATAAATCCACAAACCTGCTTGTAGGACCTATAGGGACCCCTGAGGAAGACAAGAGAGTCAAAACACAGACTATGTTGGGTCCATATGTTTCCAGTGGTCTTTATGTTTCCCCTTCGCCTTCTCTGCTCCTTGCCCACTCCAGCCTGCCGTGCGCTCCCCCCTTCCCTTTCCTTCCCTTCCTCCATATCTCTAGTTGAAGTTGTTGCTCGTAGTGGTCAACATGCTACTCATGACCCCATCGGCTGTCCCTCTGACGTCACTTCCTATGTGCGGCGTCCGGAAATGACGTCGGCGGGAGAGCCGACGGGGGTCACAAAGAGCATGTTGTTGATCGCCGCGAACAACTTCAACTAGAGGTAAAGGGGAAGGGGCACATGCATGGAGGGGAGGAATGGGAAGAGGAGGGGTGCTGGTGCCCAAAGCAACATGGCGCTCGGGGCGTTCCACCCCTCCCCCCCTCACTGCGCCACCGATTCCAGTAACAATCTCACGGTGTAAGTAGGGATGGAAGTGAGAACAGGAAGTTATGGATGGGTGATCAGTTGACAGAACAGTATTAATTTGGGGGCTTATAATGTGACTAGTATTTAGCCCGTTACATTCATTACAGTAACGGGTGCTAGAATAACCCCACCTATACCCTGACCCTGACTCTGACCCCACCCATGCCCCACCTTTATCATGCCCGGACCCTGCCTCCCACTGATCCCAGTCCCACCACCTCACCTTTCACCATTTCCTTTGTACCCTTTTGGCCCTCATAGATCCTCCATTGCATTTATCACCTGACAGGGTCTTTACTTACCCGAGGTGGCAGCAGCAGTCCTGACGTACCAACCTTTCCTCCCTCAGTTCCCCAAAGCAGCAGTGGTCCTACAATTTCCATCTCTCTCTTTCCCCCTTTCACACCCTCTACCATCTCTCTCTGACCCTGTTTCACCCCTTTTGCCATCTTTCCCTTTCCTGTCCCCCTGTCCTTCCCCAAGACCATCTCTCTCTCCTGCCCCCTCCAAACTCCCTGAAGTCTATCTCTCCTTATCCCCTACCATCTCTCCTGGTCCCCCTAGTAGCCCCTCTGTCCTTCTCATCCATCTGTCTCTGTCTCTCTCTCCTTTCCTCACTTGAGTCCAACATCTCTCCCTTCTCCCACTCCCTCCCCTGAATCCATCACCTCCTGCCTCTGCGGAGCTCTCGCAGCTCCTCCTCATCCTCCTCCAGCCAGGCTTCAGCCATCTACACTGACTCCGGGCTCGGCCGCCACAGCCTGCAGCTGCCGACAGCCACCGCAGCCGACATCCGCCTTGGGGGGGAGAGAGAGAGATTCTGTAGCGGTATATAAGAAATAAATTACATTACATTACATTACATTCTCGTGTGCACCGGGAAAGGGTGCATGGGGGGGGGGGGGGAGGGTGCCACGACGGCGGCGTACGACGGCGGCGAAGTTACTGGGGGGAGGGAGGGAGTAGAAGCGCGCATGCGCACTCTTGCCCGCGGGGCCCTACAGCTCACGGAACACGCAGGCGGAAGTGCGCATGCGCGCTTAGGGTTTTATTATCTTAGATAGGAAGCCTAGATCTCTATTATGTCTTTAAATGTTGAAATTTTGTCGCATCGAGTCCATGAGTGGCAATTGCCTTCTTTCAGAATTATTTCACAGTAAAGAGTAGCAGCTGCGGGTCGAATTGCTTCAGCAAAGGCAGGTCTTTTGTAATGGAAACTGCAAATATCTGCTCCCTGCTCCGCTTAAATGCTTCACCAGGATCTATGGCTGAGGTCCCGACAGGGTCATTCACAGGCACCATCAGTTTAATTAAATGGAAAAAGCATTTCCCGCTTCTAATTACATAAACCAGATTTGGGTTCAGAAAAGAGCGAATTGAATGTTCCTTTCTGTGGCTAGTCTTCTGTCTAGTAACTTAACATTGGAACGACCTTGAATGAAGTACTGCAAATGAACTTCAGCAGATCGCACTGAAATGAAAAATGAGGAAAAATTAACATTGTTCACAGGATACAATGTTGGGGTTGTAGGGGCTGAAAAGGGCAAATGTTCAGCTTGGATAGGGCACATATTCAATATATTAAATAGTAAGCAGGTACGCTTATGTTTGCTATCTCTGTTTTAGACTAGTGTTTGTTCAACTTATTCAAGCCAAGTACCCCCTAAGCCTAATAAATAACAACTGAGTACCCCGCCCAAGCTCCGCCCCTGATTCCACCCCATAATAATAGTACTAATTATAATGCAATTTCTTCCATCCATTTTTCATATGCACACAATATAATCTTATTAATACATAATGGTAACCACAAAATAAAATAAAAAACCCACAAAGCACACTGTAGGCAGAGAAATATTAATTATAATTTATATTTGGGGGTTTTTTCAAAGAGGTCAAGGCAGATGACTTTAAAATATGCAATGTCACCTCAGTAACAACTATAGATAAATAGACAAATATAATGCAAAATACAGGCAGCAGATATAAATTCTCAAAACTGACACATTTTGATCACTGAATTGAAAATAAAAACATTTTTCCTACCTTTGCTGTTTGGTGATTTCATGAGTCTCTGGTTGCATTTCCTTCTGATTGTGCATCCAATCTTTCTTCCTTTCTTTCTGCCTCCTGCATGCTTCCTCTCCTCCAGACCTCATTCCATTCCCCAACCAACATCTCTCTCTGTACCTCCATGAGTCCAACTTTTCTTCCTCTCTCCTCCGCCCCCATTGGCAACATGTCTCCCTCTCTCTCTCATTCCCTCACCTGCTGCAAAGGGAGTGGGGAAAGAGAAAGAGAGAGACCCAGAGTACATCTCTCCCACTCCCTCTACTGCCATATCCAACATTTCTCCCACCTTTCCACCAGTCCAACATCTCTTTCTCTCTGCCTCCTGCATGCTTCCTCTCCTCCAGTTCTCATTCCCTCCCCCAACCAACATCTCTTTCTCTCCCTCCATGAGTTCAACTTTTTACTCTCTGCCCTCTCACCCTTCCTCTGAGTGTGACATTTCTCCTTCCCTCCTTTCTTCCCTCCCCATCCATCTCTCACTCTCTTTCCATGAGTCCAACACTTTCTGCCTCCTGCATGCTTCCTCGTCTCTGAACCTCATTCCCTTCCCCAACTAACATCTCTCTCTGTTCCTCCATTAGTCCAACTTTTCTTCCTCTCTCCTCCACCCCTATTGGCAACAAGTCTCCCTCTTTCTCTCTCACTGGCCATCTGTCTTGAGAGATCCAGGCATCTCTTCCCCCCAGCACTGCCACATCAAACATTTCTCCCTCTCTCATCCCCCAGATTATGTGCAGCATTTTTCACTATTGCCCACCAGCCCCCTGCCCAAAATTTCTCCTTCTGATCACCCCTCCCCAGCCCCATGCCACATCTCTCCCTCCATTACTATGTACAACATTCCTCCCCCTTGCATCCCTTTCAATCTGTCCCTCTGTTCCCTCTCCACAACCATATCCAATATTTCTCCCTCACATCCTTCTATTCCCCATGCATCTCTACTTCACTCCTCTCTCTATGTCCAATTTTCCTATTTCTTCCTTTCCCTCTCACCCACACACTCATGTCCAACAATTCTCCTTTTCTATTCCCTCCTTCCTATGTCCCAAGTTAGTGCCCCCTTACTCCTTTCCTTCTGTATCAAGTTCATGCCCCCTCCCCCTCCCTGCCTTTGTCCCAAAATTAAGTTGTACACCGGGGATCCCTGCCCGCCCCTGCTGAAGCTGCTGCCGGGGATCCTTCCCTCCCTGCCCACTCCCCCTCCAAACTCTCCCCCCACCAAAGCCAACCCCAGATACTTGTTGGAGCTGCCCTCGCTCCCTCATCTCCCAGCGAACACCTTGCAGTAACGGTGCGAGCAGCGATTCATATGCTGCATATGGCTGGCCCACAAGCCTTCCCTCTGACATCAACTTTGATGCCAGAGAGGAGGTTTCTGTGTCAGCTACTTACGTGCAGCATGTGAGTCAAGTCCCTGCACAAAGTTCACTGGGGATGGAGGGAGTGAGTGCAGCTCCATCAAGTAACTGGGTCAGCTTCGGGAGGGAGGGGTGTGGGCGGGCGGATGGGCAGGAAGTGAGGGAGGGAGGGATCCCCGGCAGCAGCTTCTACAGACAGACAAGGAATATCCTCCACAGCGGCCAGGCTGCATACCCCCAACAAGCGCCCCGCATACTCCTAAAGGTACATGTAACATGTGTTGAGAAACACTGCACTAGAGGCAGGTCTTGTCAGCTAAATCTGATCAATTTCTTTGGGTGAGCAGAGTTGGATAGAGAAATGTGGTATGTTTAGATTTTAGTCTTTGAAACTGTTCCACATAGTTGTCTAATAAATAAGCTGAGTGCCCTTGGTATGGACCCAAAGTGATGGACTAGGTCAGGAACTGGTTAAGTGGAAGATGACAGAGGGTAGTGGTAAATGGAGATCTCTCTGAAATGTGCCATAATGTTTGGTTCTTGGATCTCTTTTTAAAATTATTGTAAGCGATATTGCTGAAGGACAGTCTGGTATGATTTATCTCTTTGTGAACAATACCAAAACTTGCAATAGGGTGTGGACACATAGTAGATGACATAGTAGATGACGGCAGATAAAGACCCGAATGGTCCATCCAATCTGCCCAACCTGATTCAATTTAAAATTTTTTTTTTTTTTTTTTTTTCTTCTTAGCTATTTCTGGGCGAGAATCCAAAGCTTTACCCGGTACTGTGCTTGGGTTCCAACTGCCGAAATCTCTGTTAAGACTTACTCCAGCCCATCTACACCCTCCCAGCCATTGAAGCCCTCCCCTGCCCATCCTCCTCCAAACGGCCATACACAGACACAGACCATACAAGTCTGCCCAGTAACTGGCCTAGTTCAATCTTTAATATTATTTTCTGATTCTAAATCTTCTGTGTTCATCCCACGCTTCTTTGAACTCAGTCACAGTTTTACTCTCCACCACCTCTCTCGGGAGCGCATTCCAGGCATCCACCACCCTCTCCGTAAAGTAGAATTTCCTAACATTGCCCCTGAATCTACCACCCCTCAACCTCAAATTATGTCCTCTGGTTTTACCATTTTCCTTTCTCTGGAAAAGATTTTGTTCTACGTTAATACCCTTTAAGTATTTGAACGTCTGAATCATATCTCCCCTGTCTCTCCTTTCCTCTAGGGTATACATATTCAGGGCTTCCAGTCTCTCCTCATATGTCTTCTGGTGCAAGCCTCCTATCATTTTCGTCGCCCTCCTCTGGACCGCCTCAAGTCTTCTTACGTCTTTCGCCAGATACGGTCTCCAAAACTGAACACAATACTCCAAGTGGGGCCTCACCAATGACCTGTACAGGGGCATCAACACCTTCTTTCTTCTACTGACTACGCCTCTCTTTATACAGCCCAGAATCCTTCTGGCAGCAGCCACTGCCTTGTCACACTGTTTTTTCGCCTTTAGATCTTCGGACACTATCACCCCAAGGTCCCTCTCCCCGTCCGTGCATATCAGCTTCTCTCCTCCCAGCATATACGGTTCCTTCCTATTATTAATCCCCAAATGCATTACTCTGCATTTCTTTGCATTGAATTTTAGTTGCCAGGCATTAGACCATTCCTCTAACTTTTGCAGATCCTTTTTCATATTTTCCACTCCCTCTTCGGTGTCTACTCTGTTACAAATCTTGGTATCATCTGCAAAAAGGCACACTTTTCCTTCTAACCCTTCAGCAATGTCACTTACATACATATTGAACAGGATTGGCCCCAGCACCGAACCCTGAGGGACTCCACTAGTCACCTTTCCTTCCTTCGAGCGACTTCCATTAACCACCACCCTCTGGCGTCTGTCCGACAGCCAGTTTCTGACCCAGTTCACCACTTTGGGTCCTAACTTCAGCCCTTCAAGTTTGTTCAACAGCCTCCTATGAGGAACTGTATCAAAGGCTTTGCTGAAATCCAAATAAATTACATCTAGCATATGTCCTCGATCCAGCTCTCTGGTCACCCAATCAAAAAATTCAATCAGGTTCGTTTGGCACGATTTACCTTTTGTAAAGCCATGTTGCCTCGGATCCTGTAACCCATTAGATTCAAGGAAATACACTATCCTTTCTTTCAGCAATTAGATTCAAGGAAATACACTATCCTTCCTTTCCCCCTGATGGTGTGGGGGAACTTGCAGAAGGACCTAGTGAAACTTGAGGAATGGTTCAGAATTTGGCAGCTAAGATTTAATGCTAAGAAATGCAAGGCCATGCATTTTGGCTGCAAAAACCCAAGGGAACAGTACAGTTTAGGGAGTGAAGAACTCCATCTTTTTAGGTGGTTTAGGCGGTGAAGAACTTGTGTGCATGAAAGAGGAGCGGGACTTGTGTGTAATGATCTTAAGCTTGCCAAACAGGTTGAAAAGGCAACAGCAAAAGCTAGAAGGATGCTTGGGTGCATACATAGAGGAATGGCCTGTAGAAAAAAAAGGAAGAATTGATGCCCCTGTATAAGACTCTGGTGAGACCTCATTTAGAATATTGTGTGCAATTCTGGAGACCGAACCTTCAGAAAGATCTAAACAGGATGGAGTCCAGAGGAAGGCTACTAAAAGGTTTTTGATCTTCATCATAAAACATATGAGGACAGATCTCAATCTGTATACTTTGGAGGAAAGGCAGGAGAGGGGAGATATGATAGAGAATGACACGGTGACAAAATTCATCACCGTTTCCGTCCCCGCGGGAAATAATCCCATGTCATTTTTTAATGTCTATTTCAACCTCTACACCAGCATTCTTCAAAGCAAAGCTTGCAGGTCAGTGGTTGTGCCCAATTATACCCCGATTCTTCCCTCTCTCCTTAAAGAATGATATGAAGATGGTTTCCCGCAGTTATCCGTGGGGATGGGAACGGTGATGAATTTTGTCACCGTGTCATTCTCTAATAGAGATGTTTAAATACCTACGTGATATAAATACACATACAAATTCATCCTATGCCCTCTCATTCCAGAACTTCTTTTCAAATGAGAGGGTATAGGATGAAGTTAAGCGGTGATAGACTCAGGAGTAATCTGAGGAAATACTTTTTTACAGAAAGGATGGTAGATGCGTGGAACAGCCTCCCGGAAGAGGTAGTGGAGACAGAGACTGTGTCTGAATTCAAGAAAGCCTGGGATAGGCACGTGGGACCTGATAGGGAGAGGATGGTTACTGCGGATGGGCAGACTGGATGGGCCATTTGGCCTTTATCTGCCATCATGTTTCTATGTGGACATCTTGGAACCCGGACTGGTTTGGTGTGTCTTATGGACTGGGTTTGAGAACAGGTTGCCTTGAGAGGTTGCTGTAATTTCTGGATCCAGATCAAGTTGCTCTCCCCAACACATATCACTGAAATCAATCGTACTACCATGGCATGCCCCAAACTTCCTTAGAAGCCGATACCATAAAAAACAAGAAAACCCTTTCATTCTGGGTATGATTGAAAGCCCAAATAATAGCTTTTTCACATACACCCTATTAAAAAAAGCAGCTTAGAGCACAATGTCTTGAATCACTCCTGTCTAGAACCTGAAATGTAGTTATAATACTGGAGCCGGCATCAGCAGTTGTTATAAAAATACATCTTTCATTCTTGTAGCCAGGACCGAGCAAGCTCCCCTGCAGGTGAAAAATGTATGTCAAACAGTGGGACCTGCAGAACTGCAGGCACTGCTGTGCATGAATGCATCCATCCTGCGATAAGTCCAGAAGGGCAGAAGAATGATTAGAATTAAACATGAAAAAGTCTTTGCTGCATGATTGAAGGATTCCATCCATCTATCCCCCTTATCTAATGCTTCGGAGTGCGATCATGGATTTTCTTTGCAAGCAATCAGCAGCTCTGAGGGGAGGAGTAGCCTCGGGATAGAGCAGTAATAGGCAGCAAGGCCAGGCTTCAAATCCCACCGATGCTCCTTGTGACCTTGGAAAAGTTACTTAACCCTCCCCCCCTTGCCTCAGCTCTAAACTAAGGGCTCTGCTTAGAAGCAAGTGCTAATTTAGAGTTAAGCACAGGCCACCTTTTGCTGAATAGCACAGATTGCATGTTTAATTGTGGGTGCAAGACCTACACCTTCGGAAACTTAGTATACATCTTGGAGCACAGCTAATGGGAGCTGGGCACAGAAAAGACCTTATTCTATATCATTGCAACTAAATTCTAGGAATGGTAAAAAATTTGGAGGGAATTTATCATGCCACATTGGGGCTTTAAGTCGCCATAAATGGCCCTTGCTGTGACTTAAACAGCCCTAATGTTGCAGGGCCAAAACAGCGCAGTGACTCGTGTGACTAATGCTAGGGATCATTTTTCCATATAAGAAAAATTTCCTTATTTGGAAATATGACCCCTAGTGGTAGTCTCGTGAGACTGCCGCTAGGGGAGCCATTTTGTCAGCGGAGCTGGAGTGGCCAGGAGAGATGGGACCCTGGAAACTATGTGTGAAGGCAGAAGATTCCCCCCTCCCCCAAACTTCCCACTTCCCCATATACAACCTTCTATGGATAAAAAACAAGATGTGCAGATGTGGATTCATTTGAAATGACATAGGAAATGTCAGTGACACATTTCATGTCATTGGCACATGAAAAGGAGCAGAAGAAATATAATTTTGCGTGGGGGGGGGGGGGGGGGAGATTATGTACCATCAATAGAGTACACTCTTTCGGAAAAAGTGCATGTCCTTAATGAGATTGTTCCCATATGACATAACATAAGAACATAAAAGTAGCCTTACTGGGTCAGACCAATGGTCTATCAAACCCAGTAGCACGTTCTCATGGTGGCCAATCCAGGTCACTAGTACCTGGTCAAAACCCAAAGAGTAGCAACATTCCAGCATCTCAAAGAATAGCAAGGTTCCGGAACCCCAATGAGAGCAACATTCTAGAGCTGAGATTGTGATGTCATAATGCCTCAGAGCCAACCTCATCAGTGATGTTACAATGGCTTGATTGTCCTATACTTGGCTCACATAAGAACATAAGAACAGTGTTACTGGGTCAGACCAATGGTCCATCAAGCCCAGTATCCCGTTCTCACGGTGGCCAATCCAGGTCACTAGTACCTGGCCAAAACCCAAGGAGTAGCAATATTCCATGCTATCGATTAAGGGCAAGAAGTGGCTTCTCCCATGTCTTTCTCAATAAAAGACTATAGATTTTTCCTCTAGGAAATTGTCCAAACCTTTCTTAAAACCAGCTACGCTATCCGCTCTTACCATAACCTCTGGCAACACATTCCAAAGCTTAACTATTCTCTGAGTGAAAAAAAATTTCCTCCTATTGGTTTTAAAAGTATTTCCCTGTAACTTCATCAAGTGTCCCCTAGTCTTTGTAATTTTTGACGGAGTGAAAAATCGATCCACTTGTACCCATTCTACTCCACTCAGGATTTTGTAGACTTCAATCCTAACTCCCCTCAGCCGTCTCTTTTCCAAGCTGAAAAGCCCTAACCATTTTAGTCATTCTTCATACGAGAGGAGTTCCATCCCCTTTATCTTCTTGGTTACTCTTCATTGAAACTTTTATAGTGCCACTATATCTTTCTTGAGATAAGGAGATCAGAATGAAAAAAAAAAGAACTTTCTCAGAAACATCATGGGAAATATGAAATGAAATTTTTCTGACTTCACACCAGTAGCATGCCGTGGAGTTGTAGAAATTCTAGTTTGGTAAGAAGAGAGAAGGACAGAGAGCCCCCATGAGAAGAAGAAAACGTGCCCTCATCCAGAGTCCTAGTTTCCAAGTTTATTTTATATCCGATATACCGCTTACAATCATCGTTAAACAGTGCAAGGAAAATTTAAGGAAATACACTCACAGGACTGCTGGAGAGCAACCGTTCTGCAGTCCCAGCCAGACATTTGTACCTTTCAGGGCCCTCCCAGGTGGGCAGCAAGTGGCAAGAAAATGTTTCATTTTAATAACTAAAAGCATCTTTGGAAAGGAAACCGTTTAGTCTGATTTTAAACATCTCATACGACCTTTCCAAGATGAGGGGAAGGGAGGAGGACAGTGTTCCGCAATGAGGGACCTACGACACTAAAAATTCTCTTCCTGACAAAGTCAAAGCACATGTGTCTAGAGCACATACTCTTCAATTGTTCCTTGCTACGTAAGACTTGCCAACAGATGTGGTCCACTCTATGTGCTGTGCTTTACCTTGAAGATCCATTGACATTTGCTGTTGTCATATTTGGTGAGGTGGCTCCATTTTCCCAACTCACAGAGTCTGAAGCTATGCTACTAAGAGGTCTACTACTATTGGCACTGAGGAACATCTTGGCTAACTGGAAGAATTTCTCAAATGTGAACTATTCATCTTGGTGGACTAATATATGCATAGTTGCAAAATGCGAGAGGATAAAAATATGGTTCCTTACATAAATATTATGACATTTGGGGTCCTCTTCATGACTACTGCTCATCAACACGTTTAAAGTGAACTGTTTGATTGTATGTTTCCTCTCTTACGAATAATGGGTTGATATTCTCCTAGGTCTTTTCATGACCTTATGTATTTTTCGCTTTTCATTCTCTTGTATAATTGGGGCATTGTATTGACTTTTGTGAATGTATTCTCTGTTTCATAGTGTTCTGGCTGCACTTGGCGCCAGCTATATTTCCTGGATGTACAATATTAACAGTTTCATGTTTTGTTAGACATTAGATAGCTGATATGCTGTTCTCTTTACTTCGTGATGCTTTGTTTTTTATCACTGTTTTTCTAAACTCAATAAAGATATTGAACTTAAAAAAAGGCACGTGTCTAAATAATGGAACTATGAGGCAATTATGTTGAGAAGATCTGAAGTTTTTAGATTTAGAGTAGGATATCAATAGATAAGAAAGATAAAAGATAGAATAACGTATATTGTCTATTAGTCATAGAAGTTTGAAAGAGATCCCTCCAAGATATTGTCAACCAATGGTCAGCTAGAAGGCACAGATGGTATTAATGTGAGGAAGTCCCCATGAGAAATTAAGTTATGAAGAAGAACACTAGGGAGGAGGGATGGGAGTGGGGGCAATACAGGCAAATCCTAAACTCTGCCAAACTACACCCCCAAGAACATCTGCTTTAATAGCGTAGCCAGAAATCAAATTTAGGGGCCCCCGGGGTGGATTGTGAGGCCCGAACTCAAACTCCTAGGAGTAATGATAGGCAGATGCTGCACAATGCAGTCCCAAATCAATAAAACATCCGAGAAAGCTTTTTTAATTATGAGAAATCTACGTAAAATAAGAAAATTCTTCGACCCAGCACAATTCAGGCTAATTGTCCAATCCCTAGTCTTAGGTCTACTGGACTATTGCAATTCCCTCTATCTACCTTGTCCTGCCAACATGATAAAACAACTTCAGACTATACAAAACACTGCCCTCAGACTGATCTACTCCCTGAGAAAATATGATCATATTACAACTGCCTTCCTAGACTCTCACTGGCTACCTTTGCAAGCACGAATTCAATTCAAATTCTACTGTCTATTATTCAAAGCATTAAACGGCTCCGCCCCCCCCCCCATCTAAACAACCGCCTAAACCAGATCCTCACCTCAAGACAAAGAAGAACTCCGAACCCTTTTGCCTTTCCTCCACTCAAGGGCACTCAGCGCAAAAAGATGTTTAATAACCTTCTGGCGACGCAAGTAGCAAAACTTAACCACTCCATCTCCAACCTGTTGACGGCAACGGGCGACTTCAAAACTTTTCGAAAAGAAATCAAAACCCTACTTTTCAAAAAATTTATCCAGATATCTTAACCCAACCCTTCTCCCTCCTCCTAGATAAATTCTCCCCCAAAACCTCCACTTAAATAATCTCTTCCTCCCCAAAACACCAACCAAGTATTCAGATCCCTGAAATGTAATGTAATCTTATTTGTACTCTAACTGTAATCTATTTGTTATATCACACAACAACGTACAGTCAATTTAATATCCAATTTGCAAGTTCTTCCGGAATTAATCCAGGTACCTCTCATCCCTTGTAACCAAAAAAAAAACAAAACAAAAAACAAAACTGTTGTAACTTCACTGGAAATGTCCAGTTAGCTCTTTTGTAATCCGCCTTGAACTGCAAGGTATAGGCGGAATAGAAGTCCGTAATGTAATGTAATATCTTTGCTGGGGGGGATGCTCAAGCTCCACCAGTCGAGATTTTCTGCCGGAGCCCCCACCTTTTTTGTCTGAGCAGTGAGGAAGTCGTCAGGGTGCTCCATCCTCTGACACTTCCAAGCATACTCGGTTCAATGCAGGCAGCATAGGCAGGGGCGCGGTTGGCCAATCTCTTTGGCTGGTGGGCACCCCGTCAGCCATGCATCTGGCCCTACAATTTTGAAGCAGATCTGAGCTCAAAGTGGGGGACCCAGACCCTCAGGGTTCCTTCCCCCCTCATGGGTATGTCCCTTGCAGAAAAGTAGTGACACCAACACAAGCAAATAAGAAGTAATGTATATACACTATAAATTGCAGTAATCATACCCAAAATGGAGGCAACAATAACACATTTTGGAATATACGGCACAAAATTAAAATGGCATGAATATAACCAGACCTGTGCATTAAATTCCAAATATCCCAAATAATAATGCCACCAAAGTGCCAACGTAGGGAGGAAAAAGCCTCAGAACCCCTCCATCTCCTTGTTGAATCGGGTAGATGGTACATGGGGTAATCACTGGCATAAAAAGCCTCCTTCACTCTTAAAAAAAACTTCATTGGATTCATGTAATGCTTGGATTCAAATGTGCTTATCTGCTGCCGGGAGATCAATCGCACAATCGCAGTTTTAAAAGGTGGTTTATTGGCGTGGGTCGGCCATCTTTGTGAAGAGTGATGACATCGTTTCGATGCTTGGAAATGCAGGTTTTTGTCGCTTGGGCTTTCAACTTGTATTAGACGTCTGAAATGCGTGCTCTAATTCTTATTAATTCGAGTGTTTGTGCAATTTAGAGTGGATCCTTGTTCCCATACCCCGAAGCAGCTAGGATTATACAACACTGGTCCCCAAACCCTCCCCTACTCTATCTTACGAAGCATGTGTTTAATAGGTGGGTGCAGACTTGGGTGGAGTCAGACAGAACATGTGCAGGATTCACACTTACATATGTAAATGATTGTTATATGCGCAAATGTTTTCGCCTAAATTACCAAAATCGTAGGCCCACCGCCGCCACTTCCTATATCTTTTCATATGCAATAAGAGTCTCATTCTGGCTTACAAGCTTTTATATTCCGGCCACTCTCTTTACCTCTAGTTTCAAGTTTATTAGGATTTTATATACCGCCTATCAAGGTTATCTAAGCGGTTTGTACAATCAGGTACTCAAGCATTTTCCCTCTCTGTCCCGGTGGGCTCACAATCTATCTAACGTACCTGGGGCTATGGAGGACTGAGCGACTTGCCCAGGGTCACAAGGAGCAGCGCGGGGTTTGAACCCACAACCCCAGGGTGCTGAGGCTGTAACTTCAACCACTGCGCCACACACTCTCTCCCCTCATTTCCCTTCATACTCCTGCTAGGACCTAGCACTCAGCTTTGACTTCTCAGCTAACCCTTCTTCCCATTCATTGTTCCCACCTAGAGCCTATTTGTCGCTCGGCCTTTTTTTTTTTCTTTCTGCCCCTGCCATCTGAAATGCCATTCCTCCCCCTACCCACCCCCCCCGATTTGCATTTTCAGCAGCCCTACCCTCCACTCCTAGCTCTTTCCGGAGCACATTTATTTTCCCAGCCTTTTCCTTTCCTCATCTCCTAAAGGGTCTGGCTTTGATGTCTGCCCTGTCTCAGCTTTTCTGACTGATTCCCGGTCTATGCCAACCCTGTTAATTGTATTTGTTATGTACAGTAGTTCCTTTCTCGTAGATTGTTTTTATTGTGCCCTCTTCCGATTTCCCTGAAGTGGGGTTACCAGATTTCACGACGTAAAAACCCGGATACGCGGCCCCCACCCCCAGCAATGACCCGTTCCGCCCCAGCCCCGCCTCTGTTCTGCCCCAGCCCCGTCCCAGCTCCGCCCCCACACAAACCTCCTCTTAAGCTCACGGCTGTGTCTGAGAGAGCCTCTGAGCATGCGCGGATGAGGTACAATGATATCATACGCATGCACGCATGCTCGGAGGCCCTCCCAGACGCAGCCCCAAGTCGAAAACCCAGACAAACTCCTTACAGGTTAGAAAAACATCCAGACACCTGGACAGTCCTCTAAAAAGAGGTAAATCCTGACATCTGGTAACCCTAGACCTGAAGGGCAGTTTATCAACATTTTAACTAAACTAAGTTGGTGTCAGGTCAAAAGCGCGCCGGGACAAAGGCGCGCCCAGACAATTGAGCGCAGCGCGCACCGCCGCGCCGCTCTAAATTAGTGCTCCGACGGGGGGGGGGGGACTTAATAGACATCGCGCCGCGTTGTGGGGGGTGTGGGGGGTTGTAACCCCCCACATTTTACTGAAAACTTCACTTTTTCCCTGTTTTTAGGGGAAAAGTTCAGTTTACAGTAAAATGTGGAGGGTTACAACCCCCCACACCCCCCATAACGCCGGCGCGATGTCTATTAAGTAAACTGGGGGGGTTCCCCAACAAAAACCCCCGTCGGAGCCCCTAAAAACTGTAATTTAGAGCGGCGCGGCGGCGCGCACTGCGCTCAATTGTCGGCGCGCGCTTTTGTCTTTCGCGCCGTTGTCTATGAACCAACTAAGTTAAGCTTTCCTTTATAAGACGGGCCCCACATAGGTTCCATTTAGGCGTGTATTTTATTTATTTATTTAGATTTTTATCCACACATCTGGGAATCGTTTTGGGCTACTATGTCACCGGCGGCGCGTAGTCGCCTCTTGAACTGCTAACTTTACTTCTTGTTGTATATCTGCTTTATTTGATGCCTTTTGTATTGGATAGTCTTGTTGTCTCCCTTGTTTTCTTAGTATTTCTGTGAGGGGGGTGGGGTGGACTTGGGGGGATAATTATGTTGCTTATGGGAGAAATTATTTGAGCAATTGCTGTTTCTGTTGTACTTCTTCTGTTTGCTGTTGTTGTGCTCAATAAAATATATTTGTTGATAGATTTTTATCCCGTCCTCCCAGTAGCTCAGAACGGTTTACAAGTAAACATTCACAATGGAGTGAATTGGACATACAAGATTATACAGTAGATTTAAATACTTGGACATACGAGACTGTGCAGCAGTTTAGATATAGGGACTATACAGCAAATTAAGAACAGTAGTTTAGATATTAGTAGTTTAGTTTAAATACAAGTTATTTGAGTATAGGCTGAGAGTGGACTATACAGAAATTTAGGCAGAAGATTAGAATGGAGAAAGAAGGGTAGAGGTGGGGTTTAAGGGGGTTGGGTGTAGGCTGAGGGTGACCTTTAGTTGAAGAGGAGGGTCTTTACCATTTTCCGGAATGTCATTAGTGAGTTCTGTAGTCTGAGTTGAGGGGGGAGTTGGTTCCAGAGTTGGGGAATGAAGTGGCTGTAGGAGCGTTTGCGGGCGGTTTCTGAGAGGAGGGACCTTCCGGGGGGAATGCATAGGCGTATCTCCGTTTCTGAGCGGAGGGTGCGGGTGGGGATGTAGATGGGTAGCTTGGATTTTATGTAGGAGGGGGTGGTGGCATAAATTCTTTTGTGTGCTATTGCCAGGGCCTTGAATGCACAGTGTTGGCTAATTGGGAGCGAGTGTTCAGCGCGGAGTGCTGGGGAGATGGGATCATGGTAGTTGAAGCTGTGTAGGAGGCGGATAGCTGCATTTTGGAGCCGTTGGAGGCGCTTGAGATCTTTTTTGGTTATTCCTTTAAATAGGGAGTTGCAGTAATCCATTCTGGAGAGGACATATGCGTTGGGTTAGGTCAGGTGTGTAGATGTAGGGCTTAATCCTTCTAAGTTGGCGGAGGTAGTAGAAGGAGGTAGAGACTACTTGGGATATGTGGGTGGATAGGGATAGGTGTCCGCCTAAGGTTACTCCTAGGCTGCGTACTTGATCTGTTGCCGTTAGTAAAGACATAGAAACATAGATAGAAACATAGAAAAATGACGGCAGAAAAGGGCCAAAGCCCATCAAGTCTGCCCACTCTATTGACCCTTCTCCTTGATTTTGCTCACCACCCCCTGCCCTTACCTCATTAGAGATCCCACATGAATATCCCATTTATTTTTGAAATCTGACACGCTGTTGGCCTCAATCACCTGCCGTGGGAGTTCATTCCAATGATCGACCTCCCTCTCAGTGAAGAAATACTTTCTGGAGTCACCATGAAATTTCCCTCCCCTGATTTTCAGCGGATGCCCTCTGGTGGAAGAAGGTCCTATAAGACGGAAGATATCCTCTTCCACCTCGATACGACCCGTGATATATTTAAATGTCTCGATCATGTCCACAAGAGCTCTTATAAAATCAGATCATTCATACAAGTATCTGTATTGCAAGCTGTCACGTACTTTTAAAGTAGGTCTACACAGCGATGGGATTGCAATTTATGTGTGCATTTTATTAAATATATACAATCCAAAAAAAACAAGGCCATCAACCCCACGGCAAATATACAGCAAAGAGAAAGTGGGGAAGGGACCGTACACATGAAAACTTGTGATAAAGTACAATCAGTTATTAAACTACAGTGAGCAATCTATCTTGCGCTTCCTTCTAGGAAGATAGATAGATCACTTTATACGTTTTGTATTTTAATAACTGATTGTACAAAATATATACCTACCTAAATGAAGAACACCCCAACTGACAAAACACAGGGGCTCCTGCTGCTTGTCTTTTACAAGGTCACGTAAGGTGCATCATGTTTCTTCATAAAACAGCAGCAAAAGAGATACATTTAACCTTGGATTGCTGTTATGAAATTAGCCCAGAATGTCCTTCTAAAAATACTCTCTAAACGAGCAGATTCTACAGTATAAATTTGTTCCCCCTGAAGAGTCAAAACACATTTAGATGGAGATTTAAAGAGACATACACGGCAGCCATCTCAAGCACCTGGCGGCACAGATTCACACATTTTCCCGTTCCACTTGGAAATATCTGACTAGACCCTTGCTGGGTGACACAAAAATAACTCCTTCCTCTTTGAAAAATAAGATCCTGCAACTAGCTCCCTGTCTAGCTCAATGCAAATGCAGCCCAGAGAGTTCCAGAGATGTTTCCAGAAAATATATTAGATCTGTTAGTCACCTCTGTAGAAAACAATACTTCTTTTCTCCCCCCTCCTGTTGCCCTCCATTAGTAACAACCTTAATTCCAAACAAGCCCTTCTGTAACAGGGGAGCCTACAGTTAGGAGCCCAGAGAATGAAGGAGAACGGGGCTGGCATTAGGTAGGGAGGGAGCAAAAACAGGCCCCACAGCTAGGGTTGCCAGATTGTCCAATTGGAAAATCCGGACCCCCTCTAGACCCTCCCCCAGGCCCATCCAGTTCCATCCATCCCCGCCCTGTAATGCCCTAATCCCGCCCCAGTCCTGCCCCCTCTCCTCCCCCCCCCGACTGCCTGCTCTTGTCGGACAGGAAGGAAATCCGACGCGATTTGAGGAAGCTTTTCAAAACCCGGACGTCTGGTAACCCTACCCACAGCTCTAGGGGGCCCCTGTGGGCTGGGATGTCTCACTTCTCCCCACCTTGTTCTGAATCCCCCCTCCTTTGCCTTTTAAAAGGCAAAGGGGTTGCCGACGCGGGAATGATTCTCGAGCGTTTCTTACAGCTTCCTCGCCCCAGCCCAAAACACACTAAAATGCCCTTTGGAATATCCACATATTTTATACGTGTGTATATATCATGGAAAGGACTTCTAAAATAAGCACTATAGTCTCAGCATCACGCTTTCTGCTGGTCATCATATGAAGTCCAGGCTTCATTTTGATATTTATCATATTTCTCATTTGGGGTATTGAATATGTCAACTATACCACTTCTGTCCATGAAAAAATAATAAAGCCGCCATTTTGATGCAACTAGGTCAATAGTTAAAGCAATTTAACCAGCCAGAAATGGTTCCTGGCCAATTAAACTCCCCCCCCCTCCACTTTTTTACAAAACCTTGGTAGAGGTATCTACTGCGGCCCGGGGTGCTAAACGCTCTGACGCTCAAAGGAATGCAATGAACGTCAGAGCAGCATCGATGCATTTATTGCTCAAGGCCATGGTAAAAACCTCAAATCACCTGTTCAAAGTAACTGCTCATTTTCAGCGGCACTTAAACGGTTAATGCCGCTGAAAATAACCGGCTAGCGCCAAACTGAAAACCGGCTGTTTTGAGGGCATTCAGGGAGCATAGTCAGCACCTGGCTCATATTCAACACCTAACTGGTCAAGGCCAACGTATAAATAGGACTGCATAAAAGTCCGTCCTATCTTTAGGTGGTAAAGTTAAGTTCTAAATATCACACTTAATCTCCATCTATACTCATATCACCTCTATGCTGATGACTCCCAGATCTACCTCTCTACAGCAGTGGTCTTCATCGCAAGGCAATGGCGGCATGTGGAGACCTTGTAGGTGGCCCGCACATCCGTCTGGGGTTTCCCTACCCCCCATTACTGGAGATCTAAGAAGATGGTTTGTGGGATTGTGTGGAGACAATCTCAAATATACACAAAAATCCCACGGCAGGGAATTATCAAGAGAATGGAGGATTCTGGGTCTCAGAAACCAACCTGGCTCGGAAGTTAAATCCAATACGCATACTAAATTGGCGGAGCATCCTGAGAACCCTTAAAAAAGCCATGTAATTGGCATAACGGGTCCCCGTCGGGCTTGTCATCAACTCTGTTATTTTAAGATAAGTAAATTTTGATTGATAACATAAAAACAATAACATTATTGATTGAAAAAACTACAAAAATAGGAGGAGTGATAGAAATTCTGAACCATTGAAACCCGGTATTGGATTTAATTCCTGAGCCAGGTTGGTTTCTGAGACCCAGAATCCTCCATTCTCTTGATAGTTTCAAGTTTATTAGGTTTTTATATACCGCCCATCAAGGTTATCTAAGCGGGTTTTACAATCAGGTACTCGAGCGTTTTCCCTATCTGTCCCGGTGGGCTCACGATCTGTCTAACGTACCTGACTGACTTGCCCAGGGTCACGAGGAGCAGCGCAGGATTTGAACCCACAACCCCAGGGTGCTGAGGCTGTAGCTCCTAGGGATAATACATTGATTATTTTTAATCACTTAATTATTATTTATTATTTTTTAATCACCTAATTATTCATTTTGATTCGTTAACGATGTAATAATATATTGATTTCTATTGATAATATATGAAATGTCTAGATTGCTTTGCTGTGACATCAAGATTATGTTTGATTTTAATTTTATGTGTTGTTATGGTTAATTTTAAATTTATATGATATTTATATGATAAATCTATACGATATTAGTTATTTATACATTTATATTTATGTATTATTTTTGATGTTCGGTTTATTAAAATATATGTTTGTTTGCATTGGTTAATGAAATTTTTATATGCAAATTGCTGTTTCTTTTTTAATATATTTTTAGTATTTTGAATGTGTTTTAATATTTTTATTAGCATATATTATATTATTATAGTGTTCATATGTCTCTATATGCGTTTATATGATTTTATACATTACCTATAGACTCCTGACGCAGGCCGTAGGGCCGAAACATGTACATGTCGGGTCGAGTATTTTTGGAAGAATAAAGAATAACCTGATTGTCCAGATGAGTTGAAAGACATCTTTATTTGTTGCATCTTTTCTTATTGGACAATTCCACTTGTTTTTATTATTCTATCTTTTGTGGATTTGTTTCCCCTGTGTTTTGCGCTCCAGCCACTGCGCCACATACTCCTCCCTGCAGTGGGATTTTTGTGTATAATTGAGGTTCCCCACTCCCACCCCAATAAGATCCAATAGTTGCTTCCCCCTTCGCTTCCCAGCAGCTGCTCTTTCACTCATTGGACTGCCAGCAACGTCAGTGAAGTAAACATGGTGCCTTTGGCGGCCCGTAAGCTTTCCCTCTGCTATTGCTTCCTGTCCTCGCTTAGGTGGGAAGCAGTAGCAGAAGGAAAGCTTCCAGGCCTCCGAAGGCAGTATGTTTACTTCACTTACCCTGCCGGTGGCCCGAAGAGTGAAAGAGCGGCTTCCAGGAAGGTGAAAGGTAAATATGTACCGGTTCCCGCCAGAGGAAGTATCACGGGGGGGGGGGGGGGGGGGAGGGGGGATCATGTTTCTGCTCCAAGAAGCAAAAGCCAGCCCAGTTCAAGCACCAAATTTTCTTATCTTCGTTGCTGGCTCGATGCTTGCTCGGGGGAGGGGGATGGGGGGGAGAGAGAGAAGGGAATGCTTTCTCAGAGAGGGAGATGGGGGATAGAGAGGGATGCTTGATCAGGGGAGGAGATAGGGAAAAGAGAGAGGGATGCTTGATCGGGGAGGAGATAGGGAAGAGAGAGAAGGATGCTTGATCGGGGGAGGGAATAGGAAAGAGAGAGGGATGCTTGATTAGAGGAGGGGGTTAGGGGAGAGAGAGAGAGAGGGATGCTTGATTAGGGGAGGTGAACAGGGGAAAGAGATGCTTGCTCTGGGAGGTATAGTGGTGAGAAAGAGAGATGTGTAAACTTATGAGCTCAATTATAAAGGACAGACAAAAGCTTTTGGCATTTTGATTGTTGACGTGCTTTGCAGTTCATCAATTAGAGCTGAAATGTTTGCAAGTATTGATTTTTTTGTGGTTCTGTTTTGTCAACTGTATCATATATTGTTATGTGAAGATTTTTATTCTGGTACCCTGTTAAATACTTTTTTCTTCTAATAAAAGATGCATTAATACATACTTTTGGTTTTATTACAAGTTGGGGATTGAGAGTAAGTGGGTCAGACAAGGAATTTGAGAAAGAAAGACTGGTGGTACGTAGGTACAGAGTGGGGGAAGGTTTGGTAGAGAGTGGTGGTGTAAGGCTTGGTATAGGTGTGCTTTTGAGAGAGATGTAGGCTAGTGAGGATGGGTGTCACTGACACAAGCTGGTCAGCGGTCTTGCAATCCCGTTCTCCTTCAGCTCATTTGAATCCAAAATGGCCTACCCTCAAAAATTTGCGAAGACCACTGCTCTACAGGAATCCAAACCCGAGTCTATAGCTTGCTTGTCCAACATTGCTGCCTGGATATCCTTCTGCCCAAACCTACCTCTCATCTCCCCCCCCCTCATTATCTCAGTGGATAACACTCATCTTCCCTGCCTTGTCAGATCGCAATCTTGGTGGCCATCTCTGACTCCCCTCTCTCCTTTTCTGCACAAATCCAACAGACTGCCCAAACCTGTCACTTCTCTCCCTCTGACATCAACAAAAACTGAACCTTCCTCTCTGAGCATACTACCAAATCCCTTATCCACACCCTCCATACCTCTCGCGTAGACTACTGCAACCTGCTTCTATCAGGCCTCCGGCGCAACCAACTCGCCTTCTTTCAGTCTGTTCAGAATGCTGCTGCATGACTTATATTCCACCAGATTAGCTACGCTGACATCACTTCACTGGCTCTTTGTCCACTTCTGCATACAGTTCAAACTCTTAACCTACAAGTGCATTCGCCTTAAAGCTATGAACATAAGAATTGCCGTACTGGGACATGCCGAAGGTCCATCAAGCCCAGTATCCTTTTTCCAACAGTGGCCAACCCAGGTCCCAAGTACCTGGCAGAAACCCAAAGAGTAGCAACATTCCAGAGCTGAGATTGTGATGTCATAATGCCTCATTTCACCAATGCCTAAGAGCCAACCTCAGCAGTGATGTCACAATGGCTTGATTGTCCCATACTTGGCTCACATAAGAACATCAGAATTGCTGTACTGGGACAGAACGAAGGTCCATCAAGCCCAGTATCCTGTTTCCAACAGTGGCCAACCCAGGTCCCAAGTATCTAACTAGATCCCAAGTAGTGAAACAGATTTTATGTTTATTTTAGGAATAAGCAGTGGATTTCTCCAGATCATCTCAATAATGACCTATGGACTTCACCTTTAGGAAATTATCTAGTAACCAGATTTAAGGGTTCTTGAAAGAGCCATGGTTCATGACATAGCAATGACTAAGGGCTAGATTCCCAAAAATTTGCATTAAAAGCCAATGAATGGTGTCACAGCCGTTATTGTTGTGATTTTCTAAAAGTGAGTCATTCTCCAAACAACATTCATGTAAATGAAGTTGGCGGAGAGTACCAAAGGTTCATTAAATTTGCATTTGCCCATCGCTGGTGATAGCGATGGGCACATGCGCAGAATAAACGCAACACCCAGCCCCCCAAAAAACAATTGACCGGCTAAAGTGAAGCAACACCCCCCCCCCCCAACACTCTCCCTGTCAACAGGAGAGATGCCCACTCTCTTCTACCGCCAAGTAATTCACCCCCCAATACCCCACTGGCAGTGGGAGAGATGCCTACTCCCTCCCACTGCCTCCATCAAGTGAATCCCCACCATAGTAACATAGTAAATGATGGCAGGTAAAGACCTGAATGGTCCATCCAGTCTGCCCAACCATACATGCTCCATAAATTAATCATTTAATTTAAATGGTCCTTTCTCTTAGATATTGCTAGACCAGAAACCCAGAGCACTATCGGGCAGGGCTCTGGGTTTCTGGCCCAGAAATAGCTAAGAAAAAGGATCATTTAAATTAAATGATTAATTTATGGAGCATGTATGGTTGGGCAGACTGGATGGACCATTCAGGTCTTTATCTTCCGTCATTTACTATGCTATATGTTACAGTCACCCTTACCCACCAGGCAGCAGGAGAGATACCCACTCCCTCCCATTGCCAAGCAACATCTCCTGACACCCCCTGTGCCTCCGAAGACCCCTCCCCCTTACTTTACTTATGAGGGATACCTACTCTCTCTGGCCAGCAGGCCCACCTCTTCAAAATGGCGAGTCTTCCCCTCCCCAGTGCATCCTGGGATGCACCAGGAGGGGCCTGAGGCTCTGATCAGCCCAGGTTGTTTAAGGCTCTTCATATGGGAAGGGACTTAGGCATCTGGTCCAATCAGGGTCTTAGGCCTCTCTCTGGATGCACCAGGGAGGGGACTAAGGCTCTGATTGGTCCAGGTTACTTACGGCCCCTCCTATGGGGAGAGGGTGTCGTGGGGCCGGTGGGGGGGGGGGGTGTCATCGGTGCTTGACATCGGTGGTGGGAAGAAGTGGGCATCTCTCCCACTGTGGGGGGAGGGGGTTTAGTAGTGTTGGGTGATTGTGTGACACGGCAGGAGAGAGTGGGCATCTCTGCTGCCAATCTTCAATTTGTTTTCTTTTTTTTTTAATTGTAATTTAGGGGGGGGGGAGTCTGAGCTGTCAAACCTTAATTTCCTGTCAGGCTCAGGCACTGATCAGAAAGTAAGGCAACGACAGATCAGATCTGTCAGAAAACTTTGGCCGCAAACGTGGCACCACGAGGTTAGAGAATTGCTAGGAGTGATCATTTTAATATTAATGACCTCGTCGTACCACAGTATCGGAGGCTGCTAGAAAACTCGGAAAAGACCACGGGAAGCTGCCAAAATACACGCGTGCTGAACCGGTTGTAACTGGTTTAGCGAGCACTTTAAAGACAGATTTTTTTCGTTTTTGAGAATCTGCCCCTGACTAAATTGGAGAGGGACAGTTTAAAAGTTTGCAAATCAAAAATTCCCCGGGATGGTTGCAAGTGACGATTCACGGCACCAGGAATTCCTCATCCCTGCTCTGGTATCAACTAAGCTGAACGCCTAAAGCAGAAGGGAGAAGCTGCCACAGCAACAAACAAGAATGATCACAAACACTTGATTGTTTTCAGCGCATCCCCTCTCATTTGTTCACGAGGATTGATGATACAGTCGTGTTTTCCACTCGAAGAACCTCAATCTAGAGAAGAAGAAATAGCAAAACTGCCGCTGTCTAATGAGCAATGAGAAGACCAGCTCTCGGATGAGGAGTTGCACGCCTTTAAGGGAATAAATACAACAACGATAAACCCAAACATACACTGCACTGATGAGGTGTCTAAAGAGCATCCACTGTGTCTTAAAATCGAGTGGCCTGGTTATTTTCCCCTTTCTACATGCTGAATTATAAATATTAAGTATTACTTCTTCTCAGAACGTGTGTTTGATCCTTAAGAACATAAGAATTGCTGCTGCTGGATCAGACCAGTGGTCCATCAAGCCCAGCAGCAGCCCTCTGGTCAAAGACCAGTGCCCTAACTGAGACTAGCCCTACCTGCGTACGTTCTGGTTCAGCAGGAACTTGTCCAACTTTGTCTTGAATCCCTGGAGGGTGTTTTCCCCTACGACAGACTCCGGAAGAGCATTCCACATTTCTACCACTCTCTGGGTGAAGAAGAACTTCCTTACATTTCTACGGAATCTATCCCCTTTCAACTTTAGAGAGTGCTCTCTCATTCTCCCTACCTTGGAGAGGGTGAACAACCTGTCCTTATCTACTAAGTCTATTCCCTTCAGTACCTTGAATGTTTCATAAAAACATAAGAATTGCCGCTGCTGGGTCAGACCAGTGGTCCATCGCGCCCAGCAGTCCGCTCACGTGGCGGTTCCCAGGTCATAGACCAGTGCCCTAACCGAGACCAGCCCTACCTGCGTACGTTCTGGTTCAGCAGGAACTTGTCTAACTTTGTCTTGAATCCTTAGAGGGTGTTTTCCTCTATAACAGCCTCTGGAAGAGCGTTCCAGCTCTCTACCACTCTCTGGGTGAAGAAGAACTTCCTTACGTTTGTACGGAACCTATCCCCTTTCAACTTTAGAGAGTGCCCTCTCGTTCTCTCTACCTTGGAGAGGGTGAAAAACCTGTCTTTATCTACTAAGTCTATCCCCTTCAGTACCTTGAATGTTTCGATCGTGTCCCCTCTCAATCTCCTCTGTTCGAGGGAGAAGAGGCCCCGTTTCTCTAATCTTTCGCTGTACAGCAGTTCCTTGGCGAGGAAGCTCCCCACTGTTGTAATATAGAATGTAGAGGAACTGGATTGTGACCCAAAATGCCATTCTGAATATGCAATCTTTACTTAATTGAACATTTTACCGTTGTGTCAGTCTACAGAGTGATTGTGAGGTTAGGGCAAGCTCAGTGGCCGGTGAAATATTCTGTTTCTTGTACAGCTTCAAGTCATATAGTAATTCATTTTTCCTACAGTTTCATTCTCTTCTGTCAAATTAGATGAAAAGAACTGAAGCCTAGCATGGAATACTCAAGATGGGACTTTTTTGGGGGGAGTGAGGAGGGGGTTATATGCATAAAACAAATAAAGATTATGTTGGGTATTTTTGTTTAGTGGCTCATAAAATATTCATCAGCAAGAGAAACACCAGATTAATAATTTATCCATAGAAAATTGGGAGCTGAGAGAAAAAAAAAATTGCATTTCAATATGTGAATACAGATTTTAAAAAAAGAGAGATTTTCGGAAGTGAAGTATCGACAAAAGCGTAGATGTAGTCAAGAAATCAGCAAACCGCGTATAAATATGCCAGTTAATTTGATAAGCTTGCAAGTGTAGTTTTGACAAGTTTATAAAGATTTTGGACAAACAGACATGACATATAAGGTTGGGGATGCAGAGCCCAAGGTGAGAGGAGTTAGGAGTCGAAAGCACTCTCAAAGAGGTGGGCTGACATTTATAGATGGTCCCTGCTCTGAAGAGCTTACAATCTAACGTGGACTGACATGACATATAGGGTTGGGGATGCAGAACCCAAGGTGAGAGGAGTTAGGCGTCGAAAGCACTCTCAAAGAGGTGGGCTGACATTTACAGATGGTCCCTGCTCTGAAGAGCTTACAATCTAACGTGGACTGACATGACATATAGGGTTGGGGATGCAGAACCCAAGGTGAGAGGAGTTAGGCGTCGAAAGCACTCTCAAAGAGGTGGGCTGACATTTACAGATGGTCCCTGCTCTGAAGAGCTTACAATCTAACGTGGACTGACATGACATATAGGGTTGGGGATGCAGAACCCAAGGTGAGAGGAGTTAGGCGTCGAAAGCACTCTCAAAGAGGTGGGCTGACATTTACAGATGGTCCCTGCTCTGAAGAGCTTACAATCTAACGTGGACTGACATGACATATAGGGTTGGGGATGCAGAACCCAAGGTGAGAGGAGTTAGGCGTCGAAAGCACTCTCAAAGAGGTGGGTTGACATTTATAGATGGTCCCTGCTCTGAAGAGCTTACAATCTAACGTGGACTGACATGACATATAGGGTTGGGATGCAGAACCCAAGGTGAGAGGAGTTAGGCGTCGAAAGCACTCTCAAAGAGGTGGGCTGACATTTACAGACGGTCCCTGCTCAGAAGAGCTTACAATCTAACTTGGACAGACAGGCATGACATTTAGGGTTGGGGATGCAGAGCCCAAGGTGAGAGGAGTTAGGAGTCGAAAGCACTCTCAAAGAGGTGGGCTGACATTTATAGACGGTCCCTGCTCAGAAGAGCTTACAATCTAACTTGGACAGGCAGACATGACATATAGGGTTGGGGATGCAGAACCCAAGGTGAGAGGAGCTAGGAGTCGAAAGCACTCTCAAAGAGATGGGCTGACATTTATAGATGGTCCCTGCTCAGAAGAGCTTACAATCTAACTTGGACAGGCAGACATGACATTTACGGTTGGGGATTAAGAACCCAAGGTGAGAGGAGTTAGGAGTTGAAAGCACTCTCAAAGAGGTGGGCTGACATTTATAGACAGTCCCTGCTCAGAAGAGCTTACAATCTAACTTGGACATACAGACATGGCATATAGGGTTGGGGATGCAAAACCTAAGGTGAGAGGAGTTAGGAGTCGAAAGCACTCTCGCAGAGATGGGCTTTTAACTGGAAAGAGAATGAACTCATTCGGAAGAGTGTATGCTATTTCTCAAGAGCGGGACTATTTGCAAACCTTGTGCAATAATCGAAGAATATGTACTTTTTCCTGATCGAGTGTGCATGTGCAATGGTTCGCACATTCGTGTACTCTTTTCAAAAAAGTGCACCCAAATTGTGCACAATCTTCGCAAATAGGGGTGTCTAGATGTAGATGTCCCAATGCAGCTTGGGGAGAACTTATTCTATACCAGCATCCAGTGGTCTAGTAATGGGGGTGGTGGTCCGTCCCGGGCGCCATGTTGTTCGGGGCGCCGGCACACCTCTTTGTCTCTGCCCCGCCTCTTCCCACTCCTCCCCTCGCCAAGCACGTGCCTCCCCTTCCCTTCCCCCGTACATCCTGGACGGAACTTATACGTTTGAAACTAGACCCGTTTTTTGAAGGGTCTAAGTGCCACAAAGGTGCCCAAACGGTCTAGATGACCACCGCATGCATCAAGGTAAGACACCCCCCCACACACACTCCCCCAGTGCTCACGGATCCCCTCACATCCACAAAGATCACAATACAAACGTACATACCTGTCTTTAGAACATCAGCACCTGGTTTAGGAAAGCCTAATAGAGCTCCACACAGGTGTCTTAAGTAACCTGGTGGGTGGGCTTACTTAGAGAGGAGGACTCGGGCCCATAAGCCACTCTAACCACTACAAAACCTATAGTGGTTAGAGCCTATCAAACCACCTATGAGCCTATCAAACCACCACAAAACCCTACTCTACTGCCATATTGGTGTCACCTGCAGCCATAAGGTCTATTGGGGTAGACAGGTAGGTATAGTCAGTTGTGGGGCGTCACCGTAACCTATAAGGGAGTTCTGGTGAGATGTTTAAGTAGTACCCTTTTTGTGAACTTCATAGCAGTGCCCTCTTCTTCACCCAGAGAGTGGTGGAGAGCTGGAACGCTCTTCTGGAGTCTGTTATAAGGGACCCTGTTATAATTTGTTCCAGAAGCATGCTCATAAACCAAATTACTTGTATTATCAAAGCGAGTTTCCCCATAGGAAGTAAGGGAAACTCGCTTGATTGGTTCTACCTCCTGTCCCCCCCCCCCCTGGCCACCAGCGCTGCTCCACCCCACCTCATCCCCCCCGCCTGCAAATGCTGCCCCCCATGAACCAGCATCGCCCCCCCTCACGAACGCCCCCCCCCACGTGAACCAGCATCCCCCACCCACCCAAACTGAAGACTTACCCCCATCTTGCACCGGCAGGCAGCACCAACCCACAGGAGGTGCTGGTGCCGGTGCCCGAAGATCTTGCCTCTTGCCGGACTGGGCCTTGAGAATCTTGGAGAGAGGCGGGAGCCAGAAGGCTTTTAGCATGCGCAGATGCTCAAGGCCCAGTCTGGCAAGAGGCAGGAGAACCAGCACTGGCACCTCCTGTGGGTTGATGCTGCGTGCCGGTGCAAGATGGGGGTATGCCTTCAATTTTGTTGGGCGGGGGATGCCGGTTCGTGAGGGGGGGCGGCGGATGGGCTTTCACGAGGGGGGGTGATGCCGGTTTGTTGGGGGGGGCGGCGTTTGCGGGCGGGGGGGCAATGCTGGTTCACGAGCGGGGGGACTCACAAATTGAGTCAATGCTCAGTTTGCGAGTCAAGGTTTGCGAAAATGCTTTGCTCGTCTTGCAAAACACTCGCAAGAGCCACGGTTTGCGAAAATGCTTTGCTCATCTTGCAAAACACTCGCAAACCGAGGTTTGACTGAATAGAAATTTTAAAAATAAATAAATAAATACTTATGAAGGGAATTTTAAAAAATAAAGCAAAATTGCACACCCGGAATTTCTTCGGGGCACACTGGTCTAGGGCGAAACAGGTCCCACCTAGAACTATCCCTGATGAAGCCCAATGGACAGGGCGAAACGAGTCCCGTCAGTGAGCTTACTATTACCGATAGTTTTGTGATTTGTATATTTGGCCTATCTAGATCTCATTGTTGTGAGTTTTCTGCCACCTCTCCAAGTGATACCAGGGAAGAAGAACTATGGGAAACAATCTTCCATTAAATATTTCTGAAGAAAAAATCCATAAAACCCTCAGCAGTGCAAGATGCTGCAAAACTGGGCTAGGGGGAAAGCCATAGTGAGGGTCCTATGAAACCAGGCTCTGAGGAAGTACTTTGTGGGGTTCACTCATTTGCGAAGGATGCCCCTATAAAGTTGTAAAAGAACACAAAGAGATTGGGATAAAGAGAGTGAGGGCAGGAAAGAAATAATAATAATAAAAAAAAATTATATACCGCAGGACCGTAAAGTTCTATGCGGTTTACAATAGTAAAAAATGCTACAAGTTGAGTAAAACTTACAAAGTTAAAAACTGGTAACGAAGGGCTCTTTTTAAGAAGCCGCGCTGGGGGCCTTAATGCGTGCTAAATTTCTGCACGGAATAGCGCATGCGCCAGCTGCTACCACCTCCTTTTGAGCAGGCGGTAGATTTTCAGCCAGCACGTGCTATAGCGCGCGCTAATCCGGCACGTGCATTAAAAACACTACCGCACCTTTCTAAAAGGAGCCCTAAAAACCTTAAGATCGGTTATTGTATAAGATTTTGCAAATCAGCCACCTAAGTGCTTCAACAACAAATATGCTTTTCGGTGTCTCCTAAATTCCTCATAAGTATTAGTGAGCAAAAGCAATTTTTCCACATCTTTACCCCATAACGCTGCCTGATACGAAAAAAGATGTTAATGATGTTTTTTAAGTTTGCATCCTCTAGCCGGTGGAGAGACAAAATTCAAGTGTGAGCTTCTCTTATGTCTATTGGTTGAAAAAGAGAAAAGGTCCGTTATATATTTAGGAGCGAACCCAAATAAAACCTTAAAACAAAACCAGCCAAACTTAAATTTCACACGCGCCTCCATCGGCAACCAGTGCAGAAGTCGATAGGAAGGTGTTACATGATCGCATTTCTTCAGCCCAAAAATCAACCTGACTGCCGCGTTTTGCACCAATCGTAATTGCTACATATTCTTCTAGGAAATTGCTAAATAAGCGATATCCACACACACTAAAACAGGGGAAACAAATCCACAAAAATCAAACAAGCAAGAGCAAAAGTGGAAATGTCCAATCAAGATGGTGCACAAAAAGTGTCTTTCAACTCATCTGATAAATCCAAATGTCTTTATTCATCCAAAATATCTCTTTCATCCAAAGTAACTCATTGACTCGACATGATCATGTTTCGGCCACCCGGCCTGCATCAGGAGTCTTAGGAGTCGTTGGGTATCAATTGGATAAATATGCTCTAAAACACAACGATCAAACCGTTGCTCCGAATCGTGTGACGCTACAAACCAACACAGCCTTGCAAGGCTTGCAAGTCATTGAGTTACTTTGGATGAAAGAGTTATTTTGGATGAATAAAGCCATTTGGATTGATCAGATGAGTTGAAAGACACTTTTTGTGCACTATTCCGATTGGACATTTCCACTTTTGCTCTTGCTTAAATAAGCGATATTACAGTAATCTAGTTGACTTAACATAAGGGATTGTACCAAAATTCTAAATGATGAAACGCCAAAATATGCTCTAATGGACCGAAGCTTCCAAAGAGTAAAAAAACCCTTTCTAACCGAAGAGTCCACCTGGTCCTTCATAGTTAGACTCTGATCAGATCGCAGGAGGACAGTGAGGAACTCCAGAGCGATTTGTGTCGGTTAGAAAAATGGGCGGAGAAATGGCAGATGAAGTTCAACGTGGAGAAATGCAAGGTAATGCATTTAGGCAGTAAAAATAAGGAATACGAGTACAGAATGTCAGGTGCAACTCTGGGAAAAAGTGAACAAGAAAGGGATCTGGGTGTACTGATAGATAGGACCCTGAAGCCGTCGGCACAATGCGCGGCAGCGGCAAATAAGGCAAATAGAATGTTGGGCATGATAAAGAAAGGAATCTCGAGTAGATCGGAGAAAGTTATAATGCCGCTTTATAGGGCAATGGTCAGACCCCACTTGGAATACTGCGTCCAACATTGGTCTCCCAGCCTAAAGAAGGATATTAAAATGCTGGAAAGGGTGCAGAGACGAGCAACAAAACTGGTGAAGGGTATGGAGAAACTGGAATACGAGGATAGACTTATAACACTAGGATTGTTCTCCCTTGAGAAAAGGAGACTGCGTGGGGATATGATCGAGACCTTCAAAATACTGAAAGGAATCGACAAAATAGAGCAGAGAAGATTATTTACATTGTCCAATTTGACACGGACAAGAGGACATGAAATGAAGCTAAGGGGGGGCAAGTTCAGGACTAATATCAGGAAGTTCTGCTTCACACAGAGAGTGGTTGACACCTGGAATGCCCTCCCAGAGGAGATTATTGCGGAATCGACAGTCCTAGGCTTCAAAGCAAACTAGATGCATATCTCCTTGAGAGAGGCATATAAAGATATGGTCGGCTATAAAATAATTAATAAATATATGAAAAAATATGTTTTGTAAAATCTAGCCAGTACCTGCTTGAGAGGAGTCGGCTTTGCTATCAACAAATTGTAAGAGGCATGGAGACAGCAGCAGATGGCTTTTTTCCCCTGAAGTAGCCCTTGTCGGGCGAAACAGAAAGTCTTTTCTGTCGGGAGTATCAGTTGGAAGCCTTTGGTGAAAAGCCTGTTTCAGATGAGTATATTTTTTCGGTATTATTTTTGACTGTGTGCTCCTTACCTTTAAGAACTCTTACACTAATGCAATTAAGCTGTAGCCCTTGCTAATTAATTCAGTTAAGTTTGGGATTCTGGCCTGTATTACTATACACTGACGTTTACACATAAAAAAGACTTTGGAGAAAAAAAGAAGAAAAAAAGTGACTAAAATAAGATTTTGTATGAATGGAAACGAGTGAAGCAGTTACTCATATATATGTTTACGGAGTTTTTTTATAAACCCGTGATGATGTGTGGATGGTCGGGTACTTGTGTAGTCCCAACCTCCCTCAATTGAGGTTTATTTTTTCTCCGCTTCAATTTTTTGTTTGTGTGCTGTCAGCTTTGTTTTTGGTATACATGACCTGGATATTTCCCTACTAATAACTAGATTTTACAAAACATATTTTTTCATATATTTATTAATCATTTTGTTTTGACCTTAATAAATTGCTGGCTATAAAATAAGCCAGGTGTATACCTAGCAGGGCCTCCGCGTGTGCGGATCGCCGGACTTGATGGATCGAAGGTCTGATCCGGAGATGGCGCTTCTTATGTTCTTATGATCCAGTATTACGCCTAAAACCTTTATAGTAGATTGAATAGGATAACTAAGATTGTTGATACACAATGATGCTTTAGTATCAAATGGGTGTGATTAAGTTGCAGTCTAAAATCGGTCATCCATTGCTCCATCAAAGGATAACGAGCATAAGCCTAAGATATTTAAATTAATCAGCAACTGGGTATGAGCACTTCACATTATCACGAGTATCATAGTTGAAAAGAAACTGGACACAAGTCCTTATTTCATGTGGTATCTGGATACAATCACCAGAGCATTTAAGAAGTATGGCGGATGGGCATGATTTAATTAAGATTTTTTTTAAAAAATTCAGAAAAAGTACGGCAGGCGTCCTTTCCATGTCATGAAAACACAAAATTGTAGACTTTTGGTTAGATGTAATGACAATAAACTAAAAAGAACCTGGTGGTTACCTATTTATTAATCGAACATAAAACCCATCACTATAGACCAAAATGACACTGAAGGTATTTTTATACATATATATAAGGGAAAAAGCCTCAGATCGTGGAGTTTCATCCATTCTGGGACAAACAAATCTGTTCTCTTAGTCCTGCTTGCATCACCGGCTTGAACCCATCCTCCCTACCTTTAACTCAGTTCATTAATTTATTTCTTTAATTCATTACTCTTTAATCTTCTGTTAATCTATAATTAAATTAATCTAAATTAGATCTCTTAATTCATACTAAACTCAACCACTTAAATACTTAATACTAAAGAACCTCACAGCTCATTTCAGAACACAGAACCGACAGATAAAAAGTTGTACTTATCTTGTTTTTTTTTTAAAAAAAAATTCTTTATTGATTTTCAATTCGAGTACAAAGCGCAATAAATTTTACATACAATTAATATCATGAACAGAACTACATTCGATCAAAGAACAATACAAAATGTATTTCCCCCCCTCCTTCCCACCCTATCTGGATGTGTGTGCAAATCAAATAGGAAATAAAGTCATTATACAACTAATCAGAGTTAACAAAATTCGTTAATGGACTTATCTTGAAAAAGTGCACTGGTGCTTTTAAGTGCTGTGTTGAAAAGTGCATTCGTGCTGTAAACTACTTCAATTAATTTCCAGCATTTATAGCTTAAAGCACTGTTCTTCAACCGCCGGTCCGCAGGAAATTTCAGTCAGTCCGCGCAGGGCCGGCAAGATTAAGGTCCAGGGACAGGTGCAAAAAAAAAAAAAAAAGCCTCCCTCCTTCCTTTCCCCGGGTCAGCTGCTATCTTACCGCCCTGCTGCTGCTCCTAAAGCTGACAGGAAGTCTTCTTTCCGACGTCAATTCGGGGCTGGCCCAGAATGCCCTCTCCGATGTCAGAATTGACGTCAGAAAGAAGACTTCCTGTCGGCTTTAGCAGCAGCAGGGCGGTAAGATAGCAGCCGACCCGGGGAAAGGAAGGAGGGAGGCTTTTTTTTTTTTTTGAGCGACAGGGAAGGAAGGAGGTAGGCAGGCAAGCAGGCTGGCTTTGGCCAGGGAGGGAGGGAGAAAGGTAGACAGGCAGGCTGGCTGGCTTTGGGGGTGGGGGTGGGACAAAGTGTGGAAGGCAGTGAGAGGGACATAGGAAGGAGGCACTGGGGGCACTAAAGACATGGGAAGGAGGCACTGGGGGCACTACAGACATGGGAAGGAGGCACTGTGGGTACTAAAGACATAGGAAGGGGCACTAAGGACATGGGAATGAGGCACTGGGGGCACTAAGGACATGAGAAGAAGGCACTGGGGGCACTAAAGACATGGGAAGGAGGCACCGGGGGCACTAAGGACATAGGAAGGAAAGAGGGAGGGAATAGAAAGGGACAATTCTTGGGCCTGAGTGCAGAAAGAAAGAAATGAAAGAAAGGATACACAGACAGAAGGAAACGCAACCAGAGACTCATGAAATCAATCACCAGACAGCAAAGGTAAGAAAAATGATTTTATTTTCAATTTAGTGATCAAAACGTGTCAGTTTTGAGAATCTATATCTGCTGTCTATATTTTGCACTATATTTGTCTATTTTTCTATAGCTATTAAGGTGACCGAGCTCGCGGAGATGGGGCAGAAACGTGGTTTTTAAAAAAAATTTAGTCCTAGTAGTTTACCGGTCCATAAAATACTTCTTTTATTTCTGCCGGTCCACGGGTGTAAATAGGATGAAAAACACTGGCTTGAAGTACTTAGCTCTTGCTCTAGATAACCAAGGCTATTGCTTATTACTTTCAGTCATCCAACACGGCCTGCGTTTTGCGGGATACACTATACCCCCGCTGCGTCAGGGAAAAGTCTCTCAAGCAACGCTTCTCTGGGCCGGTTCTGAGTAATGACATCCATGAGACCTTTTAGTGCAGAAAGGTTTCACACCTCTGTCAGCCTAGAGGCCTCTGGGAGATTATATCAATCTGACCCTGGCATGGGAAGGCAGATAGACCCTTAGTGCAGGGAAACTGTTTTAAGTAGCCCTGATTGATATATTTTAAGTTTCAAGTAGCCCTGATTGAATCATGGCTAGCTAAAAGGTGTTAATGCCTGATTAAGAGGGTGCTTAGGACAAGGGTGCACAGATCAAGCCAGAGACTTAATCCCATCAGGTTTCTCACCCTCCTTCACTACACTTTGCATATTTAAGAGATCTTTCCTCACCAGCAAAAAAAAAAAAGTGTGCATTCAGTACAATAACTCACAGTATTCAGAGCCTGTGCACGTTTTGTCATGCCTACTCTCACTGTGGAGTCCCAGCCATGTAGTGTAGGTCTCCTAGAGGCACACACCATCAGCCACAACATCCATACTGAGCCTTGGAAGACCATGACATGTCACAATTAAGTTAGAAGCCATGTCGCCATGGTTGGCTCAGTATCCAAGGCATGAACAGGTGGGAACATTGCAAAATGGTTTTTTTTTTTCCCTCAGGCTTTTCAATCCTTTTTATGGACTCTCTTCAACAAGGGCCAACATGCTCTCACATGCATTGGCAGGAGACAAACATGAAGATTCAAAAAGAGAATAGATTTGAGCAGGGTTGCAGACATGCTCCAGGTTTTATACAGACGGGCACCTGCGTGGTTTGGTACCCTGTGGGAGATCTATAGACCTGGTAGAATGGTGAGATCGAGGGAGCTGTGAGATCAGCTGCGATTAAGGAAAAAAAAAAGTGTACGGTACGTTGTTTCAAAATCAAAAATGTTTCCTATTGCTGGGATGCATCTATGGAATAATTTACCTGGACGTCTAAGATTATGTACGAACTGTACTAACTTTAAGAGGCTCAAAGACACAACTTTTTTTCGTTGAGGCCTATTTGTAATGATGCTAATTTCATTCTAACTACCTTGATACATTGCCACCATAGAAGATGAGATATTGAGAATGTTGGTCTTTTATGTTAATAGGTTTTATGGCAAATTTTATGTGTGTTTGCTATTGGAAACCGCTTAGATGTTAAACGGTCTATAAACGTTTTAAAGAAATAAAATAGTACCATTCACAAACATGATCATCTCCCTTGGGTATTGTTCCGAAGAAAGACGCTGGTACGTTCCACACGTTCAAAATCTATCGTGCCTTGAAGACTCATCAGTCCATGATTTCATTGATCCCCCGACTATGTTCTGTTCAGTACGCCCGCATTAACCATGCAATAGAGCTCAAAAGTAACTAGGGGGGGTTCAGGTCCAATTAGTACTGTATTGTATTGTAAACCGAGTCGAGCTTTCTCAGAACGATGACTCGGTCTATAAAGCCAAGCCTAAGATTAGATTAGATATCAAGGCTGCTCTCTGCTCACCCTGAATCATTCCATCTGCTAGGTTTCCATTTCCAAAAACATCTTCTATTTCGATTAGTGTTTATCCATGGTCTACGTTGTTCCATCTACTACAACCACTTTGAGTAGTCTAGTACTTTCGTGCTTTGGGTAACTAAGCAGTTGATTGGCCTCCCTTGCATAAATCACTACCTAGATGAGTTCTTATTCAGAGAGAAAGGGGCAGTTTTACATATATTTCAGATGGTTGCATCCTGTTGGCAGACAATAAGACCTATTGGCCCTGATCTTCCTAGGCACTGAGCTAGATGTGCGTTAAATTTCTAGACTATCGCAGGTCAAATTGGCCAGATTGAGGGGTGAGATATGAATGTTTTGCTGGGTCAAGAAGGCAAAACCAAGACACTTTCAATCCTTATTAGCTTTTATCTCCAGAGACATACGGATGGGCAGAATTTTCTCTTACATACTAGCTTTGGCCATATCAAAGATCAGAAGGTAGCATTAGTTTATCAGAACAACTGGGACTTTAAAATATCACTTGCAGGTTTGGAGACACTTTCCTACATCTTTTAAACAGTCTCACCTTTGGGCAGGACCTCGCCCGTGGGAAACGGAGAGTTAGAGTTGGTCACAGATGCATCCGAGGGGTGGGTTTTGGCACATATTTTATGGGGGTGCCTAGTGCAAAGCTGAGATAAAGAAGGATATTACATTTCTGGAATTGTTCCTAATTATGGCTGCCTTGAAGCTCTTGGCTCCCAAATTGATCAATAAGCACGTAGTTTTCAGGTCAGACAACAAGTGAGTTATTGAAGCAATTAACGAGCTTTCTACTAAGAATCCTAATGTAATTGGTCTACTTAGTGAGATAATGTTATGGCACACACATATCAAGACTATCTTGAGAGCTTCACAATAGCCTTGCGGACGTGTTCTCTGGTTTCAAATTCAAGGAGTTCCAATCTTTGCGCTGACAACAGCAGACCCCCCCTCCAGATCCCAGCGAAGTGTGGGAGCCTGACCTCTAGAACCACGGGGACTAATTATTCACCGCCTCGTCGAAGAGCCAGAGCAAGAAGCACATTCGAAGAGCCCCAGTAAGATGTACATTCAATCCATTATGAACTTTCTTGATTTCTGCCACGGCAAAATGAGCAATGAAGATGTTAGGTTTGAGGAGGACCCAGCTATGAATAACGGTGAAAGTAGGGCTGCACTTCAAACACAATTAGCAGGCATTCGTTTATTTCCCTGAAAGTAACTGGGTCCAGAAACCCCATAAATAGTTTTCTAGTTAGGCAACTGATGAAAATACGATCACGTTACCCCATTACTCATCAAATCTCACTGGCTTCCAATTTCTCACCGAATCACTTTTAAAACCTTATTTCTAGTTTTCAAAACATTAATCTCAAATGAACCCCTATTCATATCAAAAATGATAGTCCCATATAATCCTCCTCGATCCTTAAGATCATCTTTATCTAATCAGCTTTCAGTTCCTTCATTAAGAATAATCGGCACTAGACGCAAAGATATGTTTTCAGTGGTTGCTCCATCTTTGTGGAACTCCCTACCAAATTTTATTAAAAATGAAAAAGATCTTATTTCTTTTAAAAAATTGTTAAAAACTTACTTATTTCAAGATGCATTTGATTTATGAAATGATCTATTTTATACTCTCATATGTCTCTAATATTCTTTTCTCTTGCTTCATTCCAATCATACCTATTGTATTATCCACTCTATGTAAATTTTAACAAATAATGCAATTGTAACTTTCCCCTTCCTTCCTACCCAATCATGTTTGTCCACATTGTTTTGTCAATTGTCTAACTTAGTGAAATTATATGTATTACCACAATCTGCTGGTTTTTAAATTGTACATCGCTTAGATATTTTTTATAAGCGATACATCAAATGTAAATAAAACTTGAAACTTGATGAAAGGGCGGGCATCCTCTGTACTTAAAACTTATTATGCATGATTTGCTGACTGGCTTACTTTTAGCATTGACGTGAGTCTTGCATTGTTTTGGTGCTTTCCCAGTCAGTGAATCAGTCTCTCACAGAAAGGGAGAAAGGGAATTGGACTTGTATATTTAGGGTTTCCATTTTTCGGCCCACAAAAATCCAGAAAGATGTCCCCGCCCTGTTCCACCTCTGGGGCTGTTTATTTCTGCGGTATATCAAAATAAAGTGTCCTGAGAACACGAGTGGCCAATTGGTGCTACAGACTTTATTTTAGACATTTAAACAATGGTGTTTCCTTAGTTTGATATATGAAGGCAATAACTCTACTTTATTTCCAACACAACGTCGTTATAAAGCGGTATACCTTTGTAATGGTGGAACAGGGATCCGACACGGTCCGTGTTTCGATTGACTAATCTTCCTCAGGGGTCCGAAAGAATTCACAAAGGTCCACAATGATGTGCTAGGAAACGGAACCGTTTATAGGAACGGGAATGCCTTAAAGTGCTGCGTATCGGAACCATGTCGGGTCCCTGTTCCACCATTACAAAGGTGTACTACTTTATAACGACGTTGTGTTGGAAATAAAGACTTGGCGTCATATACATTGCTTCTGCAGTAATTCTTTTTGCCTCTTTGTTGCTCTATTGCAATACTGTTGGATTTTTTTTTTTTTTGGGGGGGGGGGTTTGGCAATAACTCTACTTGCATGAAAATGGAGATTCCTGAAAGCCACTAATTCCATGTATAGAAGGTTGGTCGTAGCTTGAGCATGGTTTACAGTGGCTGGAAAGGTGCACGTGTAAATGGCCGTGGTGTGATGCGCTATCAAATGTTGTGAAATAAATAGACGTAGGCAAGGAGAGTTAAAAAAAAAAAGAAGATGAAACATTTAAAATATCATCAGCCCATCTTATAAAAAACAGAGTAAATTCTGGATGACCTGGGAACCTTATATACAGCAATTATCAGTCAGAGCACGCAGTTTTGAAGTGAACTCATTACATTTGTAATGAGAAAGTGAAGCACTATTTATTAGTAATATTTGGGAATGGGATGGGTGGAGGGGGGGAAGGGGGGATGGGAAGGGAGGAGGGAGTGTTGGGAGGTACTTTATCCTGTCTGTATTGTGATGATAATCGATTGTTGATTTTTTTTTTTAATTTATATATCTACAATGTATTAATTGAGTTGAAAAGATATTCTTTGTAAGATTTTTGTTATGTATATTTTATTTTTAAAACTTAATAAAAATTATTGAACATAAAATATCATCAGCCTCAGACAGAAATAAAGCGCAGGAAGAGGGGGAGCTGGGCTGCCTGATTCAATCTGCCAGTTTCTGCAGTTGGAGAATGTACAGAAGAAGCCTGTGAAGAGCAGAGGACGGGCAGAGACAAGGCAGGACAAAGTCACGTCACACACGCTCACTGTCTGTACGGGAATCACTCTGCTAATAAGGTCTGGCAGGTGGTGTGGGTGCGCGTCAGTGTCGCAGTGACAGCATCCTCATTCAATAGGGCAGAGGGCACATAGACAATGTAAAAAAAAATGATACGGGATTTCTGGAAGAATGTCGTGTGCCCATATAAGCATGGCAGGTTGACTTGTTTTAACTAGGAATGATCAAACTAGGCAAACGTAAGAACATAAGAATAGCCTTACTGGGTCAGACCAAAGGTCCATCAAGCCCAGTGGCCCGTTCTCATGGTGGCCAATCCAGGTCACTAGTACCTGGCCAAAACCTAAGGAGTAGCAACATTCCATTCAGAATCCTAAAGAACATCAAGATTCTGGAATCCCAAAGAGTAACAAAAGATTCCGGAACCCCAGAGTAGCAACATTCCATTCAGAATCCTAAAGAACATCAAGATTCTGGAACCCCAAAGAGTAACAAAAGATTCCGGAACCCCAGAGTAGCAACATTCCAGAGCTGAGATTGTGATGTCATAATACCTCATTCTACAGTGCCTCAGAGCCAAACTTATCAGTGATGTTACAATGGCTTGATTGTCCTATACTTAGCACACATAAGAGCATAAGAACAGCTATACTGGGTCAGACTAATGGTCCATCAAGCCCAGTAGCCTGTTCTCACAGTGGCCAATCCAGGTCCCTAGTACTTGGCCAAAACCCAAAGAGTAGCAACATTCCATGCTACCGATCCAGGGCAAGCACTGGCTTCCCCCATGTCTTTCTCAATAACAGACTATGGACTTTTCCTCCAGGAACTTGTCCAAACCTTTCTTAAAACCAGCTACACTATCCGCTCTTGCCACATCCTCTGGCAACGCGTTCCAGAGCTTAACTGTGATACGTGGCTTTATTTATTTATTTTTAGGATTTATATATCTTTTATAGCCTAAGCGGTTTACATTCAGGTACTCAAGCATTTTTTACTCTCTGTCCCGGTGGGCTCACACTCTATCTAATGTACCTAGGGCAATGGAGGATTAAGTGACTTGTCCAAGGTCACACGGAGCAGTGTGTGATTTCAACCCACAACCTCATGGTGCTGAGGCTGTAGCTCTAACCACTGCGCCACATACTTTAGGGGGGGGCCTGCTTCTGATATCCAAGATAGTTTTCTTTCGTGCTGCTTCACCCCTCTCCCAAAGCCATGGGATCTTCCTGCCACTGTTTCTTCATTCGCCGATTTCGCATGTTTTGTTATGGTAAAGGTGAATGGGCCAAAGGAAAATCTGTGATATAATAAGCTCTTGGATCATGGCGGCCTTCTGCCCGTTACAGGGAAAATCGGGATGTATGCGCAGTAAAATCAAATGAGGACTAGTGTGTGATTAAGTTATGATGTTTATTTTCTTCTAATATTTGTATTTATTTTCAGGTTTGAGAGTAAATAATAACATTATTATGTTTTCTTGATCTCACTTTCTGTACAAGATGATATGCTTGATAATAAATGTGTAAATTTTATAAATAAATAAAAAATCGAATGATTGGGAAATGAATAGAAACACAGAAAAGTGACGGCAGAAAAGGGCCAAAGCCCATCAAGACTGCCCACTCTATTGACCCTCTCCCCTAGTTACCCTTTGAGAAATCCCACTCTGATGATCCATCTCCTTAATTCTACCCTCTTAGAGATCCGACATAAGCATCCCATCTATGCTTAAAACCTGGCACGCTGCTGGCCTCGATCACCTGCACTGGAAGCCCATTTCAATTGTCAACCACTCTTTGGAGGTTTGTGAATCCTGAGCTCAACCCTTTGCTAGGGAGACACTTTCTCTTAAATAAAAAATTATTTTATAGAGAAGAGGTTGCTAGTGCTCCTTGGCATTAAGTCTGAATTAGGCTGTTTGAGCTCTTATAAACTGCAATGTTGACATTCGCGTGCAATGTATTCTTATGTTGGGTTTACTGTTAATTTGCTTTATTTAACAGATACGATTGTCCAGTGTGTTTGCTTTGTTCTTGGGCTCAGTAAAGAACCTTTTGCAAGGTTGTTGTTGTTTTTTTTTAAAGAAAACATCAAAGACTTTATCTTTTGCTTATGCCGTCAACGTTTATTTATTTGGGATTAACTCCTGGTCCTCCAGTGCTCTAATCACCAGGTTAGTTCAACACTATTTATAAATATTCATAGTTTTGAGCAACAGGGTGCATTATTGTACAATGGAGAGAACGTCGGAGCAAAAGAAAAAGAGGATGAGATACTTTTAGGTTCAGAATCAATTCCTCCCTTCTCCCAAGCTTATTATCGACCAATTAGAAGGTCGCGAGACCCGACAGCGACAGATTTTAAATCTGTTAACCCTCTGGGTTTCTGGATGGTTCTGTTGAATCTCTCTGTTCACTTGTTCATTGATGATTTTGTTTCTTTACTTGTTTCTACTTTTGTTATTGAAAAACCAATAAAAATATTCGAAATCAAAATGAAGACCAGGTAGATATTTCAACGATTTCGGAGCCCTCTGAAAAAGAGGCAGCTAAATCCTCGACGCCATTGGCACCGGCAGCACTTTTGCCAGATCAGATTTGGATTTGGGGAAATATGGTCTTTAAAAACAGACAGAAAAAAATTTCTGGGTTTTAAGAGCCAGATATTCCCAGACGTTTCTCAGGATACACAAAAGCGTAGGCATCGTTTTTTGCTTATGAAACCGAGAGTCAGTCTCTTAGGAGGGAACTTCTATTTATGTAAATGTAGAGCGAGATATCAGTCTTTGAAATACGTATTTTTTTGAACCTTATCGCCTGAGTACTGAAGGGAATAGACTTGGTAGATAAGGACAGGTGGTTCACCCTCTCCAAGGTAGAGAGAACGAGGCGCTCTTTAAAGTTAAAAGGGGATAGATGTGCATTAGCGTTCCCTTCTGAGATTAACATGACCTGCACATAGGAAAAAGACCATCAGGAAGTCTAGAAACCTTTACTGGGGTCCAGTGAGTTCTGTGTAGAAGGAAGAACATAGACTGAATCACACCAGCTGAGCGAGAGGATCTGAACTTGCTAATCCAGACATCCTGCCAGTCCACATCTTCCATCGAAAGACCCAAGTCTTGGAGGTTCTAATGGCTGTGACGGTGAGTTTTGTCGACATTCCTCTCTTATATAAAGGCCTAGACAAGATGGTTGTATTACATAGATAATATTGTATGGTACTCTAATTTTATATTATACATACGTGTCTGTATCTTGCCTTGTTAACATTTTATTTTTTTGTACTTATTGTATACTAGCTGATGCCCCGACGTTGCACGGGTATTTAATTATAGCAATAACACTGTAAATGGATTCAAATAAAGATACTTTATAGTGGTGAATGAAATTATTTTTTTACAGCTTAATAAAAAGTACAATATTCAAATTATAATGTGAAATATTTGACAAAACGTGATTATAAACAACATTTTTAGTTTCACCTCCTGGAGCAAGAACATATAAATTCTTGGGTGAACCCACCCTTGAGCAAGCAACATAGAGTTGTGGGCCGTGAGACCCCCAGAACATATCACCCCAGGTAGTGAGGGATCTGCATACCAAGTTTCGTTCAAATCGGTCAAGCCGTTTTTGAATTACTGTGAGAATGGCAGCTTTTTACATTTTCTCCATTGACATGAATGGGTGAAATCAGATTTTCTGTTTGTAGCTCTGCCCACGTATGCAGGTGGGCCGTGAGACCCCCAGAACATATCACCCCAGGTAGTGAGGGATCTGCATACCAAGTTTCGTTCAAATCGGTCAAGCCATTTTTGCGTGATCGCGGCACATACACGCACACATACACACATACATACCTCCGATTTTATATATATAGACTAGCTGATGCCCTGGCGTTGCACGGGTATTTAATTATAGCAATAACACTGTAAATGGATTCAAATAAAGATACTTTATAGTGGTGAATGAAATTATTTTTTTACAGCTTAATAAAAAGTACAATATTCAAATTATAATGTGAAATATTTGACAAAATGAATACAATACAACTAACGCAAAACGTGATTATAAACAACATTATTAGTTTCACCTCCTGGAGCAAGAACATATAAATTCTTGGGTGAACCCACCCCTGAGCAAGCAACATAGAGTTGAGGGCCGCGAGACCCCCAGAACATATCACCCCAGGTAGTGAGGGATCTGCATACCAAGTTTCGTTCAAATCGGTCAAGCCGTTTTTGCGTGATCGCGGCACATACACACACACACACATATACACATACATACCCTCCGATTTTATATATATAGATTAAAATTCAATAAAATCTTTGAACTTAAAAAAAAAGGGGATAGATTCCATACAAACGTAAGGAAGTTCTTCTTCACCCAGAGAGTGGTAGAAAACTGGAACGCTCTTCCGGGGGCTGTTATAGGGGAAAACACCCTCCAGGGATTCAAGACAAGGTTGGACAAGTTCCTGCTGAACCAGAACGAATACAGGTAAGACTAGTCTCAGTTAGGGCACTGGCCTTTGACCTGAGGGCTGCCGCGTGAGCGGACTGCTGTGCACGATGGACCACCGGTCTGACCCAGCAGCGGCAATTCTTATGTTCTGTTTTTCTATCCTTGAAACGCCTTGAAGGAGGATGAAGTTTTGAGCTCTTAAGTTTGATATTCTCTGGGAACCAGGTGTCAGATGATGTAATTTGCTTTTGGTTTTTCTGGATAAATCTAGTCGTACCTTTATTCTGCTCTATGTAATTTTGGATCTAAAAACAGTGGACTTGAGAATGATTAGTCTAGAATTTTTCTTTATATATTTCGTTTTCCTGATACGTATTAGGCTCTATCAATATTTTCTGGTACAAGATTTATGCTTGATAAAGATAATTGAAACTTGATAAATAAAAAGCAAACAAACGGAGGAATGGAACGATAACGTTTATAAATGACACAAACCTGGCGTGCACTAGAGGCTACATGAAAAGCGTTGGATGCAGAGTTGATAGATGTTTTCTCCTCCCATCACAACTTCCACAATTGCCTTGGCTTTTATTTTACTCCCCCACAATAAAGCCTCCTCACTGGAAAGTGAGGGGTTTTTTCCTAGCCAGTTATCGGACCTCCACTCTGTTGACTTATTTCTATAGCTAGACATATGCAGCATTGTAGATTAAAACAGTCAAGAGACAGTCCCTGCTCAGTAGAGCTTACAATCGAATTAACGCAGCCAAACGAAAGTGGCCAGGACTGAGTGGTATTTACAGGTTTCTAGGCTATACTATGAGCACGGCAACAAGACGGGGGTCTTTGTTGGCTAGAATTGTTGATAACAAAAAGCTGCAACGGCCATCAGAAGACTGAAGGTTAAGCCAGGCAGAAATGGAAGGTATCTTCTTGTATCACTTCATGGAGCGTTATGATGGATCATATTGTCCACCTATCATTAGTGACCTCAGCTGGAATTGTGCTCTGTGTGCCATGCCCCCTAATGCCCCTGCCCCTCCTCCTATAGCACAGCCACCACAGGGAAGACAATAGACAGGGAGACATTTTTGCACTCTAGTTTTATTAGCGGAAGATCAGAGCTGTTGGGAGGGGGGGGGGAGGGAGAGTGCTCATCCTGAAAGATACCCCATGGAGTTTTACAAAAGGTTTAATAATGAGGTTTCTCTAATTCTTTGAGAGGTGTTTAAATACCTCAATGCATCTATTGCTTCAGCTAGGGAGCTTCTTGATGACCATAAAGTGATACTTCATTAAAAAATTTTTTGTGAAGAATGCATTGGACATGAATTCGTATCGTCCTATCTCCCTTCATAACATAGATGTCAAGGTTCGAGTCTAAATGTTGTAGCTGAGGATGGAAAATCTAATGCCGTTGCTGATCTGTCCAGCTCTGATGGGTATCATCAAGGTAGGACCTTGACTGACAAGGCACCTGAAGTGGCCATTTCTTGCAGTAGTTCTGCAGAAGGTCAGAAAGCTGAGGAGCTCTTGAGATGGATTCCTGTGCATTATTCCCGTCCAAAGGCCAAAAAGCTCATCGATATGGTGGTCTCTGTGCCATTCCTTACATTTATTGCAAAAAAGGCAGGATATCTGCTGTTTCTTGCATTGTTTGATGTCACCATTGAATGCCAGACATCTGGCAACCCTAATGGGGAAAGGAAAAAAATCTGTCTACATCAATGCAACTCACCTTGAAAAATATAGAGAGATAGCCATAAAAAATTTATGTTCTAATCTAATCTAATCTAATCCTTAGGCTTGTATACCGTATCATCTCCACGTTCGTAGAGCTCGGCGCGGTTTACAGTAGACGAAATAGGAAGGAACTACAACAGAGGGTTAGAGGTAGAAGCATGAAGAATATTTAGAGGACTTGGGATGCCAGATATAAGAGTTTTTGATACCTAAGTTGGAGAGAGGCTTACATGTTCTAGGAGGAAATGATTATATCTAGATAATTTGTCATGTATCTCTGAGTTTTTAATTACCAGGGTTAGCGACTGAACCATTTTTGAGAACTGCTTTGGTGGCTTTGCAGCAAATACGGTAACGTATGAAAGAACGAAAATCCCTGGCTCACCGTGAACTAGAGTCCTTGAGAGCTGCTGGTTTCAGGGTGAAGCGACGGAAACACAACGTATCTATTTATGCAGATGAACTAATACTATTTTTGTCAGCTAGACTTCTTGGGGCCTGCTGCGATGTAGATTTTAAAGGATTTTGGCAACGTGGCATGACAGAAAATCAATTTTGAAACATCCATGAGGGTAATATTAAGCCTAGGCGGTCAGCATTTTTTTTTTTTTTAAATGCCAGCCACTGAGGTCCAAATTCTCTAAACTGCGCCTTACGTTGGGAGGTGTAGGCACCCTACTGCCGCCTAACTTATCCTGGCTATGGCGGTAACAATTCCGACGCTTATAGGAATATGAGCATTAGAACTGTTACCGCTGCAGCCAGCGCTAAAAACTGCACTATAGTTTTATAAAAAAAAAAAAAGGGGGGGGGGGTTAATTGTTAATCAATTTAAAAAAGCAGGTATCTGAAAAAAAAAAAAGGACGCCTTAATTTTGACTACAGAAACGTCTAATGATGCATAAGGCTAAAGTAAGTGTGGTTTACAACGGAAATTACCTTAGACCTCCCTATAGACACGGTTCTGGTCATAGGTAGGTGCCGGAGTGTAGGTCTACATTGCTGACTCCTATCTTTGATGTTAGTTGTGATTCTGCCAGTGGCACCATAGTGTTCTTGACACCCGATCGATGGTATTTGTAAGGCAGCCACCGATTATGGCACTGTTTGCAGTATCTGGCCCTGAATATCCAGTTATAAAGGGGAAATGTTATAAATGGCGCCCAAATAGGTACTGGGAATTGGGTTACCAGACGTCCGGATTTCTCTGGACATGTCCTGTTTTTGAAGACATGTCCGGGGGTCCGAATGACTTTTCAAAACCTAGCACTTTGTCCGGGTTTGGAAAAGCTTCTATCAAATCGCCGTCCGGATGCCCTCATGCCTGACGACAGCAGGAAGCGGGGGGAGGGGGGAGGAAGCTGGGAGGGGGGATAGGGCAGGATTGGGAGGGGCTGAACTGGGGCGTGACAGGGCGGGGATGGGTGGAACTGGGCGGGCCTGGCGGCGTGTCTAGGGATCTGGATTTTCCAAACAGAAAATCTGGTAACCCTAGCTGGGAAGAGCCATGCTGAACTAGAATTCTGCCAAAAGTGCTCTGCATGGAACACCTTTTGCGGTTTACTAGCTCGGGGCTCTTTTACTAAAGCCATGGCATACATGGCCTTAGTATGCCCCTTACGTGGTTCTTTCCTGCATGCTAAGGCCACTTGTGCCACGGCTGACAAATGGCATATTTTCCCATTTTCCAAATTAATGGCCACTCACTATTTTTGCCATTAGTGGGTGGCCGTTATAAAAAAAAAAAAAAAAACTTATCACATGAGCCGCTATCGCCACTTATTATGTGGGTGGTAAGGTCCCTGTGATACCCCCCACCCTATGCTAGTCAGTTAGAACACGGCAATGTCTCTTGCACTGATGAGCTCTATCACGCCTACCTTACACCCCTTAGCATGCCCCCTTCGAGAAAATGTAAAAAATACATTTTTTAGGGCACGGTGTACAAATGCAAACAAAAGACACATGCACCGCAGGATACCAGCTCATGTCCTGCGGTAAGCCTTTTTAATGTGTGGTAGCGCGTGCAAGCACCTACCGCAGTTTGATAAAAGGACCCCGCAGTGCGGATCTCAGCTTAATTTTAAGCACGGCACTTGACGCCTGACACCTGCTGTAAATGCCAGTGTTCAACTACAGGAAGTTCGCCGCACAGCTGACCCCATTCGATACCATTGCGTTTGAATTCTGGGAACGCCCCTGAACTGCTCAGGCCCCTTCCCTTGGCCACGCCCCATTTTAAGTTGCATGCTATAGCATTTAGGAGTGCATTTTATAGAATAAGATGCAGGACAGGTCTACACATAAGCCCAAATTAAAGCCAATTAACACCAATTGTTAATTAGCTTGGTTCCATGCCCAAATTGGGGTGACCTCTAGGGGTTAACAACTGCTAGCATTTAGGTGCATTACATGTGGTGAAAATTTATACGTCATGGCCTAAGACACTCATCTATACAATTCAGACTGGGTAGCGTCCATTACCTTATGGCGAAGATACGGTTCATAGACAACAACGCAGAAGACAAAGGCGCGCGCCAACTGAGCGCAAGATGGAGGCGTGCGCCGAAGAAAATTACTGTTTTTAGGGGCTCCGACGGGGGTTTTTGTTGGGGAGCACCCCCAGTTTACTTAATACAAATCGCGCCGGAGTTGTGGGGGGTTTGGGGGGTTGTAACCTCCCACATTTTACTGTAAACTTAGCTTTTTCCCTAAAAACAGGGAAAAAGTGAAGTTTTCAGTAAAATGTGGGGGGTTACAACCCCCCAAACCCCCCACAACGCCTCCACAACACGGCACAATCTGTATTAAGTAAAGTGGGGGGTTCCCCCCCATGCCCCCCCCGTCAGAGCCCTAAAAACAGTAATTTTCTTCTGCGCGCGCCTCCGCGCTGCGCTCAATTGTCTGCTTGCGCCTTTGTCCTGGCGCGCTTTTGACCTGACACCGGTTCATAGACAACAACACGGAAGACAAAGGTGCGCACCGACAACTGAGCGCAAGACGGAGGTGGGGGGGGCCTCCCCCTCCCCCTCCCCCACGCCCCCCTCCATCAGAGCCCTAAAAACAGTAATTTTCTTCAGCGCGCGCCTCCATGCTGCGCTCAATTGTCTGCTCGCGCCTTTGTCCCAGCGCGCTTTTGACTTGACACCGAAGATACATTGACAATTTTTTTTTTGATATGGTAAGAGTCAAGTTTAAGGAATTTCTTCAGTGGTTAAATTCTTCGGATTTCCATCTCAAGTTTTCTGCCTCTGTTGATGACAAACTCACTTTTTTGGACATTACAGTTGTCAAGGATGATACTCAATTGATTTCTACAGTTTCCAGAAAACATACTGATCGGAACACATATTTGCACGTCAGCAGTTGTCATCCTCCCCGATTGAAGCAGGCTCTCCCTGTAAGTCAATTTTTAAGGATTTGACGCATTTGTTCCACCATCAAAGAATTTAAAATTCAAGCCAAAGGGATGTCTCAGCGCTTCAGGGCTAGAGGCTCCCCCGAATGGTCTATTAAAAAGGCTTATCGGCGGGCTCGTTACGCTAACCCTGATCTACTGCTTCAACCCCAGAGGAAGTCCACTATGGACAGCCAAATTTGTGGGATATCTTACTTAGACCAAGCTCGATCTATAGCTAAGATCGTGAAAAAGCATTGGCAAGTTCATGAACCTTTTAAGGAAGATCCTTGTATAGCATTCACCTGTCCTAGAAATCTGGCAAACTATTTGACAGGGGGATATACCGCCAGCAGTGGCACCGGCATATATCCCAAGGGGGAGCATCAACCATGTGGCTCATGTAATGTATGTAGGAATTCTTTATAATTATCTACTTGGTGTCATCCCTATACACGACGGTGGTATACGCTCGATCATCACACTACCTGCTTATCCCGATGGGCAGTTCACATCATTACGTGCCCCCCTGTGGATTGCTGTATGTGGGTCGTGCTACCAGATGCATCCAAGTGAGGCTGGCTGAACACAAGAGCAGGATCCATACAACAAATATTTCGGCTCCTATGGTAGCCCGCTGCCTGGAAGAAAACCATGACTTTTACGATCTTACTTGGTTTGTCTCTGATTACAAAGGAGATAAATTAGCCCGGATCCAGCTACAGGAGCAGGATTGAATTTTTCAACTCAGCACCATTCATCCTGCGGGTTTAAATGAATGCATGGAATGGAACGCCATTATATGAAACCTCTGGATCGGCTTCTTTTTCTGTGTGGCAGCGGCTTTATCGCTACTCTTTGAAGTTATCTCCCTTTTTTGTGGATGGCTTTCGTTCACTGGATTTTTTTTTGGTGTGAATGAGACTTTTGGCTCGTTGGTCCATTTAACTCAGGGGTCTCAAAGTCCCTTCTTGAGGGCCGCAATCCAGTCGGGGTTTCAGGATTTCCTCAATGAATATGCATGAGATCTCTTTGCATGCACTGCTTTCAATGCATATTCATTGGGGAAATCCTGAAAACCCCACTGGAATACAGCTCTCGAGGACCAAAGTTCCCTACCCCTGGTATAGAAAATTGAATGAATTAATATAGAAATAGGCATAACCAGCTGAAGAAAGGAGAAGTCTGATGGACTCTATCTTCTCTCCAAACCATATAGCAACTTGTCCAGCCCTTTTTTTAATCGGAGGCCATAGTTCAGGGATCTCAAAGTCCCTCCTTGAGGGCCGCAATCCATTCAGGTTTTCAGGATTTCCCCAATAAATATGCATTGAAAGCAGTACATGCACATAGATCTCATGCATATTCATTGGGGAAATCCTGAAAACCCAACTGGATTGTGGTCCTCGAGGACCGGAGTTGCCCATCCCTGACATAGACACTCTAATCCAGGGGTCTCAAAATCCCTCCTTGAGGGTTGCAATCCAGTCGGGTTTTCAGGATTTCCCCAATGAATATGCATTGAAAGCAGTGCATGCACATAGATCTCATGCATATTCATTGGGGAAATCCTGAAAACCCAACTGGATTGCAGCCCTCGAGGACCGGAGTTGCCCATCCCTGACATAGACACTCTAAACCAGGGATCTCAAAATCCCTCCTTGAGGGTCGCAATCCAGTCGGGTTTTCAGGATTTCCCCAATGAATATGCATGAGATCTATGTGCATGTACTGCTTTCAATGCATATTTATTGGGAAATCCTGAAAACCCGAATGGATTGCGGCCCTCAAGGAGGGACTTTGAGATCCCTGAACTATGGCCTCCGATTAAAAAAAGGGCTGGACAAGTTGCTATATGGTTTGGAGAGAAGATAGAGTCCATCAGACTTCTCCTTTCTTCAGCTGGTTATGCCTATTTCTATATTAATTCATTCAATTTTCTATACCAGGGGTAGGGAACTCTGGTCCTCGAGAGCTGTATTCCAGTTGGGTTTTCAGGATTTCCCCAATGAATATGCATTGAAAGCAGTGCATGCAAAGAGATCTCATGCATATTCATTGAGGAAATCCTGAAACCCTGACTGGATTGCGGCCCTCAAGGAGGGACTTTGAGATCTTTGATTTAACTGCTAAAATCGCCGGCTCTGCGTCATAGCGCTCTCTTCGCCGCCCTGCCGGCTCCTCTCTCAGCCTCCGTCTCGTCTGGGCACGTGCACTAAAACTAAATGCGGCGATCTTTACTAGTACAGCTGTTTGGCTGCGGGTTCCTGAAGAAGGGGGCGCTTCCAGTCCCTGAAACCAAGCCTAGTCGAACCGCTTCCTCGAGGTCTACCAAAATTGGAGCAGCTTCTATCGACACTATGCTAAACTGTTTGCAGATGTAAGCTAAAGCGCTTTATATATATTTTTTTATCTTTCATACGCTGAGGAGGTAGGACCAATGCAGAGGGCCACACTGGTTTCAATGAATTAAAGGACACATTTTTGGTTTTCAAATAAACTTTATTCTGGAGTGTTTACTATCACTGTTTGGCTTGCATGCACACTAACGTCTCCTATGATCGTGTGCGGCTAGAAGGGATTTAAATCTCCTCAATCAGCTTTTGTTGTTAAGCGCTGGCATGGCAACATTGTTGCAGCTCCTTAAGCTTACTCCCTTACATTGAAACATGACGACAGATAAAGGCCAAATGGACCATCCGTAGCATCCACTTAACATTTCCATCTCCTCTTCCTATAGGCTAAGGCTCTTTACAGCTGCATTGTGAGGTCATAGAGCTTTATGGTTATAGAAACATAGAAACATGATGGCAGATAAAGGCCAAATGGCCCATCCATAGCATCCATTATCTCCTCCTCTCCCTATTGGCTAAGGCTCTTAACATTTGCATCTCCTCTTCCTATAGGCTAAGGCTCTTAACATTTGCATCTCCTCTTCCTATAGGCTGAGGCTCTTTACAGCTGCATTGTGAGGTCATAGAGCTTTATGGTTATAGAAACATAGAAACATGATGGCAGATAAAGGCCAAATGGCCCATCTGCAGCATCCACTATCTCCTCCTCTCCCTATAGGCTAAGGCTCTTAACATTTGCATCTCCTCTTCCTATAGGCTAAGGCTCTTTACAGCTGCATTGTGAGGTCATAGAGCTTTATGGTTATAGAAACATAGAAACGGATATTTATTTCCACTACTTGTGGGAGATGAATGGAAGATAAGTGCAAGTTTTACAGTTTTTTTGCAGTTTAACTTGTGTATTTTAAACTGTATCTTTATGAATCTTTTCCATGGAGTTTTTTGACCTGGGATGTGTTATGTATGGCAGTTTATAACTGAACATATAGTTTCTTGGTTGTTTCCTTGAAACACTGAGGTCTTTTTCTCCATGTTAGTTACTTGCCTTTCAGCCTGTTTCCTTCCACTATTAGCAGCTTTATTCTGAATATTTGTTGGTTATTTTTTTGATTTTTTATAGAAACAGAGAAACATGATGGCAGATAAAGGCCAAATGGCCCATCCGCAGCATCCACTATCTCCTCCTCTCCCTATTGGCTAAGGCTCTTTACATCTGCCTTGTGAGGTCATAGAACTGTATGGTTATAGAAACATAACGGCAGATAAAGGCCAAATGGCCCATCCAGTATGCCCATCCCTAGTAATCCTTATCTCTTTCTCTGAGAGATCCCATGTGCCTATCCCAGGCCCTCTTGAATTCAGGCACAGCCTCGGTTTCCACCACCTCTTCTGGGCACGTTATATTTATCACCAATATTTAAATTTGATGTTGTTCACAGTTTTTAGGTGAGTGAAGTGTGTTATAGGTGGCATTCTGTTTTGGTCTATTGACTATAGCTGCTCATATTAGCATCTTTGGAAGTATCTTTTGCAACATTCAGAGACATTTTGATTTAATTTAGAGCATTTAGATACTAGAAGGGCTATTTATGTGCTGGTATGTGCCAGTATGGCGTACCAGCACCTTTTTTACTTATCCCCCCCTCCCCCCCCAAAAAAAAAAAGACAGAAGCCACAGTGTAGCATTTCCCGCATTATGTCTTCAACTCCTTTTCCTGAGTCTAACCTTCCTTTTCGCTTTCCAAAGGTCTGTGGCGGCTGCTGGCCCGACCTCTTCTCTCTACTGCAGCCCACCTCTGAGGAAACTGGAAACAGGAAGGTGGACAGCGGTAAAGAAAAGAGGCCGGAGCTGGCAGAAGAGCAGCATTTGGGAATCTTTGCTCCCGCTGACTTTTGGAAAGCCAAAAGAAACAGGGGTTGAAGACAGAAGGGGGAGATGTCAAACCACGACTGGGGGTGGGGAAGTAGGGGGCGCGAGAAAGTGATTGTGTGTGCGAGTCAGTGAGTGAGGAAAACATAGGGTTACCAGACGTCTGGATTTCTCCGGACATGTCTAGGCGTCCGAACGGCTTTTCAAAACCCAGCACTTTGCGTGTCATACCAGCACATGGGCAGATGCCGTCCCAACGAGCAAACAGGTTGAGGGGGACGGGGTTGATGGCAGGGCTGGGGCGGAATGGAGCATGGTCGGGCAGAACGAGGCCTGGCCGGGCGGAACGGGCTGGGCCTAGGGGTGGAGTCATGGGTACAGATTTTCGCTCCTGAAAATCTGGTAACTCTAGGAAAAGAGGAGGCAGAAGGGAGAGAACTTGGACTCTGTGGAGGCCTAGAAAGAAGGGAGAGAGGGAAGATGTCAGTGGGGGGTGGGTGATGGAAGAGGAGGAAGGGAAGAGATCAGAGCCGAGGGGGAGGGGAAGATGTCAGATTAGGAGAAGGCAGAGGGTGAGATGGATTGGGGGCAGAAGGAAGGGAGGGAGAGGGTGTGGCTTTTATAAGGGCGGAGCCAGAGATCTTGATTACCAAACCCTTTTTTTCCTACAAAAAAAGCACTGGGTGCCAGGAATATTCAGGCAGATACCCAGAGGAGTACATGGATTAAGTTAGGACAGGCTTTTTGTTATCATTAACTGGTTAAGTCTTGGCTCTGGCTTAACTCCTTTCCAGACCACCCCAGTACTCTTCAGATAGCACCAGTGATAATTGTAGCATTATTTGAATAATATTGCTAACAATTTTTAACTAACTGTGGTTCACATTGCTTATTTGGCTATTAAAAATTGAATTGATTGAGAAACTATCCTACTCGGTGCAGGGGAAAATTGATAAATATAATACAATTTTGAGTAAATACTGATGAAATGAGAGCTGTGGGAGTGATAGATTTCAATACGCTAACAATCAAACTCACCTCCATCCACTCAGGCCTGCCCCTAAAAGACTAGCTCTGCTCCCCCAATCCTCACTCCCTCCCCACCCCTGACTCCCCACTCTGCTGCCACCCAGGACAGTGCTGTCCCTCAAAATGGTGCCGCTGCCCCCTAGTGGTAGATTTGCAAGTGAACCACTAGGAGGCATCCTTTTCATATTGCTCCATATTGTTGCAGCGATAGATCCCATGATTCAGAGCTACTTGTGGATTGCTCAAACTCTGAAACTCTGAAATTATACATTACCGTTGCAGCTATGTCCTTTTTTGTATGGTGGTGGTGTATTACCTGTCAAGCTAGATAAACAGTTTTTAAAAGTGAACAACAGTATGTTTACATTTGACAAATATTCTGCTGACTAGAAGGAACATATGAGAATCCAGCAGCACACATGGGAAAAGAAGTAATAGGATTTGCAAAGCAGGAAATAAGCACTTTAAAGAGTCACTAGCAAACAATGAAAAACAAACAAATGCACCAACAGAGCAGGACTTACAAATACTGCTTCAGCAGCCATAGGTAAGGTAAAAGGTTTATTCACTTATATTCTGCTTATACCTAAGTGGAGGTCTAAAAACATACCAGTGCATACCCGTTAAAATATACAAGGGGGTCGATTTTCAGCTGGCATTGCTCAGCGAATTACTGACCACCGCTGGCGTTATGCCCAGAAATTCAATTCATGGCCACAATGGGCTCTGGCATTGAATCTTAACCATAAGTGCAATATTCAGCACTTAACTAGCTATGGTTGAGTGCAATATTCAGCACTTAACTAACTAAGGTTGAGTGCAATATTCAGCACTTAACTAGCTATGGTTAAGTACAATATTCAGCACTTAACTAACTAAGGTTGAGTGCAATATTCAGCACTTAACTAGCTATGGTTGAGTGCAATATTCAGCACTTAGCTAACTAAGGTTGAGTGCAATATTCAGCACTTAACTAGCTATGGTTGAGTGCAATATTCAGCACTTAGCTAACTAAGGCTGAGTGCAATATTCAGCACTTAACTAGCTTTGGTTGAGTGCAATATTCAGCACTTAACTAGCTTTGGTTGAGTGCAATATTCAGCACTTAGCTAACTAAGGCTGAGTGCAATATTCAGCACTTAACTAGCTTTGGTTGAGTGCAATATTCAGCACTTAACTAGCTATGGTTAAGTGCAATATTCAGCACTTAACTAGCTATGGTTGAGTGCAATGTTCAGCACTTAGCTAACTAAGGTTGAGTGCAATATTCAGCACTTAACTAGCTATAGTTGAGTGCAATATTCAGCACTTAGCTAAGGTTGAGTGCAATATTCAGCACTTAACTAGCTATGGTTAAGTGCAATATTCAGCACTTAGCTAACTAAGGCTGAGTGCAATATTCAGCACTTAACTAGCTTTGGTTGAGTGCAATATTCAGCACTTAACTAGCTATGGTTAAGTGCAATATTCAGCACTTAGCTAACTAAGGTTGAGTGCAATATTCAGCACTTAACTAGCTATGGTTGAGTGCAATATTCAGCACTTACCCCCTCCCCCACCCAATTTACTAAACTGTGATAGTGGTTATTAACACAGGGAGCCGTGCTGAATGATCCGCCTTGCTCCTGACATTCCTATGTGTGTCGGGAGCAGTGCACTAATGACCGCTATCACAATTTAGTAAAATGGTGAGAGCGGTGTTAGCTAGCTATGGTTAAGTGCTTTGACACGCAGCTCCTGGTTGGTAAGGCCCAACTTTAGTACAGGAAGAGGCGGTTGGAGCATACAGCGAGTGATTTCCTTTACTCGCCAGCGCTCCAGCTGCCCTCTCCTGCCCGGTCATTCATGGTCGGAAAATACCACGAATGACCAGGACCGCAAACCGCCAACCATGAATTCACGGGGGAGCACTGTATATATAAACCCCTACCATAAGAAACCTAGAAATAAACTCATCACATATCCCTTACAACCCAACCTAAAACTGCTGGGAATAATGATGGACAAAGGCAACTTCAAATCAGCAAAACGGTTCCAAAGGCATTCGCAACCATGTGCAATTTAAGCCAAGTCCGAAAATACTTCAACAACGAACAATTCAAACTCATAGTACAAGCGCTAATCCTAGGACTCCTGGACTACTGTCACATACTTTACCTGCCATGCCTCGCCAACATGCTAAAACAATTACAAACAGTCCAAAATACAGCCCTAAGATGAATATACTCGCTGAAAAAATGCGACCACATGACCTCAGCTTTCCAAGACTCACACTGGCTCCAAGTACAAGCACGCATACAACACAAATTCTACTGCACCCTATTCAAAGCCCTAAATGGAAATGGACCAAGCTATCTGAACAACCGCCTAATCTGGAAAAACACATCCAGACCAAGGAGAAGTCAAGCACACTTTACCCACCCCCCAATCAAAGGCATGCAAAGCAAAAAAAAAAAATATGACGGTCGACTAGCCACCAGAGCAGCAAAAATAGACCACCACCTCTCAAATCTGCTGACCACGACGGCCAACTACAAAACATTCAGGAAAGAACTGAAAACCATACTATTCAAGAAATTTGTCAAATGATCTAACTAAACCGTATCGACCATTCCCAGATCCCGACGCATACTATAGCTATCAACCTTCTAATCTCCCTGGGAATGCCCAGGCTAATTTCTTGTTGTAAACCGCCTAGAACTGAAAGGAATTGGCGGGATAGAAGACATCAATATAATGGAATATCCTTCCCAAATGCCTCACAAAAATAGACGGTTTTTAGCCTTGACTTAAATGTCTGTATGGTAACTTCTAATCTAATATCCTGTGGTAGATGGTTCCACAATTGGGAACCAATGAAATAAAAAGCTTTATTTCTTGTCGATTCCCACTTGGCCCTACTGGCTGAGGGGAGAACCATTGATCTTAATGTTCTCAATTGTTGTCTACGGGATTATTAAAGAATGCAAATACTCAGGTTGATGACGGAAAAGGTCTGATGGACCAGAACTGTATCCAATAACAAATTGGCAAGCAGTGATATTTCAGATACAAAGGAGTAACCCTATTGAATTTCTCTTTGAAACCCAATAATTTAATTGCAGCATTTTGAACTGCTTGTAATCTCCTAAAATTACATTTTGTAAAACCCAAATAAACAATATTACAATAACCTCACTTGGAGGATCAACAATGCATGGATAAGAGTATGCAAATTATGCTCCTGAAATAATCCCCTAATTGCTTGTAACTTTTCTTGGTTTTGCAATTTTATCATTTCAATGTGCCGAGAAAAACATGTGCTTCGTTTAGTATGCCAGCGCTAAAAACGTTTGAGAGACACTGGTTTAGATTATAAGCTCATTTGAGCAGGGACTGTCTCCTTTGTGACTCTGTACAGTGCTGGGTACTTCTGGAAGCACTCTAGAAATACTACGGTAGTAGTAGTAAACATAGAAACATGATGGCAGATAAAGGCCAAATGGCCCCTCCAGTCTGCCCATCCGCAGCATCCACTATCTCCTCCTCTCCCTATTGGCTAAGGCTCTTTACACCTGCATTATGAGATCATAGAGCTTTATAGTTATAGAAACACAATGGCCCATCCAGTCTGCCCATCCACAGCATCCACTATCTCCTCCTCTCCCTATTGGCTAAGGCTCTTAACATTTGCATCTCCTCTTCCTATAGGCTAAGGTTCTTTACACCTGCATTGTGAGGTCATAGAGCTTTATAGTTATAGAAACACAATGGCCCATCCAGTCTGCCCATCCACAGCATCCACTATCTCCTCCTCTCCCTATTGGCTAAGGCTCTTTACACCTGCATTGTGAGGTCACAGAGCCTGATGGTTATAGAAATATAACGGCAGATAAAGGCCAAATGGCCCATCCAGTCTGCCCATCCCCAGTAACCATTATCTCTTCCTCTCCCTAAGAGATCCCAGGTACTTATCCCACGCTTTCTTGAATTCAGACACAGTCTCTGTATCCACCACCTCTTCTGAGAGACTGTTCAACGCATCTACCACCCTTTCTGTAAAAAAATGTATTTCCTTAGATTACTCCTGAGTTTATCACCTCTTAGCTTCATCCTATGCCCTCTTCCTGGCTTTGACCGTCACCTTCTCAACCTGTTTTGCCACCTTAAGATTGTCAGATGCAATCACCCCCCCAAGTCCAGCTGTTCTTTCATATACAGGAGGGGCTTGAAGAAAAAAATCAGGCTCTGTGATTGGGGGGGGGGGGGGGAACAGAATGTGATGAGGGAGTGGGGGAGGAGGTCAGACCAATCAGGATTAGAGCCATGGCGGTACTACTGAATTGCTGATAGCAAGGCTACACTTATCCATCTCCTCCTGAGGTGTCAGTAAGTGTAGCCACTCTATTGGCAGTCATGGCAGCTTGTGAGCTATCATATCCGCCACTCCTTCCATCCCCCATGTCATAAGAACATAAGAATAGCCTTACTGGATCAGACCAATGCAACATCAAGCCCAGCACCCTGTTTCCAACCTTGGCCAACCCAGGTCGCAAGTACCTGGCAAAAACCCAAAGAGTAGCAACATTCCAGAGCTGGTATTGTGATGTCATAATGCCTCATTCCACCAATGCCTAAGAGCCAGCCTCATCAGTGATGTCACAATGGCTTGCTTGTCCTATACTTGGCTCACATAAGAACTTAAGAATAGCCTTACTAGATTAGAACAATGGTCCATCTAACCCAGTATCCCGTCTTCATGGAGGCCAATCCAAGTCACAAGTACCTGGCAAAATCCCAGCATTCTATGTCACTGATTCAGGACAAGCAGTGGCTTCCCCCCATGTCTGTCTCAATAGCAGTTTATGGACTTTTCCTCCAGGAACTTGACAAGCTCCCACCTAATCCTGCGTAAAGCAGGTAGTTTGTGCTTTTCACTGTGCTGGCTGCTTTAAGAGCACAATAGACATTAATGGAGACCCATGCTAATGTCTATTAGGCAGTAAAACCCAGTGAGCTGCTTAGAAAAAGGCCTCTAAACGCATCACAGCACATAAGCACATAAGCATGGCCTCTGCCGAGTCAGACCATAGGTCCATCATGCCCAGCAGTCCGCTCCCGCGGCGGCCCCCCCAGGTCAATGACCTGTAGTGATCTATTACTCAAGAGCATTTTGTCTTGTATAGTAACCCTCTAATTGTACCCCTGGATTCCCTTACTCTTTAGGAACTCGTCCAATCCCTTTTTGAAACCCAAAACTGTACTCTGCTCAACTACCCCCTCTGGAAGCGCATTCCAGGTGTCCACCACCCTCTGGGTGAAGAAGAACTTCCTAGCATTTGTTCTAAACCTATCTCCCTTCAATTTTTTTGAGTGTCCTCTAGTTCTTGTTGCCCCCGCCAGTTTGAAGAATCTGTCTCTCTCTACCTTCACTATACCCTTCATGATCTTATAAGTTTCTATCATATCCCCTCTAAGTCTCCGTTTTTCCAGGGAAAGAGCCCCAACTTCTCCAGCCTCTCAGCATACGAGAGGTTTTCCATGCCCTTTATCATTTTCGTCGCTCTTCACTGGACCCTCTCGAGTATCGCCATATCTTTCTTTAGGTACGGCGACCAGTACTGGACGCAGTACTCCAGATGCGGTCGCACCATTGCCCTGTACAGCGGGAGGATAACTTCCTTGGTTCTGGTAGTGATACCTTTTTTGATAATGCCCAACATTCTGTTCGCCTTTTTTGAGGCCGCTGCGCATTGTGCTGCCGGTTTCACTGTTTTATCCACCAAAACCCCCAAGTCCTTTTCTAGGTTGCCTTTTCCCAATGTCATCCCCCCCATCATGTAGTTGTACATCAGGTTCCCTTTCCCTATGTGCATAACTTTACATTTCTCCACATTAAAACTCATCTGCCATTTATCTGCCCACTCACTCAGTTTGTCCAGATCCCTTTGGAGTTTTTTACATTCCTCTACAGATCTAACCTTACCGGAGAGTTTTGTGTCATCCGCAAATTTTATAACTTCACACTTTGTCGCTGTTTCCAAGTCATTAATAAATATATTGAATAGCAGCGGTCCCAGCACTGACCCTTGTGGGACGCCACTTGTGACCCCTTTCCAGTCAGAATAGTGTCCCTTCACTCCTACCCTCTGTTTCCTGTTTGCCAGCCAGTTTTTGATCCATCTGTGTATGTCCCCTTCCACCCCGTGGTTCCACAGTTTCCTTAGAAGGCGCTCATGAGGTACCTTGTCGAAGGCTTTTTGGAAGTCTAGGTATACTATATCTATGGGGTCACCTTTGTCCAAATGTCCGCTTATCCCCTCAAAGAAGTGCAGTAGGTTTGTTTGGCAAGTACAGAAACCATGCTGGCTTGTTCTCATCAGCTTATTTTTTTCTATGTGCTCACTGATACTGTTCTTGATCAATGATTCGACCATCTTCCCCGGAACTGAGGTCAAGCTGACCGGTCTATAATTCCCCGGGTCGCCTCTGGTTCCCTTCTTGAAGATAGATGTAACATTTGCTATCCTCCAGTCTTCCGGTATTACCCCTGTTTTCAGGGATAGGTAACAAATCTGCTGCAGTAACTCCGCTATTTCATTTCTAAGTTCTGTTAGTATTCTTGGGTGAATTCCGTCCGGGCCTGGCGATTTGTCAGTTTTTAGCCTATCTATCTGTTTGAGTACGTCTTCGAGACTTACCTCCATGCACGATAATTTTTCCTCTTGGTCTCCCTTGAAGAATTTTTCCGGTTCCGAAACATTGGATGTGTCCTCTTTTGTGAAGACCGACGAGAAGAATGTGTTTAATCTGTCCGCCACTTCCTTTTCCTCCTTTACCATTCCTTTCCTATCCCCCTCATCCAGGGGTCCCACCTCCTCCCTCGCCGGCTGTTTCCCTTTCACATATCGAAAGAAGGGTTTAAAGTTCCGTGCCTCCTTTGCAAGTTTCTCTTCATATTCTCTCTTTGCTGTTCTGACTACGCGGTGGCATTCTTTTTGGTGCTTCCTGTGCTTTTTCCAATTTTCCTCAGTTTTATCCTTTTTCCATGTCCTGAAGGATTTTTTCTTATCTCCTACCACCTTCTTAACTTCTCTTGTTAACCATGCTGGGTCCTTTGCTTGATTCTTTCTGCCCCCTTTTCTAAATCTGGGTATATATCGGCTTTGCGCCTCGTTCACCGTGTCCTTAAAAAGGGTCCAGGCTTGGTCCACCGTCAGTGCCTTTCTGGTGCTGTTCTTGAGTTTTCTCTTTACCATGTGTCTCATGGCATCATAGTTCCCTTTCTTGAAGTTGAACGTTGTTACAATGGTTCTCCTCCCCTTTGGCATACTTAGTTCCACTTTGAATTGGATCGTGTTGTGGTCACTGTTCCCTAAAGATCCCGCTACTTCCACTTCTTGGGTAGGTCCTCTCAGCCCATTGAGGATTAAATCCAGAATAGCTGCACCTCTCGTTGGTTCTTTGACGAGCTGTTCCAAGTAACAGTCCCCTACAGCCTCTAGGAACTCCAATTCCTTTGAACAATCCTTAAGAACTTAAGAATAGCTTTACTGGGTCAGACCAATGGTCCATCAAGCCCAGTAGCCCGTTCTCACAGTGGCCAATCCAGGTCACTAGTACCTGGCCAAAACCCAAAGAGTAGCAACATTCCATTCTACCAATATAGGGCAAGCAAAGGCTTCCCCCATGTCTTTCTCAATAACAGACTATGGACTTTTCCTCCAGGAACTTGTCCAAACCTTTCTTAAAACCAGCTACGCTATCCACTCTTACTACATTCTCTGGCAACGTGTTCCAGAGCTTAACTATTCTCCGAGTGAAAACAAAAAAATTCCTCCTATTGGTTGTAAAAGTATTTCCCTGTATCCTTTCATTACCTAAGATAGCATAATAGTTCTACAACAAACAAGAAAGTATTCGCAAAGGTTTGCGCCAACTTTACCTAGAACTATAAATATGCTTTCCCATAGAATGTTTTGTCCTTCCGGGCTTGGCACAAGTATTCAACAGCTTATCGAGTAATTATAGTTATCAATTCTTCTTATCTTTCAACACTGCAACCCTGTTAGAGAAAACAGTAATTCTGGTCTCTTTCCTTTCACAGGTGTTGGCTAGCTTAAGCTCACTCCAGGTGGCGAACAGACTTGCCTCAGCTTCATTTAGAACAAAATATCACTCTCTTTTCCCTGTAGGAATTATTACTCAAAAGATGCATTATTATTTATTTGCTTGTTATTTAAGATTTGCAAAATAATTGAATTCAGATCTGTTCAAAAAGAGGTCTCAGGGCATAGCAAGACTACGAGATAAATATAACAGAGGAAAAAACAAGCGCCGTGTTACTGAAGCTCCCAAACACACTGGGGCATTTAGGGAGTAGAAATACAAGGGAGCCATATGCGCTAGGAGGGGAGAAGCTGATATGCCCAGAAAGGGAGAGGGACCCTGGGGTGATAGTGTCTGAGGATCTGAAAGTGAAGAAACAGTGTGGCAAGGCCATGGCCATAGCCAGAAGGATAGTAGGCTCTATAAGTGGGGGGAGAGTGTGGCGCAGTGCAGGGCCGCCATCAGAAATTTCTGGGCCCCTTACTGAGCAATCCTATTGGGCCCCCCATGCACCCCTTCCCCCCCCCCCGGCCCCCCCTTCTTCCATGGGCCGAATACACACATACTTTTCTCTGTCGCCGCACTTTTTGACCAAAAGATTTGTAAGCCTGCAACCACGTCAAGGTAGACTCTTTCAGCAGGGCCCTAACCTAACCTAAACTAAACTAATCTATACCTATCTATTCTAAACTAACATATGTCTAATACTGAACTAATAACAAACTAACAAACATCTGCATAATAAATAACTAATAAATAATAGTGCTAGTAGCTATAATTCACTTTTGAATGTAAAATCTCAGTTAACGATTTCTTTTGACCTTTGTAGGCCAGAAGTAGATCACAATTGCACAATATTTTTTGTAACAAGTATTAAATGTGTTTTTATAAATACTGTAAGCTTAATAAATATATCAGAAAAAACTACACATCTGAGCGCATATCTGAACATACACATCTGTATGATCCCATCCTCCTCAGCTTGCCTATAGCTGTATCATGCATGTTAAAAATGTACGATATGTTGATATGTGCACCTTCCTTCCTTCCCATCCATCCTCCTCAGCCTGTCCTTACACATCCACAGCTGCATGTTAATGATGATGTATTTGTTATGATGATAAATAAGTGCATATGAGCACATCATTAACATGCAGCTATGGATGAATATAAAAAAGAAACAATATTCTGTACAATTGTCAATTTATAAATCAGCGTCTTCTCCCCACTCTCTCTTCCCCATTTCCCTTCAGCATCCTCAGCCCACTCTCTCTCCACTTTCCTTCAGCGCACGCACATAAAAACAAGCAAGTAATTTATATCATTTTCATTCTATTCATTCATAGAAATTAAAGTCTAAATAATGCCAGTCACATAACAAAACATGATTTTACAAAAATAATTCCCTGCACAGTCAAGCCTGCAAGGATTACTAGATGTCTTTCAGCAGCTTCCCTCTCTCCCCTCCCTCCCCCTTACCTTTGTGGCCAAGTCAAAATGATCTACCAACAATAAAATTTTAAAAACACAAAGCACGCTGTACGCAGAGAAAATGTTAATTATCATTTATATTCCGCGGGTTTTCAAAGAGGTCAAGGCAGATGACTTTATGCAATGTCACCTCAGTAACAACTATACAAAAATAGACAAATTTTCCCCCTCCCTTTTTATTAAAATGCGATAGTGGTTTTTAGTGCAGGGAGCTGCGCAGAATGCCCCACGCTGCTCTCAACGCTCATAGGCTCCCTGCGCTAAAAACGCTATTGCGGTTTAGTAAAAGGGGGCCATAGTGCAAAATATAGACAGCATATATAAATTCTCAAAGCAGACACATTTTGATCACTAAATTGAAAATAAAATCATTTTTCCTACCTTTGGTAATTTCATCAGTCTCTGGTTGCACTTTATTCTTCTGACTGTGCAATCAATATTTCTTCCCTTCTTTCAGCCTCCTGTATGCTTCCTCTCCTCCAGACCTCATTCCCTCCCCAAACTTTTTCTTTGTTTCACCCTGCCCCTTTTTTTTTTTTCTCTCTCTCCATACCCCCTTTCTTTCTGTATGTCTGTTTTTCTCTCTCTCTCCGTGCCCCATTTTTCTTTGTTTCACCCTGCCCCCTTTCTTTCTTTCTGGCTTCCTGTCCCCCCTTTCTTTCTTTCTCCCTGCCCTCCCCTATGCCACCACCATTGGGAAAATGCTGCCACCGCCACTGGGGAATAGGTTGCCACTGCCACCATCGGGAACAGGCCGGCGCCGAATTTGTCCTGCTTTTCTTCCCCGCGGGGCCGACCAACTCTCGCCACCCGACGTCAATTCTAGCGTCGGAGAGGACGTTCTAGGCCAGCCAGGCAGCGATTGGCTGGCCCAGAACGTCCTCTCCGACGTCAGAATTGACTCGAGTGGCGAGAGTTGGTCGGCCCCACAGGGAAAAGCAGGGAGAACTCGGCGCCGGCCTGTTCCCGATGGCGGCAGTGGCACTCAAGTGGCTAAAGAGCCGCAATTTGCTGGCCTAAGGAGAACACTGGAGGGTGGCCAGGTATGCACCCCCTTGGGACGTAAACCCGAGGCGGGGCAGGGCGGACTCCCCCACCCTCCCCCACCTTGGTATGCCACTATCTGTACCTCACTCCCTCCCTATGACCAAAAATTATCCTTTCTTCTATTCCCCGTGTACACAATCATCTCTTTCCCTCCCTTCCTCTCTCCCAAGTCGATGCCTTCTGTGCCAAAAACCCATTCCCTCCCCCACCTCAGCATCTCTTTCCCTCCCTTCCTCTCTCCCGTCGTTGCGTTCTGTGTCCAAAAACCCATTCCCTCCCCCACCTCAGTATCTCTTTCCCTCCCTTCCTCTCTCCCAAGTCCATGCCTTCTGTGTCCAAAAACCCATTCCCTCCCCCACCTCAGCATCTTTCCCTCCCTTCCTCTCTCCCAAGGTCATGCCTTCTGTGTCCAAAAACCCATTCCCTCCCCCACCTCATCATCTCTTTCCCTCCCTTCCTCTCTCCCAAGTCCATGCCTTGTGTTCAAAAACCCATTCCCTCCCCCACCTCAGCATCTCTTTCCCTCCCTTCCTCTCTCCCAAGTCCATGCCTTCTGTGTCCAAAAACCCATTCCCTCCCCCACCTCATCATCTCTTTCCCTCCCTTCCTCTCTCCCAAGTCCATGCCTTGTGTCCAAAAACCCATTCCCTTCCCCACCTCAGCATCTCTTTCCCTCCCTTCCTCTCTCCCAAGTCCATGCCTTCTGTGTCCAAAAACCCATTCTCTCCCCCACCTCAGCATCTCTTTCCCTCCCTTCCTCTCTCCCAAGTTCATGCCTTGTGTCCAAAAACCCATTCCCTCCCCCACCTCAGCATCTCTTTCTCTCCCTTCCTCTCTCCCAAGTCCATGCCTTCTGTGTTCAAAAACCCATTCCCTCCCCCACCTCAGCATCTCTTTCCCTCCCTTCCTCTCTCCCAATTTCATGCCTTGTGTCCAAAACGCACTCCCTCTCCCCTTTTGTGTTCCGCGTTTGCCTCCCAGCCCATCTTTGCAACTTTCTCAGCAAAACGGAGCTCGAGCCGCGAGGCTTGTCTTTTGTTTCCTGCCTGCCCTGCCGTGCACAAATAGCTGACCAGAAGTATTCTCCGACGTCAGCGCTGACGTCGGAGGGCAGGCTTTGCTTAAGCCCTCCCTCCGACGTCAGCGCTGACATCGTGGAACACTTCCGATTGGCTATATGTGAGGGCAGGGCAGGTAGGAATAGAAGACGAGCCTCGTGGCTTGAGATGTATTGAACTCCGCGGGTTCCCTGTCCAACTCTCCTGTGCACCTGGGGCGTACCGCCCCACCCCTAGACTGTGGCCTAGGACCCTGGGGGAGCCCGGGCCCCCCGTCAGCTCCGGGCCCCTGAATGCAGGACTGGTAGTACTGCCCTGATGGCGGCCCTGGCGCAGTGGTTAAAGGCTACAGCCTCAGCACCCTAATCTCACATTGCTCCTTGTGATCCTGGGAAAGTCGCTTAATCCCCCCACTGCCCCAGGGACATCAGAGAGATCATGAGCTTGCCGGGACAGACAGGGGAAAATGCTCAAGTACCTGAATAAATTCATATAAACTGTTCTGACCTCCCTTGGGAGAACAGTATAGAAAATTGAATAAATAAATAGTGTGAAAAGTTTCAGCCTCTGATAACCAGAGCTGCTATTGTGATGTCATAAAGCCTCATTCCACCAATGCCTAAGAGCCAGCCTCATCAGTGATGTCACAATGGCTTGATTGTCCTTTACTTGGCTCACTTTTACTATTAGAGTAGTGCAATGGTTAATGCTACAGCTTCAGCTCCCTGAGGTTGTGGGTTCAAACCCACGCTGCTCCTTGTGACCCTGGGCAAATCACTTAATCCCCCCATTACCCCAAGTACATTAGATAGATTGTGAGCCCACTGGGACAGACAGGAAAAAATGCTTGAGTACCTGAATAAAGTCATATAAACCATTTTGAGCTCCCCTGGGAGAACAGTATAGAAAATTGAATAAATAGAGTGAAAAGTTTCAGCCTCTGATAACCAGAGCTGGTATTGTGACATCATAATGCCTCATTCTACCAATAAGGGCCAACCTCATCAGTGATGTCACAATGCCTTGATTGTCCTTTACTTGGCTCACTTTTACTATTAGAGTGGTGCAGTGGTTAATGCTACAGCTTCAACTCCCTGAGGTTGTGGGTTCAAACCCACACTGCTCCTTGTGACCCCGGGCAAGTCACTTAATCCCCCCCCAGGTACATTAGATAGATTGTGAGCCCACCAGGACAGACAGGGAAAAATGCTTCAGTACCTGAATAAATTCATGTAAACCATTAATATTCAACAGGGGTAGGGAACTCCGGTCCTCGAGAGCCGTATTCCAGTCGGGTTTTCAGGATTTCCCCAATGAATAGGCATGAGATCTCTTTGCATGCACTGCTTTCAATGCATATTCATTGGGGAAATCCTGAAAACCCCACTGGAATACGGCTCTCAAGGACCGGAGTTCCCTACCCCTGGTCTAGAAAATTGAATGAATTAATATATGTAATGTAATGTAATTTATTTCTTATATACCGCTACATCCGTTAGGTTCTAAGCGGTTTGAAGAAAATATACATTAAGATTATAAATGAGAAGTAAGAAGGTACTTAAAAAATTCCCTTACTGTCCCGAAGGCTCACAATCTAATTAAAGTACCTGGAAATTAATAAAGAAGAGAAAATAAAGATGGTTGAAAAAAGAAAAATTCTATGTGAACTTATAGGATGGAAATTAAACTGACAGTGAAGAACTGTATGAAAAATACATATGGAATTCAGTTAGAGAGGGTAGGTTACAATCTATTTATGGTATTTGTTTAATTGGAAGGTGTTAAGGTGGGTAATTTGGGGGAAGGTTATCTGAAGGTAGGTGAATCTTCTGGAGGTAAAAGAGGAGGGGTTAAGATATTTGGATGAATTTTTTGAAAAGCAGGGTTTTGATTTAATATATTTAATCAAATATATTAAATCCAGCAGAGGAGAGGCAGCGTGGGAGCCCTGCTCCGCCCCTCCCCCCGACCAGCAAGGGACCCGATTTCACCCCCGCAGCGAGAACTCTTAATTTCAGAGCCCAGCAGAGGAGAGGCAGCGTGGGAGCCCTGCTCCGCCCCTCCCCCCGACCAGCAAAAGACCCGAAATCATCCCCTGCAGCAGCGGACTTTCACTTCTTCTTCCAGAGCCCAGCAGAGGAGAGGAAGCTCGTTTTCAGAGCCCAGCAGAGGAGAGGCAGCGTGGGAGCCCTGCTCCGCCCCTCCCCCCGACCAGCAAGGGACCCCGATTTCACCCCGCAGCGAGAACTCTTAATTTCAGAACCCAGCAGAGGAGAGGCAGCGTGGGAGCCCTGCTCCGCCCCTCCCCCGACCAGCGATTCAACCCCAGCAGCAGCAAACTTTGTTTTCAGAGCCCAGCAGAGGAGAGGCAGCGTGGGAGCCCTGCTCCGCCCCTCCCCCCGACCAGCAAAAGACCCGAAATCATCCCCTTGCAGCAGCGGACTTTCACTTCTTCTTCCAGAGCCCAGCAGAGGAGAGGAAGCTCGTTTTCAGAGCCCAGCAGAGGAGAGGCAGCGTGGGAGCCCTGCTCCGCCCCTCCCCCCGACCAGCAAGGGACCCGATTTCACCCCGCAGCGAGAACTCTTAATTTCAGAACCCAGCAGAGGAGAGGCAGCGTGGGAGCCCTGCTCCGCCCCTCCCCCGACCAGCGATTCAACCCCAGCAGCAGCAAACTTTGTTTTCAGAGCCCAGCAGAGGAGAGGCAGCGTGGGAGCCCTGCTCCGCCCCTCCCCCCAACCAGCAAAAGACCCGAAATCATCCCCTTGCAGCAGCGGACTTTCACTTCTTCTTCCAGAGCCCAGCAGAGGAGAGGAAGCTCGTTTTCAGAGCCCAGCAGAGGAGAGGCAGCGTGGGAGCCCTGCTCCGCCCCTCCCCCCGACCAGCAAGGGACCCGATTTCACCCCGCAGCGAGAACTCTTAATTTCAGAACCCAGCAGAGGAGAGGCAGCGTGGGAGCCCTGCTCCGCCCCTCCCCCGACCAGCGATTCAACCCCTGCAGCAGCAATCTTTGTTTTCAGAGCCCAGCAGAGGAGAGGCAGCGTGGGAGCCCTGCTCCGCCCCTCCCCCCGACCAGCAAGGGACCCGATTTCACCCCCGCAGCGAGAACTCTTAATTTCAGAGCCCAGCAGAGGAGAGGAAGCGTGGGAGCCCTGCTCCGCACCTCTCCCCGACCAGTGAGGGACCCAATTCCACCCCCTGCAGCGCGGTCATTAGTTTAGAGTCCAGCCCACACCGCCCCTCTCCACAATCTGCGAGGGACCAGACTCACCAAACGCCACCACAAGTTGAGTCTAAACACATAGGCGATTACCTTCACCAGAGAGGAGAGCGATCAGAAGCTCTCACCTTCTTCAAAAAAATCCCTCTCATAAACTCTAACACCATTGCCTCAACTCTAACCAAAGAGTTACAAGATCCAAAGAATCATCCACCACACAAACAAAATGGAAAATCACGCATACAAAATCACACTAGCCCTCCTAATACTCTCTCTACTTACTTCAAACTGGCAAACCACAGGATATCACATATCACCCATCCCAATTCTGACATCAACCTTCAGACAACCACATCCACCCAGAAAAATCCACACCACCAGAACCCTAACATCCTGCCCACTGATCAGCCTAGACCACATTCCCACGGTCTGGGGAAAACGACCTCCACCAAAACATAATACTACCTCGCAAAGACAACAAGCACCAGCAAATAACTTCCTCTACCTCAATCGCAACCTTAACTCCAACACAAAATACACCTCGCTAACCTGTGCCTACATGAATATAAGGTCAATAAACCCAAAAGCAAATCTAATCAAAGACTGGATAATCAAAGAACAACTAAACTGTCTCTTCCTAGCTGAAACCTGGCTAACATCCAACACGGACCAATGCATAACCGAATTCTGCCCCACAGGTTACAAAGTAGAAATGGTATGTCGAGAAAACAAACGAGGGGGTGGCTTAGCGATTCTAGTAAAAAACAATCTCAACCTAAAAGTGCTACACAAACAATCAACCCCTCACTTAGACCTTCTGGCATGCCAACTATCCGACAACACACTCACAGGCACCTTGAACTGTCTACTATGCTACATCACTCCAGGAAAATGGAACACCTCAAAACACGATCTTGAAGAATTCTTATTCCAGAACTCTCTATCCTCCTCATACAACTTGCTCCTAGGAGACATTAATCTCCACCTCGAAGACCACACATCCAAACAAGCAAACGAAATACTCTCATACCTCGATGCCCTATCCTTCCAGGTCCTCAATCCGGAACCCACGCACAATAAAGGCCACCAACTTGACATAGCAGCATTCACACCTCACAACCTACACTCCCCAAATATTCACATCACCAACGGTACATGGCATCCCTCTCTATGGTCAGACCACCATAAATACACCTTCACTATCAACTGGCCTCAAAATAACACAAAATCTATGCCCCCAAAAACAACCTTCAAATCTAGACAGAAAATTGAACCAGCCACATTCTGGGACAAAGTGGACCCAGCACTTGACCCCATAGACCCTTCAGACTTCGCAAAACACTGGCGCTCCCTAAGCGAAACAACCTTGAATGAGCTAGCCCCAGAAAAAACCAAACACAGAACCTGCAGACCATCAGACAAGTGGTTCGACTCAGAACTCCACCTACTAAAAAGGCATTGCAGACAACTTGAAAGATCTTGGAGAAAAAAGAGAAATGACCAAACCAAATCCGCTTGGAAAACCCAAATCAAACTATATAACAACAAACTTAAGGAAAAGCGCAAAACTTACTACACTAAACTAATTGGCACAAACAACCCCGACACAAAAACACTCTTCAACTTAGTAAAAAAACTTACAGACACAAACCCATACCTTGCCACTCAAGGCAACAAAACCCCAACAGCTTCCCAACTAGCTGACCATTTCAAACTCAAGATCATCAAAATCAGAACTACCTTCAATAACTCAACTACCATACTCAACGAGTTAATAACTACCCCCACAACAGAAGAAGCCATAACAGCAGATAGAACATGGACCACCTTCCCAACTCTACAATGGCCTGAACTGAACCGACTATATAAAAAATACAGCCACACCTCATGCGAATTGAACAACTGCCCATCGTATCTACTCACAAATGCCTCCCCTAAATTCAAAACCAGCCTCATGCAGTGGATACAAAGCACTCTCATAGAAGGCCAATTCCCACAAGATCTAGGAGAGATCATAATCACACCCATATTGAAAGACCAAAAAGGCCCTGTAGACACACCTACCAACTACAGACCGATCGCTTCAATCCCACTCTATGTCAAGCTGATTGAAGGACTCGTGGCTCAATACCTCTCTAACTACCTAGCAGACCACAATATACTTCACTCATCCCAATCAGGATTTAGATCTTACCACAGCACGGAAACTCTACTAGCAACACTACTGGACATAGCCCGACAACACCTCAGTAAAGGTCACAGGATCCTAATTATCCAACTAGATCTTTCCGCAGCCTTTGATCTAGTTGATCATACCATACTACTCCAGATACTTGACGCAATAGGGATCTCAGGGGTGGTGTACAACTGGTTCCAAGGATACCTTAAAACAAGAACTTACAGAGTTAAGATAAACGACACGAAATCCAACACATGGTCTAATCCATGTGGAGTCCCTCAGGGCTCTCCACTTTCGCCCATTCTATTCAACCTCTACATCTCTTCCCTTGGTACCACTCTAGACAACCTAAACGTAACATCCTTCAGTTACGCAGACGACATAACTATCCTCCTCCCCTTCGAAACCCAAGACAACTCCGCTACTGGACACCTGGAAACAATACTGGACGAAGTAGAAAAATGGATGACAAACCACAAATTAAAACTAAACTCGGATAAAACCAAATTCTTAATGCTTGAAATGGACAAAATCCCATCCATATCAGACCTGGAAATCAAAACTACCAAATACCCAATCCAGACCTCCCTCAAAATCCTGGGAGTGCTGATAGATAGATGCTGCACTATGCAGACTCAAATCAACAAAACTACCCAAAAAGCATTCTTCACAATGCGCAACTTACGAAAAATAAGGAAATTCTTCGACAAAGAACACTACAGGATCATTGTTCAATCCCTGGTACTAGGACTTGTGGACTACTGCAATATCCTATATCTACCATGTCCTACAAAAATGATCAAAAAACTACAGACCATTCAGAACACGGCTCTCAGACTAATCTATTCCCTCGGAAAATATGACCACATAACTAACGCCTACCTAGACTCACATTGGCTACCGATCAGAGCCAGAATCCAATTCAAACTATACTGTCTAATCTTCAAAGTACTCAACGGTACAGCACCTGCCTATCTAATCGATCGCCTACACCGGAACCTTCCACCCAGAATAAGAAGAACACTGACACCATTCTCATACCCACCACTCAACGGCACTCATCGTAAAAAGCTTTACGATAACCTCATAGCAACGCATGCAGCAAAACTCGAACCCTCCATAACCAGATTATTAACCTCAACATCTGACTTCAAAGCATTCCGCAAAGAACTCAAAACGCTACTTTTCAAAAAGCATATTCATAACACCTAATCTCCTCTTCCACATACACCGACCAGGTTACCCACTCCCTGACACCAAATCCTCAACCGACCAAAAACCGGAAAAAGATTTGATATGTAATGTAATATAACTGCTCTCATCCAATGTTACCAAGTCTATACTCATTCTGTAACTATGTCTTACCCTAAATGTCATGTACCCTCCTGGAAATGTCCAGCTTCTTCTTATGTAATCCGCTTTGAACCGCAAGGTACAAGCGGAATAGAAATCACTAATGTAATGTAATGTAATATAGAAATAGGCATAACCAGCTGAAGAAAGGAAAAGTCTGATGGACTCTATCTTCTCTCCAAACCATATAGCAACTTGTCCAGCCTTTTTTTTAATCGGAGGCCATAGTTTATATAATATTTAACAAACAGGACGGCTACATATCTCTATACGAAACTCAGCAACTTAGGCCCTCTTTCACTAAGGTGCGCTAACTGATTATTAACGTTCATGTTAATCTATGGACGCGTTAACGTGTAGCGCGTGCTAATTCAATTAGCACGCACTAATCGGTCAGCGCAGCTTAGTAAAAGAGGGGGTTAGTAAGGGGTGCCGTCTTGGTGAGGGTGCCGGGGCCTCCCCTCCTCACCATCCCCCCACTCCTTCCCTGCCCCTCCCCCGCCATGCAGGCACCTCCTTTCCCCTCCTCTGTGTCTCTAACGCTTCGCCGGCATGACAGCATCTCTAACCTTTTGGTCACGCCAGCCTCTCGGCCCTCCCCTCAAGAGACGGAGAAACGGCGACACTAGAGGGCATAGAATGAAATTGCAGGGTGGCAGACTCGGGAAGATGGTCAGGAAATACTCTTTCCACGGAGAGGGTGGCGGCTTCCTGCAATGCCCTCCCTAGAGAAGTGGTAGAGGTAAAAACAGCGACGGAGTTCAAGAATGCATGGGATTCGTTAAATATTCTAATTCACTCGCTAGTTATCCCTACAATTGATTATTGCAACTCTCTCTATAAAGGGATTGCACCAAAGGAAATCAGACGGCTACAACTCATTCAAAACACCGCTATTAAAATGATTAGCAACGCAAAAAAATATGACCATGTCACTCCGTTGTTTAAAAAAAATGTGCACTGGCTTCCCATTCCACGTTGTACTACTTTCAAAATTGCACGTCTCGCTTTCAAAACGCTCAAATCCAGACCACCAGCCTCTATCGATAAGCTATTCATTCCGCCCACTCCAGCTAGAATTCTACGATCTTCTTCTCAAAATCTACTTTTTGTTCCCTCCCTCAAAACTTTTCATCTGCGACGTACCACTTCATTTGCCGTTACAGCACCCCAAATCTGGAACTCCCTGCCCTCTTATCTGAGGGAAGAATCAAATACTGATAAATTTAAAGGAGCATTAAAACGCTTCCTCTACAGAGACGCGTTTACTCCATAATTCAGGTCGTTTTTACAATCTATGAAAAGGCAGCTCTCAACTAACTTTCCCCTATCCCTTTGTGTTATCCTTAACTGTTTTCTTTTCTGAAATATTGCATTTCTGCCCTCTTGTCTTCCGTTTGTCTGTGGGTCTTGTTCGTGTTTTGGTTCCTCGTTAATTATTTTAATTTTGATCCCCTCAATTTAATTGTATTTTATATCGCCTTGAATGTTAATAGGCGATTAATCAATTTTTTAATAAAACCTTGAAAACAAAACCTTGATTGACACAAAGGAAAGAGGATGTGAGGTTGTGATAGGCCAGAGCACGCTACAGGGGTTCAAAGAAGGTTTGGATAGGTTCCTAGAGGATAAGGGGATTGAGGGGTACAGATAGAAGTAGAGGTAGGTTATAGGAATAGTCAGGGACCACTTCACAGGTCATAGACCTGATGGGCCGCCGCAGGAGCGGACCGCTGGGCGCGATGGACCTCTGGTCTGACCCAGTGGAGGCAACTTCTTATGTTCTTAGGATAGTAATAACACAGCTACAGAACTGGGGCTATAACTCCCTCACGATGAGTAGGAGTGATACTTAAATGGCAGACCCAGCAGTGAAGCCGATGCCGGACGGACTTCTATGGTCTGGGCCCAGTATGTGGCAAGATGGTTCAGGATAGGCTGGAGTTAGCTTGGATGGCGATTCCAGCAGTGCGGCACTGTGGCCAATTCCTGGCGGACTTCAACGGTTTGTGTCCCGTGTGCAGCAATATGGATCAGGAGCGAGAAAGCACTTAAAAAAAAAAATCGCATTCTTATGGTCTGAGTACAAGTCTTGCCTATCTCAAGGGAGAGGGGAAAACATCTTATAGTGGAACTTAGCAAGTAAAATGAATAAATTACTGGACTGTTGGTTTAACATTGCCTAAAAAAAAAAATGAATGTGACTGTTGGGCAGACCAGATGGACCAGGCAGGTCTCTCTACTGCCGTCATCTACTATGTCACTGCGTTCTCCCATTTGGTCTCCGGGTCTCTGAACATGTTCTAAGAATTAAAATGCAATTATTAGCTGATGATAAAAACTGTTGCAACATTGGTCCACATAACGGAAGAGGTTTAGGGCAATTATTAGGTATTAGGATACATTTCCCCATCCACATTTAAAAATTGGTATTTTTCCTTTAATTGGATTTCGGTTAATCCTGTAAACTGAACACCATTCGGAACTTCAAACCAAGCAATTTATAAGCCCAAATGGGGCTTTCAATGCGTGGCTTTAAGAAGAAAAATTAGAGCAAAAGGTCCCATTAAAATATTTGACTTTTATGAGTGTTAAAATTCGATATAAACAAAATTGGAATTTTACACTATAATTACATTGCTATTAATATGTAAATTCTCTTATGGACCAGGCGAAGCAGACACTGGACTTTAAATAATTAACTTTATTCAAGTTTTAATGCAAAAATCATTTTTGCTGCTCATTTCTAATATTTAACATTTATAGCACAGGATTTATGTTTCAAAACTCTTTTAGACACTTAAGGGCCAGATTCTAAGCGGCTAAGTGGCCAAAGCGGCTTCTGAGAATCACACATAGGCGTCCTAACCACCCTGATTCTCTAACTGGCATTTATATCACAGGGGCCAGTTAGAGAATCGTGTTGCCACTGAGATGATCGCTGTAAGGGAATCTCCCTGTGGCGATCAGTTTAGCGGCCAAGGGAGGAAACCCGTCCCCCCCCCCTGTAAAGTCAGCTGGCAGGATGGATGCCCACTCCCTCCTGCTGGAACCCCTGAAGTCCCCCCCCCCCAGAATGTCTGTGGCAGGAGGAGTCAGGGAGAGAAAAAGAAAGGGGGCAGGGGAAGCAGGCTGCATGGGGGAAGCAGGATGGCTTGGGGGGACAGGGAGAGAGATAGAAAGAAAGGGGGGGCAGGGATAGAGAAAGAAAAAGGTGGACTCATGGAGGGGCAGAGAGAGATGTTGGTTGGGAAGGAAATGAGGTCTGGAGAGGAAGCATGCAGGAGGCAGAAAGAAGGGAAGAAATACTGGATGCACAGTCAGAAAGAAGTCCAACCAAAAACTAATTATATCTCCAGACAACAAAGGTAGGACAAATGATTTTTCAATTTAGTGATCAAAATGTGTCTGTTTTGATAATATATATCTGCTGTGTGTATATGATAAATGAAAGGAAAAAATAACATTACAATTGGTAAAAGGGGCAGGATCTGGGGCAGAGCTTAGGTGGGTTTAGGGCAGAGCTTGGGAGGTCTGTGGTTGGGGGTACTTAGCTTGAAGTAGTTGAGAAACACTGATGTAGGCAATCAGCCGCCGCCAGTTCCTCTCCTCTCCTGCCCTCTTCCCTGCTGGAAACCCCTACTGGCATCTCAGGACCCGTCTGGAAGGCCTCTGCGCATGCGTGGATGTCAATTTGATGATGTCACGTATGCGCATCATGTCATCACGTCAATGTCCATGCAAATGTAGAGCAAGATATCAATCTTTGAAATACAGTGGAACCTTGGTTTACGAGCATCAAAGCGAGTTTCCCATAGGAAGTAAGGGAAACTCACTTGATTCATTCCCCCCCCACCCCAAGGCCACCGGCGCTGCTCCACCTTAACCCCCACCACTGAGGCCACTGGCGCGCTTCCCCCCCCCCCGAGAATCGGCATTACCCCCTCCCCCGCCCAAACACAACCCTTTCCCCGATCTGGCACCGGCATGCAGCACCAACTCACAGGACGTGCCAGTGCGCAAAGATCCTGCCTGGGCTGGGCCTTGAGCATAGGGGGTGGGTCTTTGGTGTGGGCAGACTGGATGGGCCGTGGCCCTTTTCTGCCATCATTTTCTATGTTTCTATGTAAAGCTTTCTGGCTTGAGCATATGCAGATGCTCAAGGCCCGGCCCAGGCAAGAGGCAGGATCTTCGGGCACCGGCACGTCTTGTGGGTTGGTGCTGTGACCAGTGCCAGATCGGGGTAAGGGCTTGTGTTCGGGCAGGGGATGCCGGTTCGCGGGGAGACACTTGCGAGCGAGGGGGGGGGGGCAATGCCGGTTCTCAGGGGGAGGCTCGCAAATTGAGTCAACGCTCAGTTTGCGAGGCACGATTTGTTTGAGTGTTCTGCTAGTCTTGCAAACCGCGTTACTCACAAACCGAGGTTTGACTGTATACTTTTTTAAAAATAAGTTTTTAATTGATCTTTAATCGGCACAATTACTGCGCTGATTGAACCAATTAAAACAATTTTTAGGTGGCAGTACGACATCTACCTCTGCCTAACTTACAGCACCATTTAGAGAACTTGGGCCTTAGTCCAGCGACTTTCTAGTTTTTTCATACGCTATTTTTCCTATGATACGATAAAACTGGAAACTCGCTGGTCTAAGTAGCCCTCGATGGAGACTACATTGTTTAACTTGCTTTTTTTTTTTTTTTTTACCAAACTTTTCAAACCACCCTCGTATCTTTTACTTGTATTTGCTCGCTGGGGCAAAAAGCGAAGATTAAACCTCCGTGAGACAGGTTAGTTTTACCCTACTGATGATGCGTCGTTGCGATAGTAATCGTGCTCAGTATGAGAGGAACCGCAGGTTCAGACATTATTTTATTGTTCCCCTTCCTTTTGTTCTGGTCCTTCTCCCCCGCTTTCTCTTTTTTACAAATTGTATTTCTGCCCTTTTCCATCCTGCATCGGTAAGTCAATGTTTGTCAGTGCGTTTGATTCTTTGTAGTATTATTTGTAAGGAAAACTTGGAACATCCCTCCCCTTTAGAACCATAGAACTCTGGAACAACCTCTCATCCCCGCTCAGAAAGTCAAGCTCCTTCCAATCCTTCCGCAAACACTTGAAAACTTGGCTCTTTGCAAAAATCTAATCACCTCCCGTTCTCCAGTATCCTGTCCCTCTCTATCTCCTTAGTCCCTCTCCTTTATCCCCTCATTGTAGTTCCTTTCCTCTTAACTCTGTAAACCGTACCGAGCTCTGTGCTGCGGAGATGGCGCGGTATACAAACCCAAGGTTTAGTTTAGTTTTAGTTTGTTTTTAACGTACGCTCTTTTTATACTATATTTTTGTATTATGTAAAACCACTTTGAAATTTGATAAGGCGGTATATCAAATTTTTTAATAAACCTGAAACCAATGGGGTGAAGCGGCCATCTGTGGGATTATGAGTGAACGCCTCTAAGTCAAAATCCCCCCTCCCCTTAAATGGAACGATACCTCATTGCCAAGGAGCCTCGGTTGGCCAGGGATAGCCGGCCAGTCCCGACCGGCCAACGAGCAGAACTGCATGCCTTGGGACCGGAGCACATACAGAAGGGGGCCACTTTTCTCCCGTAACGCACCGCACGTTCATGAGAAACCCGGTGCTAAATCAGTCATGGGCAACTATGTCGTGCGACTGAGTTTGGCCAAGAACTCGGTATACGAGAACTGTGTTCTGAAATACATCTTTCATGATGACAATGCCTGAGGCCAGAGGCGTACCTAGGGTATGTGACACCCGGAGCCCATTGTTTTTTGACACCCGCTGCCATCATTTTTGACACCCCCCCTTGTAAAAAAAATATTATTAGTAATGTTTCTCCCCAGGTGCCAGCCATGAGGAGGTGTTCCCGGCCTAGGAGTCATGGTCCGGGAACTTCCCTTCTCATGGCCTGGTGCCAAGGCTCTGGATAGTCCCCGTGGCCCAGCATGTTCCCAGCCTTCTCTCCCTTTACCTTCTGTGAAGCTGAAAAAACTGCCGGCCTCAGCAATGAATCAGCTACGTCGCCCACGGCTCCCCTTCCTGCTTTCCGTGTCTGCCTCTGCAATCCACCCAGGCGGAAACAGGAAGTTGCATCATTGGCAGACGTGGACAGCAGAAAGGGGAGCCGCAAGTGACGTAGCTGAATCACTGCCGAGGCCGGTAGTTTTTTCAGCTTCACGGAAGGTAAAGGGAGAGAAGGCTGGGAACATGCTGGGCCACGGGGACTATCCAGAGCCTTGGCACCAGGCCATGAGAAGGGAAGTTCCCGGCCCATGACTCCCATGGCTGGCACCTAGGGCAGACTAGGCCCCTCCCCCCTTGGTACGCCACTGCCTGAGGCAGAAGCAAGCGGGCATTGCTCCTGACTCTTAAGGTAAGACCTACCATCCATATCTCCCCCTCCCCCATGTCCCCCCAATATTATCAAATGTATTAATTTTATTTTAGTTATTTATTTTCTTATTTATATTCTGCTTTAAACCAAAGTGGCTTAAATAAAACACACAAGTTACAAAATAAAAATCATAAAAACAAATTATACTATAAAAAAAATACATAAAGGAAAAAAAACTAGAATCGGGCAGATTTTATGCTAAAAGAAGCTTGCAAATACTTCTTAATTAAAGTGACGAATATTAGCACAAAAGCCTCAGAGAACCAGGAAGCTTGTTCTACTTTATTGGCCCTCCGAGAGGAAAAACAAAAGCATGAGAGGCAGTACAATGATTATAATCTGATGCCTACAGCACAACTAACTGCTTTGCATTCTCAGATCTCAAGAGCCTGGCATTTCAGAAAGGAGACTTACACTTTCCTGACAGCGGGACCGACGCGCATCGATGAGGTGCTGTGTGCGTGCGAATTAATGCATGCATGCCCTACCGGGGAAAGCGTGATCTTCTTTCCACATAGCCCACAGACACTGTCCAAAGACTGTGCGCTCTTATCAAGAACTGGCATAAAGGGCCAAACCAAACCAGAATGAAAATTCCTGTAAACATGAGAAAATGACATGAAACCCGCACGTACTGGCAGCCCATTCCTAACAAGTAGATACTTCCATTCTGAAAATTATCTCAGGGAAAAACTCAAAGCAGATAAAAACCATATGGGCATTTCTATTCTGCCTAGCCAAAATCTCTCTCATTCCAAAGTTTCCTTTCAATTGAAATAAAACTCGCCTCATGCACATTTATGCCATGCAGAGTTTTAAATATCTCTATCATATCTCCCCTCTCCTGCTATTCTTTATAAGATTCTATCTAAGTGGTATAGTGGTTCGCGCTACAGTCTCTATACCCTGAGGTTGTGGGTTCAAATCCCATGCTGTCACTGTCAGCAGTAGGAAAATGCCCATTTTCGAAAAATACGTCTAGAATTTTATTTTATTTTTTCCCCCCGAAAATCGTCTATCTGAACATTCTGGCTATTGTTCTTCCAGACTGCCAGGACATCTATCTTTAGACCACATTTTCGACCAAAATTTAATCCAAGTCATAAATGCCCAGAACAAGACCATTTGGATGTGGGAGGGGCTAGTCTTGTCATGGACTGGCCACCTAGACATTGCAACAGAGCAGTAAGGGCACCTTACAGGGCACTGCTGTGAACGATACAAAAAGAGTGCCACATACAAATCTCACCAGAACTCCCTTATAGGTTATGGTGAGCTCCCCAAAATACCCCAAAACCCACTATACCAACCTGTCTACAACCCCAATAGCCTTTAGGGCTGCAGGTGGTACCTATATGCCAATAAAGTAGGATGGGGGGGAGGGGTGTTGGTGGACTCACATGTTCCACCATAAATGTAGTGGTTAGAGTGGATTATGGGCGTGGGTCGTCCTCTCTATGGTTCATTAACCCATCCCCCAGGCTATTTAAGACACCTGTGTGCAGCTCTACTAGGCTTTCTTATACTAGGTGCTGATGTTCTGGAGACAGGTATGTACTTTTTTATTCTGATCTTTGTGGGGGGGTGAGGGGGGTCAGTGAACACTGAGGGAGTGTCTCTGCAGTGGTTATCTGGTCACTTTGGATACCTTTTTGGTACTTACAGTATACAGTATTCCCCCGATATTCGTGGGGGTTCCGTTCCAGGAGCCCCCGCGAATGCTGAAAAACCACGAATACAGTTTTTAGCGGGGGAGACAGGAGAGGGCAGCCGGAGAGGCAGGAGAGAGCAGCCGGAGCACCAGCGAGTGAAGGAAATCACTCGCAGTATGCTCTGACCGCCTCTTCCTGTACTAAAGTCGGGCCTCACCAATCAGGAGCCTCCATCCGTCCCCCATCCTGCCCTAACCACTCCTCCAGTTACGCCCCTTTCAGCTCTGGGCCCACAGCGGCATTCAGAGTAGAGAGCTGCACGGGAACGGGGATGACGGGGATCCCGCGGGTTCCCCCTTTGGGTCACGGGGATCCTGTGGGGACGCCCCCTAGGGTCGTGGGGATCCCGTGGGGACGCCTCCGAGAGTCGCGGGGTTCCTGCGGGGTTGGATCGCAGTGCACTCGAGCCGCGAGGGTAGTCTCCTTCTCCTTACCTGCCCTGTCGCAGCACACAGCCGAACGGAAATCTTCCCGATGTCAGCGCTGACGTCGGAGGGAGGGCTTAAGCAAAGCCCTCCCTTCCTCCGACGTCAGCGCTGACATCAGGAAGACTTCCGGTCGGCTGTGTGCGGCAGGGCAGGTAGGGAGAAGGCAATGGTGTACGAAAGAGGGGGGAGGGGGCGGTCCGCCCCGGAGAATGTGCACAGCCGGTCAGGTCCCCCGATCGACCGACAACAGGCCCGGTCGACAAACCTTACAGCAGCTTCACTACTCCAGCTGCTGTAAGAAGGTAATTTAGATTCGCGGCTACAGGACAGGGAGATTTGTCCGACCGGGCCTGTTCTGTTGTCGGTCGGGTGCAAAAGCGCCACAAAGGTGGAGACAGGGAGGGAGGAAAGGTGGAGTGGAGAAGAAAAGACGCTTAAGGGGGTAGAAGGCCGCTGAAAGCACTGGGGAAGACAAAGGGGTGGAAAAGAACGCTGAAAGGACATGGGGTAAACGGGAGGAGGGGGGGGGAAGGACCCTGAAAGCACTGGGGAATACAAAGGGGTGGAGAATGCCACTGAAAGGACATGGGGAAAACAGGGGTGGAGAAGGCCGCTGAAAGGACATGGGGAAGACAGAGGGGGGAGAAGGACGCTGAAAGGACATGGGGAAGGCAGAGGGGGGAGAAGGATGCTGCCTGACAGGACATGGGGAAGATGGTGGGGGAGAAGGACACTGAAAGGAAATGGGGAAGAGGGAATGGGAAGAAGACGCTGGCAGGGAAGAAGACAGAGGTGCCAGACTATGGGGGGAGCGGAGGGAAAAAGATGGGTGCCAGACCAATTTGGGAGGGGGGAGAAAGGGAGAGGCACAGTAACAGAGCAAATGGAAGACACAGAGAGAAGAGAGGCAGTGGATGGAAGGAATTGAATGAGAACATGAAGAAAGCAGAAACCAGGCAATAAAGGTAGGAAAAAAATTATTATTATTATTTTTTTTTTTGCTTAAGGATAAAGTAGTATATTAGTTGTGTTGATAAAAAATTTATAAACATTAGAGGCTCTGGTAGAAACCCGTTTACAAAGTATGTATTCTTCCCAATTAATATTTCCAAATTAATAAAGTCTTTTTGCTTATTTTTAAATGGGTTTCTACCAGAGCCATTAATTCAGTAGCATAATTAAATGAAATAACTATTTCTGTAGTTTATAGGGATGGGCAGGGACGTAGGGGATTTCTCACGGGGACGTAGGGGATTCCTCGCGGGGACGGGCGGGGACGGAGGGGATTCCTCACGGGGACGGGTGGGGACGGAGGGATTCCTCGCGGGGACGGGTGGGAATCCTCACGGGGACGGGTGGGGATGGGTGGGACTTTGGCGGGGACGGGTGGGATTTCTGTCCCCAGCAACTCTCTAATTCAGAGGCACAAAAAGTCCCGTGATACGTCCAGAAAGTCAGTTTGATTATAATTATCGGCACTTGGACGACCTTTCTTTTAAGTCGTCCAAGTAACGACTTAGGCGGGTTTTTAGAGGTGTTTAAGTTTTGATTATGAGCCCCTTAGACTCTTTAAATATGTAAATTGAGTTTATTAAATTTGTAATTGCTACCTTAATCGAGGAAAAATAGTTCATTACAGAAACATAATCAGTAAGTGGAGGGTTAAAGAATATGAGATCAATTTCATCAATGAAGGAAGAAAATAGTGATATAAGTGGTAGCTTTGCTGAGAACTATTCTTTCATTGTAGATAAAAAAACAAAAAACAAAACAGAATGGTAAACATGTTTTCCAGGATTAAGTTCTCTCAGAGCAAAATCTTTGCAAGTGACAAGAGAATGAAAACAGTTTGAAATCACCCCAGGATCAACCAGCAGGGGCTCCGTAAATGGATTCAGTCTTAACTATAACTTTATATTGTAGAACAATGACCTGCCGTTGGTTTTGCAAATGCACATACTGTTAAAAAAGAAGTCATGCATTCAGAAACTGTGTCCTCTACTCAGGAATGAGGTGTACTATTTGCAAATACGAAGTATGCACAACTCAAGAACAAGGTGCACTATTTGTGGAGAATGCATACTACTCAGGAATAAGGTGAATTATTTGTGGAGAATGCACACTATTCAGGAATAGGGTATACTATTTGAGAAGAGCGTGATGTACCCAGGAATCGGGTGCACTATTTGTGGAGGATGCACACTACTTAGGAATAAGGTGCATTATTTGTGGAGAATGCACACTACTCAGGAATAGGGTATACTATTTCAGAAGAGTGTGATGTACTCAGGAATAAGGTGTGCTATTGTGGAGAATGCACACTAATCAGGAATACTTTGCAAGAACAGTGTGATGTACTCAGGAATAGGGTGTACTATTTGAGAAGAGCGTGATGTACCCAGGAATCGGGTGCACTATTTGTGGAGGATGCACACTACTTAGGAATAAGGTGCATTATTTGTGGAGAATGCACACTACTCAGGAATAGGGTATACTATTTCAGAAGAGTGTGATGTACTCAGGAATAAGGTGTGCTATTGTGGAGAATGCACACTAATCAGGAATACTTTGCAAGAACAGTGTGATGTACTCAGGAATAGGGTGTACTATGTGTGGAGGAGGGTCTAGGTCAATTCAGAGCAGCTGTTTCATCGTAGTCAGTTCAGAGCGGCCGTTTCAGTGCTAAAGTACAGTAAGCCCCGGATCTGAAAGAAATTACTTTGTTTGAAACATGGCCGGCAACTTGTGTCATCGCCTGTGAAAGCTTTGTGTGCAAAACTGCAGATTAATAACAATGAAAAAATACCAGGCAAATGGGATCCTGTGGCGAAAAAATGTAATTTGGTTTATCTGCTGTAAAATGTAAGATGTAATTAAACTTATTGCATGACACAGATCGAGGGCTGCCCCTATAATCACATCGGATCAGATTATAGGACCCCTTGACCTGAACCAATCACAGGATAGCAACTACACACAGCACACACCTCCTCCCCCAAATTAAAGAGACAGCTGCACATGGCTTCATGCACTCTTAAAAAGACAGCACCCACCACTGGGGCTCCCCTGCTGAAATAACAGTTACACCGTGGCCTTAAGATTTGAAAGAGTGGGATATTGTCCCCCCTTGCCGCCGCCCCCCACTGGTGCAGAAAGAGGGGATTTGAAAGTCGGGTCAGTTAATTCTGGAGTTAATTCAGGACAATCTGTTTTGACAAAGGGCAAACTGTAAGGACAACGTAGGATAGTCACTCTCCGCCCTTCCTGACAACTTCCTGTTTTCGCTGGGGCAGGCCACATTGGAATGAAGACACCGGCACCGGCGGCAGGGCAGCTCACCGCCGTGTGAACTTTTACAACAAATGAAAGGTAGGTGTGGGGGGGGGGAGTGAGATGCCGCTCCTGCAACAGTGCTGCTGCCTCAGTTGGTCTCATTATAGGGCTGCCCCTGGTGGACTCTTATGCTTAAACATGGCCCGTGTCGCGTCCACTTATTTATCAAGATATATGCGATTTCCATCCTCTAACTCTCTTTGTCTTACAACCTGATTCATTCCCGTTTTCCAACGTGGTATCCCTGTGGGATCTTTTCTTGGTTCTTCTTCCCTTTTTCTGGTTTTTATCTGCTGTCATTTAGGCCCATGTTGATTTTCCACACGGAATCTAAATTTTTTTAAATCGTCTTAAATGGCGTGATAATTGAAATAACCATTAAAAGCCAATTAAAAAAAAACACTTAAATAAAACATTAATCAAAGTTCCACACGGAAATTGCACGATGCTTCACTGCACCTATCTGCGCCTATTGGAAATGTGGGCGGGGTTAGGGGCGGGATTTGGGGTTATGGAATGACTTAGGCGTCTGTGTCAGGTGCCGGTAAACTAGGCCAGAATATACCGGCGCACAACGTTAGGATGCCTACTAATGCCTAAGTCAAGTTATTTATTTATTTATTTTAAAAATTTTTATACTGTTTACTACTAAACGGTTAACAGGATATGCATATATAATTTTAAAACATAGTAAAATAAACATACATAGAAGCCTTAAAATTCATAGCTAAAAAATACTATAAATTCTATAAAAGACTCCTAGCGGTTGATTGACAGCCATGCCGAACAGGACCTAGCCGTTAGGCTAGGAACACAGAAACATGATGGCAGATAAAGGCCAAATGGCCCATCTAGTCTGCCCATCTGCAACATCCACTATTTCCTCCTCCTCTCCCTATTGGCTACGGCTCTTTACACCTGCATTGTGAGGTCATAGAGTTTTATGATTATAGAAACATAGAAACATGAAGGCCAAATGGCTCGTCCAGAGCATCTACTATCTCCTCCTCTCCCTATTGGCTAAGGCTCTTAACATTTGCATCTCCTCTTCCTATAGGCTAAGGCTCTTTACACCAGCATTGAACTGTATGGTGATAGAAACATGACGGCAGATAAAGGCCAAATGGCCCATCTAGTCTGCCCATCTGCAGTAACCATTATCTCTTTCTCTCTCTGAGAGATCCCACTGCCCCCCCCCCCCCCCTTCTTGAATTCAGGGCCTTACTCTGGGTGAGTAGATTCTGTTCTGGAGGGCAAAAGAAGAAAAGTGGACAATTCACAGGGAAACAACAGGGTCCGGCCACTTTGCACATTTGCATTTTAATAAGATAGCAAGACTGTGCCCCTATAATACCAAAGTGCTTGATTATTAGCAAATCCCCAGCTAATTGGTTCGTCTCTTCACCTTGTCCCATAATTAACTGGCAAGCAGAGCCAGACAATACTTCTGAGCAATGATAATTAGTTTTTAATTCAGAGCGGCTTTTGGCGTACTCAGTGATAACCTTAGAAATGTCAAATGATATTCTGAGCTCAATGCACTATGTTAAAACAGGATGCCCTAATTAGTACATTATTAGCTTGAAGCTCTGAAGGAGGTTAGTTATTTCATAATATCTAAACATTAAAGAGTGTGGTTCTAGAGAAAACTAGGAACTGGTTTTGCATCCAAGGCGGTCAGCGTTTTAGTGTAAATAACACCAGCAGTGCTTCGATTAATTCCTGTACTCAGCAATGTTGTACACAGTCAGCGGATCTGAATATATATTCACCACCGACTACCACCAGCACTATTTATTTCATTTGGGTCTCCTATGCAGCGGGCTTCAACTACATGTATACAGTACTCCCCCGATATACATGGGGGTTTTGTTCCAGGAACCCCCACGAATTGTGAAAAAACGTGAATATGGTTTTTCATGAGGGAGACTTTGACACGCTCCCCGTACTTTTTTTTATAGTCCGTTGGGCCCAGCGCTGTTGGCCGTTTGGCGATCCGCTCTCTGTGCCTGCTGTCCAGCCCCAGTGCTGCCGCGCGCTGCTAGCGGGACGCCGCCAGATGCAAAGGTGCTCTGCTCTCTAGCAGAGTACAGCCGTCACGAGCCACTAGTGCCGCCAGATGTAATTTTAAAATGCCCGCTCTTCTCAGACTGTTCATTCTTCCTTTTTCTGCCGCTATGGCTCCGCTTCCTCTGCTCTCCGGGACCAGCTCTGCCCGCTCTGCTCTCCGGGACAGAAGGCCGCAGCCGAAGTGAAGCAGGTACAGAGGCCACTTATTTAAAGCTTCCGCCGCTCTTCCCCACCTATCCCCAAATAGCCCTTTATTCTCCAGTCCTGTCCAGGTCCACCGGAGTTGGTTTTAAAAGTACTGCACTTTCCTGCCTCTCCCTCTGCCCTCTCCTTGTCGGCAGTTCGCGGTCGGAAAATACCACGAATGACCGGGACCACGAACCGCCAACTGCGAACGACCGGGGAAACACTGTACATTGTCTGGTCGATATTCACACCGATTTAAGCAGTCAGAAACAGATGCTGACCAGTTAAATCGCTTGTTTGGAGTTTATCTGTAAATTTTCAGCAGCACTTAACTGATTATCACTGCTGAAAATTAGCAGCGCCTAAGTGAAAAATGGCTATTTCGGGCTATTCTGGGGGCGGAGTCAATACTTGGCCAGTTAAGTGCGGGGATGGAAAAAAAGTTGCGGCGGGATTCCCGTGAGGATGGACGAAATTGCGGCGGAATTCCCATGGGAATGCAGTCAAATTTTCTGCCATTTTGCCAGTGAAGTATGAATACCCGCGAGAGAGATTTGGACGCAGCGGAGACAGTGCGTGAAGTTTCTCGTGAATGTCATGCAAATGCCCGTATCTAAATTTAGGCGTGGAGGCTCTTATTCTGTAATTACACATGCAATTTTAAGAAGCACCCCCATCCTGCCCATTCTCTATCCATTTCGGCACCCCCTTTTTTGTCTTATGTGTAAAATTTAGACATGGATCCTGCATTGAAATTTCTAACACCAATAATTGTCTGATAAAATGCCAGTTGTCGGTCCTAATTAGTTCATTATTTAATTAAATTGCATGCACAATTTTGGGAATGCAAACAAAATCGCCGTGCAAAAGTTTTGCCACTTTTTAGAGAATTAAGGGGATAATGTTTCCATTGGCCCATGTTCCTGAAAGAAGAACATGGCCACAGCTTGGAGAAAGGCACTTGGGTCAGACATCAGCCGGATATTGAGGGACCCCAATCTCTACTCAATATCATCATCCAACAGCTGGTAACAAACTTTATATGTCTCATTTCTCCTGTATGTGTGTCTGCACTAGACTAAGCTCTACAGAGAAGGAACTGCCTCTTATCTGTAGATCTGTTTTGTTCTTCCAGTAGTAGTAGAAGTAGTTTTTCACCTAAATTATTCTCTGAAAATCCATATGTGCTGAAATTGATTCAAACAAACAAGAAAAGGGAAGAAGACTTGCCTCAAAATATGTCAAACAAACAAAGAAAAGGCAACCAAAGGGTATATTTATTTAGCATAAAAAGTTGTAGTATATTTACATTACATTACATTACAGATTTCTATTCCGCTTGTGCCTTGCAGTTCTAAGCGGATTACAAATTAAGAGACTGTATAATTTCAGGAATATTACAGTACATAGAATCAGGAATGTATCAAGTTACAATTGATTAGTCTGGAAGTTTCCAGGAAGCATTTAGAGCACATAGTAGATAAATAGTAGGTTGTTGAAGTGAGTTGTACAATGTTTAGGTATAGTTATGGTGGTGGTGTTCGTGTGTGTATTTTCTAGTGCTATGTTGAGGTTAAGATGATGGAAAGTATTTTTTGAAGAGATGAGTTTTGATTTCTTTTCGGAATTCTTTTATGTCTATTGAATTGATCAGTAGATTGGAAATGGTAGTGTCAATTTTTGCTGCCTGTGTAGCTAAAAGGCTGTCGTATATTTTCTTGCATCGTATACCTTTGAGAGGAGGGTAAGCGAATAGTTTTTGAGTTCTCCTTAATCTGTGTGAGAGATTACGGTGTAGACTTTTGTTTCGGTAGCTGGGTGCTGTTCCGTGTGTTACTTTGTATAGTAGACAGTAGAATTTGAACTGGGATCTTGCTCTTATTGGTAGCCAGTGTGATTCAAGGTAAGCGTTGGTGATGTGGTCAAATTTGTTGAGGGAGTAGATGAGTCTGAGGGCCGTGTTCTGAACAGTTTGTAATTGTTTTATCATGTAGTTTGGGCATGATAGGTATAGGCTGTTGCAGTAATCTACTATGCTTAGAACTAGGGATTGTACTACTATCTTGTATTGATCCTTGATGAAGAATTTTCTTATTTTTCTTAGGTTACGCATTGTGAAAAATGCTCTTTGGATGATTTTGTGGATTTGGGACTGCATTGTGCAATTTCTGTCTAGTTGAATTCCTAGGATCTTGAGTGTGCTTTGCATTGGGTACTTGATTGTGTTTAATTGTGGTTTTATTCACTTGATAAAACCAGAGTAAAAGTCCCGACTAGGATCCCAGTTTCGGCTCTCTGGAATGCCTTCTTCAGGGAACCAAACAAGTAAACTGAAATAGAAAACATACCCATATAGGTCATTGGTGAGGCCCCACTTGAAGTACTGTGTGCAGTTTTGGAGGTCGTATCTGGCCAAGGAGATAAGAAGACTGCCATTCCTCAGTGCCTAATTTGTAGGTACCGTTTATTGGGGCCTTAGCTCACGGTAAGCACAGCACATTAAATGCCAAATGTCTCTGCTCATACTGGGCCAAACCATAAGAACATAAGAATTGCCACTGCTGGGTCAGACCAGTAGTCCATTGGGCCCTGCAGTCCGCTCCCGCAGCGGCCCTTAGGTCAAAGACCAGTGCCCTGACTGAGACTAGCCTTACCTGCATATGTTCTGGTCTAGCAGGAACTTGTCTAACTTTGTCTTGAATTCCCCTTTAAAAGCCTCCGGAAGAGCATTCCAGTTTTCCACCACTCTCTGGGTGAAGAAGAACTTCCTTACGTTTGTACAAAATGTATCCCCTTTTAACTTTAGAGAGTGCCCTCTCGTTCTCTCTACCTTGGAGAGGGTGAACAACCTGTCATTATCTACTAAGTCTATTCCCTTCATTGAATGTTTCAATCATGTCCCCTCTCAGTCTCCTCTTTTCAAGGGAGAAGAGGCCCAGTTTCTCTAATCTCTCACTGTACAACAACTCCTCCAGCCCCGTAACCATTTTAGTTGTTCTTTCTCTGGACCCTTTCGAGTAGTACTGTGTCCTTCTTCATGTACGGCGACCAGTGCTGGACGCAGGATTCCAGGTGAGGGCGTACCATTGCCCGGTACAGCGGCATGATAACCTTCTCCGAACTGTTCGTGATTCCCTTCTTAATCATTCCTAGCATTCTGTTCGCTCTTTTCACCGCCACCACACATTGCGCAGACGGCTTCATTGACTTGTCGACCAGTACTCCCAAGTCTCTTTTCTGGGGGGGTCTCTCCAAGTACCGCCCCGGACATCCTGTATTCATGTATAAGATTTTTGTTACCGACATGTGTCACCTTACACTTATCCACGTTAAACCTCATTTGCCATGTCGCAGCCCATTTCTCGAGCGTGTTTATGTCACGTTGCAAATATCTATTAAGCTACATTTCCAATAATGACCAGAATAGGGTTACCAGATATTTTCTAAAAATAAAAAAAAAGGAGAATGCATGGCCCTAACCCATTCCGCCCATAGCCCTACCCTGTTCTGTCCAAAACCTCGCCCCATTCTGCCCCCCAATCCCGGCCCCACACAAACCTTGTCTCTTTGGGGCGCAAATGCAACGCACTGATGTCTCACGCATGCAAAGAAGTCCTCCAGATGCGGCCTCGAACTCAATGGTTTTCAAAACCCGGACAGACTGCCAGGTTTTGAACCCCCATCCAGACACCTGGACAGTCCTCTGAAAAGAAGACAGGTCCAGGTAAATCTGAACATCTGGTAACCCTAGACCGGATACATGATAGTCGTGAAATTTGTCTCCCTAAGTGCGGTTATTCAGATAATTGTCCTCAATCCAACCAGATATAATTTTTGCACCCTGATATTTAGATGGTTACATGCAACTGAATATTTGGGGGGTTTTTGTGTGTTTTTTTTTAAATTCTTTATTCATTTTCAAATCAAAACAACAAGTGCACAAAAATACATCATACAAGTAATTCCGATATAGCACTATAATATCTAACACATAAAATTTAATAGTGTAATGACCCCACCCACCCATCCACCCTTCATCACATTTTCAACTAAAATAGAATATACACATGTTATATACCATATTATAAAAAATCAAATCGTTACAAGTGGAATATAATAAGTCATCACGATATGTATTCCAAAAAAATCCCACTACCTGAGAGGAATAGAAGGAGATAAGTTCAGCAGAAAAAAAATCTATATTGTTTCAGCAAATGGAGAAAAGACCTCAGTCTCTTCCAGGGAAAAATTCACCTGGAGGACCTCTATGCCAGCTGTATTCAACTTATAGCTGCATAGGAAAAAAACATCCTAGGTCGATAAAAACTCCATTCTATAAAAATACTCAAATATCTTATAATAAATAGTCCAAAGTGCAAAGATCCCACTTATCTCAATAATTTACTGTCCTCCAGGTGGGGTCCGAATCCAGAGAGTCCACACTCTTTTCTCAGTGCCGTTATTCTTTCCAAGCATGGGAGGAAAACTATAATCAGACTCCCAACAGGCCCTGTTTCGCTTCAATACGCTGCATCAGGGGAGGTCTCTGGTTTTCCTGTGGAGTTGTGCCTCTCCTCTCCAAATGTGGCTTGACTTCAGGCTTCACCTTCTGTGTCTGCCTCTCACTGCTGCTCTCTGTTCTTCCCCTTTGCTTTCCTTTACTAGGATTGTGGAAGCTAGTAACAAGTGTCTTGTAAAATTATACAAGTATCTTGTAAAATTACTCCCCAACTCCACCCTCCCCCTTGAGTGTGCTAAATACAGCTAAGAAAGAAAAGAAAAGAACTGCCCATGGCCCCCATATCTTTACAAAGTTATTATATGTCCCTTTTTGTATCACTATTGCTCTTTCCATCTTATAAATATGGCATAATGAATACCACCAGAATGTGTGATTAAAATTCCTGTAATTTTTCCAATTATTGGTAATATGTTATTATCTGCAACTGAATATTTGGATAAAGTCGGTATTATATGTCTTTTCTGTCCAAATTAGATTGTAAGCTCTTCTGAGTAGGGGTCCGTCTGTTGCATGGTGTATGTATAGCGCTACATAAACTTTTCAGCGCTATATAAATGATAAAGAGTGGCAGTAGTAGTATTTTGTGGCTTGCAGGATGTCAGCGTTTTTTTAGCATGTGTGTTATTGAAAGAATCTGGGGGCTTTAGTAAAAGGAGACCTTTGCTATCAGCATGAATTTTGGTGGAAAGATGAACAGCCATGTGAAATGTCACTAGATATGCAAATACAGGTCTTTGAACTAATTAGGTATTTTCTGATACATGTTTTCCTGCTCAAATCCACATTTGGCACAAACTCGAGACCTTCCTGCTCAAATTAAAGGTCAACACATAGCAAGTGATGTCCACATTATTGAAGATTTCACAGTGACATAAAGGTTTTACCTCTAATATCTTGATCCTCAACAACAGCCAGAGTAACAAAGATTTCCTTGAGATCATCATTTAGTTTTGTTGGATAATAGGGCTTTTTTCTTTTCAGAGAGCTCTAAGGCCTTCTGAAAGTATACTTCCCCCTCTGTATTCGCGGATTCCATATCTACAGAATCAAAAAATACATTTTAATTTTTGGGGCTATTTTAAGCCCTCTAAGCCTCCCCCCCTTAAGCCTTACCTGGTGGTCTAGCAGGTTTTCGGGGCAGCGATCTTCCCACGCTCCTGCGCCATGCACATCGCTCACAGGAAATGGCTCGAGAGACTACAGGAGCTCAAGGCAGCCATTTCCTGTGAGTGATGTGCATGGGGCAGGAGCGTAGGAAGATCGCTCCTGCCCCCAAAATCCGCTAGACCTCCAGGTAAGGTTTAAGGGGGGGCTTTCAGGGCTTAAAATAGCCGTAGGGAAGCAGGGGTTAGGGGCAGAACCGGCCCGAATATTATTCACGGTTTTTTAATATTTGCGGGCCCGCTCTGCTCCTAACTCCCGCGAATACAGAGGGGGAAGTGTAAATCGTTCTGCCTTTGTAGGTTCAACTGCCCTGGGAATTCCCCATTTGATTCTTCTTAGCTTTTTCTGTTGCAATCCATCTTCTTGGGCAACTGAATATCATGATCCCATTTTCAATTTACCCACACCTTCCCATCTGCAAACAACAGCTCAGTTGTTACCTTAAAATCCAGTGTCTTCAGATATCATCTGCTATTGAGTTAGACATACGGGAAGCCACTGTTTGCCCTGTGATCGATAGCATGGAATGTTGCTACTATTCGGGGTTCTGCCACGTACTTGTAACTTGGATTGGCCACTGTTTGGTCTGTCCCAGTATGGCAGCTCTTATATTCTTATGTGAGCCAAGTATAGGACAATCAAGCCATTGTGACATCATTGATGAGGTTGCCTCTTAGGCATTGGTGGAATGAGGCATTATGACATCACAATCTCAGCTCTGGAATTTTGCTACTATTTGGGTTTCTGCCTGGTACTTATGACCTGTATTGGAAGCAGGATATTGGGTTAGATGGACCACTGGTCTGACCCAGTACAGCTATTCTTATGTTCTAAGAGAGCTTCCTGCCTCCAACAACCTACAGCACCAAATAGGTGAACATCAGCATTTCCACTAGGACTTCTATTTTTTTTCTGCCAGACTATCCCAAAGTCTGTGATGCCCCTAATTTTTCATATTTAACCATTTTGCACTTCTATGAGCTTGGCTTCAAACCTTAGACAGCTAAGTGATATAGTTATCTCCATGATGTATCTCTGTCCAAGAGGGTGCAGAGGATGTCTATCGAATCTAAAGAGTGGCCTAGGTTGTGGTACGTTCCCACTTTTCATCTGGCCACATAACACAACTCTGGAAATTCTGATGCCCTCAACCCTAATGACATGACTCTTCAATATTAACCCCTCAAAGCTAGACAGTAATGTGGTTTTTTTTTTTTGGTAGGTTATAGGGATGGGACTTGGTATACAGTGCTCCCCTGCAAATTCACGGTCTCGGTCATTTGTGGTATTTTCCGACCGCGAATGACCGGGCAGGAGAGGGCAGCCAAAGAGGCAAGAAAGGGCAGCCGGAGCGCCGGTGAGTGAAGGAAATCACTCGCGGTATGCTCCGACCGCCTCTTCCTGTACTAAAGTCGGGCCTCACCACTCAGGAGCTGCTTGAATTCAATTCAATGTGATATTCTACATTTATGCCGATGACATCACTATGGGCTCCTTTTACGAAAGCACGCTAGCGTTTTTAAGCGTGTGCTACCCGAAAAACTACCACCTGCTCAAGAGGAAGCAGTTGCGGCTAGCGCGCGCGGCATTTTAGCGTGCACTATTCCGTGCGTTAAGGCCCTAACGCACCTTTGTAAAAGGAGCCCTATATTACTTCAGATGAAATCTTTTTCATCTGAATTGAACAATTTAATTTTGATAAAAAGAGAACAATGGACGATGAAGTCCAATCTTAAACTTAATCCTGAAAAAACTAGGATCTTTCTAGCCAGTCCTAATGACAAACCTACGGAGATTACCAATGAATTAAATGGCCAAAATTTTGAAATAGCTGCCGCTATTAAGGTCTTGGGAGTAAGTTCAGATCGTTACTTATCTTTTGAGAATCACACTGATCAAATGATTAAAAAACTGTTTTGCAATCTTGTGGAAACGTAGCGCTCCTTTTACAAAGGTGCGTTAGGGCCTTAACACGTGGAATAGCGCGCGCTAAAATGCCTTGCGTGCTAGCCGCTAGAAACATAGAAACTGACGGCAGAAAAGGGCCACGGCCCATCTAGTCTGCCCACTCCAATGACCCCCCCTTTACCTACCTCTATGAAGAGATCCCACGTGCCAATCCCATTTTGTCTTAAAATCCGGCACGCTGCTGGCCTCAACTACCTGCAGTGGAAGATCATTCCAGCGATCAATCCCTCTTTCGGTGAAGAAATATTTTCTGGTGTCACCATGAAATTTCCCACCCCTGAGTTTCAGTGGATGCCCTCTCATTGCCGTTGGTCCCCCTGAGAAAGAAGACATCTTCTTCCACCTCGAAACGGCCTGTGACATATTTGAACGTCTTGATCATGTCTCCCCTCTCTCTGCGTTCCTCTTGAGCAGGCGGTAGTTTTTCAGGTAGCAGGCGCTAATCCGGTGCGTGCGCTAAAAACGCTAGCGCAGCTTTGTAAAAGGAGCCCTTAGAACCGTAAAAAAAGTTCTTTGCTTTGGCTTCTTTCAGGATATTCGTACAATCCTCTATCCTATCTACCCTCGATTTTTGTAATATTATCTATTTGGGGGGGGTCATATAAGAAAACACTTATCAGACTGCGTCTAGTACAGAACGCAGCAGTACGTTTTGGTCTCAAAAAAAAAATCCGATCACGTAAGCCCGTATTACAGACAACTACACTGGCTGCCGATGGAGGCAAGGGTCATCTTCAAGTTTGCCTGCCTCTGCTTCAAAACCATAACTGGTTTATCCCCAATCTAGCTCTTGCACCATTTTGTATTTCCAGGCACCACTTGCACACGTAATGCCTCTCTGTTCGCCTTTCTCTCCCCCCCCCCCCCCTCGAAGGGCTGTATCTACAAGAGATTCCTTGATAGATCACTGGAATAAATGTCTAACCACCCTCATTTCCAATTCACCCTCCTACCAATCTTTCAGGAAATCAATTAAAACCTATCTCTTTGATAAATTCCTCTGACTCCTCCCAGCCTTGTAACATCTCAGATTCATAGACAAAACTGCCAAAGACAAAGGCGCACACCGACAACTGAGCGCAAGACGGAAGCGCGCGCCGAAGAAAAAGAGTGTTTTTAGGGGCTCCGACGGGGGTTTTTGTTGAGGAACCCCCCCCCCCACACTTTACTTAATACAGATCGCGGCAGCATTATGGGGGGTTTGGGGGATTGTAACCGCCCTCATTATACTGTAAACTTAACTGTTTCCTTGTTTTTTAGGGAAAAAGTGAAGTTTTCAGTAAAATGGGAGGGGTTACAACCTCCCAACCACGCCCCCACAACGCCCCGCGGCGCGATCTGTATAAAGTAAAGGGGGGAGGTTCCCCCCACCCCACCCCCGTCGGAGCCCTTTAAAACAGTCATTTTCTTCTGCTCACGCCTCCATGTTGCGCTCAGTTGTCTGCGCGCGCCTTTGTCCCGGCGCGCTTTTGACCTGACACCCTCTGAAACACTTCCAGATATACCCAACTACTCCCGACTTACCAATGGAATTTGAAATTTTTCTCTGCAACATCGCTGTCTGTGTACAGTCTCTTCCTCTGTAAACCCGTCTGAACTGCTTGTGGTATTGCGGTATGCAAAAATAAAGTTGTTATTATTATTGTTATTTTTGGCTTGAAAAAATATGATCACGTGAGTCCTTTTTACTTGCACTGGCTTTCCTTTTGAAGCCGGAGTCATCTTTAAGGGCTCCTTTTACGAAGCCGCGTTAGTGGCTTTGGCGCGCATGACTTTTCATCACGCGCTACCCCCCGTGCGAGCTGAAAAATCTACCGCCTGCTCAAGAGGAGGCGGTAGCGGCTAGCACGTCTGGCGGTTTAGCGTGCGCTATTTCACGCGTTAAACCGCTAACGCGGCTTCGTAAAAGGAGCCCTAAATTTGGTTGCATTTGTTTTAAAGCACTCTTCGGTTTACTACCAACATACCTATCCTCCCAATTTAAATTATCAAATAAGAATACAAGAAATTCTGGTATGTTTATGTATCCCACTCCCAAAGCATGTCGTTTCAAGAGTTCTTTGGAAAAGACACTTTCCAAGCTGGAAAAACGAATTCTTGGAGGAGTTCTTTGGTTGCTCAAACACAATCCTATTATGCATTTAGAAAGTCAATGAAAACTTACCTGTTTGAAGGATTTGTACGTTAATTTTATAGTTATATTCTCTGATTTTATATTTGTATCGAAATGCATTCTCTGACTCTGTATTTTCACTGAAATGTAACAGTTCTCTTCATGTAAACTGACCAATACTATTGGTTGGACGGCATATAAAAAAATAAAATTATTATTACTATTATTATTATTATTATTATTACTGGCCAGGAAACAAAAACTAGAGGGTACTCGGAAAAGTTGAAGGGAGACAGATTCAGAACAAATGCCAGGAAGTACTTCTTCACTCAGAGGGTGGTGGACATCAAGAATGTGCTTCCAGAGGAAGTGGTAAAACAAAGTGGGATTGTGGGATTCAAAATGGGACTGGACAAGGGGATTGAGGGGTACAAATGGAGGGGTACTATGCAATACGGAATGCTTTAGGGTAATAGATGATTTACAGGTCATTTGACCTGGGGGGCCGCCGTGGGAGCGGACTGCTGGGCATGAAGGACCTGTGGTCTGACTCAGTAGAGGCGATGCTTATGTTCTTATGCGTATTATCTAGTATAAATCCTGTTGTGCAAATTGGACATGGATACTAGAGAATGACACGGGGACAAATTTGTCCCTGTCCCCACAGGAACTCAATTTCTTCGCCCTGTCCCTGCCCCATTCCTGTAAGCTCTGCCTTAACCGCACAAGCCTCAAACACTTATGATTTTAAAGTGTTTGAAGCTTGTGCAGATGAGGACGGAGCTTAGGCATTGGTGGAATGAGGCATTATGACATCACAATTTGAGCTCTAGAATGTTGCTTCTTAGGATTTTAATGTGTTTGAGGCTTGAGCAGATGAGGACAGAGCTTGCAGGAATCAGGCAGGGACAGGAAAAGAACTCACGGGGACAGGATGGCAAAATGAGTTCCCGTGGGGACAGGGAAAACTTTATCCCTTTGTCATTCTCTAGTTGATACCTGCTATTCTGCACACATATTTTGTGAACATCCCAGAGCCATTCTCGGCTCTCCCATGGCCACACCCCCTTTTGTGAAACACACGATCCAGTATAGATGTTCACTGTTACAGAAAAGTGCAGAGCCAGATCTGTGCCCAAATCATAATAAAGCGCTTGTTAGCTAAAATAATTAAATCACTGGAACTCATTAATTAGTAGCTTAGTCAGACATCTTTCCCCCATGAATAACTGAGGGACATTTTGTTATACGTGCTGGTGTAATCTGCAGCAGTGTGATTTGCATGGTTTTGTCATATTTCCGTATAGTTCATCCTTATTATTTGGAGCCAGAAAGTTGAAGCTATCCACCTGTTCTATGACATATCCATCAATTCGTTTAACAGTGGTAATTAGAGGTATATGATGTCTGTCGTTTCTACTACTACGACAATTAATTATTTCTACAGCACTACCAGACGCATGCAGCTCAGTACAGAGTCACAAAGCATAAGAAAGCAGTCCCTGCTCGAAAGAGCTTACATTCTTTGTTTATAATTCTTTATTCATTTTCTTATGTTACAACAAGTGTTACAAATAAACTTATTAGAAACTTGAATATATACACTTGATTAACTCACATATTAACATCAAATTTAACATTTCTTTAAAAATTAATATTATATAAAGTTATAATATTATATAATAAATCTAAATTTATATGATTCTTATTGAATATAATAATTCCTCCCCCCTCCCTCCCTCCCAATCATTAATACATATAATCCATTTATTATAAATTCTTTCTTATATTGATATAATATATAATAATCAGAAATAAAATCCCTCCCCATTTCCCTCATCAAAAATCTTATCATGGGAAAAGTTAATCATTCATTACAGAATTTAGTTAATGGTCCCCATATTTTTTGAAATTTACTCACATATCCTTTTTGTGTTGCAATGGTGAGTTCCATTTTGTATATATGGCATACAGAATTCCACCAAAAACTGTAGCTTAACATATCATATTTTTTCCAATTGTATGTTATTTACTGTATTGCTATTCCAGTTAAAATAAACAGAAGTTTATTGTTGCTTGCTGAAATTTGACTTTTTGCTCTCATAGTTGTGCCAAATAGAATAGTATCATATGTCAAGGCTACCGGATTTTCCAACATCCTATTGATTTGAGGCCAAATTGATTTCCAAAATGATAATATAAATGGACAATAGAATAAAAGGTGATCTAATGTCCCGACTTCAACATGACAGTGCCAGCATCTATTAGACTTAGAACTATCTATCTTTTGTAAACGAACAGGGGTCCAAAAAGCTCTATGTAAAAGAAAAAACCAAGTTTGTTTCATAGATGCTGACATCGTACATTTTAACCTCCAAGACCAAAGTCGTGGCCATTGAGATGCAGTAATTTGGTGTTTCCCTTGCGTCTCAGTCACGTAGTTAGTGTCAAAATGCCAAGGTTATATAAAGAACATAGAATATTTATGGATACCTGGAAAACTCTAAGATATATAAGTAATCTAACTCCTATTCCAATAAGTAAATCAACAACTCAAACGATTTGATTAAACCCCAAGATCAAAATAGGCGGATTTAAAATCATCTGGAAACATTGGATGATAGCAGGTATTCGTATTTTGAATGATGTAATACAAAATGGTAAGTTGCTGGAGTTTTCACAATTGCAACACAAATTTGATCTTAATAAATCACAATATTTTAGATGGTTGCAATTGAAGCAATCCATTCAGGTAGGGTTCCCGGAATGGAAAAATCTTACCAATTATCATAGTTTGGAATTCATATGTTTCCAGATGGATTCAACAGATCATAAAGCCGCACAGTGGTATAAATTAATATCTGAATTTGTAAATAAAAAACCAAAAAATGGTCTTAGAGACATTTGGAGCATTGAGAGCTTACATTCTAAACAGCCAAGACAGACAAACAGGATGTTATGGATACAGTTAAGGGTAAAGGTTAATCTGCTGGTTGGGTTGGAGGGCAGAGAGGAATACAGGACAATCAAGCCATTGTGACATCACTGATGAGGCTGGCTCTTATTAGTGGAATGAGGCATTATGACATCACAATCTCAGCTCTGCTTCCCAAAGACCCAAACTCTTCACACTACTACTGCTATGAATTATTTCTATAGAGCTACCAGACGTACACAGCGCTGTACAGAGTCACTAAGACGACAGTCCCTGCTCAAAAGAGCTTATATTCTAAACAGGATGTCATGGATACAGTTAAGGGGAACGGCGTTGGAGGACAGAGGAGTAGGGTTAAGGATTGAAAGCTATATCAAAAAGGTGGGGTTTCATGAATTGACTGGAGGTGCTCAGACCAAAGCCAAGCCAGCTGCAGTCTCTAATTATTCCTCCCTGGATGGTTCTGTGAGAGACCTTGCCACAATTTTTAACAAATAAGATGATACAATTCCAAATTTAAACAATGCACTGGCTCTTAACAGTCCTCATTAGGGAGAGACAATTCACCTATCAGAGAGAGTGACTTACTTTGAAAATAAACAAAGAAAATGATACATAAGATATTGTAGTGTTACTTCCATGAATTTCAAGGACCTTTTAACTAGTCAATCACTTATGCTATTCGACAGAAGAGGCGGACATTACTACTCCCTTCCCTTCAAGAAAATATCTTAATTGGGAGGGTTCATAGAAAATAAAAGATGTTTGAACCAAAGAGATCATACATTTACATGGATATCTTAATTGAAATTGAGCTCCCAAAGCAATCACAAATTGTCTCATTTCTAGAAACCGTTTTCTCCTGATTTGTGTTATTTTCGAGACATCTGGAAACATGGAAATATTACTATCCACAAATGTCACCTCTTTTAGCCTTAAAGAAAGCCTAAGAAGTGATTCTTTGTCCTGATGAAAAACAAAAGTAACCAGAAGGGTCGACCGACTTATAACTTCGTCCCCAGAGGTTTCCAGGATTCCTGTTATTTTCAACGGGATGGAGGAATCAGGTGAAGCCGCGGGGGCTGAAGCTACTTTTTTCTTTGAGATTGGTAAGAAATATACTTTTTGAAGAGGAGGAAGTCCATCTACCGCAGTGGTCTCCAACTCAAACCCTTTGCAGGGCCACCTTTTGGATTTGTAGGTACTTGGAGGGCCTCAGAAAAAAATAGTTAATGGAAATTTTGCATGAGGTAAAAACTCTTTATAGTTTATAAATCTTTCCTTTTGGCTACGTCTTAATAATAATATTGTAATTTATAGCTGAAGAGATGTATGATCAAGAAACTGTTTTATTAAACATACTGAGGGCCTCAAAATAGTACCTGGCGGGCCGCATGTGGCCCGCAGGCCACAAGTTTGAGACCACTGATCTACCGGGTACTTAAATACTTCTTTCAAAAATCTATAGAATAGTTCCTTAGGCACCAATGCCAGTAATATAGGAAAGTTCAGGATCCTAAGATTCAAAGCTTTTATATAGTTATCAAAATTCTCAGCTTTCTTCACCAACAATAGTCTACCTTGCATTAAAGAGGATTGAGAGGATTGTAACCTTTGAACCTTTTGGTCTAGGTCAGGGCTGCCCAAGTCCGGTCCTCGAGATCTACTGGCAGGCCAGGTTTTCAGGATATCTAAAATGAATATGCATGAGAGAGATTTGCCTGCGCTGCCATCTTGGTATGCAAATCTCTCTCTCATGCATATTCATTGTGGATATCCTGAAAACCTGGCCTGCCAGTAGATCTCGAGGCCCAGACTTGGACAGCCCTGGTCTAGGTGTATAACTTTTTCCCCCGGACTTTCAAATCTTCCCCAACTTTATCCAGCCTTTTTGTCTGAGCTTGAACCAGGGGAAAGGTTCCAGCACATAATTTATGGAGAGAGTCTAATGCCGTCCAGATTGACTCTACCTGTAGAGTGATTTCAGCAGGTCTTACCAGTGGAGGGACTGATGGTACCTGTCCTGGGACTGCTGAACCTTCCAAGCTCTCCTCTCCTGATTGAGGTGTACTTGCTTCGGCTGTTTGGGATATCAGCAAGCCCAACGCCATCGCGTAGATTTCCGTCTCTGCGAGGCTTCCGAAGTTCCCCACTCTCGCAGCTGCAGGGGAGGGGCAGGTCCCTGCGGGGCTTGGCGAAGCTTCGCTACCGAATGCAGACGTCTCTCTCACGTTCGGCAGAGCCAGTTCGCCCCCTGGGGAAGAGGTCAGAAAGCTGGTAATCGTCCCCTGCTGGAATAGGGTAGATTTGGGCTGCCGGGCTGAAACAGCCACTCTACCCCCTTCTTTTAGGCATCTCCAAAAGTAAATCTGCACCTGATAAACAGGTCAGCAAAAGGGTAAGTGCAGGAGCGATTTTCACAGCGTCCTCACTACAGCGCCATCTTGTCTTTCCTGATTAATTTCATTTTTAATGTATGTGTTATTTTTTTTTTTTTTTACTCACTGTTAAATTTTTACATTATTCTTTTGGTTTATTTAGATATTAAGCAGTGAAAGTTCATGAAGCGTGGCGTACGGAGTGTGTTTTAATGAAAGTCTGTTGTCTTTGTGCACTGGGCATTATTAATGCAATGATAGGATTCATTATGGGATCTGGAACTCGTATACTGCCAGACAAGTTAATGCCTGCATTTAGCACTCACATCTAAAGGAAAAAAAAAATGTTTCAAACAGAGGTCTTAAACATAGAAACATAGAAATCTGATGGCAGATAAAGGCCAAATGGCCCATCCAGTCTGCCCATCCACAGTAATCATTGTCTCTTTTTCTCAGAGATCCCACGTGCCTATCCCAGGCCCTTCTGAATTCAGACACAGTCTCTGTCTCCACCACCTCTTCCGGGAGACTGTTCCACACATCTACCACCCTTTCTGTAAAAAAGTATTTCCTCAGATTACTCCTGAACCTATCACTAGAGAATGACACGGTGACGGTTTACCCGCGGCCACCGCATTTAAGCCGCGGGTCACCGCCGAAAACGGGGAAGAAAACTAGCAGTCGCTGCGGTGACGGGGACAAGGCCATTCACCGACCGCAGGAACGGTGAACAGGTTTGTCCCCGCGGGCCAATGTACCCCCTTCTAGGAACCGCTATTTACCTGTGTTTCACCGTGCTCCTCATTTGTCAGATCAACCCTTCCTGCCAATCGCAGCAGAAGGGTACCCAACCCCTCCTGCCGGTCCTCCCAACAGCCCTCCCGACAATCGCAGCAGAAGGGTACCCAACCCCTCCTGCCGGTCCTCCCAATGGCCTCCCCTAAGATCGCCGGCAGGAGGGTACCCAACCCCTCCTGCTGGACCCCCCCCCAACGAACCCTCCCACCCCGGAACCCCCTTAGTCTTACTTTCCAAGTTGGACCGGACAGCTCCTCGCTCGTCTGGCCAGCAGGCCTGCCTCCGTCCAAATGAGGCGGGCCCGCCCCTCCCCTCCCCTGCCTAACCCACAGGATCCTAGGGCCTGATTGGCCCAAGCACCTAAGGCCCCTCCTATAGCGGGAGTGGCTTTAGGTGCCTAGACCAATCAGGCCCTAGGATCCTGTGGGTTGGGCAGGGTAGGGGCGGGCCCGACTCATTTGGACGGAGGCAAGCCTGCTGGCCATACGTGTGAGGAGCCGTCCGGTCCAACTTGGAAAGTAAGACTAAGGGGGTTCCGGGGTGGGAGGGTTCGTTGGGGGGGGGGGTCCAGCAGGAGGGGTTGGGTACCCTCCTGCCGGCGATCTTAGGGGAGGCCATTGGGAGGACCGGCAGGAGGGGTTGGGTACCCTTCTGCTGCGATTGTCGGGAGGGCCGTTGGGGGGGTCTACAGGAGGGGTTGGGTGCCCTCCTGCCGTGATCGCTGGGGGGAGGGGAGACTTGCAGCCGTAGCCGCGGTCACTATGCTAATCACGGCAGGGAGATCTTTGCCGCGATTAGGTACAGCGGCCGCGTCTACTTACTATATAGGCTAACATTGTAAGCATTTAAAGTACATGTCGTGTTTGTTTTTGCATTGCTAGCCCCAGGGGTGGTGGAAGATTAGTGATTGAAAAACTGTATGAAAAATAACTATTTTAAATTTAGTGATCAAAATGTGTCAGTTTTGAGAATTTATATTAATTAATTTTTTCTCTGCGTGTTTTGTTTTTGTATAGTTATTAACTAATATTTAACTAAGTTTTAAAGTTTTAAAGAATGTTTCCTTTATACGTAAATAAAGAAAAGTGAATGGGATTGCAGTGGCGGTGACGGGGCGGTGAATGGGGTGGCAGTGGCGGTGACGGGGCGGTGAAGAGGATGGTGAGACGGGGACGGGGCGGTGACGGGGATGGTGAGACGGGGACGGGGCGGTGACGGGGATGGTGAGACGGGGACGGGGCGGTGACGGGGACCAATTTTTTCACCGTGTCATTCTCTACCTATCACCTCTTAACTTCATCCTATGCCCTCTCATTCCACAGCTTCCTTTCAAATGAAGGAGTGGGAAGGAGCGGGTGGTGGAGAGGAGGAGGGGTGCTGGCATCCCTTATCACCTCTATAAATGTAACTTTCACCTTTAGAAAATAAGTGACCAATATCTGAAAATAGTGACAATGATGATTAGGAACTAAAAAAAACTAGGAAATAGAAATTGTGGACAAGAGTTGAGTAGCATTAGTCTGATATCGGTGGGTTTAATAGAATAGTGGATACTTAGAAAAACATCAGAGTCATAAGCTCGCCCTAGTTCCGCCCAACATGACGCCTCTAACACGCTCTCCTGAGATTTAGATGAACTACTGATCAAAAGCATAGATATCTGTCTAGAAAAATAGGTTTTGAAAACAGAAAATTGGAAGGATTTGGCAAGAAACATAGAAACATGATGGCAGATAAAGGCCAAATGGCTCACCCAGGGCATCCACTATCTCCTCCTCTCCTCATTGGCTAAGGCTCTTAACATTTGCATCTCCTCTTCCTATAGGCTAAAGGCCCTTTACCTGCATTGTGAGGTCATAGAGCTTTATGGTATATGCCATTATGTGCCCGTGTGAGTTAATGTATATAGGGCAAACCCAGCGGGCAATCAAGTTATGCATAGCTGAACATTTGAGCTGTTTACGGAATAAATTTGAACATAAAAAGAAGAAGCTCCATTGGTTGAGCATTGGTATATGCTACATCATCGGGAAACAGATCTTAAGTTTGTGATTCTTAAACAACTATACAATAGACATGGTGGCACTATCACCCGCCAGCTAATTAATTATGAACAGCGACTCATTTATTCTTGGGATACAGCGGTCCCTAAAGGATTGAATAAGTCAGTTGAATGGCTTTTGGCCTGTTAGGTTCAGTTTGACTAATCAGTTCAAAATACGTCAGAGACTATAAAATGTTTTAAGAGAATGATACGGAGCCATATGATGTTGAATGAAGAGTGTTTGCAAGCAGACATGCCGCATTGAAGCCCGGAGTGGAATCTCTCTTCCATTTTGAAGTTTAACAAGATTTATAGGTTATTTATAAGATATGTACACATTGTTTTTGATTTTTTTAAATTGCCTGTTGCTGCTTTTCTTAGAAGTGTGAAGTAGATCTTCCTCTTGAGAAAGCCAAAGAAAAGGGGAAACACGGATTGTGCTGAAGGATATCATATTACACAGGAAGGAAGAAGCTTTGGAAGACAAGCAGGACATTGTAGATCAGCGGTCTCAAACACGCGGCCCGCGGTCTGGACGCGATCAACAGCATTTCTCTTCCCCTTTCCCTTCCTTTTGGAGCAGCAGCGTGTCTGGCCGGCTCGTTCCGTTCAAAGCCGCGGGTTGGCGGCTCCTCGCGCTATCCACTCCAGCATCGGAAGCCTCTCTGACGTCACAACATCAGAGAGGCTTCAGACGCAGGCGCGGATCTTGCAAGGAGCCGCCACCCGCGGCTTTGAACGGAACGAGCCGGCCAGAAACGCTGCTGCTCCACAAGGAAGAGAACGGAAGGGGAGGGGAAAGAGAAATGCTTCTGCTACATAGGAAAGGGGGGCCCCTAGGGAAATGCTGCTGCTGCTGTACAGGGAAAGGGAGAGGGAGGTCATAGAGCTTTATGGTTATAGAAACATAGATCCACCAAAAGATATTCATATAATAAATTCAAAAATCAGAGATTTTTGTAAAATTAGTTTCCCAAACAATACGGAGAAAAGATCTGTGTTTCCCAGGAATATTCCCAGGAAACTTCTATGACAAGTATATAGTTGCCATAGAGAAGCACATCCTTGGTCTAAGAAAAACCCTGTTTAAAGTTAAATCATTAAATGAGTTAAATAATCAATAATTCAAAAATATACTTCAAATATTCTTGTAAAGATAGGAAACCAGTACTTATCTTATTGATAGCGTAATGCCCTCTGGTAATGAAAAAATCTCCGCAGTTGAAAGATACTCCCGGAGCTGATCTATTTCATAGCATATGGGAGACAAGCTTAGAAATCCCGACAGGCCCTGTTTCGCAATAACGCTGCATTAGGGGAAATTTCTCAAAAGCAAAAATGCAAAGAGTTATTCAAATACCCTATCAATAAAAGTATTGCTCATATAAAAAAACAAACCATTAGTAATTCATTTACATTGAAAAAAGAGCTACCGCTTCAAAGATCTTCTTCCAGAAAATGGCGACTCGGCGTCTGAATAGGCTTAAAAAAAAGTACGTACGAGCGTCAAAATAAGCCAATAAAAAACAAAGAGGGGAAATCAACCAATCAAAATTAGTACTACATCTTCAAAGGAAATCAACTAAAAAAGGCGTGCCATTCAACTCGAGCATTCAGTCCATTAGGGATATAGGTACACAGTTAAAAAAACCATTTTTGTTTGCGCTGCCTCAAGAACGTTTTGAAATCCCCTCTCTTGTTGGACGGAAAAAGTTCTTCAATGATCCAGCAACGCATCTCTGCAAAAGAATGATGCAGGTCCAGGCAATGCTTCAACTTTATTGCATGTTAAACAGGACCTATGTTCAATTATTCTGGTCTTAAAAGGGTCTGGATGTCTGTCCAATGTAAAATAAATTACACGGACAGCACACAGCATAAATCACTCCACTGGTTTCACACGTAGTAGAGGATTTCAACACATATTCCTTGTTATCCTTTGGATTTTTTAAAAATCTTTATTCATTTTTAAACTCACAATAAGTGTAACATAAAATACATATATTTTATACTTTAACATCACTTAATATATCTTCAAATTCTAACTCACGTTAATTATCCCCCCTCCCTTATACCCAACAATTATTCATAAGCGAAAGAAATCATAAAATATTCCCACCCACCCCCACCCCACCCTGGACGTGTATGATGAGGGTTACTTACAAGGACAAATTTCACCAGTTTGAAGACCCTGAAATACTGAAAGAATTTTTGTCCAACCAAGAAACACCTATGAACTGAAGGTCAATCCTATCAGTGGAACATGGATCCAGTGTTTTTAATTTTATATTTGTTTTATGTGGGTCTCTGAATATGAGTGAAGTAAAGAACAGTTGTAATGTTTTGATTCTAACTTATTTTAATACTTGGAATTGGATGTCTCAACGGATTTTAAACTGTAATGGAACATTCAAAATAACAAGAGAGGATTCTATACTTAAATAAAAGATACAGCTGCTACATTAAATATATGCAGAATTATACCTGACGTCAGAGGAGGTTGGCAATGAGGAGAGAGGTGGGAGGAGCAACAAATGCGGCCTTCAACTGTCTTCGTTCTGTTATGGAGCCTGTGATTCTATGGACCCTGTTCGTTTAGGCCTCTGCAGCCTGCCGATTTTGCTCACATGCCGCTGCCTTTGATGAATATCCTTTGGATTAATGAAAGAGGTACACTCCAATGTGACGTGACAGATAGAACAGCGTCCACATCTATGATGTCCTACCAACCCACCCCGATTGTACTGAAGATCCTTGTCTGTCAAGGCTCCTTTACTTGTTGGGCAAATAAGTTCTTGAAGATTTCTATTTCTCGAATAAGCCACAGTTATTTGTACATCTCTAAAACAGGAATGAATAGATAAACAATTCCAATGTTTCCTCAAAATTTTTCCAAAATATCGCGATTGCTACGAATGTCTCAAAACACAACCAAGGCTTGTCAGTCTCAGGTTTAGATTCAGAATATTGAAGTAGTAAATCTCTCCGATTATACAATGCTCTTGTATATGATTTCTTAATGCAAGCCTCCGGGTAACCTCGATCTAAAAGTTTATTCCCTAAAATTTCAGCTTGAACTTTGAATTATTTTTTTGCAGAACAAAGCCTACGAGAACGGAGAAATTGGGAATTTGGAAGACTTTCTTTAAGATGTTACGGATCAGAACTAGAGAAATTCAAGAAAGTATTTTTATCTGTAGCTTTACGAAAAACAGAAGTCAAAAATTATTCACCATTAGTTTCAATTAGTACATCCAAAAAAGGAGCTATGCTGCATATCACATGACATCTCAAAATGAATTGTAGGCAGGCAGCCATTCAAAAAGGTGACAAAAGATTGTAAGTTAGGTACCGAACCCTCCCACAGCAGAAAAATATCATCAATCTATCTGCACCATAAACCCACTTTCAAGAACCATTCAGAATTGTATTCAAATTTCTCTTCAAAATCTGCCGTAAAAAGATTGGCCAAAGACGGGGCACATGTAGGCTCCCTTAGCAGTTCCGTATCGTTGCTGATAAAAAAAATCTCTTGAAAAATAAAATAATTTTTCTTGAGAGAAATGGATAATAATTTAATGAAAAAAATCTGAAGGTGCTTGATGGGGGGCACACCCGATGATCTAAATCAGTGTTTTTCAACCGTTTTACACCTATGGACCGGCAGAAATAAAAGAATTATTCTGTGGACCGGCATCGGTCTGTGGACCAGCGGTTGAAGAAACTGGGCTAAGTCGTGGGCCAGACCCCGCCCATCTCTACCCAATCTCCACCCCAGACCCCGCCCCCCATAATAGTGCTAATTGCACCTTGCACGTCCCGTGCATCATCTGGAAGCCTTCCCTCTGACGTTGCGACGTCAGAGATAAGGCTTCCGGTTCAGGCGCAGGATGCCCGTAGGAGCCGCTGCCCGTGGCTTTGTGCACTGAATCAGTGAGGAAGAGGGAGCTGGCTCGAAGATAACGCCGCATCGATCGCACCGTGGACCGGCGCTTGAAGAACACTGATCTAAATATTCTTCCAGATTAGTCAAAACTAAGGGCTCCTTTTACTAAGGTGCGCTAGTGGTTTTAGCGCGCACACAAGATTAGCGCACGCTAGCTGAAAAATTACCACCTGCTTAAAAGGAGGCGGTAGCGGCTAGAGCACGCTAAAACCGCTAGCACACCTTTAGGGCTCCTAAGCACACCTTTAGCACACCTAAGGACTCCTTTTACTAAGGTGCGCTAGTGGTTTTAGCGCGCACACAAGATTAGCGCACGCTAGCTGAAAAATTACCACCTGCTTAAAAGGAGGCGGTAGCGGCTAGAGCACGCTAAAACCGCTAGCACACCTTTAGGGCTCCTAAGCACACCTTTAGCACACCTAAGGACTCCTTTTACTAAGGTGCGCTAGTGGTTTTAGCGCGCACACAAGATTAGCGCACGCTAGCTGAAAAATTACCACCTGCTTAAAAGGAGGCGGTAGCGGCTAGAGCACGCTAAAACCGCTAGCACACCTTTAGGGCTCCTAAGCACACCTTTAGCACACCTAAGGACTCCTTTTACTAAGGTGCGCTAGTGTTTTAGCGCATGCACACGATTAGCGCACGCTAGCTGAAAAATTAAAAGGAGGCGGTAGCGGCTAGCAGGCGTGGCATTTTAGCATGCGCTACTCCGCGCGTTAAGGCCCTAACGCACCTTTGTAAAAGCAGCCCCAAGTCTTGTGGAATATTCGTGTATAATCACCGTACATCTAGCGTCACTTGTATGGTGTACTAGTCGGATGATGTCGAGACAGCAGATGCAAAACGTGAGTCGTATCTTGAACAAATGATCTTATTAAAGGTACAAGTGGGTGCAAAAAGACATCAACATACTGATTAACCCTTTCTGGTAGGGAGCCACAGGCTGATGCTATCTGACGTCCGGGTGGTGAGACCAGACTCTTATGGATTTTAGGCAAGATGTAGAAAAAAGGGGTATTCGGATTCTGTGGCCATAGAAATTTAAGCTCATTCAGTGTTACAAAACCTTGTTTATTCCCCTGGGCTACTAATTCTGCTACCTATTACTCATCGCCTCTCCTATAAAATACTTCTCCTCATTTTTAAAACAAAATAACTCTAACCAACCGGCGTTCATAGATAAACTTTTGATCCCTTATTCACTATCCAGGACCCTCCAATCAAATAATCAAAATATACTCTCCATACCATCAATACGGGAACTATTTTACGATACTACTCGCAAATCCATCTTTTCAGGTACCGCCCCCCCCCTCTCTGTGGAATGCCCTCCCATTAGACATTCGAATAGAGAACTCGCTTGAAAAATTTAAAACCAAATTTAAAACCTTCCTTTTTAAAGATGTCTTTATTCCTTAGTATTAGCTTCAGTCTCTTAATTCCTTGATTCATGTGAAACTTTGAAACATCTAATACAGTGGTACCTTGGATTATGAGCATAATCCGTTCCAGGAGCATGCTCGTAATCCAAAATGCTCGTTTATCAAAGCGAGTTTCCCCATAGGAAATAATGGAAACTCGCTTTGATGCGTTCCCCCCCCCCCCCCCCGAGAACCGGCATTGCTCCCCTCGAAGGCCTTGAGCATGCTCAGATGCTCAAGGCCCAGCAGACGAGTAGGCCGATCTTCAAGAGTGCCCAGATGAGGGTAAGAAGCGGCGGGGGGGGGGGGGGGTGCCCAATCGTGTCGGGGGGGGGGGTCGGATCGTGGGGGGGGGGGTGCTCGTAAATCGAGCCATGCTCGGTTTCCGAGGCACCGATTTTGCAAATGTTTTGCTCGTCTTGCAAAACACTTGCAAACCGGTGCACTCATAAACCGAGGTACCACTGTACTTCTTTTGAAATGATTCCTCTCCTAATGTTTTTGCCACTCCCCATTTACCGTCCTTTTTTATTAATTTTACTTCGATGTATTTTAAATAACCTCTCCCTCCCTTACTTTCCCTCCGTTTCATGTACGTTAATTCAAATTCATCTAGTATTTTTAATATTTGATAAAATATTGTTTTTATTTACCTTTTTAAATTGTCCCATACAATCTTTCTAAATTGTACACCGTCTAGACACTTGATAGACGGTATATCAAAAATAAAGAAACTTGGATTTCTTTCTTCAGACATTCAGAAGGATCTTCCTCCAAAGGGCAATAGACAGACCTATCCGCTAATTGCCAAAGGATCTCAGATACATATTGGTGGCGATCGCCTTATAATAATATCCTGATTTGATTGTAGTGAACGTATCGCCTAGGAAGTGACGTGGGAGGGATGGCCGACATGATGCGTGAAGAAAATCCGTGAGGTTGCTTCGCGCTTGGAAAATTAAAAAGGTACAGGAGAAGGGAAGGAGGCGTACACAGAAGGGGGGGGGGTCAGGAAGGAGCAGGGGTAGTTGGCGGAGAAAAGGGTGGGGAAGGGGTGCCACAAGCCCAGGCACCACTTACCTTTGCTATGCCACTGGTAGGTATCACTCTACACAGTTTTAAGAAAAGTTTGGACAAGTTCCTGGAGGAAAAGTCCATAGTCTGTTATTGAGAAAGTCACGGGGGAAGCCACTGCTTGTCCTGGATGTTGCTACTCCTTGGGGGTTCCGGAATCTTTTGTTACTCTTTAGGATTCCGGAATCTTGCTATTCTTTAGGATTATGAATGGAATGTTGCTACTCTTTGGATGTTGGCCAAGTACTAGTGACCTGGATTGGCCACCATGAGAACAGGCAACTGGGCTTGATGGACCATTAACTGGGCTTGATGGACCTGACCCAGTAAGGCTATTTTTATGTTCTTATGTTATCAATCAACCACTAGACACTGCTTATAAAATCATGCTTACCGTTTAATGGTAACAAGTAGGCTGCTACTTCACTCTTGATAGATGGGTGTGTCTGCCAGAGGCCAGGCGCTCCACACTTATAAACACCTACCAGCAGTGGCGTAGCTGTGGGCTAGCGGTGCCCGGGGCAGTGGCACCCCTCTCCTGCCCTCTTCCCTGCCCCTCCTGCCATGTGCACGCTTCTTCCCCATACCTTTTTATCTTTGACGCAAGCAGTTTGCGTCAGCTTCGGCTTTTCTCCGATGTCACTTCCTAGGCCCCCAGAAGTGATGTCAGAGAGAGCCAGAGCCGATGCGAGCAGCCACTTTGTGGCTGCTTGTGCCGCAGATAAAAAGGCACAGGTGTGACGGGGGGCGGAGAGCAGGAGGGGTGCCAGTGCCCCGAAGAAGACCACACCTGGAGCGGACCGTCCCCCCTCCCCCCGCCTTCCCTGCACTTTCATGCTGGTCAGCACAGGAGCCAACATACCAAAACAATAAGGGTTGCTCAGCCTAGCTCAAATGACTAGTCTATATACAGTACTCCCTCGAAATTCGTGGGGGTTCCGTTCAAGGAACCCCCTGTGAATTTCAAAAAACCGCAAATGCGTTTTTTCACCTGTCAAGGCAGGGAGGCAGGAGAGGGCAGCTGGAATGCCGGCAGGTGAAGACAATCAACTCGCGGTCTGCTCCGACCGCCTCTTCCTATAGTAAAGTTGGCCTACACCAATCAGGAGCTGCTTTGAGACGCAGCTCCTGATTGGTGTAGACCGACTATACTACAGGAAGAGGCAGTCGGAGCGGACCGCGAGTGAGCGAGTCCGCGATTCGCGAACCGTGAATTTACAGGGAAACACTGTAGAGGAAATTAAAGCCTGACCAGAGAACGCGACTGGCCAGGCTGCTTTTGAATGAAGAGCAGAGCAGGTGGTGCCACACAGGGAGGACTTGTGAGTAAAAGAAACGCTAGGGGTAGCCCTGCAGGTACAACAACTGGTTCGGGTTGAATTACAGGCTGGCAAAAAGGTCTTCAAAGCCATAATTGCACACAATATTTATGAATGTCCAGATTTGGCTCATCTAGTTGCCTCCTTATGAAATGTAGCTTATTTGCTTACTGCTGTATTCCTTTCTATTATTATTCAAAAATAAAGACTATGTTTCTTTTTTTACTTATGGTGAGCCCTCACCTGGAGGACTGCGTCCAGCACTGGTCGCCGTACATGAAGAAGGACACAGTACTACTCGAAAGGATCCAGAGAAGAGCGACTAAAATGGTTAAGGGGCTGGAGGAGTTGCCGTACAGTGAGAGATTAGAGAAACTGGGCCTTTTCTCCCTCGAACAGAGGAGATTGAGAGGGGACATGATCGAAACATTCAAGGTACTGAAAGGAATAGACATAGTAGATAAAGACAGGTTGTTCACCCTCTCCAAGGTAGAGAGAATGAGAGGGCACTCTCTAAAGTTAAAAGGGGATAGATTCCGTACAAACGTAAGGAAGTTCTTCTTCACCCAGAGAGTGGTGGAAAATTGGAACGCTCTTCCGGAGGCTGTTATAGGCGAAAACACCCTCCAGGGATTCAAGACAAAGTTAGACAAGTTCCTGCTGAACAAGGACATACGCTGGTAGGGCTAGTCTCAGTTAGGGCACTGGTCTTTGAATTAAGGGCCACCACGTGAGCGGACTGCTGGGTACGATGGACCACTGGTCTAGGATAGTAGACTTGGGGGTGGGTCAGTAGAGTGGGCAGACTTGATGGGCCATGGCCCTTATCTGCCGTCATCTTCTATGTTTCTATCTCTAGCGTGCCCCGACGGGAACTCGTTTCGCCCAAAGGGGCTTTTTCAAGGGTTCATAAAGGAGCTCTTTCTCAGCGTCCTTTCTCATTGGGGGCTAGAGTTAATCTGCCGTGGAGATGTCCAAAGAAACCGGGTAGGCTGGTGTGTCTCAGGACTCTGCTTTATTCACTCAATCGCACACCAGCATCCTATATAGAATCAGGTTTGCCCTAATGGATGGACGCCTAATCCCGCTTAACCCCTCAATTCTCTAACTGGCGCCTCTGTCACAGATGCCGGTTAGAGAATTGCACCTGCCTGATCAGGGATCCTTTGCCATCAGCTGATCACGGCAAGGGAATCCCGGATCAGCTGAGCAGAGCCGTGGCTTCGGGGAGTCCTGTCGGCTCAGCTGATCGGGGGGGGGGGGGGAAATACCCCTGATACGATCAGCTGAGCGGCTGCGGCAGGGGATTCCCTGACATTGGCAGGAGAGATGCTCACTCACTCCTGACAGAACCTCCGAACCCCCCACCCCGCAAAGCACCCCTGCAGGAGGGATTTCCACTCCCTACTGCCAGAATCTCTCCAGAATTCCCCCCCCCCCCCCAAACTGGTGACATCTCCCCTCCAGACCCCTTTGACAATCACCCCAAGCCTCTAGATTCCTGAGCCCAAACCCCAAAGCCCCCTGACACCCCCCCCCCACTCCCCATACCTTCCATAGGAAGGGTCTTAGGCACCTGGGCCAGTCAGGGCCTTAGGCTTCCTTCCTGCTGCATCCTAGGATACAACGGGCATGGCTTAAGACTCCGATTGGCCTACATTTCAGGTGTTTGTCATGGCCCTAGGGAGATGTCTAGGGCCACTTAAGCTCGTGCAAGGCCACTTCCAGACAAAACCATGTCCATGTCCAGACTTGGGCGAGCTTAAGTGCCCCGATGCATCTCCCTCGACCACGACATAACGCCTGCTTTGGGGTTGGTTTTGTTTGTTTTTTTAACATGCATCCTGATTGGCTGCCTACGCTGCCTACAATTGGGACGCCCGCTTATTGAATCCGCCCCTGAATGGCTTTCCCTCCTCCACTTCCATGAATCACTTGACAAGGTTTTAAAAGTATTCTTTTCTGGGTGGCACCCCCTGCTGGCTCGTTTATAGAATGGCGCTTAGTGCAACATTGTACCGGTGCATGCCGATTTTCTGGCACCGTCCCTACAATTTTGGCCTCAGTTACAAGTACAGCAGGTAGATATGGCTGCGAACGAGAAAGCGTGGGCAGTCTACACCTATTACTGAGGTGAGGCAGTCATCTCTGGGTGCTTATTATTTCTACATTTCTCTCCTCCAAATGGATAATCTCACAGATTACGGCTTCAACGCATCATTCTAAGCCTTTCCCGAGCCCTTGAAATTATACAGCTTGATTTCTCTGAAATAGGCAATTTGACAATTAACCACGGTAGAGTCACTAATAATAATAACGTCTCATAATGCAGCGTGCGCTTTCAAGCTAGCATTGACTATTATCATGCCAATCAACAATGAATTATTTGATAAGGGGATGCATCGGTTAGCCCTGACTTCCAAGGGAAGCCATCTGTTAGCTTTGTTCTATCCATCCCCGAACCCGAGTGACATGCAAGCCCGGCTCGAAGGGCTGTGATTAAAATCTACTTTGTTTATGGCATCGCTAAAGCGAAAAAGCGAAGGTCAAACAAATACGGAACGGTAATAGACAATTCCTGCAGCTTGCCAAAAAATGTCATGGCTGTAGGGCAGGATTGCACAGCTGTGACACTGGCGTGAGCCAGATTTGAAGAAAAACAGCTGGGAGCTGAAACTAGCTGCCTCCCTGGAAACCAAAGATAAGAGTGACAAGAGGAGAGAATAGGCAGTTTTGGATACTGCAATTGAATATTCAAAATATCTATGTTCCCTTTTCCATCCTGGCTTTTATTTAGTGCCTAAGGAACATGTTTTTTTCCGACTGTCCCTGCGTCAACTTTCAGCATCAATAAATCTAGTAATGTTGACACTCGCAATTCCTTTCGCCTTTACTTAGTTCGTTCACCCTCCCAAAATTACCTCTAACCATATAAACAGTGGCAAAACATTGGCCGCAGCTTTATGCCAATAACATCTTCCTTAACAGCAGTAAATATTAACCCAACACTGTTACGAATGCAAAATGGCTTCCCCCCGCGGCTGGGCGGTACCACACTAGCTGTCCTCCTCCTGCACAATCTGTAATTTTTTTCACCCTCAAAATACACGACCTGCGGTACTGTAAGGTCATGCTCCGTCTCATGGCGGGATCAAGAGAGCCCCAGCTTGCAACACCCTGAACTCTGTATCTTAATAATTTAAAGAACCCTATTGCCTTCCAACCCTTTATTTCTGCCCGCTGTGACTGTATAGAACCCTATCCTCCCCTCCCCCGCATGAAGGGGGTGGGGGTGGGCGGGATAGCTTTTGTCCCCACAGCCTCCCACCAATAAATTCCCTGCTTTTACTTTCTTGGCCTCACACCACACCAAGTGTGGCATAATATTGGACCACGCCAGTCTCGCAGCGATAAAATACCCCAAAGCCACCTGAGGGGAAACTGGACCCCCCCCCCCCCCAGAGGAAGCTCCCTTACAAAAATGCAATTGACCTGGAGTCATCTCCGCCAACCAACGATCAACACCCCTGTTCCCTCAAGCAAGAGCCGAACCTTTGCAACATTGCTCATCTTAATTCAGCCAAGCCCAACCCCCATAGGAACGATAAGACCGTAAAATCATATCAGCATAGTATAACAACCCGGGGAACCACACAGGCTTGACCTCACCCAGTACACTAGCGTAAATATGGAAGCCCAACATCCAACTGAATATAGTCAGACACGTTTCCTTTTTTCTTTTTGGCATCCCGTCCTTTTTCGCCACGGAACCTTCCTGCTCCCGAGCCAACAAATCAACAAACTCGCCTTTTGAAATCTGCTGACGCCGCTTTTGCAAAATTCCACAATCCAAAGGCACAATCGTGAAAAGCGTGTGCCTCTGCTGGGAGAAAGGAAGGACCCCCAAAAACCCTTCCCCTGAAGATGGTTCTGCAACAGGGACTCTCCCACCTTGCACAGGCATGCCCTCAGAGGAAGAAGGCGACATGGATGAATCAGACGAATCCCAAGAATCTGAGGATTTCCAGGCCTGCATCGAATCACCCAAACAGACTCTACACTGGTGTTTTTCATTATCCAGGAGAGCTTAAAAATTTTTATTATGCAAACGCTACCCTAAGGACTTATCCTTAGCCCGCCCACTTGAACACCCGTCACTGCTCCCCCAACACTCCCCCCATCCCTCCGTGTGCCACAAGCACTGCTCCCCTCCAACTGACTGCAGCACCCTCACCCACTCCAGGCTCAGTCATAGCTGTAGAGGCCACCTGCAGCACTTCATCCTGGAAACCACTGACCTTGGTCGACCTCGTCCCCTTCCATTTGTTACCACAGCATCCGGGTCCGCTGTGACTGCACTCACTGCACATCCCCACGTCCTTGACGACCAGAGACTCTCCCTGTAGCCCTCCTTTGCCTCCGAGTCCCCCGAGAAACAGCCTGCACACCAGGCGGTGCTTTTGTCCAGGTAACTGCAGCCCCGTTTAAAACATTTTACCATAATTCACAGCCAGAAACACACGCCTGAGATGCACTTTTCACAGTACCAGCACCTCCGGATCAGCTGGTAATTTTTGGTCATCAAAAGCCAGCGCTGCGCTTGGAGAATCACCCGGCGATGATGGAGAATCGCCCAGAGTGCTCATATAAATATAAATGAGACCATTTTACTACCATTTTCATATTTATGACCTTATCGTAATACATTTGCATGGGCAGAGCCAAAGGCTGCTTGGAAGCTCGGAAAAGAGCACGGTGAGCCATTCTGATAATCGCCTGGTAAAATACTGCCACGCTAAACCGTCTGGAGCCAATTTAGCGGCCATTCTTAAAGGCATGGTAAGTTTTTAGACTCCGCCCCTTAGTATTTACACAGGTACATTACTCAACAACATAATGTACAATTTTTGTAATATTGTTGATATAAGTGTGATTTCTTTGGTACACCGACAAATCCCCGCAGGACAATAGCGCCCTGACAAATGTGACCTGACAATTGCGCGCACGGACAAGTACACGCATGACAATAGCACCCTGTGAATTGCGGCCTGTGCCTGAATCTGCCATAAGTGGATATCTGGAAGGCCCTGATTTGCTCAGACTCCTCAGGCCCCGTCCCTTGGGAGCCAAGTAGCCGGTTCTCACGGTGGCCAATCCAGGTCCCTAGTACCTGGCAAAAACCCAAAGAGTAGCAACATTCCATGCTACCGATCCAGGGCAAGCAGAGGCTTCCCCCCATGTCTTAAGAACAGACTATGGATTTTTCCTCCAGGAATTTGTCCAAACCTTTCTTAAAACCAGCTACACTATTCACTTTTACCACAACCTCTGTCAACGCGTACCAGAGCTTAACTATTCTCTGAGTGAAAAAATATTTCCTCCTATTGGTTTTAAAAATATTTCCCTGTAACTTCATCGAGTGTCCCCTAGTCTTTGTAATTTTTGACGGAGCGAAAAATCGATCCACATGTGCCCGTTCTATTCCACTCAGGATTTTGTAGACGTCAATTATATCTCCGCTCAGCCGTCTCTTTTCCAAGCTGAAGAGCCCTAAGCGTTTTAGTCTTTCCTCATACAAGGAGTTCCATCCCCTTTATCATCTTAGTCGCTCTTCTTTGAACCATTTCTAGCGCCACTATATCGAGATAATTAGATCAGAACTGAACACAATACTCCAGGTGAGGTCGCACCAAGGAGCGATACAGAGGTATTATAATATCTTTAGTCTTGTTAGCCATCCCTTTTTTAAAAATAATTCCTAGCATCGTGTAACAAATATGTTAAAACTAATTTAAAAACTTCACTGTTTTAGCTTGGCCTTTCATAATAGCTCTGAACCAAAAAACTATCAATTATTGAATAACCACTTCTAATTGTAGATTGCTTCTATGTGCTCCCTCTAGCCCCGATATCGTCAGGGGTGCTGCGGCTGCCGCGGGGCAAGAGGGCTTGAGCTCCCTCTTGCCCCGATGCCATCGGGGGGGTCGCGGATCGACGGGGCAAGAGGGCTTGGGCTGCCTCTTGCCCCGATGTTGTGTGTGTGTGTGTGTGGGGGGGGGGGGTGATGCATCGCGGCAGGAGAGATGCCTCATCTCCCCTACCGCGATGCCATCACTCCTCTACCGAACTGCCGCGCCCCACGGCAGGAGAGATAGGGCTTCTCTCCTGCTGCGGGTCGCAGCAGTTCGGGTAGAGGAGCGATGGCATCGTGGTAGGGGAGATGAGGCATCTCTCCTGCCGCGATGCTTGCGGTGGAGGGGTAGGCAGGTTGCTGGGGCCGCTGAGCTGATCGCAGCAGCCACAATCAGCTCAGCGGCCCCTTTTTCGGCACTTAGACCTGGTTTGACTTGGTCTAAGTAATAAAGATCTAAGTGCCGACTAGGCAACCTGTAAATGTTTTGGTTATACCTGTTGTACGCCTAGGTGTAGGTCAGCCCACCTCCCGCCCACTGCCCACCCTTTCCCCTCCTCTAAACACGCCTCTGTTCTCTCTGTGCGTCTAGAGGCAGGGGAAAGGCCTAAGCTGTTTTTAGATACGTCTAAAAACCAGCTTTGGTTATGGGTACTTGGACGATCAGGCTTTTTGATCAAGTAGCCATTTAGGACACTTTTTAGACTTTTTTTTTTTTTGATTATGAACCCCATATTTTTTTTTTTTTTTTTCAAGTGACGTTTTTAAATTGCCGGGATATGAATTTGGGACTGCAATCTGCATTTATACATTTTTATAATTTGTATTAATTAATTAATTTTTTTAATTTTATTTTATTAAAAGATAGATTCAGTACAAACGTAAGGAAGTTCTTCTTCACCCTGAGAGTGGTAGAAATCTGGAACGCTCTTCCGGAAACTGTTATAGGGGGGAAACACCCTCCAGGGATTCAAGAAAAGGTTGGATAAGTTCTTACTGGAACAGAACATACACAGGTAAGGCTAGTCTCAGTTAGGGCACTGGTCTTTGACCTAAGGGCCGGCGCATGAGCGGACTGCCGGGCATGATGGACCACGGGTCTAACCCAGCAGCGGCAATTCTTATAGGATCTTATGCATTAGAAATGTTATTCCTTTCCTTTTCTACTTAAATGGAGTTCTTTTCATAATTTTGATTGAATTATATTATAAACCTCTATGATCCTTTTTGGCTGTATATGCGGTATATAAAGATTTTAATAAACAAGTGAATGTTTGTCTCTCTACTGATTTTAATGATGGTCAAATTGTTAATTGCTTGGCTACTTTAATTGTCAATACCTTATTCAGTACCTGTGTATTTTATGGACTTGGCATTTGTAAGCAGCTTAGATTGTAAATCTAATTTGTCCAGCATCAAATAAATTTAAACCTTTAAGCCAATAACATTTATTTTCCAGCCACGGTAAACATTTGTTACATCTGTACGGGAGGGCTGGAGGTTTTGCTATGGTGACTGACTGAATAAGTGCTGCAGACAGACCAAATTTCCATATAAGCTACACAGGCTCTGTCTTAGGGCAGTGATTCCCGAGCTGGGTTCTGTGCAACTCTAGGATTATGCAAACTCTCTTCAGGGGTTCCATATAAGTCGGGGCAGGAACAATCCCTAATTGCTCCTGCCTAGGTCAGCTCTGCTGACAAAATGGCTGCCAGGATCTCCCATGTGAGTTTCGAGACTGCCATTGGAGGCCCCAGCAACTATTTTGAGATTTGAGCCGGCGTGTGTAGGAACACTGTGGACTGATCCTTCCCAAGCCGGCTCCTATCTTAGAATGGCTGCCAGAACTTCCCGTGGCAGTCTGGCAAGACTGCAGCAAGAAGTTCCAGCAGCCATTTTGGCAGTTGAGCCAGAATGGACTGGAGTGGCTGGGGCTAGCTTCTGCACCCTCTAGAGTAGATCACCAACAACATGAAAAGTCTAGGAGGTGGGGGGCCTACATGTGGTTCTGAGAGAGGGAGGCTCCTTATGTCGGGGGGGGGGGTGAGGGGGGGAGACTGGGGTTTCTCATTGTATGAAAAATATTCTAGAGTTTCTTCCACAGAAAAAAGTTTGGGAATCAGTGGCTTAGGGCCTCGTATTACAAGGATCCACGTTTCACTTGCATGGAGAACTTTAAAACCTAAAATTTGCTTCTAACGTAATGAAGGGGGCCCTCTGAAATGTTATGGCTTGGGAGGCCATGGTATGTATAAATCCAGCCCGACTGGCAGATGTTTCTCGACTCCTGCTGTTTGTCCACATGGTTGCTATACCCAATGTATGCTGTGTGCTTCCCATCCTCTTGCCATCCTCTTGTCTAAAGGGCAGTGGCATAGCAAGGAGAGGTGACAGCGGGCCTCCCCGGGCGCCGTCTTGGTGGTAGTGCTGGCATCCATCCTCCTCTCTGCTCCCCCCCCCCCACTCCTTCCCCCCATGCACTTACAAGTCTTTCTAAATAAATATTTGCCATAACCGGGCCTCAGATAAGTTGAACTGACCCCGTATGTTTTTGGCAGCGCTTGGTTGATTTTTCACATACTTTCCCATTGGATCGATTTGGAACCCAGTAGACAATAGACCTCCAGTCATGGTGCATGGGCTTGTCATGCCACTGGGGCTTGTGCACATCTGAGAAGTGAAAGCTATGCCGTCGGTAGTTTCACTACCACCAGGGCCTCCCAAGGTGGACGGGTTTCAGCGGAGAAGTCAGATTAATGATGTACCACCACCCATCTGGGCAGCAGCAAATGGGCAGTGATGGAGGCGGAGGAATGAGTTTGATGCAACAATGGTGATGACATTTACCCCCTTTTCTACTAAACTGCACTAGCAGTTTCTAGCGCGGGGAGCCGCACTGAATGTCCCGCGCTGCTCCCGATGCTCATAGGAACTCTATGAGTATCGGAAGCAGCACGGGCCATTCAGTGCGGCTCTCTGCACGCTCTCTGCGCTAAAAACCGCTAGAAGAGGGGGTAAATTTACACGACGCAGAAGAAAGGCCCGGCAATCTACTTCTGGATTCTGCCACAAAAATTTGAGATCATTATCAAGTCATTAGGACTTGAGCACGAGTCGTTGGCATCTAACAGCAAACAATAAATCCCCAATATATCCCCTCATTACCTTTCCTGTGTTATTAGCGCACAAGTGGAAGAGTTTGCATCCCTATACAAGAGTACGATACAATTGAGAAAAAGGTTTTTTTTTACCAAAATCTCATTTTATGCAGAATTTTATGTTCATTAGCACTGTCTTCTTTATCTGAAGACATGCCATGTTGACCTTTGGTTGCCCGCCAGTGCCAGCATGCAGCTAAATTAGCAAATTCTAGAACTTGTGCTTGTAATAACAACAGTCAAAGCAAGGAATTGCATACACATTAGACACTAAAAGTCCTGTCGAAGTCAGCTAATTGGGCTTGTCTGGCATTACAATAAGGGTAACCACTTAATATCAGGATATTTGTGAGAAGCTGATATGGAAACTTCTGTTTCCTTAAAGTACCTGGCGGTATAAGGCTTTCAGTTTTCTTGCTATACCCAAAGAGGGAAAGGCCAGCATTAAAAAAAAAAAATTAATTAAGAAACAGAGGAGGGCATCGACAGAGTTACAAGCACTTAACTCCATTGCATAATTGCACTGCTTTACCCGAGAAGGAGGCAGCTTTGAAAATTACTTTCCCCGTCTAGGTACGTTTGAATAAAAACCTGAATAGTTTATTACCATGAAATGAAAAACCATTCTGTGAATCAGATCACCAAAGCAAATTTAAAGAACATAAGGACATAAGAGTGCCTCTGCTGGGTCAGACCAGAGGTCCATCACGCCCAGCAGTCCGCTCACACGGCAGCCCATCAGGTCCAGGACCTGTATAGTAACCCTCTATCTATACCCTTCTATCCCCTTTTCCTTTGGAAAATTGTCCAATCCCTTCTTGAACTCCAATACCGTACCCTGTCCTATCGCACCCTCTGGAAGCACATTCCAGCAAGGATCCCAATGAAATTATTATTGGGAGCCTCAGAAAATACATACATGGTGATTTGTTGTAGGATGGGCTGGGGAGAGGATCAGTGGGATCGCCACTAACTTGGAAAGGGTGGTAGATGCGTAGAACAGTCTCCCGGAAGAGGTGGTGGAGACAGAGACTGTGTCTGGATTCAAGAAAGCCTGGGATAGGCAGGTGGGATCTCTTAGCGAGAGGAAGAGATAATGATTACTGCGGATGAGCAGACTGGGTGGGTTTCTATAACCATAAAGCTCTATGACCTCACAATGCAGGTGTAAAGAGCCTTAGCCTATAGGAAGAGGAGATGCAAATATGAAGAGCCTTAGCCAATAGGGAAAGGAGGAGATAGTGGATGCTGTGGATGGGCAGATTGGATGGGCCGTCTGTAACCACTCCAACATTGTGGAATACTTTACCTCTTACCCTGAGACAAGAAAAGAATCTCAATAATTTTAAATCTAATCTTAAAACATTTCTTTTCAGAGATTTTACGTCTCTTGCCCCCAGAACCTGTACTGCATTTATTTCATGTCACACTTCAACGTATATCTTATCCTCATCATGTGCAACTCAGTGATTGACCCTCTTATCTATGCTCTTCATAGTCAAGAGCTTCGGAAAACCTTCAAGGAAATTATATTCTGTTACAGCCAAGGATGGCTCTGTGATCTGCCAGGAAAATATTAAATGCTGGCAGATTAATCACTGTTTCCTGGGCTTCTGTATAATCTCTGATGATTTTAATGACAAGTGTTTTGATGACGTGTTGTCATAGCAAGGCCAGTACTGGGCAGACTTGCATGGCCGTTTGGTGAAGGATGGGCTGGGGAGGGCTTCAATGGCTGGGAGAGTGTAGATCAGGGGTAGGGAGCTCCGGTCCTCGAGAGCCGTATTCCAGTCAGGTTTTCAGGACTTCCCCAATAAATATGCATGAGATCTATTTGCATGCACTGCTTTCAATGCATATTCATTGAGGAAATCCTGAAAACCTGACCGGAATAAGGCTCTCGAGGACTGGAGTTCCCTACCCCTGGTGTAGATGGACTGGAGTGAGCTTTGACGGAAACTTCAGGAGTTGGAACCTAAGAACAGAACCGGGCAGAGCTTTGGATTCTTGCCCAGAAATAGCTAAGAAGAAGGAAAAAAAACAACAACAAATTTTTAGATTGAATCAGGTTGGGCAGACTAGATGGACCATTTGGGTTTTTATCTGCCGTCATCTACTATGTTACTATGCTTTTGAGATCTATACTTAATTTATTTTTTTATGTTCAAAAAAAAAAATCAGACAACAGGCCTTACATTAAGGATTCCTTTGTTACCTTTTGTTATTTTTCCTCCCCTTTCTTTTATTTTAAGCAATGTATCCTCTTTATTTGTATTGTAATTGTGTATTCGTTTCCTTTATGTTATATTTTTATATTTTAAACTTTTTAACGCTTTGTATTAATTGGAAACCGCTTTGACTATAAAAGCGGTATATCAAGACTTGAATAAACTTGAAACCTATGTTTCCCCTCCCTCTTTGTTTCTCCATCACCACCTCCCCGAAAACTTGCCTTTTATCACGGGCAGGGGCAGTGTTCACAACTCACTGCTCTTGCTGGCATCGGGCCGTCCTCTCTGCTGCTCCCGCCTACTTCCTGCTTCTGCAAAGGCAGGACCCGGCAGAGAGGAAGGCCCAATGATGGCAGAGCAGCGAATTTTGAACTTTGCCAATGCCAGCTCTGGGAGTACTCCCTTATGGGCTGCATCTGGGGTAGATCTCCTGCCCCCCCCCCCCCCCCCTTTGGTACACTACTGCATTACCCTGTTAGTACATAAGCAAATAAGTACTAAATGACACCATACTGGGACAGACTGAAGGTCCATCAAGCCCAGTTTCCTGTTTCTAATAGTGATCAATCCAGGTCACAAGTACCTGGTAGGGTCCCAAAACAGTAAAAATAGATTTCATACTGGATTTTACCAAGTCCATCTGAATAATGATTTGTGGACTTTTCTTTTAGGAAGTGGACCAAACATTTTTAAACCCTGCTGTGCTAATCAATTTTACCATATTCTCTGCAATGAATTCCAGAGTTTAATTATACATTGGATGAAGAAATATTTTCTGTGATTTATTTTAAAGGTACTATTTAAGGGGGGGGGGGGAATTCATCAAAGGGCGTTATGTGCATTAGGGTATTAGTGCATGCTAGCCACTAAAGATGCCCTCATATATTCCTATGGGCATCTTTAGCAGTTAGCTTGTGCTAGTTATGGTGTGCTCCCTAGTTCTTGTATTTTTGTAAACACATGATACATATCTACCACTCAGGATTTTATACAAGTACTCTGGACCATTTCCTTTGAGGGCCTTGAAGATCAAAGAAAGAATTTTAAATTTTACCCTATCTTGTACTGGTAGCCAGTGTCGTTTTTGCAAAACTCATTTGATGTGGTCGCATCGCTTTGAGTCTTCTTTTACACTTCCTCCTACAGATTCGCTTATTCGCGGTTTTAAACCAAAAAATGCATTTTCATTTTTCAGGCTATTTTAAGCCCTGTAAGCCCCCCCTTAAACCTTACCTTGTGGTCTAACGGGTTTTTGGGGCAGGAGCGATCTTCCCACGCTCCTGCCCCGTGCAGATCGCTCACAGGAAATGGCTCGAGAGACTACGGGAGCTCAAGGCAGCCATTTCCTGTGAGCGGTCTGCAAGGGGCAGGAGCGTGGGAAGATCGCTCCTGCCTGAAAACCCGCTAGACCACCAGGTAAGGCTTAAGGGGGAGGGGGGGTTCAGGGCTTAAAATAGCCGGGGAGAAGCGGGGTTAGGGGCAGAACCAGCCCGAATATTATTTGCGTTTTTTAAATATTTGCGGGCCGGCTCTGCCCCTAACCACCGCGAATGCAGAGGGGGAAGTGTAGTCCTGCTGCAGTATTCTGAATCAATTGGAGATGGTGCAGACCCTTTGCACTCAAACCAGTGTAGAGTGCATTGCACTAATCCAGTCTTGATGTTATCAAGGCATGCACAACTGAAACAAGACTTGCCTTCAGTGTAAAGAGAGAGACAATACGAGAGTCTTTGCAAATAATAGAAATTGCTCTTGAAGGTTGCTTGGATTTGGAGAATTGGGGTAAAAGTTGACGACGTGCGAGATAATAAAATTTGCAGATGACACCAAACTATTTAGTGGAGTTCGAACTAAAGAGGAATGCGAAGAATTGCAAAGGGACTTGAACAAACTAGGGGAATGGGCGACGAGATGGCAGATGAAGTTCAACGTTGAGAAATGTAAAGTATTACATGTAGGAAGCAGAAACCCGAGGTACAACTATACGATGGGAGGGATGGTATTAAATGAGAGTACCCAAGAAAGGGACTTGGAGGTTATGGTGGACATGACAATAAAGCTGAGGGCACAGTGCACAGCGGCCGCTAAGAGAGCGAATAGAATGCTAGGTATAATCAAGAAGGGTATTACAACCAGGACGAAAGAAGTTATCCTGCCGTTGTATCGGGCGATGGTGCGCCTGCATCTGGAATACTGCGTCCAATATTGGTCGCCGTACCTTAAGAAGGATATGGCGTCACTAGAGAGGTTTCAGAGGAGAGCGACACGTCTGATAAAAGGGATGGAAAACTTTTCATACGCTGAGAGATTGGAGAAACTGGGTCTCTTTTCCCTGGAGAAGAGGAGACTTAGAGGGGATATAATAGAGACTTACAAGATCACGAAGAGCATAGAGAGAGTAGAGAGGGACAGATTCTTCAAACTTTTGAAAAATAAAAGAACAAGAGGGCATTCAGAATAGTTGAAAGGGGACAGATTCAGAACGAATGCTAGGAAGTTCTACTTTACCCAACGTGTGGTGGACACATGGAATGCGCTTCCAGAGGGCGTAATAGGGCAGAGTACGGTACTGGGGTTCAAGAAAAGATTGGACAATTTCCTGCTGGAAAAGGGGATAGAGGGGTATAGATAAAAGATTACTGCACAGGTCCTGGACCTGATGGGCCGCCGCGTGAGTGGACTGCTGGGCATGATGGACCTCAGGTCTGACCCAGCAGAGGCATTGCTTATGTTCTTAGTTGTATTTCAAGGTTCCTGGCCTGTGATCTGAGGGGGAGTTCATATCTCCCAAAAGAGATTTTGATGTCAGGTGTGTATTCACTTATCTTAGGGACCGGCAAAAGCTCGGTTGTCAGACAGAGGGCTCCTTTTACGAAGGTGCACTAGCGGTTTTAGCGCGTGCTTAGCGCACGGTACAGTGCCCCACGCGCTAGACGCTAACGCCTCCATAGAGCTGGCATTAGTATTTTCCGTGTAGCGCGGGGTTAGCGCACGCGCTAAAAATGCTAGCTCACCTTCATAAAAGGAGCCAAGAGTTGATTGCTTTTAGCCCATTCTTGACGGTAGTACTATTTAATTTCAATTATTTTTCTAGTTATGTTTGACTCTTGCATTGCGTATCATTTGGTTTAACAGCCTTTAACCCCTGATGAAGCCTTAGGGCGAAACGTGGTCACGTCGGGTCTTCATTCAATCAATTGTGTGTATTTATGCCTGTTGGTTTGCTATTGTTAGCCGAAAGCCTGAAGTTATAATGCCGTTGTACAGGTCCATGTTGAGACCTCATCTGGAGTACTGTGTTCAGTATTGGAGGCCGCATTATCAGAAGGATGTGAAGAGGATGGAGTCGGTTCAGCGAATGGCCACTAAGATGGTCTCAGGACTCAAGGATCTCCCATATGAAGAACGTCTAAGCAGGCTGCAGTTATATTCTCTTGAAGAACGCAGAGAGAGGGGAGACATGATAGAGACGTTCAAATATCTTACAGGCCATACTGAGGTGGAGGAAGATATCTTTTTCCTTACAGGTCCCACGGCAACAAGAGGGCATCCGCTCAAACTCAAGGGTGGGAGACTTCATGGCGACATCAGGAAGTACTTCTTCACCGAAAGGGTGGTTGATCGTTGGAATGGTCTTCCACGTCAGGTAGTCGATGCCAGCAACGTGCTCGACTTCAAGAGACGATGGGATAAACATGTGGGAGGGTTCTTTTAGGGGGAGGGTTCTTTGAGTGGGCAGACTTGTTGGGCCGTCGGCCCTTTTCTGCCGTCATACTCTATGTATCTATTGTTGTTTTCCATATTAGCCATTGGGTGCTTAGTTTTCATTATAGAATACCAGCATAACGAGTGAAATACCTGTAAATTAGGCTCAAGCACTTACACCTGCCATTCAGTTGTTATACGTGCTTGCACCTAAATACCAGATATGCCTAACTTAATTGCATTAATTGGCTTTAATTGGCGTGGCAACTGGCCGCACCAATTAAAAACTTGTTTGAAAAAAACAACAGACGCTGGAATGCGTCTACCAGGGTGGGTGCCATGCTTACAGCATGGTGCCTAACAGCGCCTAAGGTCAAAATAGGCGCGTTTAGGGGTGGAGGTGACCTTAGGCACTGCTAGAAATGATTTTCCCCCCCAAACTTAGGTGCCTGAAATAGAGGACTTTTAAACCCTGGCCTACATTACCGGCGCTTAAGTTTTTATTATGTACCGGTATTATGTATTCTGTTAACGGAATCTGAGCGTGATTGACATGCAGCCGGCGTCAGACAACTTAGGCACCATTTACTGAATATGCTCCGAAATGCTCAGTCGTTGAGCGAGAGGCTTCAAAATGAGACTATTTTCTCTCTCTTTGAAAGGACTATACATAGGGCTCCTTTTACTAAACCGCGTTAGGGCTTTAACACGCGGAATAGCGGGCACTACATTGCCACGTGCGCTAGACATTAACGCCAGCATTGAGCTGGCGTTGGTTCTAGAAGCGTAGCGCACGATGTAGCGCGTGTTAATTTCCTGTGTGCGTTAAAAACACTAGAGCACCTTAGTAAAAGGAGCCCATAATCTCTCTTTGAGAAACACACACTCACTTTCTCTTTCTTTCTTTGAAGTACACACAGGCATTCTTTCTCTTTCTAGGAAATGCTTTCTCCCCTCTCCGTCTTTCTGTTTGAGAAATATACTGTACACTAACTCAGCCTTTTTCTTTGACTCTCCATTAAAATAGCTGAAGGACATTTATTTTGGGTAGCAAATAGGGATATGCATTCAGACTGTCAGACAAATCTAATATAATAAAATGGTAAGCCGCGCAAGCGCAGTTCCTAAGCGTGGGTCCGTTTTCTGTGAGGCAAGTAAATTTCTGTGGGGCATATGCACAGGGGGAGCAGAAAATGAATGCTGCTGGATGGGGGAGGGAAAAGGAAGTGAACAGGGGGAGCAGGCAATGGGTGGGTTCACAGGGAAGAGGGGGAATGCTGCTGCTACACAGGGAAAGGGGGAATGCTGCTGCACAGGGAAGGAGGGAATGCTGCTGCTGTACAGGGAAGTGTGAGTGAATGCTGCTGCTGTACAGGGAAGTGTGAGTGAATGCTGCTGTACAGGGAAGGGGGGAATGCTGTTGCTGCTACACAGAAGGGGGAATGCTGCTGTTGCTGCACAGGGAAGTGGGGGAGGGGGAGAAAGGGAAAGGGGGCCAGGGAACAATCTTGGTTTGCTTTGAGGGGAGACAAAAGGGGGCCATGGAGCGAGACAGAAAGATAGGCAGGCAGCGCACGAGAATGAAAAACAGACACACAGAAAGACAGCAGGCAGGGAGAGAAACAGAAATAAAGAAAAACAGACAGGAAAAGGGGGCCAGGAAGAGAAACAGAAAGAAAGACAGACAGTGGGAGGGAGAGACAAAGAAAGAAAGACAGATAGACATATTCTAGCACCCGTTAATGTAACGGGCTTAATGACTAGTACTAAATAAATGCAGTATTTTTTTTTCAGTTCATGAAATTTTAACAAACAGAATTGGTGCATGGCAGCCACGGGTAGAATCCTTGTACTTTGAATTCGTTTGGAGCAGTAAACAGAGCCCATGAGGGGAGAATATAGTGCAAGCAATTAATTTTAGCAGGGTTTAAAAAGGGCTTGGATAATTTCTAAAATGAAAAGTCCAAAAGCCATTATTAAACGGGCTTGGAAAAATTCACTGCTTATTCCTAGGATAAGCGGCAAAAAAAAAAAAAATCTGTTTTACCCTTTTGCGATCTTTTAGGATTGACAAGTTAAAAAGTGATAAATCACCTGGACCGGATGGTCTACATCCCAGGGTACTAAAAGGACTCAAACATGAAATTGCTGACCTGCTGTTAGTGATCTGTAACCTGTCGCTAAAATCGTCTGTAGTACCTGAAGATTGGAGGGTGGCCAATGTTACGACGATTTTTAAAAAGGGCTCAAGGGAAGATCCTGCAAATTACAGACCGATAAGCCTCACTTTAGTGGTTGAAACAATTATAAAAAATAAAATTGTGGAACACATAGACAAACATGATTTAATGTGACAGAGTCAGCATGGGTTCAGCCGAGGGAGATCTTGCCTCACCAATTTGCTTGACCTTTTTGAAAGTGTGAATGTACATGTGGATAAAGGTGAGCCAGTTGATGTAGTGTATCTAGATTTTCAGAAAACTTTTGATAAAGTTCCTCATGAGAAAATTAAAGTCATGGGATAGGTGGCAAAGTTCAGTTATGGACTAGGAATTGGTTATCGGATAGAAAAAAGAGGGTAGGGTTAAATGGTCATTTTTCTCAATGGAGAACAGTAAACAGTGGAGTGCCACAGGGGTCTGTACTGGGACTGGTGCTTTTTAACTTATTTATAAATGATCTGGAAATTGGAAAGACAAGTGAGGTGATTAAATTTGCAGATGACACTAAACTGTCCAAACTTGTTAAAATGCATGCAGATTGTGAAAAATTGCAGGCAGACTTTAGGAAATTGGAAGACTGGACATCCAAGTGGCAGATGAAATTTAATGTGGACAAATGCAAAGTGATGCACATTGGGAAGAATAACCCAAATCACTGTTACCAGATGGTAGGGTCTACCTTGGGGGTTAGCGCCCAAGAAAAGGATCTGGGTGTCATTGAAGACAATACGATGAAACCTTCTGCCCAATGTGTAGCGGCAGCCAAAAAAGCAAACAGGATGCTAGGAATTATTTAAAAAGGGAGGGTTAACAAGACTAAGAATATCATAATGCCCCTGTATTGCTCCATAGTGCAACCTCATCTGGAGTATTGCGTTCAATTCTACTCTCCATAGAAACATAGAACATAGAAACATAGAACATGACGACAGAAAAGGGCCACGGCCCATCTAGTCTGCCCACCCTAATGGCCCACCCCCTAACTACCTCCATGAAGAGATCCCACATGCCAATCCCATCTTTTCTTAAAATCTGGCACGCTGCTGGCCTCAATTACCTGTTGTGGAAGATTATTCCAGCGATCAACCACCCTTTCGGTGAAGAAATATTTCCTGGTGTCGCCATGAAATGTCCCACCCCTGATTTTCAACGGATGCCCTCTTGTTGCCGTGGGTCCTTTAAGGAAAAAGAGATCCTCTTCCACCTCGATACGGCCCGTGACATATTTGAACGTCTCGATCATGTCTCCCCTCTCTCTGCGTTCCTCGAGTGAGTACAGCTGCAACTTTCCCACTCGTTCCTCATACGGGAGATCCTTGAGACCTGAGACCATCCTGGTGGCCATTCGCTGAACTGACTCAACTCTCCGCACATCTTTTTGATAATGCGGCCTCCAGAATTGTACACAGTTTTCCAGATGGGGTCTCACCATGGATCTGTAAAACGGCATTATGACCTCGGGCTTACGGCTGACGAAACTTCTACGGATACAGCCCATGATTTGTCTAGCCCTGGATGAAGCTTTCTCCACTTGATTGACAGTCTTCATGTCTTCGCTAATAATCACCCCCAAGTCACGTTCTGCTACAGTTCTTGCTAGGATCTCACCATTTAGGGTGTAAGTCCTGCATGGATTTTTGCCGCCAAGGTGCATGACCTTGCATTTTTTGGCATTGAAACTTAGTTGCCAAGTCTTTGACCAATGCTCTAGCAGGAGTAGGTCCTGCGTCATACTGTCGGGCTTTGAGCTTTTGTCGGGCACTGTGCTTTCATCTGTTGTGCGGTTGCCTACTATGTTGCATAGTTTGGCATCATCGGCGAATAATGTAATTTTACCTCGAAGCCCCTCAGCCAAATCTCTTACGAAGATGTTAAATAGGATCGGGCCCAAGACCTTAGCTCAAGAAAGATATAGTGGTGCTAGAAAAGATTTAAAGAAGAGCGACCAAGATGGTAAAGGGGATGGAACTCCTCTTGTATGAGGAAAGACTAAAACGGTTAGGGCTCTTCAGCTTGGAAAAGAGACGGCTGAGGGGAGACATGATTGAAGTCTACAAAATCCTGAGTGGAGTAGAATGGGTACAAGTGGATCAATTTTTCACTCCGTCAAAAATGACAAAGATTAGGGGGACACTCGATGAAGTTACAGGGACATTCTTTTAAAACCAATTGGAGGAATTTTTTTTTCTCTCAGAGAATAGTTATGGGCCACTTCACCAATCATGTTGAAAATTTTTGACAACCAACCAAAAACTCTTCCTCCAGATCCCACTGGAGAAGAAAAACTCAGGAACAGTGAGCAGGTGAGGGGAAGGGGTAAAACGCGGACCTCACAGACCTGACAGACCTCGCGGATCTAAACCCACACGTCCTTAAAAATCTGAGGTCCGTGCCGCTTGTAGTTAGCTTCTGGCTCTGACAGACCTCGGTGACAATTTAGCGCTGGCGGATCCATCTCGGCATAGGGAGGGAAAAGTATTAGGATCCGTCAGTGCTACAATGTCATTGAGGTCTGTCAGAGCCGCGGACCTTTAAATTTACTGGGGCTGCAGGAAACCAGTTTAAAGGATTCGTTTTAGAGCCGCTCCAGCACTAGTCTCTGGCTCTGACAGACCTCGATGACATTGTAGCGCTGACGGATCCTAATACTTTTCCCTCCCTATGCTGAGACGGATCGGTCAGAGCTAAATTGTCAACAAGGTCTGTCAGAGCCAGAAACTAACTACAAGCAGCACGGACCTCAGATTTTTAAGGACGTGCGGGTTTAGATCCGCGAGGTCCGTCAGGTCCGCGTTTTACCCCTTCCCGCAGGTGAGATTCGTGGATCGTTTCTCTACAGGATCTGGCACTTCACAGGCAGAAGAAGGGAGGGTGGGGGTCTTCCACCTGCAGCAACCTCCTTCTTGGTTTCAGGCAGATAATAATTTTCTTCCTCTGAAAAAGCTTTTGCAAAATGTGTGACAAATTTGCAAGATCAAGAATTAGCACTGACCACCATCAGATAATGAAAAGTCAATGGAAGAGACAATTACAAGGGGGGATCATTTTGCCTATGGACTATGAGTTCCGATAACAATTTACATAGCTCTGTGATTAATTAAGCATGTTGTATCTTCTCACTGTGATATTTGTTAATACACTCTAAAGGTCAGAGCTAGATGAGGCATTCTCTGCTGTTCTAGTGAATTATTCTCTCAGCAATACCGTCCCTGGGTGGCTCATTTTTCACTGTTAAAGTTAACAGCACATTATCTCTCCAGCCACTTTATCACCACCGCATCTTCCATCATATTTGTAAAACTAACTTTAGCTAACAGGCAAATGGCACAATGGTCTTGCTTTCACTCTTTTTTTTATGCTACAAACTGAATGATGCGCTGGATGCAGAAAAATAATGTTAGAATTCCAAAAAGGAGTGGGATTTACACAGTGAATCTGTAGATAAGAACATAAGAATCGACGCTGCTGGGGCAGACCTGTGGTCCGTCGTGCCCAGCAGTCCGCTCACGCGGCGGCCCTTAAGTCAAAGACCAGTGCCCTAACTGAGACTAGCTCTACCTGCGTATGTTCTGGTTCAGCAGGAACTTGTCTAACTTTGTCTTGAATCCCTGGAGGGTGTTTTCCCCTATAACAGCCTCCGGAAGAGCGTTCCAGTTTTCCACCACTCTGGGTGAAGAAGAACTTCCTTACCTTTGTACAGAATCGATCCCCTTTTAACTTTAGAGAGTGCCCTCTCATTCTCCCTACCTTGGAGAGGGTGAACAACCTGTCTTTATCTACTAAGTCTATTCCCTTCATTATCTTGAACGTTTTGATCATGTCCCATCTCAGTCTCCTCTTTTCAATGGAGAAGAGGCCCAGTTTCTCTAATCTCTCACTGTACAGCAACTCCTCCAGCCCCTTAACCATTTTAGTCGCTCTTCTCTGGACCCTTTCGAGTAATACTGTGTCCTTCTTCATGTATGGCGTCCAGTGCTTGACGCAGTATTCCAGGTGGGGACGTACCATGGCCTGATACAGCTGCATGGTAACCTTCTCCGATCTGTTTGTGATCCCCTTCTTAATCATTCCTAGCATTCTGTTTGCCCTTTTTGCTGCCACCGCGCATTGCGTGAACGGCTTCATTGACTTGTCCAGCAGTATTCCCAAGTCTCTTTCCTGGGGGGTGCTGAAAGTTTCTCAACTCAACCAAGAAGAGTACGATGTGGACATGGTTCATTCAATGATCTGAAAGAATGTCAAAATGTAAAATTTTATTTCTGTAAATTGGCACTTAACAAAATAACACTCTTTTCAGCTATAGTGGCAAAATTACGCTCAGAATTTGGTTGGTTGGGCTGAGAACTTTTCTGCGCCCCCTCGTTTGCAATAAAAGTGTGCCAAGTGTAGGTCAATCAAGCCATTGTGACATCACTGATGAGGTTGGCTCTTATTGGTGGAATGAGGCATTATGACATCATAATTTCACCTCTGGAATGTTGCTACGAGGAGGTGCTGAAAGGTTCTCAGCCCAACCAAGAAGAGAATGACTTAGATATGGTTCAATCAATGATCTGAAACAATGTCAAAACACAGAATTTCGTTTCTGCAAATTGGCACTTAAGGAAATAAGATAACACTCTTTTCAGCTCCAGTGGCAAAATAACGCTCAAAATTTAGGAAGCTGGTTTGGTTGGGCCGAGAACTTTTCAGCACCTCCTCGTATGTAATAAAAGTGAGCCAAGTACAGGACAATCAAGCCATTGTGACATCACTGATGAGGTTGGCTCTTATTGGTTGAATGAGGCATTATGACATCATAATCTCACCTCTGGAATGTTGCTATGAGGGGTGCTGAAAGGTTCTCAGCCCAACCAAGAAGAGAATGACTTAGATATGGTTCAATCAATGATCTGAAACAAGGTCAAAACACAGAATATCGTTTCTGCAAATTGGCACTTAACGAAATAAGATAACGCTCTTTTCAGCTACAGTGGCCAAATAACGCTCAGAATTTAGGAAGCTGGCTTGGTTGGGCTGAGAACTTTTCAGCACCCCCTCGTATACAGTGCTTCAAGTATAAAATGACATTTTAATGTCTAGGAAATCACTGAGAAAGTATCCCTATTTATCTAAACATATCACCTTCCTGTATCCTTTGTTAGTCTCTCATATTCCTTAGGCACAACTCTGACTCTACTCTGTAGTTGTGATTTTAAAGTCGTGGTCTTCATTTGGGCTTCCACTGGTCCGGTTTTCAGGATATAAGAACATAAGAGTTGCCATTCTGGGTCAGACCAAAGGTCAACCAAGCTCAGTATCCTGTTTCCATCAGTGGCCCACTTGGGTCTCAAGTACCTGGCAAACTCCCAAGGAGTAAAATAGATTTTTGCTGTTGATCCTAGGAATTTTCTTTAAGGAAATTATCCAAACCTTTTTCAAACCCTGCTAAGCTAACTGCTTTCACCATATTCTTTGGCAATGAGTTCCAGAGTTTAATTACACGTTAAGTGAATAAATATTTTCTCCTTTTTTTTATATACTACTTTGTATATATACTGCTTTGTAATATATATACTTTGTATATATACACTACTTTGTACTCCTTAGTCCTTGAATTTTTGGAAAGAGTAAACAAGCAATTCACCAGTACCCATTCCACTCCACTCAGCATTTTATAGACCTCTATCATATCTCCTCTGAGCGGTCTCCTCCAGGACATCCTTCATAAATATATATATTTGCATACAATGGAGGTAGTTAGTAGGCATGCAAACCTCTCTCGTGAATATTCATGCTGGATATCCTGAAAACAAGATTTATTGGAGGCCCTGCAGGACTGACATTGAAGACCAAACCGTTAAAGATCAGCGAACTGTATTTTGACCTCATAGATCATTTTTGTTTTGAAAGACTGCACCCTGGGGAGCTTTTGGAACACATGAATAAGTGTTTCCACATGCAACCTAGGTGGGTTTACCCTCAATACCAGTATGTCGCAAACTTTTTAAGCTGCTGGCACACCAATCTCGGGGCTTCGGCTGAAGGGTACCTGGAAATATGCCAGTGTCGATGTGGTGACATCATGCACATCAGTGTTCTCCCTAGCGCCTTTCAGCCGGGCGCCCCGCCCGGCTAGATTAGGTGAGCGCCCGGCTGTCATCTTGGCTGCAAATTCGCCTCCGCCTGACTTTTTTTTTTTTTTAAGCGCCAGAAAAAGGGTTTTCAGCTTTACTTTTTTTAAACAATTTTCCTATTGCTGGTCGATTTTTACAGTCGCAGTTGGAGGCAGGGGCTGCAGGCTCATTATGACCCAGTGCACAAACAGGAAGAACCCCGACGTCGTGTTTACTTTTGTTCTGCAGCTTATCGCACAAGACGCTCCTGCACGAAGCGAAACCAATCGGAAAGAAGAGAGGCGGAAGCTCGCAGCTGCGTGCTTCAGTAACTGCTGCTGGCTAACGGAGGGAGAAGGTACCTAAGAGAAATGAAGTAGGTCCGAGAAATAGATTCGCTACAGGCTAAGGCGGGAGATAGGGCAGGGAGGAAAGCTTACAACTTGGTGTTCTTGCTTGCTTCGGGTCTTTCTCGCTGCCGGGTCCTGCCTACTTTCTGTTTCCATGAAGGCAGGACCCAGCAGCGAGGAAGGCCCTGAAGCAAGGAAGAGCTCCAAGTTGTAAGCTTACCTCCGTCGCTGACCTATCTCCTGCCTTAACCTGTAGCGAATCTGCCGACCGAGGCGGTGGGGGGGAAGAAGTGATGGGGGGAGAGAAATGCTGTTACTGCTGCACCCAATTAGGGGGGAGAGAAATGCTGCTGCTGCACCCAATGGGGGGGGGGGAAAGACCAGGGAAAGGAGAGGAGAGGAAAGAGATGCCAAGAACATAGGAGGGAGGGAAAAGAAAGGAGATACCAGACTATGGGGGGGGGGGGGGGGAGAAGGAGACAGATGCCAGACCAGGGGAAAGGAAGGAAGGAGGGAGAGAAAGGAAGGAGTGGAGATGCAAGATAATGGAGGGGGTAGGGGAGAGGAGTGAGATGCCAGGGCATGGGGGAGGGGAGGGAAGGGAAACTAAGGAGACAAATGCCAAACCAGAGGGAAAGAAAAGAAAGGTGCCAGAGCAAGGAAGCAGAGGGAGACATAGGAGAGGAGAGAGATTCCAGGGCATGAGGGGAGAGATGGGAAGAGAAATGCTGCTGCAACATCCAATTGGGGAGGGGGGGAGAGGAAGAGAAGTGCTGCTGCACACAATTGGGGAGAGAGAGGGGAGAAGGAAGATCAGGGAAGGGAGAGGAGAGGAAAGAGATGCCAAGACCATAGGAGGAAGGGAAAGGAAAGGAGCTACCAGACCATGGAGGGGGGAGAGATGTCAGGGCATATGGGGGGAGGGGGAGGACACAGATGCCAGACCAGGTGAAAGGAAGGAAGGAGAGAAAGGAAGGAGAAAGAGATGCCAGATAATGGAGTGGAAGGGGGAGATGGAAGGAGAGGAGAGAGATACCAGGGCATGGGGGAGAGAAGGGGATAGAGGTGCCAGAGCATAGGGGAAGTGGTGGAGACAAAAAAAATGGATAGGGGGTGAAGCTGAAATGGAGAGAAAGGGCACAGGAGTACAAAGGTACAAAGTACAAAGGTCACAGAGTACAAAGGAGAGAAAGGGCAAAGGATATACAGTTTATTGGGACATAGAAAGAGGGAAGATGCCATATGGAACAGAGAGAGGGCGGACACTGGATGGAAAGGGCAGAAAGGGTAGACAGTGGATGCAAGGGGGAGAGAGAGAGGGCAGAGGCTGGGTGGAAGGGGCAAAGAGAGAGGACAGATGTTGCATGGAAGGGAGCGAGGACAAATGCTGAATAGAAAGAAGAGAGTGAAGAGAAGATGATTAAAGCAGAAATGACAAAAGGTGGGAAAAAAAAATTGTTGTTGCTTTATGTAGAATCAAGTAGTATTGTAACTGTATTGATTAAAGTTTATCAATAGAAAATGGAAATAAGGCAGTTTTTTGGGGACTGAACAGGTCAGGACAGGATACTATAATAGCAGTATACTGTACTGTCTTGAAGAAAGATTTGGCCTCTGAAAGCTAATTACTACTAATTGAAAAATGGATTAGTCCAATAAAATGGTATTTTCTTATTTCTCTCTTCCCTGTTTTATTTATATTTGTTAATTTGTAAAGTGGTGATTGTTATGTAGCAGTAAATTTACATCTACTGTCTTTATATTTTGCACAGTATTAGGGTACGTGTCACTGTTTCTGTGGTGTTGCATTGTATGCAGAGTCTGGTTTCTTGGCGGTTCAGTTTAACTTTTGTCTACATATTTCTATTTTTAGTTTGTGATTATTCCATATTAGGCGAGGGTGTATCTCTGTTCTGTGTGTATGAAAAGGACATGGCTTTCTGATAGCAATGACTGTACAGGATCAATTGACTGTGCAGGATCTGGCTTGTTTAGTTTTACAATGCATGTGTTGGTGTTCTAGTGCTCACTGCAGTGTTTAAGATGCTGCCTTTTCCTAGGTGCACCCTTGTTGTGTAACTCATGGATTATTACTAAAAATAACTTTTTTTTATATAGAGGAGAGGGTTGTTAAAAATGATTAGCACTGGCTGTCATATATACTAGGTACGCCACTGGATTTAATAACCCTATGCTAACTTTACTGTTGATGTAGGTGTTGTTCCCCCCCCCCACACACACACACACACTATAATGAATTAAATTAAAGCTGTATTAACTTCAAACAGCTTTCAAATGACATTATAAGCAAATAAAAATAAAATATTTTTAATACATTGCTAATTATTACCTGCATTTTTACCTAAACTGTTTTGCCTACCTCTCACTTTGATTTTTATCTGCTACTTTTTTATTTTGCTGTAGTGCAATCACACAGGTCTCCTTCAAATTATGTGGAAGAGGTTTGAAAGTGGGGATCGCATCTATTTCATATCCTCAGTGAGACCTCAAGAAGGAATATAGTGATCAAAATATTATTAGAGGTGCTGTAGAGATGTTTCTTGTATGACTGGATGAGCTATATTTATCTTTTTTTTTTAGTTGTTTAAATTCATGCATAAATAAATGGCTAGATTGAACCTAATGATTTCATTAACGCATTTCCCTTTTTTAAACCCCTATACCAGTGGTCTCAAACACGCGGCCGCAGGCCACATGCGACCCCCCCAGGGACTATTTTCCGGCCCGCGATCTGTCCTTACCTAAAGCAGGGGTCCCTAATCTGCTTCCCTTCCCCACTGCCCTCCCCCAAGCCACCGCAATCGGGGAACAGCTCTCCCTACATATCTTCCCCAGCTCGGAGCCGACCAATTCTCGCCACCTGACGTTCAATTCTAATGTTGGGGAGGAAGTTCTGGGCCAGCCAATTGCTGCCTGGCTGGCCCGGAAGTTCCTCCCCGACGTTAGAATTGACGTCGGGTGGCGTGAATTGGTTGGCCCGCACTGGGGAAGATATGCAGGGAGAGTTAAGACCTCGGCACTGGCCTGTTCTCCGATTGTGGCGGCGGCAGCTTGTTCCCCGATTGCGGTGGTGGCGGCCTGTTCCCCAATGGTGGTGGCTTAGGGGAGAGCAGGGAGAAGTAAAGAAAGAAAGGGGGGGACAGAGAGACAGAAAGAAAGAAGGGAAACGGGACACGACAGAAAGGGGCATGGAGAGAGAAAGGGCGGGCATGGAGAAAGAAAAAAAGAAAGAAAGGGGGCACGAAGAGAGAGAGAGAAAGACAGACATATAGAAAGAATGGGGGCATGGATAGAGAGAAAAAGAAAGAAGGGGGCAGGGTGAAAGAAATAAAAAGTTGGGGGAGGGAAGGAGACAGATGCCAGACCAGGGGAAAGGAAGGAAGGAGGGATGGAGAGAAAGGAAAGAAAGAGATGCAGACCATGGAAATAGGGACAGAAGAAGAGAGAGATAGAAGGGAAGGGAAGACATGGAAACATAGATTTTGAAAAGAAAGCAGAAAAATTGTATATTAAGTTAATGCCAAAGATGGATGCAAGGCAGAAAGTGAAGACGGAGAGAAAAACAGTCAAAGGACAAGAAGACTCTGGAAACATAGTTAAATGCACAGAAAAATAAAGTCGATGCATAAAAGGGAGAAAGAAAGTCCAACGTAGTCTGCAGTAAACAACAGCAACCAGAAAACAACGAACAGACTGCAGATAATGTATAAGATGCAGGCGTTGTTTATTAGTAAATACAGTAACTTATACAACCTTATAGCCAACCAAGGGACCCGACACGGTCCGTGTTTCAGATAACACGCCTTCCTCAGGGGTCCATTGCGGTTAAGGTATAAAGCAAACTGCATAAAAGATAACAAACACACGCCAATCACGATCAAATGGGGTCAAGCAAGTCTTATACAATGCTATTTGATCGTGATTGGCGTGTGTTTGTTATCTTTTATGCAGTTTGCTTTATACCTTAACCACCATGGACCCCTGAGGAAGGCGTGTTATCCGAAACACGGACCGTGTCGGGTCCCTTGGTTGGCTATAAGGTTGTATATGTTACTGTATTTACTAATAAACAACGCCTGCATCTTGTACATTATCTGCAGTCTGTTCGTTGTTTTCAGAAAAATAAAGTCACCAGACAACAAAGGTAGGGAAAATGATTTTATTTTCAATATAGTGATTGAAATGTGTCAGTTTTGAGAAAGGAAAGATATTAAACTTTAAATGTGAGGGCCACAGAAAAAATAATTAATGACAATTTTGCATAAGGTAAAACTCTTTATCTATATATATAAAATCGGATGTATGTATGTATGTGCCGCGATCACGCAAAAACGGCTTGACCGATTTGAACGAAACTTAGTATGCTGATCCCTCACTACCTGGGGTGATATGTTCTGGGGGTATCGCGGCCCACCTGCACACGTGGGCGGAGCTACAAACAGAAAATCAGATTTCACCCATTCATGTCAAAGGAAAAAATGTAAAAACTGCCTCTGCAAAACCGGCTTGCCCGATTTGAACGAAACTTGGTATGCAGATCCCTCACTACCCGGGATGATATGTTCTGGAGGTCTCGCGGCCCAACTGCACACGTGGGTGGAGCTACAAACATAATTTCAGATTTCACCCATTCAAATCAAAGGGAAAAATGTAAAAAGCTGCCATTCTCACAGTAATTCCAACTACCTGGGGTGATATGTTCTGGGGGTCTCGCAGCCCACCTGCACACGTGGGCGGAGCTACAAACAGAAAATCAGATTTCACCCATTCATGTCAATGGAAAAAATGTAAAACAGCTGCCAACGCAAAAACGGCTTGCCCGATTTGAACGAAACTTGGTATGCAGATCCCTCACTACCTGGGGTGATATGTTCTGGGGGTCTTCCGGCCCACCTGCACACGTTGGCCGAGCTACAAGCAGAAAATCGGATTTCACCCATTCATGTCAATGGAAAAAATGTAATAAGCTGTGGGACCGATTTGAACGAAACTTGGTATGCAGATCCCTCACTACCTGGGGTGATATGTTCTTGGGGTCTCGCGGCCCACCTGCACACGTGGGCGGAGCTACAAACAGAAAATCAGATTTCACCCATTCAAGTCAATGGAAAAAATGTAAAAAGCTGTGGGACCGATTTGAACGAAAATTGGTATGCAGATCCCTCACTACCGGGAGTGATATGTTCTTGGGGTCTCGCGGCCCACCTGCACACGTGGGCGGAGCTACAAACAGAAAACCAGATTTCACCCATTCAAGTCAATGGAAAAAATGTAAAAAGCTGTGGGACCGATTTGAACGAAACTTAGTATGCAGATCCCTCACTACCTGGGGTGATATGTTCTGGGGGTCTCGCGGCCCACCTGCACACGTGGGAAGGGTGGGTTCACCCAATAATGTATATGTTCTTGCTCCTGGAGGTGAAACTAAAAATGTTGTTTATAATCAAGTTTTGTGTTTGTTGTATTGTATTCATTTTGTCAAATATTTCACATTATAATTTGTTTATTGTACTTTTTATAAAGCTGTAAAAATATAATTTCGTTCACCACTATAAAGTATCTTTATTTGAATCCATTTACTGTGTTATTGCTATAATTAAATACCCGTGGAACGCCGGGTCATCAGCTAGTAGTTTATAAATCTTTCCTTTAACTGTTAAAGGAAAGATTTATAAACTATAAAGAGTTTTACCTCATGCAAAGTTGTAATTTCTTTAATAAGACATTAAGTATCTTGCTGTGAACAAGGCTGCCCTGTAAACATCTAAAAGCTAAGTTACTCAGCATTTCATATTCTGCTCTTTTGACTGGTTTTCAGCATTATATCTGCTTAATTTCTCTTCTCCTCCCTGTTTCTTACTAAAAAAATATATAAAAGCACAAAAAAATAAATCCTTCTCTTTCCTCTGTTAAATCTTATTTCCTCTTCCTGCATTTTTGTTTAAAATACTGTGTTTTAGGTGGTATAGAGCCTATATTTCTGGTGCCTGTGGCTCAGGGTGACTAAAGTAGGGAAAATCCTGTTATAAATCCTGTGTTTTAGGGTAGCACTGATAGAACCTGCAGTTTTGTTTAAAATACTGTGTTTTAGGTGGTATAGAGCCTATATTTCTGACTCACTAGTTTTTAGCCATTGTGTCTGATTAGGTGGAGAAGGGAGGAACTCTGTTTTACTTCTAAGGTTAATTGCATTATCTTTGGGACATTGCTGTGAACAAGGCTGCCCTGTAAACATCTAAAAGCTAAGTTACTCAGCATTTCATATTCTGCTCTTTTGACTGGTTTTCAGCATTATATCTGCTTAATTTCTCTTCTCCTCCCTGTTTCTTACTAAAAAAAATATAAAAAAGCACACAAAAATAAATCCTTCTCTTTCCTCTGTTAAATCTTATTTCTTCTTCCTGCATTTTTGTTTAAAATACTGTATTTTAGGTGGTATAGAGCCTATATTTCTGGTGCCTGTGGCTCAGGGTGACTAAAGTAGGGGAAATCCTGTTATAAAATCCTGTGTTTTAGGGTAGCACTGATAGAACATGCAGTTTTGTTTAGGTGGTATAGAGCCTATATTTCTGCCTTACTAGCATTCTTACTTATAGTCCCACCAACCCCAGGGACCACTATTCATATATAGAGACCCATATAATCAGGACTACTCAAATCAAGTCACTTCACAACCAATCAAGATGACCTTTATTCTATGCAATCACTGTGGTGCTTTAATTCCAAGACATACTATTTGGAGGCTTAAGGCTTGCCCCATCTGTCTTCAACTTGCCAGTATTAAGGAGGAGCTCTGCAAACTTAAACAGGAATTGAATACAATTAAAGCAGCTTCCATCACTCCACAAAATCATACCAACTTACCACCTCTACCTCAAAGAATAAAACAGCCCAGGAATAAATGGGTCACAGTAGGCTCAGGAAGACTGCGACATGTAACACAGAAACATCCACCTTCACTAATATTACCTCTACAGAATTCCTTCGCTCCACTAGTGCACTGCGATACTCAGGAAAACAGAAGGGAGGTGGGACTGGAACCAATGAAAGAAACTCAAGAGAACAAGAGCACCCTAAGTACAAATAAAAAAGCCAAAAACAGAAAACTATTACTGTTGGGAGATTCCATCATCAGAGGCATTAACCTTGGAACACAGGGCGAGGAGACCAAAATAGTGAAATGTCTTCCAGGATCCTCAGCTACCAGGAGTTCCAGGCAAATACTGACTATAATTAAGGAAGAAACTAAGGATTTTAACATTGATGTTGTTATCCATCTGGGAACAAATGACCTGGCCAACAACTCCACACTTGCAGCACAGAAAGCTTTTCGGGAGCTTGGTGAGGGAGTGAAACCTTTTGTAAAGACTTTAGCTTTTTCTGAAATACTGCCTGCATATGGAAAAGGAGAGCAAAGAGTGAAAAACACAGAGGACTTTAATAGATGGCTCAGAGCCTGGTGTCATCAAGAAGGCTTCAGGTACATAGGAGGATGGGGAAATACATGGAAGGACAAGAAGCTATATTGCACTGATGGGCTACATATTACTACAGCAGGAAAAAGAAACCTTGCAGAGAAATTTAGACAATATTTTTCTAGGCATTTAAACTAGAAGGTGGGGGTGGTGTATGTACGAAGGACAATTATAGAGACCACCCCCAGCAAAAGAAAAGATGTGATAGTAGTAAAGGCTGCAACATAAGCAATATCAGCAACTCATTTCTTAGTATTGCAACGGAAAGTGAAACGACACAAAAATCCATACAAAAAAGGAGATTATCGCTGAAAAATAGCTGGAAAGCGATGACCACAAATGCTCGCAGTCTAAGCAACAAAGTTCATGATCTACAAGCCCTGATATTAGAGGCAGATCTAGATATTGTTGCTATCACAGAGACATGGTTCAGTGAATCATATGGATGGGATGCAAACATACCGGGATATAATCTTTTTAGGAAGGACAGAGATGGTCATAAAGGTGGAGGAGTAGCTCTCTATGTAAAGATCAATATCCAAGCGACCGAAATGCAAGGGACCTGGGGAGAGGAAGAAGCGATATGGATTGCTCTGAAAAGAGAAGATGGAACTTCTATCTACGTGGGTGTAGTCTACAGACCTCCGACTCAATCGCAGCAAATTGATAAGGATCTGATTGTGGATATCCAAAAGTTTGGAAGGAAAGAGGAGGTTCTGTTGTTGGGAGATTTCAACCTGCCGGATGCGGACTGGAATGTTCCGTCTGCGGAATCGGAAAGAAGTAGGGAGATTGTGGATGCCTTTCAAGAGGATCAGCTCAGACAAATGGTGACGGAACCCACAAGGGAAAAAGCGATATTGGATCTGGTCCTCACAAATGGAGAGAGTATCTCTAATGTTCGAGTGGGTGCTCACCTGGGTAGTAGCGATCATCAAACGGTTTGGTTTGATATAACGGCTAAAGTGGAGAGCGGCCGCACGATACTTAAAGTCCTAGATTTCAAATGTACGGACTTTAATGCAATGGGAAAGTACCTGAAGAAAGAGCTGTTAGGATGGGAGGACATAAGAGAAGTGGAAAGACAGTGGTCTAAGCTGAAAGGAGCGATAAAAATGGCTACGGACCTTTATGTGAAGAAAATCAATAAAAACAAGAGAAAAAGGAAGCCGATATGGTTCTCCAACCTAGTGGCTGAGAAAATAAAGGCGAAAGAGTTGGCGTTCATGAAATATAAAAAAACCCAAGAAGAGGAGAGCAGAAAGGACTACAGGGTGAAACTGAAAGAAGCCAAGAGAGAGATACGTTTGGCGAAGGCACAGGCAGAAGAACAAATGGCTAAAAATGTAAAAAAGGGATATAAAAATTTTTTCAGATATATTAGTGAAAGGAGGAAGATAAAAAATGGAATTGCTAGGCTAAAAGATGCTGGGAACAAATATGTGGAGAGTGATGAGGAGAAAGCAAATGTGCTAAACAAATACTTCTGTTCTGTGTTCACAAAAGAAAATCCTGGAGAAGGACCGAGATTGTCTGGCAAAGTTACACGAGAAAATGGAGTAGATTCTGCGCCGTTCACGGAGGAGGGTGTTTATGAGCAACTTGAAAAACTGAAGGTGGACAAAGCGATGGGACCAGACGGGATCCATCCCAGGATACTAAGGGAGCTCAGAGAGGTTCTGGCGAGTCCTATTAAAGACTTGTTCAACAAATCTCTGGAGACGGGAGTGATTCCTGGGGATTGGAGGAGAGCGGATGTGGTCCCTATTCATAAAAGTGGTCACAGGGATGAAGCAGGAAACTACAGGCCGGTGAGCCTCACTTCAGTTGTTGGAAAAATAATGGAAGTGTTGCTGAAAGAAAGGATAGTGTATTTCCTTGAATCTAATGGGTTACAGGATCCGAGGCAACATGGCTTTACAAAAGGTAAATCGTGCCAAACGAACCTGATTGAATTTTTTGATTGGGTGACCAGAGAGCTGGATCGAGGACATATGCTAGATGTAATTTACTTGGATTTCAGCAAAGCCTTTGATACAGTTCCTCATAGGAGGCTGTTGAACAAACTTGAAGGGCTGAAGTTAGGACCCAAAGTGGTGAACTGGGTCAGAAACTGGCTGTCGGACAGACACCAGAGGGTGGTGGTTAATGGAAGTCGCTCGAAGGAAAGAAAGGTGACTAGTGGAGTCCCTCAGGGTTTGGTGCTGGGGCCAATCCTGTTCAATATGTATGTAAGTGACATTGCTGAAGGGTTAGAAGGAGAAGTGTGCCTTTTTGCAGATGATACCAAGATTTGTAACAGAGTAGACACCGAAGAGGGAGTGGAGAATATGAAAAAGGATCTGCAAAAGTTAGAGGAATGATCTAATGCCTGGCAACTAAAATTCAATGCAAAGAAATGCAGAGTAATGCATTTGGGGATTAATAATAGGAAGGAACCGTATATGCTGGGAGGAGAGAAGCTGATATGCATGGACGGGGAGAGGGACCTTGGGGTGATAGTGTCTGGAGATCTAAAGGCGAAAAAACAGTGTGACAAGGCAGTGGCTGCTGCCAGAAGGATTCTGGGCTGTATAAAGAGAGGCGTAGTCAGTAGAAGGAAGAAGGTGTTGATGCCCCTGTACAGGTCATTGGTAAGGCCCCACTTGGAGTATTGTGTTCAGTTTTGGAGACCGTATCTGGCGAAAGACGTAAGAAGACTTGAGGCGGTCCAGAGGAGGGCGACGAAAATGATAGGAGGCTTGCGCCAGAAGACGTATGAGGAGAGACTGGAAGCCCTGAATATGTATACCCTAAAGGAAAGGAGAGACAGGGGAGATATGAATCAGACGTTCAAATACTTAAAAGATATTAACGTAGAACAAAATCTTTTCCAGAGAAAGGAAAATGGTAAAACCAGAGGACATAATTTGAGGTTGAGGGGTGGTAGATTCAGGGGCAATGTTAGGAAATTCTACTTTACGGAGAGGGTGGTGGATGCCTGGAATGCGCTCCCGAGAGAGGTGGTGGAGAGTAAAACGGTGACTGAGTTCAAAGAAGCGTGGGATGAACACGGAAGATTTAGAATCAGAAAATAATATTAAAGATTGAACTAGGCCAGTTACTGGGCAGACTTGCACGGTCTGTGTCTGTATATGGCTGTTTGGTGGAGGATGGGCTGGGGAGGGCTTCAGTGGCTGGGAGGGTGTAGATGGGCTGGAGAGAGTTCGGCAGTTGGAACCCAAGCACAGTACCGGGTAAAGCTTTGGATTCTTGCCCAGAAATAGCTAAGAAGAAAAAAAAAAAAAAAAAAAAAATGTAAATTGAATCAGGTTGGGCAGACTGGATGGACCATTCGGGTCTTTATCTGCCGTCATCTACTATGTTACTATGTTCTGTGGCCCTCCAAGTACCTACAAATCCAAAATGTGGCCCCACTAAGGGTTTGAGTTTGAGACCACTGCTCTATACCATTTGAAAGAGGGCGAATATCTAATTATTCACTTCTAGAATTGGATACTTCTTAAATTTAGTAAAAATATTCTGGCACAAGTGTCAAACCTTAAAAAAAAGAAGCAATAGTGAACATTGGAAAATAATAATTCATAAAAATAGTACACATTTAGGGCTCCTTTTACAAAGGTGCGCTAATGTTTTTAGCGCACACACCGGATTAGCGTATGCTATCTGAAAAACTACCGCCTGCTTAAGAGGCGGTAGCGGCTACATGCGCGGCAATTTAGCGCACGCTATTCGGCGCATTAAGGTGCTAACGCATCTTTGTAAAAGGAGCCCTTAATTTTCCCCACCATCAAATTTCCCTGTCTCGCCCACCCCACCCGGCTACTTTTTCATGCCACCCGGCTGGAAAAAATTTCTGGGGAGAACACTGCGCATGCATGATGTCACCATGACGATGTCTGTGCATATGCAGATATCCTCCAGCCGCGGCCCTGAGCTGCCCATTAACGCCGGTGGGGAACTGCTGCAGAAGGAGAAGTGAGGAGAAGGAGCAGTGGCACCGGCGAGGAGAGGGGCAGGTGCCGGCTGACTGACTACAGGACGTGTCTCTCGCCATGAAAGTCAGCCAGCGCCTCTCCTTCTAATCCACATCTTGGGGCACACCTAGAATCCTCCCAAGCACTGGGGAGAGTATGGCGCAGTGGTTAAAGCTATAGCCTCAGCACCCTGAGGTGGTGAGTTCAAACCCACTTTGCTCCTTGTGACCCTGGGCAAGTCACTTAATCCCCCCATTGCCCTGGGTACATTAGAAAGATCATGAGCCAGGACAGACAGGGGAAAATGCTCAAGTAACTGAATAAATTCAGGTAAACCATTCTGAGCTTCCTTGGGAGAACAGTATAGAAAATTGAATAAATAAACAGTGTGAAAAGTTTCAGCCTCTGATAACCAGAACTGGTATTGTGATGTCATAATGCCTCATGCCACCAATAAGAGCCAACCTCATCAGTGATGTCACAATGGCTTGATTGCCCTATACTTGGCTCACTTTTGCTACATTATGATTTCTAGAGTGGGGCAGTGGTTAAAGCTATAGCCTCAGCACCCAGAGGATGTGGGTTAAAACCCATGCTGCTCCTTGTGGCCCTGGCAAGTCACTTAATCCCCCCTTTGCTCCAGGTACATTAGATAGTGAGCCCACTGGGACAGGGAAAATGCTTGAATACCTGAATAAATTCATGTAAACCATTCTGAGTTCCCTTGGGATAACAGTACAGAAAACTGAATAAATAATAGTGTGAAAAGTTTCAGCTTCAGATAACCAGAGCTGGTATTGTGATGTCATAATGCCTCATTCCGCCAATAAGAGCCAACCTCCTCGGTGATGTCACAGTGCCTTGATTGTCCTATACTTGGCTCACTTTCACTACATTATGATTTCTAGAGTAGTGCAGTGGTTAAAGCTACAGCCTCAGCCCCCTGAGGTTGTGGGCTCAAACCCACGCTGCTCCTTGTGACCCTGGGCAAGTCACTTAATCCCCCCATTAGATAGATTGTGAGCCCACTGGGACAGATGGAAAAATGCTTTACTACCTGAATAAATTCTTGTAAACTGTCCTGAGCTACCTTGGGAGAACAGTATAGAAAACTGAATAAATAGTGTTGCACAGCACACAATTTGCAATACACCGCTCAAGACTAACGGTGGCTCCAAGCTAGTATGGTTCTTCATCTGATCCATTATTGCTTTCCTTTTTTTTTTTTTTTTGCAAGATGTGTGACCTGAAACAATCATTATAAAACGAGCTGCCTCCATTGTTTAAATAAAAGGAGAGCTAATTTTACTTTGCTGAAACATGGAGTGCCTTTTCAATTTCACCACCGTTTGACATCAGTAATAACATTCCGGAGCTCCCCAAAAAATTAAACAGTGAAGCGACATTACTGGGTCTGTGATTAATGAAATGGTCTCTATCATTACATCAAATTACACATTTCTTTCTTTGTAGTTTCTCAGTAGCGTGTCCAAGGAGGAAGGCTCGCCCTGCATCAATTAAAATCGTTCTAATATGACACTGGAAATTCTTCAAAATGCTTCCTTCTGCTGTTCCAAGAGTGAGAGGTGGTAGGGGTTCAGACCTACTATGTTGGCACACACGGCATCAAGGCTCTCTTTTACTAGGCTGCGCTAGATGTGTCTACCCTGGCCTGGGGTGCTAGATGCTCTGATGCTCACATAGTAACATAGTAGATGGCGGCAGATAAAGACCCGAATGATCCATCTAAGTCTGCCCAACCTGATTAAAAATTTGTTGGGTTTTTTTTTTTTTTCTTCTTCTTAGCTATTTCTGGCCAAGAATCCAAAGTTCTGCCCGGTACTGTTCTTAGGTTCCAACTACTGAAGTCTCCGTCAAAGCGCGCTCCAGTCCATCTACACCCTCCCCAACCCATCCTCCACCAAACGGCCATATACAGACACAGACCGTGCAAGTCTGCCCAGTCCTGGCCTTAGTTCTTCAATATTTACTATTATTTTCCGATTCTAGATCCTCTATGTTCATCCCACGCTTTTTTGAACTCTGTCATAAGAACATAAGAATTGCCGTCACTGGGTCAGACCATTGGTCCATTGTGCCCAGCGGTCCGCTCATGCGGTGGCTCTCTGATCAAGGATCAGTGCCCTGAGACTAGCCCTACCTGAGCACGTTCCGGTTCAGCAGGAACTTGTCTAACTTTGTCTTGAATCCCTGGAGGGTGTTTTCCTCTATGACAGACTCCGGAAGAGTGTTCCAGTTTTCTACCACTCTCTGAGTGAAGAACTTCCTTACATTCATACGGAATCTATCCCTTTTCAACTTTGCAGAGTGCCCTCTCATTCTCCCTACCTTGGGGAGGGTGAACAACCTGTCTTTATCTACTAAGTCTATCCCCTTCAGTACCTTGAATGTTTCGATCATGTCCCCTCTCAATCTTCTCTGTTCGAGGGAGAAAAGGCCCAGTTTCTCTAATCTTTCGCTGTACGGCAGCTCCTCCAGCCCCTTAACCATTTTAGTCACTCTTCTCTGGACTCTTTCAAGTAGAACCGTGTCCTTCTTCATGTACGGCGACCAGTGCTGGATGCAGTACTCCAGGTGAGGGCGCACCATGGCCCGGTACAGCAGCATGATAACCTTCTCCGATTTGTTTGTGATCCCCTTCTTTATCATTCCTAGCATTCTGTTCGCCCTTTATGCCACCACCACACATTGTCGATCATAACTCCCAAGTCTCTTTCCTGGGAGGTCTCTCCAAGTACCGCCCTGGACATCCTATATTTATGCATGAGATTTTTGTTACCTACATGCATCACTTTACATTTATCCACGTTGAACCTCATCTGCCATGTTGATGCCCATTCCTTGAGCCTGATTATGTCACGTTGCAGATCTTCACAATCCCCCTGTGTCTTCACTACTCTGAATAACTTTGTATCGTCCGCAAATTTAATCACCTCACTCATCGTACCAATGTGCAGATTGTTTATAAAGATGTTGAAGAGCACGGGTCCAAGCACCGAGCCCTGCGGCACCCCACTAGTGACACTTCCAGTCCGAGTATTAATCCACGTGAGTATTTCACCCTCGATTCCGTGGCTCGCAATTTTCCGAAGTAGTTGTTCATGCGGAACCTTGTCAAACACCTTCTGGAAAACCAGATATACAATATCGACCGGATCGCCCTTGTCTATCTGTCTGTTTACTCCCTCAAAGAAGTGCAGCAAGTTTGTAAAACAAGATCTGCCATTGCTAAAACCTTGCTGACTGGTCCTCATCAGCCTGTGTCATCAGTTTGTCAAGGTGATCAATTATGCGGTCCTTTATCAATGACTCTACTATCTTTCCCGGTACCGAAGTCAGACTCACCAGTCTGTAGTTTCCCAGATCTCCCCTCGAACCTTTCTTGAAGATCAGCGCAACATTCACCATCTTCCAGTCTTCCGGAATCTTTCTCAATTTGATTGACAGATTGGCTATTAGTTGAAGCAGTTCATCTATGGTCCCTTTCAGTTCCTTGATGACCCTCGGATGGATGCCATCCGGTCCCGGGGATTTATCACTCTTAAGCCTATCAATCTGCCTACATACCTCCTCTAGACTAATCGTCAATCCTGTCAGCTTTCCGTCTTCATTTGCAGCATATAGCCTGATGGGTTCCAGTATGCTGTGTAGATCTTCTTCCATAAATACAGATGCAAAAAATGTGTTCAGTTTGTCGGCGATTGCTTTGTCCTCCTTTAGCACTCCCTTTATTCTATGGTCATCCAATGGTCCCACTGCTTCCTTCACGGGTCGTTTCCCCTTAATATATCAAAAGGGAACGGCTTGAAGTTCTTCGTCTCCTTTGCTATTTTTTTCCTCGTAGTCTCTTTTGGCCCCTTTTACCACCTTATGGCACCTGCGTTGATGTTGTTTGTGCTTGTTCCAGTTTTTATTCATTTTTGACCTTTTCCATTCCTTAAACAAAGCTTTCTTGTCTCTAATCACTTCCTTCACCTCTACAGTGAGCCACGCCGGTTCTTTGTTCTTTTTCCTCTTTGATCCCTTGTTGATGCGCGGTATATATAGATTTTGTGCCTCGGTGACCGTGTCCTTAAAAAGAGACCAAGCTTGCTCTAGCGTTTTTACAGTGCTTATCCTCTTCTTGATCTTCTTTCCTACCATGAGTCTCATCCCTTCGTAATTCCCTTTTCAGAAGTTCAGTGCCGTGGCTGTCGTTTTGGACCGATGTTTCTCCCCTGCATCCATATCGAAGCAGATCATATTGTGATAGCTGTTTCCCAGTGTCCCTTCTACTTCTACATCTTGTGCCGGTCCTCGCAGGCCATTTAGAATTAAGTCCAGAATTGCATTTCCTCTAGTATTTTCCTTGACAAGTTGTTCCAGGAAGCAATCGCCTACAGTATCCAAGAACTTGGTCTCTCTTACGCAGCCAGAGGTGCCTAGGTTCCAGTCTATTCCCAGATAGTTGAAGTCACTCATGATAACTGCGTTGCCTCCCTTGTAGTTGCGTTTAATCTCGTCCGTCATTTCTCTGTCAATTTCTTCGGACTGCCCTGGAGGTCGGTAGTAGATGCCGTTCTTCGTTTCCAGGCCATTTGTTCCCAGAATTTTGACCCATAGAGACTCTAACTTATCTGTCAGTTGTAGCGTTCCTGGAATTTTGACCCATAGAGACTCTAACTTATCCGTTAGTTGTCACCGTTTTCATCTCCACCACCTCTCTCGGGAGCACATTCCAGGCATCCACCACCCTCTTCGTAAAGAAGAATTTCATTGCATTGCTCTTGAATCTACCATCCCTCAACCTCAAATTATGTGCTATGGTTTTACCATTATCCTTTCAAAAAGATTATGTTTATGTTAATACCTTTCAAGTATTTGAACGTCTGAATCATATCTCCCCTGTCCCTCCTCTCCTCTAAGGCAGTGGTTCCCAACTCTTTCCTGGAGGACCACCAGGCCAGTCGGATTTTCAGGCTAGCCCTAATGAATATGCATGAGGGAGATTTGCATATAATGGAAGTGATAGGCATGCAAATCTGTTCCATGCATATTCATTAGGGCTAGCCTGAAAACTTGATTGGCCTGGTGGTCCTCCAGGACAGGGTTGGGAACCACTGCTCTAAGGTATACAGTGTCAGCCCTGCCTTAACTTGCTGACCTTACCAATGTCAGCAAAGGCCTATGGGAGATCATATCATTCATGTCTGACCTTAGGGAATGTTATTGAAAACAGCCTTAGCCAGCCTAAATTAAATTAAATTAGAGGACCTGGCAGTAAAGAGGTGCGAAGAGGTGTTACGATGTGTTAATGTCTGATGCTTAGGATGTACAATGGATCTAGGTGCACAGATAGTTAAGATTACTCAGAAACTAGTATCAAAGTGATACTGGAAATTCTCCCTCTTTTCTTCTCCAATCTTCCACACCTCACTCATCTTCCTTATCAGTGACACTAACCATTGTTTCAAACAGTTTACAAAAGATAGGGATACTTAGCTTCAATAGATTCTATTTTTTAGAATAATTCTCCAATCTATATTTTAAAAAAACCCTCTCAACATCACCCTCCCCCCTTCTTGCTCTCCCTGGAACATTACGCTTCTGTCTTAACATCAGCCCCCTTTCCTGTCTCTCTTTCCCTTGGCTTCTTTCTTTGTTTGTTCTCTCTCATTCACAAGAACACAGAAACAGTCTCTGTATTTGTAAAACTCATTCCTTAATTGTAATACTTAATTGTAATCTTTATGAATCTTGCTTTTCTGTAATATTAAGCTTATTTCTCTGCACAATATATATATTCTTTATGCAAGCACTCTTAGCTGTCTTTGTCAGTAATTTTACTTCCTAATGAATCTTCTGCGAGGGTATTGAACCCGGGACCTGGTGGATTGTAAGGCCACCTCACATTACCCCTCCAAACCTTACATTTGGGGGGGGGGGGCTAAACCTTACATACATATTCAGGACTTCTAGTCTCTCCTTGTAAATCTTTTGTCGCAAACCTCCTATCATTTTTGTCGCCCTCCTCTGGACCGCTTCAAGCCTTTTTGTGTCCTTCGCCAGATACGGTCTCCAAAACTGAACACAATACTTCAAGTGGGGCCTCACCAACGACCTGTACAGGGGCATCATCACCTTCGTTCTTCTACTGGTTATGCCTTTCTTTATATAGCTCAACATTCTTCTGGCAGCAGCCACTGCTTTGGCGCACTGTTTTTTCACCTTTAGATCTTTGGACACTATCACCCCAAGGTCCCTCACCTCCTCCATGCATATCAGCCTCTCCCCTCCCAGCATATACGGTTCCTTCCTATTATTAATCCCCAAATGCATTACTCTGCATTTCTTTGCATTGAATTTTAGTTGCCAGGCATTAGACCATTCCTCTAACTTTTGCAGATCCTTTTTCATATTCTCCACTCCCTCTTCGGTGTCTACTCTGTTACAAATCTTGGTATCATCCGCAAAAAGGCAAACCTTTCCTTTTAACCCTTCAGCAATGTCACTCACAAACATATTAGACAGGATCGGCCCCAGCACCAAACCCTGAGGGACTCCACTACTCACCTTTCCTTCCTCCGAGCGACTTCCATTAACCACCACCCTCTGGCGTCTGTCCGACAACCAGTTTCTCATCCAATTCTCTACTTTGGTTCCTAACTTTAGCCCTTCAAGTTTGTTCAACAGCCTCCTATGAGGAACTGTATCAAAGGCTTTGCTGAAATCCAAGTAAATTACATCTAGCATATGTCCTCGATCCAGCTCTCTGGTCACCCAATCAAAAAATTCAATCAGCTACGTTTGGCAAGATTTACCTTTTGTAAAGCTATGTTGCCTCGGATCCTGTAACCCATTAGATTCAAGGAAATACACTATCCTTTCTTTCAGCAACACTTCCATTATTTTTCCAACAACTGAAGTGAGGCTCACCGGCCTGTAGTTTCCTGCTTCATCCCTGTGACCACTTTTATGAATAGGGACCACATCCGCTCTCCTCCAATCCCCAGGAATCACTCCTGTCACAAGAATTCTGAGTGTTGGAGCAGCGTCAGAACACTTACCGCTCCGGGTTCTGGTACAAACCTCCGCTACGGCTTAGTAAAAGAGGAGAGGGGGTGGGGGTGCAAATTAGCTGTGAAAAGCAGACTGAAAACCCATCTTTTTGATATAGCCTTCAATCTATAACGCTAATCCCTAATGCCCACCAACCCAGCCAGCAGATTAACCGTCCCCCTTAACTATATCCATGACAACCTGTTTGTCTATCTTGACTGTTTAGATTGTAAGCTCTCTGGAGCATGGACTGTCTTCTTCCTTGTGACTCTGTACAGCGCTGCATGCGTTGGGTAGTGCTATAGAAATAATCAATAGTAGTAAGCCAATAAAGACCCTGTTTTGTCACATTTTCCCAGCTGTGTTACAATGAATGTTTTAATAATTTCGCATTTAGCTGAACAGCTAAAATCTGAAGATGACCATCAATGTTTGTGTTGAACAAAGATAATTTCATCTAGCAAAGAGGCAGAATAAAAATAGTTCTCTTGGGCTCTGTTCTCATTTATTGAAATACTACTTTAGGTCAGTTTGCAAAGGTAATAAAAATGGAAGACTTGACTCTGGACAATTTACCTTTTTTTTTTTTTTTTTTTTTTTTGCAAATAGCATACAGTTCCCAGTTTATCTCATGTGTAGACTTGCACTTAGGACTTCTCTAAGAAATGCAGAATTACAAATCCAGGCTTGTAGTGGAGTATAAACACGAGGGTGATCTGAAAAGTTCAGTTAAAAAACAGTTAAACAAATATATATATATTTTTTTTAAAAAGAACCCAGCAGTTATATTTTTCAGTCCATAAGACGCACCTGACCATAAGACGCACCCTAGATTTAGAGGAGGAAAAACCAATAAAAAAAATATTCTGAACCAAATTGTGCCTCTGAACTCAGCCCCCTAGAAAAATAGACAAATATAATGCAGCAGACAGATTTTGATCACTAAATTGAAATCCTACCTTTGTTATCTGGTGATGTCTGGTTGCACTAGATAGTTCTTTTTTCTTTCTTTCTGCAGGCCCAATTGTCTCTTTCTATTCCCTCCCTCCCTCCTTCCTTCCTTCCTTTGTACCGAGTTCATGCCCCTTCCCCCTCACTGTCTTCCAGCCTTTGTCCTTTCTCCCTCCCGAACCAAAGCCTGCCTTCCTCCCTCCCTCCCTGCCGCATCGAAGTCTGTCTCCCTCCCGCACCAAAGCCTTCCTGCCTTCCTCCCTGCCGTGCCGATTCCTCCATCCTGGTCCGCCGCTCACCCACTGCTGCCACAACTCCACGAAGGGAAGGGCCGCAGCATGCAATTGGGCCCACAAGCCTTCCCCTGACGTCAATTCTGACATCGGAGATAAGGTCCAGGCCAACAATTGGCTGGCCTGGATCTTCTCTCCAACTTCAGAATTGACATCGGGGGAAGACTTGTGGGCCCGATTGCATGCCGATGGCCCTTGTCTTCCTTTCCTGCGGCAGCGAGCAGATAAGAGGCCGACGAGCAGCACCAGCGGGAGGGGGGGCGACAAGCAGCAGCAGCAGAATGCTGGGGGGGGGGCAGAGGTGTATTTACTCCATAAGATGCACCCCCTTTTTGGAGATGGAAAAAGTGTGTCTTATGGAGCGAAAAATACGGTAGTTTCCATCAAGAGATATAAACAGGCCCAAATTCTCTGAATTGTGCCATAAATTAGGTGATGGTAGGCACCTTACTATCGCTTAACTCAGTAATTTAATTGCTGTTAATTGCACAGTAATTGACCGTGTTTTTAAAACCAATTGAATGTAGGCGCCCATAGGCATCTCCAAAAAAGGACACCTTAATGGTGTCTAGGCTACAGAGGTGCCTAATGGCGCCTAAGGTCAAAGTCGGCATGGTTTACACCGGAAATGACCTTAGGCATCGCTAGACATCTCTGTAGACGTGATTCTCATCAAACATAGGCACCGGGAATGTAGGCCTACCAAACCCTGGCCTACATTATCAGTGCTTATGGTTAACAGTAGACGCAATTCTGCAAACCCTGCCATAGTGTGATTAACATGTGATCGGCGGTGTTTTGGGGGGCGCCCGTCAATGTAGGTGCCATTTGCAGATTCCAGCCCTCAGTCCAGCAAGTTTTCAGTTTTTCCATCACATCGGAAAAAAAAATATGATTTCCTCAAATGTAAAAAAAAAAAATATTTCTTTAACTTAATCTATTACCGAACTTTTCAAACCGCTCTTGTAGCACTCAATCAACAGGTTTTGAAAACAATATAGTAACCTCCAATATCCTCATCAGACCTTTCCATCCCTCATTTCTCTCGGCACCCTTGTAGGATCCCTTCAGTTTTCATTTCTGTCTCCCTTACCTCTTGAAGTACGGGCTTTTTGTTCAGTAAAAACTCATGTGAGAGACGGCCATTTTGGGGCTTGTAATTACAGGCTAGTTTATAGGTCCTGCGTGCTACAGCTGCTGCTACATGCTACCAATCCTGCCAGTGGAGCAGCAAAGTAAAAATTCACACCGGGCAGAATTAGGGACCCCTTAGGCCTGCCCCCCAGGCCCATCCTGTTCCACCCATCCCCACCCATCATGCCCCAGTCCCGACCCTGATCCCGCCCTAGCCCCGCACCAGCCACGCCCCCTACTGCCTGCTCGGCAATTTTGGGGAAGGTTTTTCAAAACCCGGACAAAGCGCTAGGTTTTGAAAATCCATCCGGATCCCTGGACATGTCCTCAAAAGGAGAGCATGTCCAGAGAAATCCGGACATCTGGTAACCCTAGGCAGAACAAACAAGCAGCGCAGGCCTTGTATCTCTTTATTAATGTGCTTTAGTTTCATTTAAGCATCTTAAAAATGTTAGCACATGCAATAACAATCCAAATCATAGTTACCGGATGCTATGGTCCATTTTGGACGACAGCACTCAAGGAAAAGACTTGGGTGTCATCATGGATAATAAGCTGAATGCTTCCACCCGATGTGCGGTGGTGGCCAAGAAAGCAAACAAGATCCTAGGAATTATTAAAAAAGGGATGGTTAACAAGACTAAGAATGTCATAATGCCCCTGTATTGCTCCATGGTGCGACCTCATCTGGAGTATTGCGTTCAATTCTAGTCTCCTTATCTTAAGAAAGATATAGTGGCGCTAGAAAAGGTTCAAAGAAGAGCAACCAAGATGGTAAAGGGGATGGAACTCCTCTCGTATGAGGAAAGACTAAAACGGTAAGGGCACTTCAGCTTGGGAAAAGAGACGGCTGAGGGGAGAAATGATTGAAGTCTACAAAATCCTGAGTGGAGTAGAACAGGCACAAGTGGATCAATTTTTTTACTGCATCAAGATTTACAAAGACTAGGGGACACTCGATGAAGTTACAGAGTAATACAGTGGTACTTTGGATTACAAGCATAATCCGTTCCAGGAGCATGCTCGTAATCCAAAATGCTCGTTTACCAAAACAAAGTTCCTCATTGGGGATAATGGAAACTCAGATGATTCATTCTAGAACCCGGGGTCTATACCTGTCGGGTGCCGGGTGCTGCAGCACCATCTCCTCCGTCTGCCTCCTCCATGGGTCATCTGAAGAAGAACCCCACAGTGTCGCTTCGGGGGGGGGATGCTAGCCGCTGGAGAACCTTGCAGTGCCGCTTCACGGGGGGGGGGGGGGATGCCAGCTGCCGGAGAACCTCACAGTGCCGCTTCGGGGGGGGGGGGGATGCCAGCCACTGGAGAACCTCACAGTGCCTTCAGAGGGATGCCTCCTCCATCCGCCGGCCAGCCCTCCACGTCGGATGCCCCTCGCATGCTGGAGAGCCCCCACCCGAGCCCATGTAGCTGAGCACCGCCCCACCTGCACGCCTTGCACGACATGCACAACGCCGAGATTGACGCTGTGCGCGTCACATGCAACATGCAGGCGGGACAGCACCTGGCCGCGCAGGCCCAGACAGAGGTCCTCCAACCTGCGGAAGGCACCCGATGTAGAAGGCTGGCCAGAAGACGGAAGAGGAATCCCCTGTAAGTGCTCGTTGATCGGTTTGCGAGTCAAAAGTTTGCTTAGTATTTTGCTCGTCTTGCAAAACACTCGCAAACCGGGTTACTCACAAACCGAGGTACCACTGTACTTTTAAAACCAATAGGAGGAAATATTTTTCAATCGGAGAATACTTAAGCTCTAGAAATCAATGCTAGAGGATGTGGTAAGAGCGGTTAATGTAGCTGGTTTTAAAAAAAGGTTTGGACATGTTCCTGGAGGAAAAGTTCTTAGTCAGCTGTTGAGACAGACATGGAAGAAGCCACTGCTTGCCCTGGATCAGTGGCATAGAATGCTCCTACTATTTGTTTTTTTTAAACACATACTTGGATTGACCTCCGTGAAGATGGGATACTGGGCTAGATGGACCATTAGTCTGACCCAATAAGGCTATTGTTATGTTCTTATGATGCAGATAAATCTACAAATTAACACAACTACTACTGATATATCCATGTTAGCAAGTTCTAACATATATGCAATGCACACGTCAAAGAAACTGAAAATAAAGAGCAACCCAAAATTGGGAACATTTGGGGAAAAAAAAATGAAAACGGACCAAAATGTTTTTACTGTGCACATCCTTTCTTACCTGACATCTCTAGCATTTGCATGGATCACCTTATCAGGATAATTTGGAGGAGATTTCTCTGGCCTGGACTATTGTCTGTGGTTCTGCACCGTCTTTCAATTAACAGGTTCTGTTTCACCAGATGGTCTGCCTCAGAATGTCAGTGGCAATATCAAAGAGCAAGGGGTCGCGTAGAGCAGATGGCTCGACAAAAAGGAAGCAAACTTGACGATGCAGAACAGAATAGAACTTTTTGTTTTCTTTTTCTGTCTACTCTGTGTGTTTCCATCCTCCCCTTCTTATATGCGAAGGGAAGAAGAATTTCTTTTGAAGGGAGACTCGCCAGTTGATTCAGAAATTTCTAAAACCCTCTGATGGAATTCAACTGACTGGATTTGGATTTTAGGCATTTCCACTTTAGGATTTTAGATCAGTGGTTCCCAACCCTGTCCTGGAGGACCCCCAGGCCAGTCGGGTTTTCAGGATAGCCCTAATGAATATGCATGAGAGATATCTGCATATAATGGAAGTGCCAGACTTGCAAATCTACCCCATGCATATTCTTTAGGCCAGGGCTATCCTGGGGGCCCACCAGGACAGGGTTGGGAACCACTGATTTAGATAGACCTGCTTAGGTTTTTTTTCAGCTATGGCAGGAGTGTCAAAGTCGGGTTTTCAGGAATTCCTCAATGAATAAGCATGAAATCTATTTGCATGCACTGCTTTTCAGTGTATGCTAATAGATCTCATGCATATTCATTGGGTGAAATCCTGAAAACCCGACTGGATTGCGGCCCTTGAGGAGGGACTTTGACACCCCTGAGCTATGGCAAAGGCAATGGTCCCACCAACTGGTATGTCAGGACCGAAATGCATCTGTGACCACCTCTGGAAAAGGTGACTTAAGTCAATGGTCCCTCCCAACCCTGTCCTGGAGGGACACCATCCAGTCAGGTTTTCAGGATAGCCCTAATGGATATGCACGAGAGAGATTTGCATATAATGGAGGTGTCAGGCATGCAAATCTGCCCCATGCATATTCATTAGGGCATTCCTGAAAATCTGACTGGATGGTGGTCCTCCAAGACAGGGTTGGGAACCACTGACTTAAGTAGTGGATTTAAAATGTTGAGACTAGATGCTTTTTCACATCATGGGTCCATAAGCAGTCTGAAAAACAATTACATGTTTGAACTTCCATACATTTTTATTTTTCTCACATTAAAGGATGGGGCTGGGAGTGTTGTGTTGGCTCTAGCATCAAAACCTAGCAGCCAAAGATGGACCTGCTTTATAGGTGGATCTTTATATCCATTAGCCTTAGTCGGCCAGCCACTGAATATTGGCGGTGACCATCTATGTTACGTGACATAGCTGGTAGCGCTATAGAAATAATTCATAGTAATAGCAGTAGTGTGAAGAGTTTCGTCTTTTGGAAGCAGAGCTGAGCTTGTGATGTCATAATGCCTCATTCCACCAATAAGCGCCAACCTCATCAGTGATGTCACAATGGCTTGATTGTCCTGTACTCCCCTCTGCCCTCCAACCCAGTCAGCAGCTTAACCGTTCCCCTTAACTGTATCCATGGCATCCTGTTTGTCTGTCTTAACTGTTTAGATTGTAAGCTCTTTGGAGCAGGGACTGTCTTCTTCGTTGTGACTCTGTACAGCACTGCCTATGTCTGGTAGCGCTATAGAAATAATTAATCGTAGTAAGATAGGCACCAGAAATGTGGGCCTCTAAGACCCTGGCCTACATTTTCAGTGCCTATCTTTCCCGTAGGCACGATTTAGTACCCGGCACCATCACGGGACTGACATGCAATTGGCAGCCGCTTTTAAGGTGGCCGCCAACAATGGCACCGGTTACAGAATCCGGGCCTTACTGCCTCTAACTGAATAAGTTGCGGCACTAAATAGAGATAGCCAGCCCAAAGATTTTTTCTTTCGTTTAATTTGCCATGCCATTTGCAGCATTTTCTGTTTTGGGATGGTTAGTCTTAATTTATGTGTCAGGGGCAATATCATTATGAGCGCGCACTCTTTCCCAATGGTTTGTGGATGCGAATGAAATAGGCCCGCTTTGCAATTAGTGCCTAAATGCTGGAAACAGATAATACTATATGTGTCGTGTGTAAGTTATCCACCAAATAATAAACACTCAATTTGTTCTTTTGTTATATGGGAGTAGAGAATGACACGGTGACAAAATTCATCACCGTCCCCGTCCCCGCGGATAACCGCGGGAAACCATCTTCATGTCATTCTTTAAGGAGAGAGGGAAGAATCAGAGTATGAATGGCCACAACCACTGACCCGCAAGCTTTGCTTTGAAGAATGCTGGTGTAGAAGGACTGAGGCTGAAACAGACACTACAGAATGACAGTCTCTGGTATCCAGAGCAGATATTGTGATGTCATAATGCCTCATTCCACCAGTGCCTAAGAGCCAATCACATCAGTGAAGTCACAATGGCTTCATTATCCTTGGCTCACATAAGAATCAGAGTATGAATGGCCACAACCACTGACCCGCAAGCTTTGCTTTGAAGAATGCTGGTGTAGAAGGACCGAGGTTGAAATAGACACTAGAAAATGACATGGGTTTATTTCCCGTGGTTATCTGCCGGGACGGGAACGGTGATGAATTTTGTCACCGTGTCATTCTCTATATGGGAGTTCAGATTCCACCATTTCAGACGAAATTGGTAGGAGAATTCCCTTCACAATTCTTATGTCATAACTTAATTTTCTTTATAACTTATGTAATTTTTTAATTTATTAAATATTTAAAATTGAACTTATCTTTTAGTCCTTAAGGTTCCCCTTCCCGACGCGTTTCGTTTGTCTTTATCAAGGTCGGGGGAACTGCAATACAAATACAAAGAGCAACATTTTATCTTCCATCAATCATTCCCATACTTTTATTTATTAAAAACTACTACCCTTACCTAAGGATAAGCAAAAGCTTGTTCCATTTCCTACTGCCGCTGGCGTTCAAAAATGGCCACGGCATCTATCCTGAGCGTTAAATAGGCCCCTCCCCTGACGTCCACACCGTAGCTCCTAGCAACCTATCACACAATCCCTATTCCTCTTTCATACAGATCCCGATCCCCCCAAATCAGGAATCCACTTGAGCCATCCAGTCCGAAAGTTCGTTCAAACCGGTTGGGGCCATTGTTTGCAACTGAAACATCCATCTCTTAAATTTAGCATGCGCTCCCTACAGCCATTTCCTGATGACGATCTGCACGGGGCAGGAGCTTAGGAAGATCGCTCCTGCCCCGAAAGCTCTCTAGACCACCAGGTAAGGCCGGGAAGGCGGCAGGGAGGTGGGGGGTGGATCAGAGCTGGATAATCGCGGTTTTTCGGCATTCGCGGTCCGGCTCTGCCCGTATCCCCCGCGAATGACGAGGGAGAAGTGTATTGTGAAAACAACCAGGTTTTTAAACTTTTTCGAAACTGAGATAATTGATCTACCAGTCTCACCAATTTAAAAGTAAAAGATTTACTAAGCTTCCCAGTGCATTTAATACCTTTCAGAGAAGAAAATGCTAATTTGTGAATTGCTAGAATTCTTGAATAGCAGGATCTAAAGGAATTCCCACTAAGGGGAATCAAAGGGCTCCTTTTATAAAGCCACTTTAGGGCATTAACGCGCGGAATAGCACACGCCACATTGCCGCGTGCTCTAGACGTTGACGCCAGCACTGAGCTGCATGCGCTAAAAACGCTAACGCAGCTTAGTAAAAGGAGCCCAAAGAGTTAAATATTCCATAAAGGAGTTTGAAAACCACCCGTGCACCCTTGAACTGTATCCTATAATGAGGAATTCTTGCTCTTTCAGTGACTGATGGCGTCATACTGTAATGCGATTTTTTATCTCGCTATAATTTGAATCCACCCCCCCCCCCCCCCCCCCGTGGAGGTCTTCCTCCGCTTGGAGTTTGAAATCAGAGAGCCCAGCGTTCCTGCAGCGTTGACCGATTACGGTGACATGCATCCTTCTCCCGGCTTTCATTTGCAGAGATATTAAAGTCCACTTAATAGGGCTCCGGATGTCACAAAGTACACTCTGTCTACGACACGTTAATGTCTGCATTCATTATTCCTGCAAACCTCCGTTTCTAATGAGCGATGCTGACAAGTCGAGAATCCTTCGGTGTCTTAACTCTAGCAAAGATGAAAACATTGGGAAAAAAATAATGTCAAAAATGGACATCAGGGATCTGTGCAATGGCCCTTTCCCTGATTATCCTGTCAGAATGTGATGACCAGATATTTATCAACTAGTAATTAAGGGAAAGGGATTGGGACTTGTATACTGCCTTTTTGTAGCTTTATAACCATACATACAGGTACTTAAAGCATTTTCCCCATCTGTCCTGGTGGGCTCACAATCTATCCAATGCGTCACTCTCCTCCAATCCAATATCAGAAGTGAGCCAAGTATAGAACAGTGAAGCCATTGTGACATCACTGATGAAGTTGGCTCTTAGGGCATTGGAGAAATGAGGCATTATGACATCACAATATGAGCTCTGGAATGTCACTGCTATTTGGTTTTCTGTTAGGCATTATGACATCAGGGAAAGGGATTTGTAGACTGCTTCTTGTAGCTTTACAAGCACACTCAAAGCAGTTTGCAAACGGGGACTTCAAGCATGTTCCCCATCTGCCCCCATCTATCTAACATACCTAGGGCAATGGAGGATTGAGTGACTTGCCCAGGGTCACAGGGAGCAGCATGGGGTTTGAACCCACAACCTCCGGGTGCTGAGGCTGTAGCTCTAACCACTGCACCACACTCTCCTCCGTTAACCCTCTACTCATATCATACGGCAGTGGTTCCCAAACCTGTCCTGGGGGACCCCCAGCCAGTCAGGTTTTCAAGATATCCCTAATGAATATGCATGAGAGAGATTTGCATACCTGTCACTTCCATTATATGCAAATCTCTCTCATGCATATTCATTAGGGATATCTTGAAAACCTGACTGGCTGGGGGTCCCCCAGGACAGGTTTGGGAACCACTGTCATACAGCCTTTCCACAATGACTTAAAAACACAGTTGTGCACTGTGCAACACCAACACAAACCAAAAAAATTATGCAAAATGATGGCGGAGGACAGTTCATTGGAGGTTACTGGACTTGCACTTAGGATTTCAATGTATATCCATTGGGGGTAATATTCAGCTGTTGTGATGGCATTTCTATGACCGCCGCTGGCTATATTTCTGGATATTCAATGCCAAGCCATGTCTGGGCACCAACATTGACGATCCGGTTGTACTGTTTGTTGCCAGCTCAAACTTATACGGGGAAGGGAAAAATTTATCCCTTAACCCAGTGGTTCCCAAACGTGGTTCTGGAGGCACTCCAGCCGGTCAGGCTTTCAGCATATCCGCAATGAATATTCATGAAAGACATTGGCATGTACTGCCTCTATTTGCATGCCAATCTCTCTCATGAATGAATACCCCGACTGGTTGGGGTGCCCCCAAGAATCAGGTTTAGGAATCGCTGCCTTAATCAGATAAGAACCGCATAAAGCCTCCCGATACATGCAGTTATATTACCTGGTTAAAGGCCCTATATCGGCACTTAACCATACATGGGCCAACTCTGTCCCTGGTTTCAGCTTAGGAGCTAACCACAGATATTCAGTGGCTCAAACTGGTTGATTGCTGCTGAATATTCATGGTTAGCAAATTAAATGGCCAGGAACCTTTCTGGGTTACTTAAATAGCATTAAATATTGGGTAGTATTGTATTTTGTGGGGGGAGGATGGGCTGGAGAGGGCTTCAATGGCTGGGAGGGTGTAGATGGGCTGGAGTAGGTTTTAACGGAGATTTCGGCAGTAGGAACCTAAGCACAGTACCGGGTAGAGCTTTGGATTCTTGCCCAGAAATAGCTAAGAAGAAAAAATAAAAAAAAATTAATTTAAATTGAATCAGGTTGGGCAGACTGGATGGACCATTCGGGTCTTTATCTGCTGTCATCAACTATGTTACTACGTATATTCTTGTAAGTTGCTTTGGGTTTCTAAGGATATAAGAACATAAGAATTGCACAAATGCAAACTTACCTCCAGGTATTACTTACTCCCTGCCTTAAATACAACGTTATTTGAAAGGAGGAAAAAGGCCTCATGAGCTGCGGTGAACAACGCTACACTGAAGCTATGAAGGAAGGAGCTGTATAAACATCTTCCTTTTCTCCCTCTCCATCCCCTGGGTCCAGCATTTCTCTAATGCCCTCCACCATCACCCAGTGGCCCGACCTCCCCCGCTGTGTTCCTCCCCTCCACGGGATCTGGTAAGGCAGCCGCTCTTCAAGCTACGCCCCCATCACCCTTCTGCTCTGTACCTCTCCTACCATGCAAACTTTCTTTCTGCCCTGACCCTTCTCCAAGCTCAACATAAATTAATGTCCAGGATCTGATAAAGACTCGCACTGGCTCTTGAAGCTGCCGCACTGAGGAGTCAGTGGTAACATATACAGTTTTTTAGATGACACATATTAAAGAAAAAAGTCGCGGCCATGTTTTCTGGTCTAAACAGAGTGATGCGGGAAACATGAGACTGTCGGACTAAGGCAGGGGTAGGCAATTCCGGTCCTCGAGAGCCGGAGCCAGGTCAGGTTTTCAGGATCTCCACCATGAATATGTATGAGATGGATTTGCATGCACTGCCTCCTTGAGATGCAAATCTATCTCATGCATATTTATTGTGGAGATCCTGAAAACCTGACCTGGCTCCGGCTCTCGAGGACCGGAATTCCCTACCCCTGCCGTAGACGAAGATGAGTATTTTCGTATACTAAACCAAAAACATATTTAAAAGTAGATCTATAATATTTGGCGAGCAATGACGATTTTGGTGCCGATATACTGCATGGGCACGTTTGAATTCATGCAGTAGCACCACCGAGATCCGTGAGTTTCTTTACCTTAAGGTTTAAACCAGTAGTTCTCAACCCAGCCAGTCGGGTTTTCAAGATATCCCTAATGAATATGCATGAGAGAGATTGGCATACCTGTCACTTCCATTATATGCAAATCTCTCTCATCCATATTCATTAGGGATATCTTGAAAACCCGACTGGCTGGGGGGTCCCCAGGACAGGGTTGAGAACCACTGGTTTAAATATTAACCCCCTCTTCTACTAAACCGTGCTAGCGGTTTTAGCGCGGGGAGCCGCGCTGCTCCCGACACTCATCGAGTTCTTATGAGCGTCGGGAGCCGCGCGGGTCATTCAGCTCAGCTACCGGTGCTAAAACCGCTAGCGTGGTTTAGTAGACGAGGCCCTAAGTTTTCATGATATACCGGGTGAGGCATTTGGGGGCATTTCTGAAAATCCCAACACTCCCAGCGTAAAAATATCATCCACAGTTTACAACATAAATTAGATCAGGGGTAGGGAACTCCGGTCCTTGAGAGCCGTATTCCAGTCGGGTTTTCAGGATTTCCCCAATGAATATGCATTGAAAGCAGTGCATGCAAATAGATCTCATGCATATTCATTGGGGAAATCCTGAAAACCCGACTGGAATACGGCTCTCGAGGACCGGAGTTCCCTACCCCTGAATTAGATAGTCACAAGCTGTATTTAGTTATTATTTATTTAAATGTTTTTTCTTTTTTTGGCCATTTCTCTTAGTTTATAACATTTTATTGAAGGAATATATAAGCATACAAAAATATAATACATATTAAACTCATCACAATTCAATTCATTAAAAAAAAATATTTGTCAAGCATATTTCAATTATTCCTCCAAAATATATATTCCATATTATCTACTATGAACCTCAATTCATTCCCAACTGAGCGCAGGGCTTAATAGCGCCGAAGATAGGGATCGCGCTGCCTCACGCTGCCATGTTGGGGGTGTGGGGGGGGGTGTAACCCCCCACATTATACTGAAAACTTAACTTTTTTCCTAAAAAACAAGGAAAATGTTAAGTTTCCAGTATAAAGAGGGGTTTACAACCCCCCAAACCCCTCACAATGCCAGCACGATATTAAGTAAAGTGGGGGAGTTCCCCACCAACACCCCCCTTCGGAACTGTTATTTAATATCCCTTGTTTTTACGTGTTTTTATGTAATTTTATATTGTAAACCGCTTAGAAACCAGAATAAGCGGTTCAAACAATTCTTTTAATAAACTTGAAACTTAAAATACGTTTTTTCTTCAGCGCAATGAAGTCCTGCGCTCAGTTGTCCGCGCGCTTTTGTTCTCACGCGCTTTAGACTATGAACCGTTTCACACACATCCAGGGAGGAAGGGGGGGGGGTGATATGTACTTATATTATTATTTGTCAGATATAAGTGCTGTTCATTGTAGCAATTGTTTGTATATTCTATTGCACGTAATGTTTGTTTTTAAAATTAATAAAGAATTATTTACTTGTAAAAACTTTATTATTTTAAAAACTACAATATGTAGTCCATTTGATTGAATACAGAAAAATAGTACAGAGATTACACCATTTTATACAAGTGGTATATAGAACCATAACTTTACGCACCCCGGTTGTAAACTGAAAAAACACCATGAACACCTTCTTTCACATCAAGCAACATTGTGGGGTAAAGACCTAGATCAACTGCTGTCGCCCACTACTTATGAGGAATTCAGAAAACGTCTAAAACTCAACTGTTCCTAAAGTATCTAGACAATTGACCCACTCTTCTTCTTTTTCCTCCATAGTGATTCCTCTGTCCTATTAATCTCTTTCTCCTCAACAACACATTTCTGGTCCTATTAACAATAGTGATTTACAATAGTGATACAATAGTGATTTACAATAGTGACACCATGAACACCTTCTTTCACATCAAGCAACATTGTGGGGTAAAGACCTAGATCAACTGCTTTCGCCCACTACTTATGAGGAATTAAGAAAACGTCTAAAAACTCAACTGTTCCTAAAGTATCTAGACAACTGACCCACTCTTCTTCTTTTTCCTCCATAGTGATTCCTCTGTCCTGTTAATATCTTTCTCCTCAACAACACATTTCCGGTCCTATTAACAATAGTGATTTACAATAGTGATACAATAGTGATACAATAGTGATTTACAATAGTGACACCATGAACACCTTCTTTCACATCAAGCAGCATTGTGGGGTAAAGACCTGGATCAACTGCTTTCGCCCACTACTTATGAGGAATTAAGAAAACGTCTAAAAACTCAACTGTTCCTAAAGTATATAGACAACTGACCCACTCTTCTTCTTTTTCCTCCATAGTGATTCCTCTGTCCTGTTAATCTCTTTCTCCTCAACAACACATTTCCGGTCCTATTAACAATAGTGATTTACAATAGTGACACCATGAACACCTTCTTTCACATCAAGCAGCATTGTGGGGTAAAGACCTGGATCAACTGCTTTCGCCCACTACTTATGAGGAATTAAGAAAACGTCTAAAAACTCAACTGTTCCTAAAGTATCTAGACAACTGACCCACTCTTCTTCTTTTTCCTCCATAGTGATTCCTCTGTCCTGTTAATCTCTTTCTCCTCAACAACACATTTCTGGTCCTATTAACAATAGTGATTTACAATAGTGATACAATAGTGATTTACAATAGTGACACCATGAACACCTTCTTTCACATCAAGCAACATTGTGGGGTAAAGACCTAAATCAACTGCTGTCGCCCACTACTTATGAGGAATTCAGAAAACGTCTAAAACTCAACTGTTCCTAAAGTATCTAGACAATTGACCCACTCTTCTTCTTTTTCCTCCATAGTGATTCCTCTGTCCTATTAATCTCTTTCTCCTCAACAACACATTTCTGGTCCTATTAACAATAGTGATTTACAATAGTGATACAATAGTGATTTACAATAGTGACACCATGAACACCTTCTTTCACATCAAGCAACATTGTGGGGTAAAGACCTAGATCAACTGCTTTCGCCCACTACTTATGAGGAATTCAGAAAACGTCTAAAAACTCAACCGTTCCTAAAGTATCTAGACAACTGACCCACTCATCTTCTTTCTCCTCCATAGTGATTCCTCTGTCCTATTAATCTCTTTCTCCTCAACAACGCATTTCCAGTCCTATTAACTCTCCTCTTCCCCCCTCTTAAATTCAATCAATTTGTACCTCGCTTAATCTATTGTAAACCGCATAGAACTTAACGGTATTGCGGTATATAAACTGTTATTATTATTATCATCTATCAATTATTAATAATACAAGACAACTTTATTTATTACATTGATATGAAGAATTAATATCAATTTCTCAATTACCTCTCTACCTCTCCCTCCCCCCCCCCTCCCATCCTGGATGTGTAAGGAAAAACTTAAAGAAGAATACATAAACCATTAATGTAAAGCAGCAAATAAAGCCAATGGACTCCATACTTTGTTAAATGAAACACCCAAACATTCTGCATCCATTCTCTCATATTTATATGTATTACATACATTTGTCAAAAATTCAGAAATTAATTTATACCACTGGGCAGCCTGATGTCCTACGAAATCTGTCTGGTAGCAATGGATCTGCAGGCTATAATAAAAGAAAAAAAATGCTAAATATGTTTCAACAAGAAGACATTAACTAACGGTATTATCAAATTCCGAGTAATTACTGAGAAAACAGCAAAATGTTTTAGGTGCTCAGCGGCGCTGTAAAGGGGGGCAGTTCGCCGTCTTGGTGGGGGGCGCTAGCACCCGTCCTCCTCTCCACCCCCCTGCTTCTTCCCAGCCCCCCACTAACGCCCACATGCATTCGCCCCTTCCCACATACCTCTTTAATTTTCCCGGCGCAAGCAGGAACCCCGACTTGCTGGCGCCAACGTCGGCTCTTCCTCTGATCTTCATGGTACGGGGGGAGGGAAGGGGCGCGCGCTTGTGGCAGGAGGGGGTGGAGAATGAGCAAATAGGTTGGGGGGGTGGAAAAGATGGCAGGGAAGGGATGCCACCGCTCCAGGCACCTTTCACCCTCGCTATGCCACTGTAGGTACACTTCTCCCTCTGTATTCTCGGTTTCAGCAATTGCGGTTTCGATTATTCACGGTTTTTAGCATTGCTGGCTCCTCCCCCCAAATGACGTCAGCTTGCATAGAGAAATCACCGATTCCAAGCGTTTACAGAGAAAAATCGCCGATTCTCAGCGCTTTCTTCACCGTGTTTTGCCTCTCCTTCAGGAACAGGCCAGGTCTCCCGCCGTGTTATTCGCGGTTTCACCCTATTCACGATGGTTTTTAATAGAAACCAGCAAATAACATACGAAAAAAGTTATTTGCGGTTTTTCTGTATTCACGGGTCTGTTAATCCCCTATCACAGCGAATACGGAGGGAGAAGTGTATGGACAGATGGATAGCTAAACAGATGATGGATGAATGAGACCTCCCCAAAAGGACTATGTATACAATTTTATGCACAGAAAAGGCTTTAAAAATTGACATAATCTTGTGGGTACTGTTTATTTTATTTTTTGTGGGGGTGGGGTGGAAGGGGTTTGCCTATGATCTCAAGGGGATTGTGTTTTATGCAGTTTTTCCAGTGCATTCGGCCTTCATTTTGGGATATTGAAGGCTTTGCCATCGTCAGGTTTCTTCCTTGAAAAGAAGGTAAGAAATGTGACTACATAAATAAATACGAAAAATGACATGAAATCTAAACTGAACATAATGATGGTTCCTTTTTTTTTTTTTTTTTTTTAACAAATCCATTTCTTAATAGCTACAGTGTTTTAGTCAAGCAGGTCTGAGCACATAATTAAACTTGTCTCTATTCCTTAGAAGTTCTTTGCTTTCCCCTCGGGATATTTCATTTTCGATGCAGGTAATATCTGACAATATACACCGATTCCCACAGGCTCCACCGCGTAAGTAAAGATTGACTCCTCAGTTCCGTTCTTTATTTTCCCTTTAAAAGTTCAAAATGATTCCGAGCACATGCCACAGCGCAATCTTTTTCTCACACCGAGGTACTGCCTTGCATGACTTATCCCAAACATATTGGGTGAAAATATCACATTAGCTCAAGTCACTAATATTTAAAGTGACCATTTATTTTTTTCATCAAAACGGGACATCCCGCCCCAATCCCACCTTAGCCCCACCCCAATCCCATCCTAGCCCCGCCCCCAATTTCTTCCATTCATTTTTCATGTACACATAATATCTTATTAATTCATAATGGTAACCATAAAATAAAAAACCCCCCAGAAAGCACACTATACGCAGAGAAAATGTTAATTATCATTTATATTTGGGGGGGTTATCAAAGATGTCAAGGCAGATGACTTTAAAATATGCAATGTCACCTCAGTAACTATAGAAAAATAGACAAATATAGTGCAAAATATAGACAGCAGATATAAATTCTCAAAACTGACACATTTTGATCACTAAATGGAAAATAAAATCATTTTTCCTACCTTTGCTGTCTGGTGATTTCATGAGTCTCTGGTTGCGTCGCCGAGTGCGTTGCTGGCTTTTAGGCTGTCTGATGTCGATTTTTGCGTTCAGCAAAATGAAAGAACGTTCCAACAAAACTGCAGTGAAGGGTCAAACGACGAAAACAAGAAAAAAAAACCCCTGCAGATACGATGTACGAGGTACAATGTCTTTATTGGAGAAAATACAATGAAGCTAGTCTACGGAGTTGCAGCTGGACAGGAGCATTGCGTTGAAAGTCATTCAGGGATTACCTGGGTTATCTTTTATAAGGTTCTCTATATTTTAGCGCCATTACATCTTGGACCCCTGAGGAAGGTGTGTTTTTCGAAACACGGACCGTGTCGGGTCCTGTGTCTCCATATATGAGAACCATTATTTGGATTACAAAATTGTAGTTTCTCCGATAAAGACTTTGTACCTTCCACATCGTATCTGCAGGGTTGTTTTTTTTTTTTCTTGTTTTCGTCGATTTTTGCCTACACAAATGGTGCCTAACTTTTAAAGAACAAGGGATCAATTTTTAAGGCATGCTAAAGACCCAAATTTGCATCCCTTTTATCATGGCACACATCACGTCACATTATAGGCTGTGGTTTCAGGGGAGGAATGTGCTATATCCAGAAATCTATTCAAGCAGCCTGGCATTAAACCAACTGGCATGGGAGTCCTCACCAAGTCTCCAAGTGGAGAAATAGGGTACCCGAGAGCTTTAATGGAAGAACACGCTCTTCCAGCGTCACCTGCAAGGTATCGGCACACTGTCTCCCGTGCATGGACACCTTTTGAAAAGCACCTTTTTCTTTAGGGTGAAGAGGTCACAAGTGCCCACGCTGCAGCTGCTTCCATCGGGCACGTTGTAGGAGATGGAACTGCGCATTGTTCTGAAAGCCATAGAAGTTTCTACCCCTGGTCTGGCCATCATGTGGTAAGAAACAGTGCTATGCCTGACTGAATCCTTTTCTCTTATACCATAGAGCGGAGGAGAAAGTGTGACTAATTTCCTTATCTGCTCAGTTAGCCAGGCAGAAAACAAATTTATTAAGATGCCTGTAAGAAGGAGATTGTCCTCACAGAAGGGTAAATGCCGTCAGCCATGCTTAAAGCCATGCTTGCTGTAACCATTTGTTTTCAATTTTTTGAACATTGTGAACTTCCAATCGCTTCTTCCGGATCTCATTCCCTTCATCCAGGCCCAGCAGTCAGATTTCTGAGAGAGAGAGAGAGAAAAAAAACACTGTTTTCATTCTCAGGCTTGATTTAGATCACAGGTGTCAAACTCAAGGCCCATGGGCCAAATCCGGCCCGCCTGGCTGTTTTTTGCGGCCCGCGGTCCAATGCCCCCGGTGTTATCTTGTGTCCGGCTCCCTCCTACTCAAAGCCGCAGTGTGCACGAGGTTCCTCGCGCCTCATCCAGAAGCATTCCCTCTGACATTGCGACGTCAGAGAGAAGGCGGGCTGCACGCAGCTTCTGGTTCAGGTGCACGACGCCCGAGGAGCCACTGCACTCGGCTTCCGGTTCACGCGCAGGACGCGGCTTCGTGCACACTGCGGCTGTGAGGAGGAGGGAGCCGGCCCCAAGATAACACCGGGGGCATCGGACTACGAGCCGCATAAATCAGCCAGGTAGGAGCCAGCCAGAATGTAAGACACCCAAATGATTTTATTTTCAATTAAGTGGTTGAATTGTGTCAATTCTGAGAATTTTCATCTGCTGTCTATATTTTGCACTGTTCATGAAAAAATGCATTTGTTTCTATTTCTCTGGGGTTGTACTGCAAGAAGAGTCTTGAATCTTAGGGTTTGGTTTGAATATATTAGTAATTTTAGTTTGTGGCCCTGTATTTTCATAGGGGTTATCTGTGTTCTGGTAGGAATGAATGTTGAGAAGCATACAGTGTGCTTTGTGTAGTTTAATTTTGTGATTAACCATTATGTGTTGTTAATAACATTATATTGTGTGTGTATATATGAAAAATAATTGGAAAAAATAGTGTTACAATTAGTACCATTAGGGGGGCGGGGTCTGGGGCGGAGATTGGGCGGGGTCTGGCCCACGACTTAGCCTGTGTTTTGGACTTCAGCCCCTTAATGTGATTGAGTTTGACACCCCTGATTTAGATAGTAGCAATCTGTCAAATTTCACACTGAAATTCCAAACGATTGCTGAGAAAATAGGAAAATGTTCTAGGTGGTCAGTGGCATTGTAAGGTGTGTGTGTGTGTGTGTGGGGGGGTGCCAGGTGCCGTCTTGGTGGGGGCGCTGGTACCCATCCTCCTCTCCACCTCCTCTTCCTTCCCAGCCCCCCACAACCGAATGCGCGTGCCCGTTCCCTTCCCTACTCCTTCCTTCCAGGCACTATTCTCCAGACAACATCGTAGATGAGAAAAGAAATAAGACGTAAACCCCCAGATTTTAAATAAGGTGTCCAGATTTTGGACGCCAGTCAAAGATGTGCGCACAAGTTATTTGGCTTATAAACTAACTGCAATAAATTGCTGTTAATTCATTATTGCAATTACCTGGCATTATTAAATATTTACACGTCCCGACATTTACGCCAGTTTCGGCACCCGCATTTGGGCGTGAGAATGGGCTCTAAGGTCCAGATTCTGTTAATGATGTGTAGCACCTGGCCTAGGGCTACCAGACGTCTGGATTTCCCCGTCAAAGCTTCCCGTCAAAATCGCATCAGGAAGGGGCATCCGCGCTTGCACAGACACACCGCGGTGATGTCATATGCACGTTCGCATGACATCATTGTGTCAGGTACGCAGATGCCGTCTGGGGGCGGGGCTGGGGAGCAGAATGGGGCGTGACAGGCAGAATGGGCCGGAACTGGGCCTCCTGTAGTGCCCTGATATTTTGGCGTCCTGCCTTAAGAGATTCCATTGCGTCAGCCTTGAACCCTTTGACGGTGACAAGTCTCTAACCAGATCATTAAGATCTTCTTGAGTTAGCAGGTGAGGTTCTTTTTCATTCACTTCAGGGTCTTGCAACTCCTCCACAGCAGCAGAGGCACATTCTTCATCTGAACTTTCGGCTGCAGATGTGGAAGGAGAAATTGGAACGGGATTCTCCGAGTCATGAGAAGTGGGTTTAATTGCTGATGGGCAATCAGGATGCACAGTTTTTGATTTATTCCTCTTTGGGAATTCAGCAATTTTTCTCATGCAAAAATAAATAGTCTGAGCGATGATTTGTTGGTTCACGCCACGCCATGGGTACAGCGAAAGGCATCTTCTTCCGTTTCCCATTCAGCCACTGTGTTAATCCGGAATAGCAGACCGTGCCGCACACATGGAGGTGCCCAGGCTTTATCTTGGTCGCCAACTTTACAGCCAAAATAATGCTGGACAGATTTTTTCGCTGGTCTTGTGCTGTAAATTATCCACAGAGGTAACAGAAATGATCAAGATGGTTAACACAACCTTGTAAAAAGAAACAAAATATAAAAATTCATAGGTAGAAAAGCTGCACAATCACTTTTTAGTATAAACTTTCGAAATGCTGGTATATGTGATCGATGAGCTGTCCTACAATGCAATATTGTGTTACAGAAACTAAACTAAACTAAGCCTTAAGTTTATATACCGCATCTTCTGCACGGAAGTGGAGCTCGGCACAGTTTACAAAGCTTAAAAACAAAAGGAGAGAAAGGAGAGAGATTTACAGGAGCATATAAATAGAGGGAATATAAGCAGGGAAATAAAGTTATATGTTAGAGAATAGCCAGGTTTTCAGTTGTTTGCGGAATAGTTGGAGGGTGCCCAGGTTCCGCAGCGGGGTAGTGAGGTCGTTCCAAAGGCCTGTGATTTTAGAGAGAAGGGATTTTCCCAGTTTGAAACAGTACAATACCGACGCTTCACGGTAGCGTTATTGCCGAAAATGATATAAACACAAACTGACGCATAACTTAAAAAACAGGATGTGATGGACGAAAACTGTTTTCAGATTTAGGGCTAGATTCACTAACTTGAGATCCGTGTCCGATTGCAGGCAGGCTGACGAATTCACTAAAGGCCTGCATGCAAATGGGGACAATCGTTGGCAAGCCCCCCACCGACCACACGGATTGCTGGAGAGCGATCCTTGAGCATGTGTAGAGCATGCGCTGGTCCTTCATGCCCGTCAGTTTTGGGGTTTTTTTTTTTACTTACTACTGCTTTCTGGGTTTTTGTTTTTTTTTACTTTGTGAGCCCATGGTTTTAACCCGCTTTGAACCCACGGGTTAAAACCACAGGCTCGCAGTGCGGGGAAGGGCAGGAGAGTTGGGGCGGCAGGAGAGATTCGGGGCAAAAGCAGGGCGGCCAGAGCAGGAGAATCGGGGAAGAGGGCAGGGTTTTTACACAAGCGACTGGTCCTGAGCAGTCGCTTGTTTTTAGATCGGCCGGCCCAGTCGGTGTGTCTGCTTTTTGTTAGTGAATCGCGACCCTTCCTATTTTGCATGCCGTTTCCCCTCATTTGTATGCGCGGATCGGAGGATGATCGGGACGGAGGTTAGTGAATCGGGTCGGAGGGAAATCGGATCACAAAGGAGTCGCAAACCGATCGGTACACGATCGGTTTGCTTAGTGAATCTAGCCCTTAGAATCAGCATGTGGCCCTTGTTAAGGGCCAGGTGACAGAACTCCAGTAGCAAAATGATTGTTGACCAGTGTTATTATTGTTCCTTTCCACTGAACCTTTGTAGTTGTTTTTTTAAAAATATGTGAACCCCTGAGATCTATGTGTTAGTCCTACGCGGTATAGCAAGTTTTAATAATCTAATCAGAGATTTGTGGATTGCTCTGTGCCTATATAGGTTCAAGACGATTACAATTAGACAAGATCCCGTGGAACATGGGGAATTTACGAAGGTTGTCGAAATAACATTTTGCAAACAAGAATTTACAAAAGCAGTCACTATAGCGTTCTATAAACAAGGGGAGACACGGCAACCGAGGACTTGCAAGAGAGCTAAGAGAGAGGAACGTGTAAGTCAGGGTCAGGAACTCATGGAAGTCTTTTTTTTTTTTAATTTCATAATTTCAATTATACATATCAAGTATTACATGACATTATATTACATTACAGATTTCTATTCCGCCATTACCTTTCGGTTCAAAGCGGATTACAAAAGAGTTATGGAAGAAGGGTTACAAAGTTAGATCAGAGATCGTTTCCAAGAGAGGGATAAGAAGGATTAGGGGTTGGGGAGGGGAGGGGATGGTTAGAAGGGGTATTCATGGTATTAAGCTTTATTAAGGGATTTCTTGAAGAGTATAGTTTTTATTTCCTTTCTGAACATCTTGTAGTCTGGGGTTGTTATCAATAGGTTGGAGATTTGGTTATCTCTTTTTGCTGCTTGAGTGGCTAGTAGGCCGTCGTATAGTTCTTTCCATTTTACTTCTTTGATTGGGGGGTAAGTGAATGGGGTGTGCGTTTTTCTATGCCTGGTAGAGGTAGTTTGGATGAGGCGGTCGTTCAGGTAGATTGGGCTGTCTCCATTTATAGTTTTAAATAGTATACAGTAGAATTTAAATTGTATTCTTTCCTGGACTGGAAGCCAATGTGAGTTGATGAATGCCTCAGTAATGTGGTCATGTTTCTTCAATGAGTAGACGAGTCTCAGAGCTGTACTCATTGAAGAAACATGACCACAGCATTGGCGAAACGTATTTTACAAGAAATGTTACAAATAGAAAGGAGCTACGGTAATTCTAACGTCCACTTCTAAGAGAGATTTGCGAGGATAAACTAAAAGTAAATACGTTCTAATCTAATCTAATTCTTAGGGCTCCTTTTACAAAGGTGCGCTTAGCGCGCGCTAAAATGCCACATGCGCTAGCCGCTACCGCCTCCTTTTAAGCTCCTTTGTAAAAGGAGCCCTTAGTCTTATATACCGAATCATCTCCTAAAAATAGGAGCTCGATTCGGTTTACAGAATTAGATCACAAAGAAAGATCCATGAACATTCGTTGGAGCTCTTTCCTACAAAGCGATGAAACGTAGTGGCTTTTCCAAGTTTCCAAGTTTATTAGTTTTTAATATCCCGACCATCAAGTGAATATCTGGCCGGTTAACAATGTTTTGTATAGGCTAAAAATGTTATAAGCTAAAGTGAACATAGATGACATAGACTAGACAAACTGGATAGTGAGGAAAGTGAGGGGAGGAGGGGAGAAGTTACAAAATTTAGTAAAAGAGGGGGGGTGGGGAAAGGGTAGAACGTGAGGGATAGGGTGGCATTGTTGAAGCAAGTACTTATTTGCAGTAAGAGGTAGAAAAAGGGAGAGAGAGAGACAAAAAAGAGAAGATTTGAAAGGAGGAAAAGAGTGATCTAGGTTCAATTGAAAGCATCTTGAAATAAGAATGTCTTTAAGCCAGACTTGAATTTAATTAGATTTTGTTCGTCCCGTAGAAATTGTGGGAGAGAATTCCATAGTGTGGGGGCAGTTACTGCGAAGTTGGTTTTTCGGGTGTAGTAGAATTCTTTTAAAGAAGGGATAAACAAGAGTTTTTGGTCGGTAGATCTTAATATACGAGGGGAACTTTGTGGAATTAGTAGTTTATCGAGGAATAGTGGTTGATGGAAAAGTTTAATTTTAAAAGAGAGTAGGATGATTTTGTAGGTGATGCGATGATTGATGGGAAGCCAATGGGCCTCTTTAAGAAGGGGAGTGACATGTTCAAATTTACCTTTTTTATATATTAGTTTTATTGCGGAATTTTGTATTAATTGCAGTCGTCGTAGTTCTTTTTGAGGGAGTCCGTTAAGGAGGGAGTTACAGTAGTCTAAAGGTTTTGCGAAAGATCCGAAGAGATCAACACGATCTAATTTGAGGAGGTCGTCCATTCCATATGGAAAGGAGTGTGAAATTTTACTGATGGACTCGATTCCTCTCAATGATAGAATAGAGAGCTTATTCTTACGAGTTGTTCTTGTGCCCGAAGATCTCATGGTGTTTAGAGATTATCCCGTTAGCTTCCCAACTATAAATATTGAGATCCATTTTCTGTTTTAATTACCCTTTTTTCATGCTCCAATAGAAATTTCTCCAAATGGGAATGATCAAAAAATATAAATTGCTTATCCTGATAATGTAAAATACATGTACAGGGAAAACCCAGGAAAAAAAAAGCTGCTCCAATAGCCAAAACCCTGGATTTCAGGGCCAAGAACTGTTTCCTATGTTCCTGAGTGGCTCTCGTTACATCTGGAAAAATTTGAATTGGCTGCTTGCAAAAAAAAAAAAATAATAATAATCAACTTTTTAATATTTAAAGTAATTCTGTAAAACTAGCAATTTATCTCTTTCTGACAAGAGAGTTACCAACAAAGTTGAATGAATGGTAATTATATCTCGAGTATCCTCTAAGAAGGCAGCGAGTTCCCCAGCTGGGCTACATCCACTGCTACTCTAGTTGACATCGCTAGTGATGATTGTAGCAAAGGTAATGTAAATTCACTCACATATATACAACATCGTTTCTTGAAAACTATATCAACTTATAAAGAAATCAGTGCTCAGAGACACGGAGGTGAAAACAAGGGGCGAACCCCTAAACCAGGGGTAGGGAAATACGGTCCTCGAGAGCCGTATTCCAGTCGGGTTTTCAGGATTTCCCCAATGAATATGCATTGAAAGCAGTGCATGCAAATAGATCTCAAGCATAATTGGGGAAATCCTGAAAACCCGACTGGAATACGGCTCTTGAGGACCGGAGTTCCCTACCCCCTGCCCTAAACTATCACCTCACCACCCAATCAAAGCTTATTCAATATATTTAGTTGATATTTGGTTGCTTTTTTTTTTTTTTTTTGTATAACAATTTTTATTGAAAGAATCAAATAATCAGTACAATAGGATAATACAAAAATACATTCAATACAATAAGAATTACAATAAATTTCATACAAATTTAAATCATTCTTTCAAATTTAATTTCCATATGAATTAATTCAATCTTATCTACACCCCCCCCCTTAATTTCATCCCCTACCCATTATCTTCCCCTAAATGAAATCCCTCACCCTGGATGAAAGTTGACAAAAATAAAGAATTAAAATAAATAACTGGAATGTAATTATAAAATCTAATTTTCATAATAAATCATTGATAACCAAACTTTGTATTTTTGGTGAAAGATTCTGAATATAAGGAACCCAAACCTCCATAAAAAGATGATTTTTTTTAGGCGAACCTCGAATCTCCCAACTCTCAAATAAAAATAAGCGATGTAATTGATTCCTCCAATGCCAAAAACTTGGAGATTCTTTCTGCAACCAAAATTGCATAATACATTTATGCCCAATCATACAGGCTTTCTGAAATAAAAGACATTTTAGTTGGCCAAAAACCCTACAAGCTGATGCTTTACCAAAAATTATTCCCCTAGGACAACCCACTATCGAATTACCCCATAAAGAACCCAAAAATAATAGGTTGCTATTTTAAAAGTCTCTATACTGCTGTCCACCGGCAGATTATCACTGTCTCATATGATCAAGTACATCATTGGCTAGATAAAAACAGATTGGCACTCAATATCAATAAAACCAATGTTATGCTATTTCCCTGGAAAGAGAGTTTTCCTCTTGTGGCTCCAATTTCTATTCATAATGTTCCCCTACAAATTAGTCAAAAATACAAAAATTTTAGGGGTAATTTTTGATACTAAACTTACTTACCATGATCATATCAGTAACATTGTGAAAATCACCTTTTATAGGTTACGCAAAATTCGTTCCATTTCGAAATTTCTTTGTCCCAAATCACTTACAATATTGATTCACTCTTTGGTGATGTCTAAAATTGATTATTGCAATTCTTTATTTAAAGGAATTGCACTATATGAAATTAAACGATTACAAATCATACAAAATACAGCTATAAAATTAATAACCAATTCAAAAAAATTTGATCATGTAACACCACTTCTTAAAGAGTCTCATTGGCTCCCTGTTAATTACAGAATCACTTATAAATTATGTTTAATTATTTTTAAAACTCTGATCAATAAGACCCCTGCATTTTTATATAGATTTCTTATTCCATATTCTACAAAGAGAATTCTACGTTCTAGTGAACAAAATCTGCTATCTATCCCTTCATTAAAAATTATCAATACAAGGAGACAATTTATTTTCTCATGTACTGCACCGCAAACATGGAACGCCCTCCCTATTTTTTTACGAGAGGAAAAAGAGCTTGGAAAATTTAAAACTGAACTTAAAACCTTCCTTTTTAAAGATGCTTTTACAACATAATTTTAGTATCAGTATCATGTTTTCCTATATAATACCTGTGTTAGCTATTTCCCTTTGTGTTTTCCCTCAATGTTTCTTCTTTACTTTATGAATTGTAGTTCATCCCTCCTTTCCCATGTTTATCAATGTTAAAATCAAGAGTTCTTACCCATTTTTTAAAGTAATTGTATGTACTGTATTGTTTGTTTTATTTTTTTATATTTAATAATTGTAAATTTTAAAGTGTACATCGCTTAGAATATTTGATTAAGCGATTGATCAAGTCTCCTAATAAACTTGAAAACTTGAAACTTAAACTTGGTTAGCAAGTTATTCAAAAATGATTCAGAAGGCACACTTATCTTTAATGCCAGGTTCCAGCATGGCCCGTTTCAATCCTGTGTCAGGGAGCCAAAAATCTGAATTCAAAATGTTACTCCCAGGGTGAGAGATGTCTCTGAAACACACAATAATTCATAAAATCATTTATTTAGAAAAAAAAAAACTTTTTGAAAATACGATTCTAATTTTAAATAAATATGCGAGTGAATTTACATTACGTTTGCTACAGACATTTTAATCCCTCACACCACATTACCTTTTACGAAAGTGCGCTAAGCATTTTAGCGCACGCACCGGATTAGTGCGCACTATAGCGCGCGCTAGCTGAAAATCTATCGCCTGCTCCAAAGGAGGCGGTAGCGGCTAGTGCGCGTGGCAATTTAGCGCACATCAAAGCCCTAACGCACCTTCGTAAAAGGAGCCATAAGTATTGAATTTGTGGTCCCCTTGATCTACCTAATTGGTAGCGATGACGGAAGGTCCTTAACCTTCTGAAATACAATTGACTCGGATATTTCCAGTTTTTAACTTTCCCTAAAATATTTTCTAAGCAATTAACCCATGGACGTCTTAGCTGGGAGATGGTTACTGTAAAGGAATGTTTTTAGTTTCCTTCTGAAGTTCACGTAGTTGGATTCCGATCTTGAGTCCATGGGGAGGCAGTTCCAGTTTTTTGTTGCGACACAGGTGAATAACGCCCTCAAGATGTATTTGTTTTCGACTCCCTTTGGGGTGAGGAGGAGCATTTTGGAGGTTGCTGAAGATTCTGGCTGATGAGAATTGGAGTTCAGAGAAGATTTGGTCTATCGCTTCCGTTGAGTTGGCGTGGCATATCTGGTGCAGAATGCAAGACGTTTTGAAGTGTATTCTGGGTTAGGGTTACCATATTTGAAGAAGTAGAAACCCAGACACATGGCCCCACGCCCCAGCCCCGCCCCATCCTGGCTCCAACCCATCCCATTCCGCCTCCAGCCCTACTCTGTTCTGCCTCAAGCCCCGCCCTATTCCCCCTCTATCCCTATTCCCCAAAAGCAGCATCTCTTTTTTTCTGACCTCCGTTGCGTCTGGAGGGCCCTCCAGCATGCGTGGTTGTGTGCGACATCAACCACGTATGCTTATTGAAGGCTCTCCAGACACGGCCAGAGCTCGTGGATTTCCAAAACCTGGACAAACTGCTGGGTTTTGGGAAGTCCGTCTGGAAAATCTTCACAATAATGTTGATTGCTCAAAAGGTATAAGATGATAGAGGACTATCCGGGTTCCTAGACAGACTTTGACAAGTCCAAAACTCCACCTCACAGTATTCAAGAAAGAGATATATGGCCGAATCCATCAACTTAGAACAGCCACCTCCAATATATTGCACATTCAGGATTCAGATAAACAGTCTTCTTCAAACCATATCAGATGTAAGACAAACCAAAAATATGGAATAATCCAATCATATATTTTATTCCATACAGCAGAGATACTAACATGCTAGTATCTCTGCTGTATGGAAGAAAATATATGATTGGATTATTCCATATTTTTGGTTTGTCTTACTTCTGATATGGTTTGAAGAAGACTGTTTATATTGGAGGTGGCTGTTCTAAGTTGATGGATTCAGCCATATATCTCTTTCTTGAATACTGTGAGGTGGAGTTTTGGACTTGTCAAAGTCTGTCTGGGAACCCGGATAGTCCTCTACAAAGAGGACATGTCTGGGTTTTCCCCAGACGTCTGGTAACCCTATTCTAGGTACTGTTGTTAGTCAGTGATGCTTCTGGAGGTAGTCAGAAATTGCATCGTATTTTCTTAAATGGAAGATCAGTCTGATTGTGCTGTTTTGTATTAGCCGCAGTTGTGTGGTGCCCGGGTCTGCTGAAAAGCGGGAGCCTTGCCACAGCTCAGCTGTGTCCCCTCTGCTATCTGCTGTGGCTGTGTCAAAGCAGTGTGGGAGCCTGTGTTTATGGAGGCATGTTTCAGCCTGGCAAAGAAATAGATGCTAAAAAGGAGAGGCAAAGGCCAAAATTTACAGCTGATTTGCGAAGATAAGAAAGGGATTAGCTGGGATAAGCAATGACCACAGTTTTATAGACATTGAAGATTTTTTTTTCTTGTACCAAAGCATTTAAGGAGAGAAAGAGAAAGGGTGAATGGAAAGTTTTACTGATGTGTGTGCGGTTTTTTTAAAAATGCAACTGCAAATACTAGCTTTTAGAACTGAGGGTTTCATGTTTTTTTAACATGCTGATCAGAGCTGTTTCTGGTGGGTTGTTTTGAGCTAAACCTCATGTACAAATCTCTCTCTCTCCCCCCTTCCCTTAGTAAATAACTAGTCACTGACCAGGATGGTGGGAAAGGGATATACAGTGGTGCCTCACACAACGAACTTAATTGGTTCCAGGAGCAAGTTTGTTATGTGAAACGTTCGTTGTGTGAAACGCGTTTTCCCATAACAATACATGTAAAAAAAAATAATTCGTTCTGTAGCATAAAATATGCTAAGATGACATAAAAAAAGATAAATTTTTGGTTATTATTTTTATTTAGATACATCTAAAAACATAATTGTTTTTTAAAACAACACACATTTTTTAAATTTAAAGACAGACTAAGTAGAGTCTAATTTTACAGTGAGAGAGGGCAAAAACTGGGACTTAACTGTTCATTTTTTTTTTTTTCTAGCATCGGGGAAGCGGCGAGAGTAGCTCCGCCCCCCCCCAACGCATCAGCAGTAGGCGCCGGGCCCCTGCGAGCCGACGGTCCGCCACTGCACAGGGAGCCAGGCGGAGAGAGGGCAGTTAAGCGCAGTGCCTGCGCGGAAGAATGCAGCTCGGGCGACTTCATTGTGTGAAACGAAGTTCGTTGTAGGAAGCAAGACCTGAAGTTCGTTGTGCGCAGCGTTCGCTGTGCGAGGCGTTCGTTATGCGAGGCACCACTGTAAATCATTTATTTGCCGAGGACCAAGTTCAGGACCACGAGTGTGTGGTGCAGTGGTTAGAGCTGCAGTCTTGACTCCCTGAAGTTGTGGGTTCAAATCCCACACTGCTCCTTGTGATCCTGGGCGAGTCACGTAATCCCCATTACCCAACATACATTAGATAGGGTAAGAGCCCGCCAGGACAGACAGGGAAAAATGCTCGAGGACCTGAATAAATTCATGTAAACCATTCTGAGCTCTGAAAACTTTGAATAAATAAATAGCGTGAAAAGCTTCAGCCTCTGATAACCAGAGCTGCTATTGTGATGTCATAATGCCTAAGAGCCAACCTCATCTGTGATGTCACAATGACTTGATTGTCCTATACTTTCACTACATTTTGATTTCTAGACTGGCACAGTGGTTAAAGCAACAGCCTCAGCATCCTGAGGTTATGTGTTCAAACCCTTGTGACCCTGGGCAAGTCACTTAATTATCCCCTCCCCCCATTGCCCCAGGTACATTGGATAGAGTGGGAGCCCGCCGACACAGAGAGGAAAAATGCTTGAGTACCTGAATAATTTGTAATCTACATAGAATGTAGGATATGTAGAATATAAATTATTTTAAAACATTTTATTGAAGGAATCAAATAAATATACATGAATACAATAAATATTCATTAAAATTAAATTCAAAATTCAAATATTCCATAAATAGTTTTATCATTCCTCCAAAATATATTTCATTGCATCTTAACCCTTTGTAATATGTGTCATCTTTCATTCTGGGGGTGGGAAGGGAATATGTTTGATGATGGTAATAGTTGGAATTTCTTGAATTGTATATTTGTATAATTAATTGATTATAATGTTATAATTGGAACTAAAATTTGGTGGTGGAGGGAAGGGGGAAGGTGGGAAAGGTATGGGGTGTGTGCATGGTATTATGAATAGGTAATATGGAAAATACATTTTGGAGAATATAAATTATATTTAAAAAAAAGACCTGAGAGGCCGGGCAAACTTAGTATCAGACTGGTAACCCCTGAAAATAAAGTAGACTAGAACAGGTTTTATCTTGAACCAAACACAAGTTTACTATTGTTTTCAATTGATGAAGCAAATCCAGAACAGTTCAGTGCATATGGACAACTATTTACACTAGTTCTTCTCTCCAGCACAAAATCACTTTTTTAAAAGATGTTGCACACTTCCTCCTCCCCATTCGCGGTTTCTCCATTTGCGGTTTCAGATAATCGCGATTTTTTTCTGGGGAGGGTGAAAATAAAAAAAACAGTCTAAACTTTTAAAAACCCCATATTTTTTCCTTTCCTTCTGCCTTCCGGGCCTTACCTGGTGGTCTAGAGCAGTGGTTCCCAACCCTGTCCTGGAGGACCACCAGGCCAATCGGGTTTTCAGGCTAGCCCTAATGAATATGCATGAGAGATTTGCATATAATGGACTTGACAAGCATGCAAATCTCCTCCATGCATATTCATTAGGGCTAGCCTGAAAACCCGATTGGCCTGGTGGTCCTCCAGGACAAGGTTGGGAACCACTGGTCTAGAGGGCTTTCGGGGCAGGAGTGATCTTCCTAGCTCCTGCCCCGTGCAAATCGCCATGAGGAAATGGTTGCTGGGAGTTCCCGTAGTCTCGGGGCAGGAGCGTAGGAAGATCGCTCCTGCCCCGAAAGCCCTCTAGACCAGTGTTTTTCAACCGCTGTTCCGCGGGAGATGTTGCCTGGTGTGCCGCAGGGCCGCCGGGCCCGGAGCTGACAGGGGGCCCGAGGCAGGGGCGCCAGTAGCTCGCCAAGGCAAAGTGAGTCGATCACCCAGGACTCACTTTGTCTTGGCGATCTAATCTATGGAGCCGATAAGTCTTCTTCTCCCCGACGTCAATTCTACAGTCGGAGAGGAAGTTCGGGCCAGCCAATCGCTGCCTGGTTCGGGCCAGCCAATCGCTGCCTGGCTGGGCGGAACTTCCTCTCCGATTGTAGAATTGACGTCAGGGAGAGCATGAGTCGGCGTCGGCTTTGGGGCCTGTTATCCATTGGTGGGTCCTGTTCCCCGATGGCAGCGGCAGTGGCAGTGGCTTGGGGAACGGCAGGGAGAAAGAAAGAAAGGGGGCAGGCAGGGAAACAGAAGGAAAGAAGAGAAACAGAAAAAAAGAAAGAAAGGTCAGGGAGAGAGGAAGAAAAAGTTGGGGGAGGGAATGAGGTGTGGAGGAGAGAAAGCATACAGGCTGATAGAAGGGAAGAAAGATTGGATGCACAGTCAGAAGAAGAAAGTGCAACCAGAAATCACCAGACAAGGTAGGAAAAATGATTTTATTTTAAATTTAGCAAAGTGGAGGCAGTATTACCACAGTTTTCAAAGGAATTTGCCCAAATAACTTAATAGTTAACTGGGTAAATTCCCAGAGATGAAAACTTCCCTTCACTTACTATGCACAGTTCTGAATTTATATCTGCTGTCTATATTTTACAATATGGTCACCTTTTACTAAACCGCAATAGTGGTTTTTAGCGCAGGGAGCCTATGAGCGTCAAGAGCAGCGCTGGACATTCAGCGCAGCTCCCTGCGCTAAAAACTGCTATTGTGGTTTAATAAAAAGGATGGAGGGTATATATGTCTATTTTTGTATGCTATAAAAACCAAATACAGAGAAAGACTGAGAGCTGTTGACGAAGAGCTACGTGTGTGTCTTTCTTCGATTCCAGCCAGAATATCAGCTTTGTGTTCAGCCAAACAGGCCCAGGTTTCGCACTGAATAAAGTATTTTATAATTTTTATTTCATAATAAAGTAATTATAAAATACTTTCTTTGTGTTTATTTGATTCCTATTCAAGAGAATTACTTTATATATAGTCAATATAGGCAGAGAGTTAAATTTTTTAACATTTTCTTATGGTGGTGTGCCTCGTGATTTTTTTCATGAAACAAGTGTGCCTTTGCCCAAAAAAGGTTGAAAAACACTGCTCTAGACCACCAGATAAGGCCCGGAAGGCGGAAGGGAAGGAAAAAATATGGGGGTTTTAAAAGTTTAGACTGTTTTTTTAATTTTCCCCCTCCCCGAAGATCGCTCCTGCCCCGAAAGCCCTCTAGACCACCAGGTAAGGCCGGGAAGGCGGCAGGGAGGTGGTGGTGGGTCAGAGCCGGATAATCGTGATTTTTCGCCATTCGCGGTCCGGCTCTGCCCGTATCCCCCGCGAATGACGAGGGAGAAGTGTATTAATGTTCCTTTAGTGGCCGTCCTAATACTGCTTCCTGTCAGTCTATATCAGGGGTGGGCAACTCCGGTCCTCAAGGGCCGGAATCCAGTCGGGTTTTCAGGATTTTCCCAAAGAATATGCATTGAAAGCAGTGCATGCAAACAGATCTCATGCATATTCACTGGGGAAATCCCGAAAACCCGACTGGATTGCGGTTCTCGAGGTCCGGAGTTGCCCACCCCTGGTCTATATCCTTCAGAAGCACCAAAGAAAGTTAAATTCCGTTTTCTTCTGCTTCTTCCATTTGTGAAACTTTTCTTTCACACACTAAGCCGTGCATTTTGTGCTCATACATGTTTCGCTCTTTGAGGCAGCTCACCCTTGGGATCTCTGGTTTCTGACAGAGGCAGTGGAGGATAAAAATAACTTGCCCATGTCCCTGGATCTCAGACTACTGCTTCAGAGACGCCAAATTACCCGGTTCATAATCATTCACGCGCGCGAAACTTCAGCACGCCGACATTGGAGCACAGACAATTCGGCACAAGACTACAGCGCACCGCTGAAAAACTTACTTTTAAAGAGCTCCGACGTGGGGTGTGACTGGGGAACCCCCCCCCAGTTTACTTTATAGTCTTTGCGCTGCTGTTGGGGGGTTGGAACCCTCCATTATAGAGTAAACGTAACTTTTTTCCGATTTTATAGGAAAAAGTTAAATTTTCTTTATAATATGGGGGGTTAAACCCCTCACACCCTCCCCCCAACGGCAGCACGAAGACTATGAAGTAAACTGAGGGGGTTCCCACCACCACACCCCCTGTTGGAGCTCTTTAAAAGTAAGTTTTTTGGCGCTGTGCTGGTGTCTTGTACCAAATTGTCTGTGCTCCAATGTCGGCGTGCTGAAGTCTCACGCGCGAATGACCCGTCACCAGTTACCCAGGTCCAAAAGGGAGACATTTTGGACATCCTGTTCTTGAAATTACACCCACTTCAGTTCGCCCTTTGTAGCTCTTGATCCCACCCATTCACGACATCACTGCAGGTAGGGTTACCAGATGTCAGTATTTCTCCGGGCATGTCCTTCTCCGGACGGCTTTTCTAAAACCTGGCATTATGCCCGGGTTTTGAAAAGCTTCTAGTGACGAGCGACATCGGGACGGCGTCTGCGTGCATGCATATGACATTATTGAGTCACACCAGTGTATGCGCAGAAGCCATTCTGACGAGCAAACAGGTTGGGGGGCAGGGTTAGGGGACAGAATGGGGCGTGGCTGGGTGGAACGAGGCAGGACTGGGGCGGGGCCATGGGTTCGGATTTTCATTTATGAAAATCTGGTAATCCTAATCGCAGGTCTCATATTGCAGCAGGATAGGCTGGTCAAAAATCCTGGCCTAGCCTAAATTCTCACTTCTGGAAGTGGTTAACTTGATAGCTCTAACCCAGGGGTAGGGAACTCCGGTCCTCGAGAGCCGTATTCCAGTCGGGTTTTCAGGATTTCCCCAATTAATATGCATTGAAAGCAGTGCATGCAAATAGATCTCAAGCATATTCATTGGGGAAATCCTGAAAACCCGACTGGAATACGGCTTTCGAGGACCAGAGTTCCCTACCCCTGCGAGTCTAACCATTAAAGTCACTTCATTTGAAGCTTGTTCTTGCCTAGTTTCAATTGGCCCAGATTCACTAAAGATAGGGAGTCAATCGCTGTTGGCCGATTTCTGGCCGATTTTAAAACAGCGATTGATTTCACTATCTTTTTTGCATGCAAATGCTTTGCACAGAGGTACAAATCATTTGCATGCAAACTCCCGACTCAAAGCAATTCAGTCGGGGCAGAGCCCTGACAGTAGTGACAGGAGAAGGTTTCACTGCTGCCAGGGCTCCCTTCCTTCCCCCACTGCTTTAAAAATATGGCAGGAGGTTTCTTCAGCATCCGCGGATGTATACCATCCGGCCCCATCGCTTTGTCTACCTTTATTTTAGCTAGCTCCTCACAAACACAATCCTCTGAAAATCGATCAGGGTCTATTACTCCTCCATTCCTATTCACGTTCGTCTTCTGGGGTCCCGCTCCTGGCACTTCAGCCGTGAACACAGAACAGAAATATCTGTTAAGCAATTCGGACTCTTCTTTATCAGCTTCTACATATTCCTCCCCTTCACCTTTGAGTCTCACAGCGCCACTTTTGCACTTCTTCCTATCACTAACATATCAAAAAAATGTCTTGTTTTGCCGTGTCAGCTATTTTTTCTTCCATTTGCATCTTTGCTTTCCTGACTACACGACCAGCCTCTCTTAACTTTTCCAGATATTTTTGCCTGTCTTCCTCTTTCTGCGATCTTTTGTAGTTTATCAAAGCTAACCTCTTATTCCTTACCCTCTCAGCTACTACTTTTGAGAACCAAAGCGGCCTTCTTTTCCTCTTACTTTTACTTATTTGCCTCACAAAAAGGTTTGTCACCCTTACAATCGCTCCTGTCAGTTTTGCCCACCGACTTGGGCTGGTTTCTGGATGTTTAAATGTTTTGATTATAAGCCTGCTACTGTCAAAAGGATGAGAACTAAAGTGATGAGTGCACACAAGCACTTGTGTTCATACATAATTTATGGTACTCTTACAGACTTCAACGACTATATTGCACCAGCATAGGAGCTCATTAACACAAGAGAATTTGAGAGAAATAGTTTCGTTAAATGACACATACACTGGCAATGCAGCCTGAAGAAAGAACAAACAGCACTTCAGAACTGGTTCTTCTAATTGACTGCTAATTCTCTCTACTGCAATCAAATGTCCATCTTCGGCCGTTGCCTGAAAGCAGCTGAAAGTGCATCGTATTGGTACCCAATAAGATTGACACGTTCAGGCAGCCTAAGCCATCTTGTTGAACATCACGGCAATATTCCTAGGGAATTTGCTTCAAGAAACCCCTGAAACTCCTTGTACAGTTACATAAAAACATGATGGCAGATAAAGGCCAAATGGCCCATCCAGTCTGCCCATCCACAGCATCCACTATCTCCTCCTCTCCCTAAGAGATTCCACTTACCTGTCCTACATTTTCTTGAATTCAGATAAAGTCTTTGTCTCCACCACCTCTACCGAGAGACTAGTCCATGTATCTACCATCTTATCTGTAAAAACATATCTTTAGATTACTCCGGAGCATATCACCTCTTTACTTCATCCTATGCTCACTCATTCCGGAGCTTCCTTTCAAATGAAAGAGATTTACCTCATGTGCATTTTTGTCACATAGGTATTTAAATGTCTCTATCATATCTCCCCTCTCCCGCCTGTCCTCCAAAGTATACATATTGAGATCTTTAATTCTGTCCCCATAAACCTTATGATGAAGACCACACACCATTTCAGTAGCCTTCCCCTGGACGACTCCATCCTGTTTTATATGTTTTTGACGGTGTGGTCTCAAGAACTGTACACAATACTCTAAATGAGGTCTCACCAGAGTCTTATACAGGGGCACCAATACCTCTTTTTTCCTACTGGCCATACCTCTCCCTATGCACCCCAGCATCCTTCCAGTTTTTGCCGTCGCCTTTTCAACCTGTTTGGCCACCTTAAGATCATCACATACTATCGCGCCCAAGACCCGCTCCTCTTTCGTGCTCTTTCCCCCTAACTGTACCGTTCCCTCGGTTGTGTTTACTTGCAACGGTGTGAAAAGCACTCGCGAAGGAATAGTTTAAGGGTTAGAGTGCATGGTTGAAATGAGGGAATGTGGGGTTCAAAGCCCACTATCATCACATACCGCTTCTTGTGAGTTCAACCCGGGTAAATCAGTTTCTCTCCCATTGCCTCAATTACCCACTTACCCTCAAATTCGATACATGAGGCCTTGAAAATCAGCGCTGACCAGAATGGAACCTAGCATCTATAATAATAAAACGCTAAGCGCGTATGCGCACTCCCGCCGCGTGTTCCCTGAGATCTGATCTGTCGGGATGTGGCCGGCTAGAGCGCGCATGCACGCTTCCAGAACGCGCGGAGTGGCGGCTGCCGGGAGGAGGGCAGACGTCAAAAAGGGCTAAGAAGCCGGCGGGAGCGGCGAAAACGCGCAAGGCATCGGCTGCTGCGACTGAGGATAGCCGCCATGGCAACTTCAAAATTAAAAAAAAGCCCGGGCTCCACACCGATCTGTCTGGCCAAACTTCGCCTGTGGGAGGTGGTTTTTGCTGTTCTATAGCTGTTGCACTGCACTTCTTCAAGATGATTTGTGCGGTTTTACATACTCAGCTCTAACGAAAGGAAAAGGCTTGAACGTTTTCTTGCAGCACTCACTGTGCACAGTTTATTGCTTTAATTTTCTATAACAAGTTTGCCTTTTCTTTGTTTCAGATTGCTGTATATAATCATGCGCGACCTGATGTGCTAAAATGGACCTGGAACAGCAAACCAAAAAAAAAAAAAAAAAGGGTGGGAGGCAACACAACCTAAAACCTAACCAGGCACCATCTTGAAAAAAAAACAAAAACTCCCAAACTGCACAGGAAAATGGAGGGGGAGGGAATGCTGCTGCTGCTGCTGCTGCTGCTGCATAGGGGGCAGGGAGAGAGACAGATATAAAGAAAGACAGACAGCGGTAGGGGGACAGAAAGAAAGGAAGAAATACACAGGGGCAGGGAGAGAGGGTGTCAGGTCAAAAGTGCGCCGGGACAAAGGCATGCGCAGACAACTGAGCGCAACGCGGAGGCGCGCACCGAAGAAAATGACTGTTTTAAAGGGCTCCGACGGTGGGTGTGGGGGGAAACCCCCCCACTTTATACAGATTGCATCATGTTGTGGGGGCGTTGTGGGGGGTTTGGGGGGTTGTAACCCCCCACGTTTTACTGAAAACTTCACTTTTTCCCTAAAAAACAGGGAAACAGTTAAGTTTCCAGTATAATGAGGGCGGTTACAACCCATCCAAACCCCCCACAACGCCGCCGCGATCTGTATTAAGTAAAGTGTGTGGGGGTTCCCCAACAAAACCCCCCTTCGGAACTCCTACAAACACTTTTTTTCTTTGGCGCGCACTTCCGTCTTGCGCTCAGTTGCCGGCGCGCGCCTTTGTCTTCGGCGGTTTTGTCTATGAACCGGGAGAGAGACAGACAGAAAGAAAGACAGCAGGAGGGAGAGAAACAAAAATAAAAAGACAGGGATAGGGAGAGAGACAGAAATAAAGACAGACAGACATATATTCTAGCACCCGTTAATGTAAAGGGCTAAAGACTAGCGATTGTATAAAAGGCACTCGTCATATATAGAATCATTTTTAATGCCCCCATGTGGCTAAGATTTAGGTGCATAATCCTGACAAAGTAAACTACTGAATATTGCTCACAGAAGTGAAGGAAAGTGTCTCAGAGCACCACTCAAAGGATCATACAGTTTTTCAAGTTTATTAGGTATTTATATACCGCCTATCAAGGTTATCTAAGCGGTTTTTCAGTCAGGGACTCCTATCTGTCCCGGTGGGCTCACAATCTATCTAACGTATCTAGGGCTATGGAGGACTGAGTGAGTTGAACTGTTTTTTAAGCTTGGACTGTATGAGCCCGAACGCTGAAAAAAATCCTGACTGTTAACCCTGAAGAAGCCACATTTTGTGTGGCAAAACGGATCCCGTCGCACCAGATCGAGTATACAAGCTGAACGAGTGTTCCCTGAAAATTTGGGAACACTTGAGTTGATACAGTTCTGGCCACTAACCATTTGTTAATCAAGTGAATAACTCAAGAGAAGTAAAAGATTATTTCTGTGCTTATAGAAAATCAGTATTGTGATTACAGCACGTGGTAACAGCAGGGCCGGATTTAGATGAAAAGAGGCCCTAGGCTATTCCACTTATGAGGCCCTTTCACCTCCCATTTTTAAGTTTGTAAATTACATAAGAGATAAAAAATACATCATTACTGTGATATATATCAATATGTTAAATGAAACATGTTGTTATTGGTACTAACCTTTATAAAAAATGTGACACAATCCACGTTTTGCCTCTCTCCCCACGGGGCTGGGCTTTGCTCAGCTGTTTCCGGACTGACGTCTTTCCCTCCCCGATCTTCCTCCCAGTGCGAGAAAAAGAAAGGGAGAAGCCGAGTCAGCGCCCCATTGCGGTCAGAGCCGGTTCCGATCCCGAAGCGTAGAATTTCTCCTTATTTTCGGTTCAGTATTTTAGTGTTCACTGTTTTTAGAATAGTGTAATTTTAATTTTTCTAACAATTTGAATGTAGGCCCCTCTTGATCTTGAGGCCCTAGGCTGAAGCCTAGTTAGCCTATAGGAAAATCCGGCCCTGGGTAACAGCAATAGCGGCAATAACGAGCTGCAAGCTCTCCCGTCATTAATAATGATAAATTGGGTGTTGGTTTAAGGAGTTTCTATAAGGAAATTATGAAAAAAGACGACAATATATTAAAAAAAAGATTTTAAAAGAAGGAAGGTTTTTTTTTAAAAAAATAAATGATCTGAAAAGCTAAAAAAAAAAGTAATAAGTGATGTCTAAAGTTAAATAATTTATTAAGCCGTGAGAAGACAGCAAAAATTGTGAAGGTTTGGTCGATGAAAGAAATCCATCACCACGATAATCAAAGGTGAAAACTGTATGATCCTTTGATCATGTAGCCCAATGTTAAAGGAAAATCACTGGTTACCAGTAAACCACAGAATCACTTATAAAATTGCCTTATGACACATAAGATATTAGTAAATAAAACCCCAGCATTTTTAGAAAGATTTTTAATACTATACACTCCTGTAAGATCTCTTAGATCAGAAGAAAAATCCCTGCTGGTAATTCCCTCACTAAAAATTATTTATTCAAGGAGAGATTCGATCTTTTCTGTTACAGCTCCCCAAATTTGGAACTCACTTCCTCTCAATATAAGAAAAGAAAAATTACCTACTAAATTAAAGGCCTACTAAAAAGCTGGCTGTTTAACTGACCCTTTTCATAATCACATTTTCTCATTCCCTGGAATTTATCTGGACAAGGAACACTGTTAAGTAGAAATTAAGTGGGTACCGTTCCCCAACCTTTTGTTTCCTTACCCTTTCTTTTTATTTATTTTCAAATTGTATTTAATCCATTTTCCCCCCTCTTCTTCATCGGTGTTTTTACGTCATAATTGTCTTTAATGTCCTGTTTGTTGGAAATTTTTTATTTTTTCTATTTTTAATTTTGTAAATCGCATTTGGATTTGGATACTGCGATTATATCAAATATTTTAAATAAACTTGAAACTTGAAACTTTTCTTCATTTTTGTGATCAATTTTCTTTTTTGTAAGTTTTTATTGATTTTCAAACTAAAACAAACGCATTACAAATAAAAGAACAAAAATTACTACATACATTGCATTATTATCTGTATAGGTAAGATATATATTTCAAGTTACTTGCATTTTCCTGTTTTTATTATTAATAACATACGATATAATGTGTAATAAATAAACTTAAATTACCCAAGTGGAATCATCAAGATTAATTCCCTCCCCCAACCCCCCACCCTGGATGTGTATAAGTAAATAAACAAAGAAACAAAAAGTTAAATGAAACATATACATTATTATAATTTCACAAAGTTAGTCAATGGACTCCATACTTTCTTAAATATATCACTAATACCTTTACATTCTGCGTTCATTCTTTCACATCTGTATATAGTGCACACATTCACCCACCAAAAAGTATAATTTATTCTATCATGTTTTTTCCAATTACTTGTAATCAACTGAATAGCTATACTTGTCAAAAATCATAAAAAGACGGCTTTTATATTTATCTAACGTAGATCTGACGTGTGTCGTTCCACAAATTATGGCCTCGTATGTTAGTGGAACATTTGATTCAAGAATAAGATTGATTTGCCCCCAAATTGACTTCCAAAACATAAATATCAGAGGACAAAAATACAACAGATGATCCAAAGCCCTATATTAATATGCAATGCCAGCATCTATTAGACTTAGGGCTCCTTTTATCAAGGGGGTTAGCGCGTCGGACATTTCATCACGCGCGAACCCCTGCGGCAAGCCAAAAAACTAACGCCTCGTCAATGGAGGCGTTAGCGCGGCAGGCGGTTGAACGCGCGGTATTCCGCGCTTTAACCGCCTACCGCCCTTAGAGCTATCTATTTTATTTAAACGAACTGGGGTCCAAAAAATCCTATGCAATAACAACAACCACGTTGGTCTCGTAGATGCTGACGCCGTGCTTTTCAATCTCCAATTCCAATTTTTCAATAGTTTACCTTGTGAGGATCGAGCATTATTTGAGGCAAATTGAATTTTTCGCTTTTTTTTTTTTTTTTTTTGCACATTTAGGTACTCTCATTTAAGCCAATGAAAACCAGCCGTACTCAACAGCGTGCCTATTAGGAACGAACATGAACCACCCATGCTCCTCCCCCTGGCCACGCCCCCTTTTGAGATTCCTGCACTAGAATTTATCCACTTTATAGAATGCAATTAGAATATCATGTGTGTAATGTCTATTTAGCACCAATTTGTCAACTATTAGGTGTTATTTGCCAATTATCGGAGCTTGTTAAACAATTATGCTACATGTACACATCTGTGCAAACACAACTTAATTGAGTCACACAATAAAGAACCCGGTCCTTGGACTATAAGCTCTTTGGGCCGAGGCCTTTCTGAAGCATCTCTGGAAAAAATGGCCTGAAAATACAGACTATAGCCTAAACTAAACTAAACCTTATGTTTCTATACCGCATCCTCTCCATGAATATAGAGCTCGGCACGGTTTACAAGAGCTTAATAAAGGAAAAGAATAACACATTGAGTTTGGTGGATTGAGTATAGGGAGGAAGGAGAGCATTACGTTTTTGTGAAAAGACTAGTTTTCAGGTGCTTACGGAATAGTTGGAAGGAGACCTGATTCCACAGAAGGGTAGTAAGGTTATTCCACAACCCTGTGATTCTGAAGGAGAGAGATTTTCCTAATTTTCCCACATAAAGAATACCTTTTAGTGAGGGGAAGGATAGTTTAAGTTAAAGTGCTCAACATACTTTGGATATGTTTTCTAGGCACTTGCAAAGAAGCAAAGTTTGCAAAAACTGCTCGGATCTAGAGCAGTGGTCTCAAAGTCAAACCCTTTGCAGGGCCACATTTTGGATTTGTAGGTACTTGGAGGGCCTCAGAAAAAATAGTTAATGTCTTGCATAAGGGAAAACTCTTTATAAATCTTTCCTTTTGGCTAAGTCTTAATAATAATATTGTCATTTATAGCTAGAGAGACATATGATCAAGAAACTCTTTTATTTTACTTTTGTGATTATGATAAACATCCGAGGGCCTCAAAATAGGACCTGGCGGGCTGCATGTGGCCCCTGGGCCGCGAGTTTGAGACACTGATCTAGAGGGAAAAAAGTTTGAAAGTGAAATGCCCCTGGTTCTATAAGAGGCCTGTCCTAAAGTTAATTAGGATTGGGAGGGAAAATGGGCTTCCTGGGTGGGAGTGCAGGAAAAAGTGCACAAAATGGAAATTTCCGAATAAATGGAGACAATTCGACACCTCCGCAACAAGAAATGAACGCATGTGTCAATAATTGACAGAATTTAAGAGGGTATGAGGAAAGGTTACGTAAAGGCTGTATCTCCCCCCCCCAAAAGTGTAATAGCATGCATTCAATTAGGATGGAGAAAGTGAAAATCATATTTCGGAAGTCAAGTTGTCTCTCCTGGCAGAAGAATTTGCCAACTGTGCCTAAAATTTACTGGAGGCAGCGGCGCACGAGAGCCTTCAAGAGACGTGGGAGGGAAACCGAAGGTGGGAAACACGACTGGAAAAGATAAACGCACAATTTAAGTGATAAAAGTTTACCTCATAGGCACAACAGGGAAGAAAATCCATCAATTTTTCAGGCCCAATTATACCCAGCTGGCCTCAATTTCTTTGTGGAAGAAAAGAGAGCCGGGCTGAATGGTGGCTTCTATTTAATGCTACAAACAAGTGAAAAATTAGCGGGGAAGTGGTGTGTTTCATCTCTGCATCCGCCACTGATCTGCTGTTTAACCAGCTACGGCAGGGTCCTAAGGGTGACGTGTATTGACTCCCATCCCATAATAATAACATCCAGACTCCATTGATCTGTCTGCTGAGAGCAATCACAAACTGCAGCATTATTTCGCAGCTGAAGCTCCAATTTTGCTCCGCTCTTCTTTCAACTTGCCCCCTGTTCTCCGCCAGCTCAGTGGAATCAATAGGTTTTTCTGCAGTCTGCGCTATGGCGGGCTCTTGCTATTAGTTTTTCTTTCTTTCTCCCCCCCCCCTCTCCATTGTTGTTTTGTGATAAGATACTGAGCATAAATCCTACCGTGAAAAAGGTTAAAGTTCTTCCAAAGTAATTGATTCCCTCGTCAGCTTTACAATGGGGAGCATTGTCCTCTTACAGGAGGCATGAATAGCCAAGGGACCGTCCCTGCCATTGATTTCAGAGCCATTAGTTTCGATCGCCTGCTCTTTGGAAGAGGAATTACCACGCTTCACGTTCAAGGTGACTCACGGGGATGTGTAGTCGGTTTGTGGCCTTGGTTCAGATAATTTTACACATAAAAATACACACACACATACACGCTCCACCGGCCAATCGGGTTTTCAAGATATCCCTAATGAATATGCAAAAGGCATGCATGCAAACCTGCCTCATGCCTATTCATTAGGATAGCTTGAAAACCCGACTGGCTAGAGGTCCCCAGGCCAGGCTTAAGAACCACTGATTTATTGCTCCTGAAAGGAACGAACCTTGAACCACTACAGAAAGGAATTCACTAAATCTCAAATGAATAAAACACATTTAAAAGTGAACACATGTGTGCCAGAATTGCATACTTCCCTGCACGTCTGTGTGGTACACTTGGTAGGAAGAAACATGATAGTGTCTTGTTAGGATGGCAGAGGCTGTGGGACTATATGAGGTGTGTGTGAGAGTGGTATCCTTAATGTGACCATATATCCCGTTTTGAACGGGACCGTCCCGTTTTTAGATCCCCTGTCCTGTTGTCCCCACACACAGCTTTGGAACGTCGAAATGTCCCGTTTTCAGGGACAGCGTCCCGAAGCTGTGCGCGGGGACAATGGGACAGGCGATCACTTCCTGTCCCTCCCTGCCACGCAAAAAAGAGCCTCCCTCCAGTGTCTGATTCAAACACCTCCGCCCCAATCCACCGCCGCCACTGTTCTCCTTACCTCCCTGCTGCCGCTGCTAATTCCAGCCCAGAAGCCGCCTTCCTGACATCAATTCTGACATTGGAAAGAAGGCTTCTGAACTGCAATTAGCAGCAGCAGCAGAGAGGTAAGGAGAGTAGCGGCGGACCGGGGGCGGGGGAAGGAAGGAGGGAGGCTTTTTTTTGCGCGGCAGAGAGGGAATGAGGCAGGCAAGCAGGCTGGCTTTGGTACGGCAGGGAGGGAGGGAAGTAGGTAGGCAGGCTGATTGGTTTCGGGGGTGGGGGTGAGACAAAGTCTGGAAGGCAGTGAGGGGGACATAGGAAGGAGTCACTGGAGGCACTAAGGACACAGGAAGGGGCACTAAGTACATAGGAAGGAAGGAGGAGGGAATAGAAAGGACAATTGTTGGGCCTGAGTGCAGAAAGAAAAAAAGAAATGAAACAAAGGATACACAGTCAGAAGGAAACACAACCAGAGACTCATGAAATCACCAGACAGCAAAGGTAGGAAAAATGATTTTATTTTCAATTTAGTGATCAAAATATGTCAGTTTTGAGAATTTATATCTACTGTCTATATTTTGCACTATATTTGTCTATTTTTCTATAGTTACTGAGGTGACATGGTTGAAAACCCCCCAAATATAAATGATAATTAACATTTTCTCTGGTATAGTGTGCTTTGTAGTTTTTTTTAAATTTTATGGTTACACATTATAATCACCCCAATCCCAAAAAATCGCAAACTACCCCTAACATCAGCGACCAACTACAGACCAGTAGCATCCATCCCATTTTTCGTAAAAATAATGGAAGGCTTGGTACAAACCCAACTGATGGACTACCTAGATCGGTTCTCACTGCTACATGAAACCCAGTCAGGCTTCAGACCTCTGTTTAGTACTGAGACGGTGATAGCAGCAATCTTAGAACACCTACGTAACTTATTCAGCAAGGGCCACAAAGCCTTAGTGATGCAATTCGACATGAGCTCGGCCTTCGACTTGGTGGACCACAAAATCTACTACAATGCTTAGATTCAATCGGCATCGGAGGCAAAGTGCTGGACTGGTTCCAAGGTTTCCTTACGACCCGCACCTATCAAGTTCGCTTCAATCACAATCTCTCTAAAACATTGAGAAACCCATCAGGCGTTCCACAGGGGTCCCCACTATCCCCACTACTCTTCAACGTCTATATAGCTTCACTGGGTACGCAGCTAACCCAGCGAGGCATAAAAGTATTCAGCTACGCAGACGACTTCACAATCGTAATCCCGTTCACTACATCTCCCTCTGAAATCACCCCCACAGCAACTGAAGCGCTAAACACGATGGAACAATGGACCACAGATTTCAAACTGAAGCTCAATTCAGAAAAAACTAAATTCTTCATAGCCTCGCCACACGCACAAAATACGACAATATCATTACACATTAACAATCTAAATTACCCCATTCAACCAACGATGAAGATTCTAGGAGTAACACTAGACCAAGGACTAACCATGAAAGACCACATAGACTCCCTAATCAAAAGAGGGTTTTTCACTCTCTGGAAACTTAAGTCCATTAAGGCGTACTTCCACACTTCAGCTTTCAGAATTCTAGTACAATCCCTAATACTAAACCACCTGGACTATTGCAACATCACCCAACTGACAATCCCCCAGAAGCAAATGCAAAGACTACAACTAATACAAAATGCAGCAGTCAGGATGATTTTCGGACTGAAAAAGTCCGATCACATAACCCCTTCCTACCGACTCCTACACTGGCTGCCGATGGAGGCACGCACGAAGTTCAAGCTAGGATGTCTCTGCTTCAAAGTATTAAATGGTCTAGCCCCAAAATACATTACAGACCTCTTCTCATTCCCAACCAACAGACATGAAAGAAAAACACACATGAAATTTGTCTCCCCACCGGCTAGAAGGTGCAAATATAAGAGACACCATCAACAACTGCTATCATATCAAGCAGCCATATGGGGTAAAGACCTAGGAAAACTAATCGCGCACACAAACAACTATGAAGAATTCAGGAAACACCTAAAAACTTACCTATTCTTGAAATACCTAGGTAATGAACCGGAACATCAACCCCCCTCGTAACATCATCACATACCTGTACTTATAAACTGTTAACCTCAACCCCTAATCACCAACCATGAACACTCTATTCAATTTACGGAATATTTCTACTTCTGTGTAAGCAGCTTGGCACTTCCTGGCCTGCAGCACACAAACTGTCGTAAACATTATTAATGTTATCAGATACACACTGCTATACTCATTAATTCGTTGTATGTAAAGTTTCTCTTTATTGTATTTACAGTCTCTCGTATTGTAAACCAACTAATTCGTTGTATGTAAAGTTTCTCTCAATTGTATTTACAGTTCTTGTATTGTAAACCGCCTAGAAGTCGCAAGATTGCTGGTGGTATATAAGAATAAAGTTATTATTATTAAGTTATTATTATGAATTAATAAGATATTATGTGTACATGAAAAACGAATGGAAGGAATTGGGGGCGGGATTGGGGGCGGGGCTAGGTCAGGATTGGGGGCGGGACTGACAATTAATAGATATCCCGTTTTGATGAAAAAAAATAAATGGTCACGTTAGGTATCCTGTATATCAGGGGTGTCAAAGTCCCTCCTCGAGGGCCGCAATCCAGTCGGGTTTTCAGGATTTCCCCAATGAATATACATGAGGTCTATTTGCATGCACTGCTTTCATTGTATGCTAATAGATCTCATGCATATTCATTGGGGAAATCCTGAAAACCCGACTGGATTGCTGCCCTCGAGGAGGGACTTTGAGATCCCTGCTGTAGAGGAAGATAGGCAAAAAGGACTAGAGCATTTTAGCGAGGGCTGGCGAGGAAAATGCTCCGACGCTCATTTACCTCGCCGGCCCATGCTAAAATGCACTACCTCAGCCCTTAAAAAAGGGAGCCTATGTTAGGCACGCCAATCTAGGTTTAAAAAGCTTAATCGGCACAGAGAATTGGCAATTAACAATGCGTAATTGATGTTAATTGCAAATGATTGGATGGTAGGTGCCCAACTTAGGTGCCACTCATTTAAACCCTGGTTTAATTAGGGTGTGGCTGAGGTTAGGACATCTACCGTTGCCTAAGCCCACGTTGGGGGCCACTAAGTGCGATTCTATAAAGCGAGCCTAAATTTTATAGAATTGCGTTTAGTGCCGCACAACTCGACACTTAACTTTTCCCCATTAGTGCCTTCTAAATAGGAGGCAGTAAAGGGCAAATTCTATAAGCGCAGCGCAGACAACTGAGCGCAAGGCGGAAGCGTGCCGAAGAAAAACAGTATTTTAAAGAGCTCCGACGGGGGCTGTGCATGGGGGGGAACCCCCCCAATTTACTTAATAGAGATCGCGCCAGTGTTGTGGGGGGGTTTGGAGGGTTCTTCTTCAGCGTGCTTCCGCCTTGCGCTCAGTTGTCTGCGCTGGGTTGTCGGCGCGCCTTTGTCATCGCGCGCTTTGGACCCGTCACCGGCCAAAAGTCAGGCGCCTACTTAGGCACTGTTCGGCGCGATTCAAGTCACATCGGGTGCCGTTTAATGAATCACGCTGAGCGGAACCTATTTTGGAGGCGCCCAAGAAATAGGCCAGCTCTAGGCACAAGTTTCAAGTTTGTTAAAAGATTTTTTAAACCGCTTAATCAGGTTTCTAAGCGGTGTACAATATAAAATTACATAAAAACATATTAAAACGTAAAAACATATAAAAACAAGGGATACTGGATAAAATCCAAGTGTCATAATAAAACACTGATAAGAGGTATGGACCTACTTCAAACAATGGGAAAGTGGGGAAGAACTACAGTCGTTATAAAAAGTGCAACACAAAGTGAAACTAAACTAAACTAAACCTTAGGTTTGTATACCGCATCCTCTTCACAATCGTAGAGCTCGGCAAGGTTTACAAGAGTTGGGAGAGAAAGGAACTCCAATGAAGGTTAAAGGATATAGTGAGAAGAATATTTGGAGGGCTTAGGATGCCAGAGAAGGAGTAAGTGTTACATTTTTGAAAACAGCCAGGTTTTCAGATGTTTGCGGAAGAGTTGGAGAGAGCTCAGGATCCGAAGGGGGGAGGTAAGGTTGTTCCAGAGCTCGGTGAATCTGAAGGGGAGGGAGGTCCCTAGTTTTCCTGCACGGGAAGTGCCTTTTAATGAAGGAAAGGATAATTTTTGTGAGTGGGTCTGGTGGTATTAAGATTTAAGGAATTCCAGGAAAGTGGGATAAAGGGAGGGAGGATGCCGTGAAGGATTTTGAAAGTTAGACAGGCGCATTTAAAGTGGACCCTGGCGTTAATCGAGAGCCAGTGAAGCTTGGACAGGAGCGGTGAGACATGGTCGAATTTACTTTTTGAGAAGATGAGCTTGGCCGCGGCATTCTGGATCCGCTGAAGTCTATGAAGGTTTTTCTTGGTAAGGCTTAGGTAGATTGAGTTGCAATAGTCCAATCTGGACAGGATGATGGATTGGACGAGGACGGTAAAGTGATTTTGATGGAAATAGGATCTTACTTTCCTCAGCATAGGTTAGGGTAAAAAGTAATCATTTGATTTAATTTTTATTTATTTATTTTTTTGTCCTTAAGAGGACAGTTGTTATCCAAAAGCATCCTGGAACAAGAATATTAAAGTAATCATTTGATTTAATTTTTATTTATTTTTTTTTTTGTCCTTAAGAGGACAGTTGTTATCCAAAAGCATCCTGGAACAAGAATATTATTAGTTTTGCTTTAAATTGTTTTATATCGCCAAAGAGACTAAAAAACGGAGAAGGCAGTTCTTATTGTTAAAACCAGGAGTAATTTCAGTGGGGGGGGAAAGTTTTTTCTTAGATTTCCCTGTAAATGTATTGTTCTTCATGGTGTAGATAAATATGTTTTCTTTGATCCAATGCACCTAACAAATTTTGTGGCTTTGAAACGTCTTGAGAAAGAAAGAACAACTGGAATAATAACTGACTCATGATTAGAAAACTCTCTTTGATTTTCAGCCACTTTGATTAGCTTATTATTGTTATTTTCTTTTTAATTTGTAAGTCACTCTTTGAAAATCTTGGATTCAAGATTGGGGACTATAGATTGCTTAAGTGTAAGAAAATATGTTATATGTTTCTTCTTATTATATATGTATTAGGATACAATCTTACTGTACAAGATATAATGCTTGGGAACTTTTTGTGTAAAATGATAAATAAACAAACAAACAAACAAACAAAAAAATTGTTTTATATCGGGTTCATTGCGCAAATGGTTAGGCAGCGAATTCCAGAGAGTAGGGGCAGTGACGGCAAAATTATTGGAGCGCAACGTATTAATCAATTTTAGAGAAGGTATAACGAGAAGACTCTGAGACGTTGAACGAAGAGATTTTAAAGTATTATAGGGAATTAAAAGTCTGTTAATGAACTCTGGTGGGTTGTTTAATTTTGTTGTAAATGTTAAAAGTAGGATTTTATAACTGATTCTATGTTCAACTGGTAACCAGTGGGCGCTAATCAAAAGGGGTGAAACGTGATCGTATTTCTTTGCGCCACAAACGATCTTAATAGCTGTGTTTTGTACAATCTGAAGCCGTCTAATTTCCTTCTTTGGAATGCCCTTCTACAGGGCATTGCAGTAGTCTATACAGGAGATTACTAGAGAGTGGATCGATGTGTTCAAGGAGGCCGGTTCAAGCAACTTAGCAAGGGAACGTATCACCCCGAGTCGCTAGAAGCATTTCTGAACGACCGTGCTAATGTGAAAATGATAAGAAAATTTACTGTCAAAAGTAACTCCTAATAGTTTTAAAGTAGGGACAATTTTGATGGGGAGCGATTCGAGCTTCAGGGGAACCTGAAGCGTTAGTCACCTAGCTGAGCTTAAGAACAGTGGTTCTGCACCAAGGCGCCACGCCCACGCCTAACATGCATAGCGCCTATTTTTTTGAAGGCCGTCTAAATTTTTAGAGGCGCCTTGATACAGAATCGTGTTTTCTTGATAGGCGCCTAGGTTTCAATCAATGCTGATTAAAAAGCTTAATTGAGCTTGTTCTTCAATTTAGATAGGCGCCTATCTAGTTGGGCGCCTCCGAAATGGGTGCCTAACTTTAGGCACTGGTTACAGAATTTGGTCCTCAGTGCTCCCATGTTAACATTTTGCAGGTACTGGGTGGGGGGGGGGGAATTCTATAATTGGCACCAGTATTGGCGACCACCTAAGAAGCGGCCACCGATAGCGTGTCAATCACGAATCAGCGCATCTTTGAGAATTTTCCCCTGTGTGTTCTCAATCTACTATATTGGAAAAAAAGAGAGAAAGAAAGAAAATTATACAAAAATATTGCATTAAAATCTGGGCTTAGCGCACATTAGAATCTGCTAAGTTTACTGCACTTTAGCAAAAGTACCCTAAAATGGTTAACAAAAAAACAAACAAACCTCTGGTAAACTGTCATAAGAATTTAAGGGTTGCCATACGAGGACAGACTGAAGGTCACAAGTACCCAGCAAAATCCCAAAAGAGTAAAATAGATTGTACATAAGAACATAAGAAGCGCCATCTCCGGATCAGACCTTCGGTCCATCAAGTCCGGCGATCCGCACACGCGGAGGCCCTGCCAGGTATACACCTGGCTTATTTTATAGCCAACCATATCTTTATATGCCTCTCTCAAGGAGATATGCATCTAGTTTGCTTTTGAAGCCTAGGACTGTCGACTCCGCAATAATCTCCCCTGGGAGAGTATTCCAGATGTCAACCACTCTCTGTGTGAAGCAGAACTTCCTGATATTAGTCCTGAACTTGTCCCCCCTTAGCTTCATTTCATGTCCTCTTGTCCGTGTCAAATTGGACAATGTAAATAATCTTCTCTGCTCTATTTTGTCGATTCCTTTCAGTATTTTGAAGGTCTCGATCATATCCCCACGCAGTCTCCTTTTCTCAAGGGAGAACAATCCCAGTGTTTTAAGTCGATCCTCATATTCCAGTTTCTCCATACCCTTCACTAGTTTAGTTGCTCATCTCTGCACCCTCTCCAGCAGTTTTATATCCTTCTTTAGGTAGGGAGACCAATGTTGGACGCAGTATTCCAAGTGGGGTCTGACCATTGCCCTATAAAGCGGCATTATAACTTTCTCCGATCTACTCGAGATTCCTTTCTTTATCATGCCCAACATTCTATTTGTCTTATTTGCCGCTGCCGCGCATTGTGCCGACGGCTTCAGGGTCCTATCTATCAGTACACCCAGATCCCTTTCTTGTTCACTTTTTCTCAGAGTTGCACCTGACATTCTGTACTCGTATTCCTTATTTTTACTGCCTAAATGCATTACCTTGCATTTCTCCACGTTGAACTTCATCTGCCATTTCTCCGCCCATTTTTCTAACCGACACAAATCGCTCTGGAGTTCCTCACTGTCCTCCTGCGATCTGATTGCCCGGCAGAGTTTTGTGTCGTCTGCAAACTTGATGATTTCACTGGATGTTCCGTTTTCCAGGTCATTGATATAAATATTAAAAAGGATCGGCCCAAGTACCGAGCCCTGGGGTACACCACTAGTCACTTTCTCCCAGTCGGAGAACTTCCCATTAATGCCCACTCTCTGCTTCCTGTTATCCAGCCATTTGCCTATCCATCTTTGTATATCTCCCTCTATGCCATGGCTTTGTAGTTTCCTGAGAAGTCTTTCGTGTGGAACTTTGTCAAATGCTTTCTGGAAGTCCAAGTATATTATGTCCACCGGCTTTCCACTATCAATTTGCTTGTTCACGGTCTCAAAGAATTGGAGTAAATTCGTCAAGCACGATTTCCCTTTCCTGAATCCATGTTGACTGGGTTTCATCAAGTCGTGTGTGTCCAAGTGCTGAACTATGCTATCCTTGATCAGTGATTCAATCATCTTGGCGGGGACAGACGTAAGACTCACAGGTCTATAGTTGCCCGGTTCTCCTCTCGATCCTTTTTTGAAAATTGGCGTAACGTTTGCTTTCCTCCAGTTGTCTGGTATCTGACCAGTTCTGATTGACAGGTTTGCAAGTTTTTGCAATAACTCTCCGATTTCAACCTTCAATTCCTTCAAGACTCTCGGGTGAATTTCATCCGGTCCAGGGGATTTGTCACTTTTAAGTTTGTCGATCTGGTAGTATATCTGATCTAAGTTCACTTCAACTGTGGTGAGGCTGTCCTCTATTTCTCCTGTAAACAGTTTCTCCGCTTCAGGTATTGTTGAGGTGTCCTCCTTCGTAAAGACGGACGCAAAGAAGGAATTTAGTTTGTCTGCGATTTGTTTATCTTCCTTGATGTACCCTTTTCTTCCCTTGTCGTCCAGGGGTCCCACTGCCTCTTTTGCAGGTTTTTTCCCTTTCACGTATCTAAAGAAGGGCTTGAAGTTTTTGGCCTCCCGGGCTATTTTTTCCTCATAGTCCTGTTTTGCATCCCTCACCGCCTTGTGACATTTCTTCTGTTCATCTTTATGTTTGTTCCAGGCTTCGGTTGTCTTCGTGCATTTCCATTTTTTGAAAGAGTCCTTCTTTTCTTTTATGGCTTCCTTCACCTGTATGGTAAGCCATGCCGGTTCTCCTTTGCCTTTAGTTCTCCGATCTTTGGAAATCCTCGGAATGTAGAGATCTTGTGCTTCTGCAATAGTATTTTTCAATAGGCACCATGCCTGATCTACTGTTTCAAGTTTGTCCACCATCTTCTCGAGTCGTTTTGTTACCATGGCTCTCATGCAATCGTATTTACCCTTTTTAAAGTTTAAGGTGGTGGTTAAGGTTTTGGCATGTTTCCCTTTCCCGATGTCAAGTTTAAAGTTAATTACATTGTGATCACTCGTTCCCAGTGGAACCATGACTTCTACTTCTGTTATCGGTCCGGTGAGACCATTTAGGACCAAGTCCAAGGTGGCGTCGCCTCTTGTCGGCTCTTTTACCATTTGCTCCAGGAAGCAATCCCCTAGCACCTCCAGGAACTTGGCCTCCTTGCCGCAGTTGGAGGCTCCTAGTTTCCAGTCTATTCCTGGGAAATTGAAGTCTCCCAATATAACTACATTGCCTGTCTTGCATACTTGTTTGATTTCCTCCATCATTTCTGAGTCAGTGACCTCCGCCTGTCCTGGGGGACGATAGTAAAGGCCAATTTTTGTATCTGCGCCATTGCGACCAGGAATTTTGATCCAGAGGGACTCTAGCTTCTCTTTCCTGTCTGTTGTAATCATTCCAATAGAATCTATTCCTTCCTTAACATATAGGGCAATACCTCCACCTTTCTGCCCTTCTCGATCCCTTCTATATAGTTTGTATCCCTGTAGTACTGTGTCCCATTTGTTTTCTTCATTCCACCATGTTTCTGTTATGCCAATGATATCCATGTTCTCATGTCTTGCTATCGTCTCTAGTTCTCCCATTTTGTTTCCTAGACTTCTAGCATTTGTATACATACATCTAAGTTCCCTTCGTGTTACCTTTTTGGACCTTCTACTCTTGGCTGTCCTTACAGTTTCATTTACGGTATCCTTTACTGCTCCTGTGTTATCTCCCATGTTTGCTGTGTGGTCATCCCCTCCTGTGTCTGAGTTGTCCCTTCCTGCTTGTTCTCCTTTGTTGGCTGTGAGGTCGACCTCTCTTGTGTATGAGTAGTAGTCCTTTGTTCCTACGTCGGGGCATCCTGTTGTCCGTGCCATCGACCGGTGGTCGACTGTCGGCTTTCCCCTGTCCTTCAGTTTAAAGCCTTCTCTATTGCTTTCTTCATGTTGCCTGCCAAAACTCTTGCTCCTTCCTTGTTGAGGTGTAGTCCATCCCTTCTGTAGTACTTGCTTTTTCCCCAGAACGCCGTCCAGTTGCGCACGAAGTCGAAGCCTTCGTCTTCGCACCATCGTCTCATCCAGGCGTTGATCACTTGCAATTCCCCTTGTCTCTTTCCATCTTTCCATTGTATGCCGCTTATCCTAGAAATAAGCAGTGGATTTCCCCAAGTCCATTTTCATAATGGCTTATGGACTTTTCTTTTAGGAAATTATCCAAACCTTTTTAAACCCTGCTAAGCTAACTACTTTTACCACATTCTCTGGCAACGTCCAGTAAGAGAAACAAGAAGGACAGTTATATTTTCATACAGGAGGGCCTATCATTTTAAATAGGATCATTTGGTGCCTGGCCCAGACTCTTCCCCTGGATATACTGTATATTTGAAGCAGTTATTTCACAGAGTAATTACTGTATTTATACTGCATTTGGGAGATAGTTCTCTTTTTCATTCTTCCCCCTCCCTCCCTCCAGCTAAGCAGAGCAATGGGCGGGCATAGGTTGAGTAATAGGTGGAGATGGGCAGAGCAAAGGGCGGATTAGAGGGCCTGGGGGCAGCATGCCTGGCACATGTCATCTTTATTATTGCTTCTAGGTCATAATGAAGTAACAAGTTTCCAGGTTAGCTAGCATTAATTACAATTAACAAACCAAACCATCTGGGAAACCGCAAACTCCTTTGTAACAATTCAAGGCACATGTGGGTCTGCAATGCTTATCCACTGCTGAAATGTCTTCAAAGGCTCAGCTAATGAGACTGAAGTTGAAGATTCGTATAGAAAATTGTTTTTAAAAGTCTTATTTGCTAGTGACTTCTGTGCAGATTTCGATTTTATATACAGGAGAGCAGATGGCCCAGGCTCTTGCATTTTTCTGAACGCATTGCTTCTGCTGACAAGACCTGCTGTAATGTTTCTGTAAGTAACAAGCCAATGACGTGAGGTGGATATAAAACAATCCTCGAAATTTGTAGTAGGTTTTGCAGGGAACAAAACCATTGAGTTCACCGAGGGTCATGGATCTTCTTTTGGTTTCCAGCAGATGTATTCGGATATAATACAAACTAGGATTTGTTTTTGAAATCAATATTCTTTCTCCCTCTCTTTCAAAACTAAGAATAATTGATCCCATGTCCTTACGCACTTGTCAGGAAAAGTTTCTTTTATGTTATTGAAGTTGTGTATAATTAGATCCTATTTTAATTTTTTTTTCTCCTTTAGACTATTAGTACAGTCTTTGGTCTTGAGCATCTTAGATTACTGCAATATTTATTTGGATTTCTTATCAAAAAATCATTAGGAGGATGCATATCATTCAGAATACAGCAGTGCGTTTAATATTCAACTTGAAAAAAAATCAGAACATGTGACACCATACTATCGAGACAAGCGTGATATTCAATTTTGCCTGCATTTGTTATAAAAGATTGCATGGCCTTATACCAAGTTATCTTCTTGATCACTTTAAAATAAGAATAGCTTTACTGGGTCAGACCAATGGTCCCTCAAGCCCAGTAGCCTGTTCTCACGGTGGCCAATCCAGGCTACTGGGCCAGATGGACCATTGGTCTGACCCAGTAAGGCTATGTATTTTAGCACTTGGGTAGCTTGCACTAATGGGAACTTTCCTTTGGACTCCCGAGTTCATCCTGCAGCAAGTCCTTTTAAGCTGTGAGGAATAGTGGCTCATGGCCAGTGGGGGGCGATGTCTATGGGACGGTAATGGAATGGACGTCAGGACATGATAGTGCAGTATTTTGTGGAATTTTTCTACAAAAATGCCTGCTTTTCATATGATTCTGGGTAACTCTAGTTAGATACAAGCATATGTGTTAGTTAAGGCCACGCCCAATAGAAGTGTACGAAAAATTGGTGAATAAAAATCTGAATATGGATGTAGCCAAACAGAAAAAACACACTACTGATTAATATTAAGGAAAAGCATAATAATATTCTTTTTATGTACTTTGCTATTAAAGCTAGATCATAGAGGAAATCAGGATATACATGAACTCCATGTCTGTTTTTGTGTGTCTTCTGCTTGGCTTTACTCCATTTTGTGTTCAGCCTATATCCCTAGTCTTTGTTCAGGTTTTCCCGCTTTTAGCCTCGTGGTTCTAATTGATACCAGATGGGCTTGAGCTGGGTATACTGGGCATAATAGAGAAAGTTTTCTTGCATTAAATATGAATGAAATACATGTTATGAATGTTTGGGGCCCCCGAATGCATGATATGTGGTGATATGAATGATTTGTAAAAGAAGGGGTACTTAAAGTGAAATGTTTTATAGAAAGAACACTAAGGAAAAATCTTGAACACAGCATCTGGAAATAGTTAAGTTAGAATCAGAAACTGCTGTAGCAGTCTCTAGCATAGAAAGGGGGGCACATGAAGCCCACTCTTAGAAAGGCTTCTGTGTGAGTATCAGTGTAATTTGAAACTGTCAGTTGTTCAAAGCAGGAGGAGGGAGTACCCTTCCTCCAGGATAAGGCTGAGAACATTTCAGCAGCTTGCCTGATACATAGACAAACTGTCTGAAATAAGTTTTTAAAAGGACAAAAAGAATATTGGATGTGTTATAAAATATTAATGTATATTCAAGGATGAATGTAAACAAACAAATATGATTTCTGAAACTTTTAAACATGTAAAGGAATTTTCTTTGTCCAAATTTAAGGACCACCTCTGTTAGTTGATTCGCTGACAGCCAATGATGTCAAACTGGACTGAAGGTATATATTGGGGAGCTTCGAAGTATCGGGTTGAGATCGTTATCAGAAGGCCAGCATTTTGGCAACTATAACGACCTCCCGCTAACGCAACTAGCCTTTTGAGTTCCATGATGGAAAAATAAAAGCAATAAATAATTATTTTGGTAAACCTTGCGTTATGCGTCATTTCCATGTTTTTGTTATTTTGCACACCTTGAGTGAAAGCTAGCAGCTTAATTGGCAACTGCAGCTTTATAAATGCGCTGGTGTCTCATTATCCATGCTCAGCTGCAGGAAGTGATCGCAGCTTAGTACAAAGGCCTCTAAATTTGTTAAATAGAAATAAATATATCCAAATAATAGTTGACAAGCCATAAAACAACTGTAGTAAAGGAGGTTGGTTTTTTTTTTTGCCATTCTAAAATGTAAAGAATTTAAATTATGTAATAAACCATCCACCAAATCTATAAATCCCCAAACAGAGAGAAGGGCTGAAAAAATTATTTCAAAAAGAAATATTGTCTTACAAGACACTCGTGTTCCCAACCTAATTATTGATTCAATCTACTCTGTTCAACTCAATATGCATGAGATGAACATCCTTCTAATATCCCTATGGATAACCGAGACTGACACTAGACAAACTGTTGCGGCTGACCTGGCTCCCAAAACACAGTATAGCTCAATTTTAGATGGAACATAGAAATTGGAATTGAGATGCCCTGGTCAGGTCAAGTGCATTTCCAGGAGTGTTTTAGATAAGTTATGGTTGAACTTTTCTGTGTACTATGTTCAGTTTTGGATACCAGGCATTCACAAGTACAGAAAGAGTGAACATAGGCCAGAGAACTTACAAAAAAACCCCCAAACAAACCCTATATGGAATGAATATTGAAAAGAACAAGAGATCCTGGTTGAAAGGGCCTTTAAATACATTGGCATGCCTGCATTTCTACAGAGGCCACAAACTATAGATATATACAGTACTGTGTATCCCTGAAAATAAGAAAGGAATTTATATTAATTTTAGCAACAAAAAATAATGCATTAGGGATTATTTTTGGGGGGATGTCATTTTTCTTCATGTACAACAATCATCTCTCCTTTCCTCTCCTCCTCCCCAATTCTTCCTCTTTCCTTTCTCCCCTTCCCCCCCCCCCCACGTGCAGCATCTTTCCTCCCCTCTAACCCATCCCTTTGTGCAGCATCTTTCTATCCATCTCTCCCATCCCCCTGTGCAGCAGAACCCCACAGACCCTCTAACCCATCCCCTTGTGAAGCATCTTTTTATCTCTCCTTCCCATCCCCCTGTGCTGCAGAACCCTGCCGACCCTCCCACCGTGAGACTGACATACCTCCGCTCCGAGGCCTCTAAAAACATCAGCAGCACTTTGAATAGGCTGCTTCGCTGCCTTCCTCGCTGGGTCTCCCCTTTGCTGCGCTGCCAATGACATCATCAGTGGGATAGAAAGATGCTGCAGATTGAAGGCCCGACCTGGATTTCAAAAAACAACAACTAGGAATGGAGTCAGGAACAGTTTTAGCAATGTTCTTTTCAATGGTGAAGCAGTGAAGAACAAAACACAAAGTTCATGACAAAAAGACTTTCCAAAATCATACAGTATACTAACCACCCTGACACGCTGGTGCATGCAAACGGAGCTCCTCTGTAGCTGACGTTCCCTGCAGAGCCTTATCAGTGGTAATTATTCTCCAGCTGTGTGGAGGGGAGTGTAAATGGTTCAAGCAGTTTGGAGCTAAAACAATATAACAAAATGCTTCAGAGGTTAGTTTTTCAAAGTTAGAAAGTTCTGCTGTACACTCATAAAGCTTAGCCTCAGGATTCAGGATTTTACCAAGCCAGAACAAACAGGTAAGAAACAGTAACAAAATTCTTCCCACCTCTCAGCTTGTGTCCATAATCTCTAACCTCTCTCAAGGTTCACTGGTCAAACCAATATCCATCGGTTCACAAACTTCCAACTGGTTCTTAATGGTGGGTTCAGACTCTTCTGAAAGATCCACCATTTCACATTCTTCTCCCAACTCCTCAGCATTCAGCCTGGGAGAGAAATCATGCTCCCAGTTCCTCTGCTCCTCCCTCTCCCTGGGTCTCAGCTGCCTGGTTTTAACAGCCTCCAAATCGCCCCTCCCTGCTCTGAAGAGGGGGAAGGGAGAAAGCTCCCTCTGCAGCTATGTCTGCTTAGCTGACAGCTTCCTACCAGTTCTCTGGCCTTCTGGGAGATGTAGTTCCCTGGCTCTTGAGTTTCTTTGAGCTCTAATAGCAGGCTTGGGAGAGTAACCTGCAACTGGGCTGAACTCTCCCTGGCAGTCACTGTCTGGCTCATCAAACTTAGTACAAGGGAAGTCAGCGCTTTCATAATCGCCAGAGCCAACCTGGTCAGCTCTCCTGCATAGGAGTTTATTGTTCCTTCTAGTTAAACCCGAGACAAAGCTAGCAGGAGAGCTAGATTTGTCACAATGCGTAGTGACGTCGTGCGCATGTATGCTGGACATCATTGCGCTGCAACCGCATATGCACGGACGCTGTCCCAACTGATGAGAACAGATTGAGGGGGTGTGGCTGGGTCACGACGTGGGTGTAACGGGGTAGGGCGGAACTGAAATGGGCAGGCCTAGGGGGCGTGGCTACGGGTCTGGATTTTAACTAAATTCTGGTAACCGTACGTTAGTTGTCTCTTCCAGGGCCGAAAGAGCTCGTAGAGAAATTTGCTAAGCTCTTAAGATACAAAATAAATACAAACAAGGCCGAGGTACTGCTCTCAAATGTGCACTGTCTGCCACAAGAGGCCCCCAACTGAAGTTGACCTCTCAAGGGATTCGGTATTTGGGAATAAGTTTTTCTAGTGATTTTGAAGTGATGATATCATCTAACATGGAGCAGATCTGAAGTCAGGCCAGACATGTGGAGGGGCATTAACGAACGCTGAGAATGTTAGCCTTTCATACTGTGCTAGAGTGCTTTATGAATTAATACAATTTTATCATGTAAAGTGGGCCAAGCTATTGATTTGATATATCTCATCGGTGTTTCTGCTAATCATAAGACTCCTGAGGCAGGCCGGTTGGGCCGAAACATGCACAGGTCAAGTCATTGAATGAATAAAGCAGAGCTTTGAAACATTTCAGCACGCCTGTTTTCTTTGTACATCTCCACTGTTTGTTTGCTTGCGATTGACTCATGGAGGTGACACTCCTGTTCTGTACGACGAGGCATTAACCGTGACAGAATCCACAAAGCTGTTGGATAAATACTGAGGATCCTTATATAGCAAGCGGAAGGAATAAAAGTAGAGCAATTTCACTCAGAGTAAACCATAAATGACTTTCACGCTTAAAAAAAAACAAAACAGCAAAGAGCAGAGATACTCAAAGGGGTCCACAGGCCAGTCAGGTTTTTAGGATATGCCCTAATGAATATGCATGAGAGAGTTGCAAATAATGGAGGTGTCAGTTATGCAAATCTCACTCATGCATATTCATTAGGGACATCCTGAAAATCCGAGTGATTTGTGGACCCCTAGGACAGGTTTGAGTACCCCTGGGAGGCTAACCTGCACATAGTAATAGTTATAATCCTACAGGTAAAGGGAGTAACCTGGATGGTCTTTGGAGGGCTTTACCTGCCATTGGTTATTTATTTATTTAGATTTCTAATCCATTCTCCTGGGAGCTCAGAATGGGTTACAGTTGAACATTCACAATGAAATTACAGGACAAAAAATTACAGGCATTCGTAGTAGAGACAGGTGAGAAGATGTTGAGAGAGAAGGGGAGGGGGGAGCGGGAGAGGAGCAAGGAGTTTAAGGAAGGGGAACAAGGAGGTGGCTGACTGTTAGCACTGTTCAATTGAAGAGATGGGGGAGTGAGATGGGCGCAATGAGTTAAAGAAAGGGGAGCAAGGAGGTGGCTGTCTGTTAGCACTGTTCAGTTGAAGAGATGGGGGAGCGGGAGGGGAGCAAGGAGCTTAAGGAAGGGGAACAAGGAGGTGGCTGACTGTTAGCACTGTTCAATTGAAGAGATGGGGGAGTGAGATGGGCGCAAGGAGTTTAAGAAAGGGGAGCAAGGAGGTGGCTGTCTGTTAGCACTGTTCAGTTGAAGAGATGGGGGAGCGGGAGGGGAGCAAGGAGCTTAAGGAAGGGGAGCAAGGAGGTGGCTGTCTGTTAGCACTGTTCAGTTGAAGAGATGGAGCGGGAGGGGAGCAAAGAGTTTAAGGAAGGGGAGCAAGGAGGTGGCTGTCCGTTAGCACTGTTCAGTTGAAGAGATGGGTCTAAAGCATTTTCCGGAAGGTCATCAGCGAGCCTTGTGATCTTATCAGGGCAGGCACTGGTTCCAAAGGTGGGGGATGAAGTGGCTATATGAGCTGCTTCCTGCAGGGATATATAGTCGTTTCTCAGCTTCAGAGCAGAGTGGGCGTGCGGGCGGGAGTGTATTGAAGGAGTTTGGAAGTGATGTAGACAAGGGTGATGAGGTAGAATCTCTTGTAGGCCTTAACAAGGGCTTCGAACACACAGCATTTGTTAACTTTTACAGTGTCGCTCTGTATTTGTAGGTGCATTTATTCTTCTATAGTCCTCTTGGGAGCGGACTTTGAACACAATACATCAAATTGAAATGCAAAGATAAATCCAGTTATTTCCACCTTTCATTCAACACTTGCCAATTTTTCTCCCTTTGCATCTAACCTTCCAGCTCCTGAATCTGCCCTGAACTTCAGCTCCCTGCGCACAAAACGCGGCCTCTTCTTGTGCTTCACTCTATGCAAGGAATGGACTCATAACTTCAGACGATGCAGTTTTGCAGAACCCAGAAGAATTCAGCAATCTCTTCACAGTCTGAGGTTGTCCATCCTGCTGGCAGAATGCAGTATAAAAATAGAATTTTCTTCTCCCACAGCAGTCAATAAAAACCTTTTTAAACAGCCTTGCTTTCTTCTCTAAACAGCATTTTTTTTGCTGGTAAACCTTTTTTTAAAAAAAATATTATTATTAAGGGTCATTTACTGGTAGCAATTCTTTTAACTGGCAAACGTTTCCATAAGTCAGCACTGGTTCAGCCGCAGTAAGGGACAAACAGCAGAGAGAACAGACCTGTCATCGGAGGCGACACAGCGTCTGCAGCTCTGGCACGGCTTAGAAATTACAGCCAGTGTCCTTAGATAATATTGAAAGACAGCATGAGGCCCTCAACGCTGCAAGGCACCAGAAATGAATTAATTTTACACATAGAGCAGGAACCTACAAATTGTCTCTCTACATTTAAAAGGATGATTCTGGAGCCCCTGCTCCTGAGGTGAGCTAGAAGCGCGGCGATGCAGTGGACAATGTAGGGCCAGCTCAACCTGTGGATCAGGTGAGGGCCCGGGCCCAGGGCGCCGGTGAGAGAGAGTGACAAAATCTCAGTTCAGCCTACCTTCAGAGTCCTAGAGCAGGGGTGTCAATGTCCCTCCTCGATGGCCGCAATCCAGTCGGTTTTTCAGGATTTCTCCCATGAATATGCATGAGATCTATTTGCATGCTTTCATTATATGCTAATAGATCTCATGCATATTCATTGAGGAAATCCTGAAAACCCGACTGGATTGCGGCCCCTCGAGGAGGGACTTTGACACCCGTGTCCTAGAGGGAAAGATGCCACACTGGGATTTTGGCACTCTTTATCACCAGTGCCCTGAGACAATGAGGGAAAATCGGGCACGGCCCCCCCCCCCCCCTCCCCGCCCCGAGTCCTGTGGGGATTTTGCCTGCTGCGGGGCTCAGCTTCTGAAAGTTCAGGTTGCTCCAAGGCTCTTGTGCTGGGATAAAACTACAGTCGGGTGGCTTGTGCCACATTTTTTTCAATTAGCATTTGGTGGTCAAAACCTTCTTCCTCAGGTCAGGACTGTATATTGCTATTAGGGCATACTATCCTGACATGAAAGATAATCAGAAATATATTGATTTAGACCAGGCTTATGTTCTACAGAACTTTTTATTTATTAAGCATTAGAGAAGACTAAGCTCCTCAGAGAGGAGGAATAGCCTAGCGCTTAGAATGTTGGGGGCAATAACTAAGGGAGCCTGGTGCAAATTAGAGGTCTGCACGGAAACAGGGATCGCGGGAATCCTGCGGGTCCCGCGGGAATCCCCCCTAACCCAAGGGACTCCCACGGGGACCCCCTTCTGGCCCACGGGACTCCCAAGGGGACCCCTCTCTAGCCAACGGGACTCCCACGGGGATGGAAGGCTTTGGAAGCAGTGTCGTCCATATAATATAATGGACACGTCAGCCTTAGTAAAAGAGGGGGGTTTATAAGTTAATTACCTGAACAGAAAACAAAAAAAGGGTTCCACCAAAGAGATTCCACAAGGAAAACAGCAGCGCAAACACAAAAGAAACTGTGGAATTGATGATCCTGTCAGAAGTAATTGCTGCTTTTTATGGGGACGGGCGGGGACGTAGGTAATTCCTTGCGGGGATGGGTGGGGACGGAGAGGATCCTGGCGGGGACGGGTGTGGATGGAGAGGATCCTGGCGGGGACGGAGAGGATCCTGGCGGGGACGGGTGTGGATGGAGAGGATCCTGGCGGGGACGGAGAGGATCCTGGCGGGGATGGGTGGGATTTCTGTCCCCGCGCAACTCTCTAGTTCAAATCCCATCACTACTTGTGATCTTGGGGCAAGCTACTTAAACCTCCATTAGCTCAGGTGCAAACTTAGGGCCTTTCACTAGTGTGCACAAAGCACTCAGGACTTGAGTGAATAATACAGGAACACTGATTAACTCTAGGTAAGATCATTTACACCAATAGAAACATGGTACAACTCCTCGCCCCTTTATTTTATAACGACACATTACCATATATATTCAAATATAAACTGAATTTTTGGGGCCCAAAAATGGGGGTCTCGGTTTATATTCGGGTCAAAGCCCACCCGCCCTCTTCACGGACCTGTTGCAGGCCTCCATCGGGCCTGCCATAAGACCTGGTGGGCCAGGACAGGAGGGATCCCTCCCATCTCCTGTCCCGGCGGACTCTATCAACTTTCACCTCCCTCCCGCCTCCCTGGCATACCTTTTAAATCCCGGGTGGTCCTTGGCGATCGTCCTACGCTCATGCCCCTTTCAGATCTGCTACTTGAATGGCTGCCGCGAGTTCTCATGCCAAAATCCCAATTACTGGAGCTAATTGGTCTGTTATTCAATTATATAGCACATGAAAATTGGGTACGCCACCCAAATTTGTACACTCAAATTTTCAACGCTTAATACTATGGCCAATAGCGGTTAATCAAAATGAATAAATCCAATCCAATCCGATGCCTGTTACTGTCATTAAACTATCCCCCTCTTTTAAGAAACTGCGCTAGCAGTTTATAGCACGGGGAGCCGCGCTGAATGGCACCCGCGAGGCTCCCGACGCTCACTGAGTTCCTATGAGCGTCGGGAGCAGCACGACTCCCCGCGCTAGAAACTGCTATCGAAGTTTTGTAAAAGGAGGCCTATGTGTTACTGAACTTTGTTGGTGGTTTTTCCTCTCAAGCGACACGGCACAGGCAGAGCGTGGGCAAGAGAGGATTAAACAGTCAAGACGCTACGCCTAGTGTGCACCAACTAGCAAATGCAGAGGAAGTAATAAGTGGTCCTGCATTTCTTAAAGGGACTATTAGTGCATTTTATTTATTTATAATTTATATTCCGCATATCCTACAATTCTATGCGGATTACAAATTATACAGGTACTCAAGCATTATTCTCTGTCTTGGAGAGCTCACAATCTATCTAATGTACCAGGGGCAATGGGGATTAAGTGACTTGCCCAGGGTCATAAGGAGGAGTGGGGATTTGAACCCACAACCCCAGGGTGCTGAGGCTGTAGCTTTAACCACTGCCCCACTCTAGAAATCATAATGTAGTAAAAGTGAGCCAAGTACAGGACAATCAAGCCATTGTGACATCACTGATGAGGTTGGCTCTTATTGGTGGAATGAAGCATTATGACATCACAATACCAGCTCTGGTTATCAGAGGCTGAAACCTTTCACACTATTCAGGGGAGCTCAGAGTAGTTTACATGAATGTATTCAGGTACTCAAGCATTTTTCCATCTGTCCCAGTGGGCTCACAATCTATCTGATGTATCTGGGGCAACAGGGGGATTAAGTGACTTGCCCAGGGTCACAAGGAGCAGTTTGGGATTCGAACCCACAACCTCATGCAAAAGAAAATAAAATGCTACAAATGCCTCTTCTTTATGCAACAATAGTTTTGGGCTTGACTTGTTAAAATCCCTTGTTTACAGCCGTTAAGCTCCAAGCTGAATGCACGTTACTAAAAGGACCCCTTAGGTTGTAGGTCCACCAGGGATAAAGCAATATCCACTTCATCCGAGCATCACTCACCTTGAGCGTCAACTGAAAAGGATGCGAGCTAAAGCCAAACAGTTTAAATCAAGAGGAATGCACTTTATTAGATAAAGTAATATCGTCTTAGAAAGATTTCAATAAGGTTAATTATAATACTTGGTGGAATTTATCATGTGCTAGTTCTAGATAATGAATTCGACATTGCCAAACTGTCTAATGTCATATTCAAATTTAATGCTAAATGGTCTTTTTAATCAACTTCCACACTGTCAATGTTCTCTTTGTTCAATGTTTTAATGTTTCTTTTCTTTGTATAAAAATTACAATAAGCATATGTGAGACTAAAAAAAAAAATAACAGCTGCCAAACACTTTTATCTGAATTAAAATTATTTCCCCCCTTGTTTTCTGGTCATATAGGCCTCAGGTTTCTGCTTTCCTCTGTCTTCTTTAACTCTTTTGCCAGGGTTTCCTGTCCATAAGTCATTTCTCCCTCCCATTCCCCCTTCTTCTTATCCCACAGTCTTTTACACACACTCTCTCTCTCTTTCTCTCACCTTCAAGTTTATTATAAAATTTGATTAATCCCTTATTCCAAATTCTAAGCGATGAACAAATCAATAAAATTACAAAATTGGGGGACAAACATAACTAACAAAAAACTAAATCTTACAAAACATAATAAAGACTAATTTTATAAACATAATAAAACATGAGGAAAGACTGGGAAAAGAAATACAATCTAATTAATAGAAAAAAAAGACAAGGTTAAAAGCAATAGGAAGGGAAAGAACAAAGAATCTCAAAAGATATGAAGATAAAATGACACTCCTAGACAATTCGTTTAGTCATTAAATGCATCTTTAAAAAAGAAAGCTTTTGAGTTTGCTCTTAAATTTCTCCAAGTTTTTTTCCTCTCTTAAGTAAATTGGAAGAGAATTCCGTGTTTGAGGAGCAGTAACGGAAAAGATGAAATGCCGTCGTGTATTAATAATTTTAAGGGAGGGGATGATTAATAAATGTTGGTCATTAGACCTCAGTAATCCGGACGAAGAATACGGAATCAGTGATTTGTAAATGAAAGCTGGGGTTTTAGATATCAGGGATTTAAAGGTAAGCACACTTAATTTGTACATTGTTTTCTGCCATCCATTCTCTGTCTCTTTCTCTCCTCTTCCAATCCCCCGCAACTTACCCTATATCCAGCCTCTCCTCTCTATGACTTAAAGCTGCGCTGTGATGGACTGAAAATAAGACTGGGGGGGGGGGGGAGAGGCGAGAATGAACAGTTTTTAAAACTCAGATCTACAGATGAAGGCTGAACTAAGATGCACAGAGAATAAGGCTGGAAGACTAACAATTTGAAAAAAAAAAAAAAAAAAAAAAGATTTACTGCTGGAGACTGAGATTTGATGAACAAAGAAGAAGGCTGAGAAGCTGAATAATTTAATGCTGACATTTACTAAGAGGCGTTAGAGCATTTTACTGTGGGCTGACGAGGTAAATGCTCCGATTCTCGTAGGAATTCAATGAGCATTGAAGCATTTACCTCGCCAGCCCAAGGTAAAATGCTCTAACGCCGCTTAATAAAAGGAGCCCAAAAAGAATGTATGCAGGGGCATTTTCAATATGGGGGCAAATTCTATAAACATCGTCCTGATTGTAGGCGGTGGTAGGCGTCCTACCGCTGTCTAACCATCCAATCAGGGCACACATTAAAAAAATCCCAAGGCAGGCTGCCTATATTGTAGGTGTTTTCACGAGTCCATTAATCTCATTTTAGTTTCAACCATCTAAACTCACCCAAGGCTAGGCGTGCTTAAGGTTTTGCCCGGAAGTGGTCTTAGGTGAGTTTAAGTGTCCCTAGGTATCTCCCTAGGGTCATGATAGGTGCCTGAAATGTAGGCCGCTAAACTGATCGGAGCAAGGGAATTTTTCTGCCGCGATCAGTTTAGCGGCCGTGGCAGGGAACCTGTCCACCCCCGCGAAGACTACCAGCAGGAGGGATGCCCAGTCCCTCCTGCCAGAACCCCTGAATGTTTGCCCCATACCCCTGAATGTTCGCGGCAAGAGGAATGCCCAATTTCTCCTGCCGCCATCCCCCAAGACATCCCCCGGCAGGAGGGATGTTTACTCCCTCCTGCTGGAAACCCCCAACCCCTGAGACATCCTCTGGCAGGAGGGATGTCCAGTCCCTCCTGCCAGATCCCCCCCAAGCCCTCAGACCCCAAGTAAATTTTTTAAGTTGACAGGCCGGAGGGAAGCTTCCTTCCTCCGGCCGGCATGACTGCCTACGCTGAATGGAGGGCTTGCCCGTTCCTGGTGAATTGTGGGATGCACTGGGGAGGGGCTCTAGGCCCTGATTGACCCAGGCACTTAAGCCCCCTCCCATAGTAGGGCCCTTAGGCATCTAGGCCAACTGGAATCTTAGGTCTGTCTCCCAGTGCATTCTGATTGGCATTAAGATTCTGATTGGTCAGCTCCCTTAGGCCACCCCCTATGGGAGTGATCTAAGGGATATGGCCAATTGGAGTCTTAAACAAATCCCAGCGCATCCCAGAATGCACTGGGAGAGAGGCCTAAGGTTCCGATTGGCCCAGATGCCTAACAATGGCCCATCTAGCCCTGTGGCCAATCTAGGTCACTAGTACCTGGCAAAAGCCCAAATGATAGCAATATTCCATGCTGCCGATCCAGGGCAAGCAGTAGCTTCCCCCATGTCTTTCTCAATAACAGACTATAGACTTTTCCTCCAGGAACTTGTCCAAACCTTTCTTAAAACCAGCTACACTATCCGCTCTTACCACATCCTTTGGTAACGCGTTCCAGAGCTTAACTATTCTCTGAGTGAAAAAATATTTCCTCCTATTGGTTTTAAAAGTATTTCCTGTAACTCCATCGCGTGTCCCCTAGTCTTTGTAATTTTTGACGGAGTGAAAAATCGATCCACTTGTACCCGTTCTACTCCACTCAGGATTGTGTAGACTTCAATCCTATCTCCCCTCAGCTGTCTCTTTTCCAAGCCGAGGAGCCCTAACCTTTTTAGTCTTTCCTCATACGAGAGGGGTTCCTCCCCTTTACCATCTTGGTCCCTCTTCTTTGAACTTTTTCTAGCTCCACTATACCTTTCTTAAGATAAGGTGACCAGAATTGAACACAATACTCAAGGTGAGGTCGCGATACAGAGCTATTATAACATCCTTAGTCTTGTTAACTGTCCTTTTTTACTCACTGCTGCACATTGGGCGGAAGGTTTCATCGTACTGTGGACATCCTGAAAACCTGAAGCACACAAAGAAGAGGTGATGATCTGCAATCAGTCACAGTAGTAAAATCATGAATCAGGAAGTGAGCGATTTATTATGAAACAGATACCTGGCATGGCCATGTTTCACCCTAAGGCTGCGTCTGGGGTTGAAATTAAAAGGGGATTAATGCACATTCTCTCCTTAAAGCAAACTCTTTGCAATCATAAATCAAACAGCAGTTCCACAAGAGAGAGGACAAAATTTGCTGCTTCTTTCGTGGATGTGCTGTTTGATTTGTGTTTGGAAAGAGTTTGCTTTGAGGGGAAAGTGCACATTTATCCCATTTTAGGGGAAAATGTGGCTATGTCAGGTACATGTTTCGTAATAAATCACTCACTTCCTGGTACACTTGGTCTGCTTCTTGTTTTTACTATTCTGAAAACCTGACTGGCAAGGGGGTGCTCCAGCAATGACTTAGGCATAGAGAATGACATGGGGACAAATTTTTCTCCATCCCGTCCCCACAAGTTCTTTTCCTGTCCCTGCCCCATTCCTGCAAGCGCTGTCCTCATCTGCACAAGCCTCAAACACTTTAAAATCCTAAGTAGCAACATTCTAGAGCTCAGATTGTGATGCCATAATGCCTCATTCCACCAATGCCTAAGCTCCGTCCTGTGTGCAATTCTGGAGGCCACATTACAGTAAAGATGTGCGCAGAATTGAATCGGTTCAGCGGACGGCCACCAGGATGATCTCGGGGTTCAAGGGTCTCTCGTACGAAGAGAGACTGAACAAATTGCAGCTCTACACTCTCGAGGAACATAGGGAGAGGGGAGACATGATCGAAACATTTAAGTACCTCACAGGACGTGTCGAAGTGGAAGATGATATTTTCTTTCTCAAGGGACCCTCGGCCACAAGAGGGCACCCGCTCCAACTCAGGGGCGGAAAATTTCATGGCGACACCAGAAAGTATTTCTTCACAGAGAGAGTGGTTGATCATTGGAACAAGCTTCCAGTGCAGGTGATCGAGGCAGACAGCGTGCCAGACTTTAAGAATAAATGGGATACCCATGTGGGATCCCTACGAGGGTCAAGATAAGGAAATTGGGTCATTAGGGCATAGACAGGGAGTGGGTAAGCAGAGTGGGCAGACTTGATGGGCTGTAGCCCTTTTCTGCCGCCATCTTCTATGTTTCTATGATGGGTCATTTGGCCTTTATCTGCCATCATGTTTCTATGTTTCTATAATCAGAAAGTTCTATGACATCACAATGCAGGTGTAAAGAGCCTTAGCCTATAGGAAGAGGAGATGCAAATGTTAAGAGCCTTAGCCAATAGGGAGAGGAGGAGAGAGTGGCTGCTGCAGACACCAGAAAGTATTTCTTCACAGAGAGAGTGGTTGATCATTGGAACAAGCTTCCAGTGCAGGTGATCGAGGCAGACAGCGTGCCAGACTTTAAGAATGAATGGGATACCCATGTGGGATCCCTACGAGGGTCAAGATAAGGAAATTGGGTCATTAGGGCATAGACAGGGGGTGGGTAAGCAGAGTGGGCAGACTTGATGGGCTGTAGCCCTTTTCTGCCGTCATCTTCTATGTTTCTATGTTTCATCTGCACAAGCCTCAAACACTTTAAAATCCTAAGTAGCAACATTCTAGAACTGAGATTGTGATGTCATAATGCCTCATTCCACCAATGCCTGAGCTCCGTCCTCATCTGCACAAACCTCGAATACTTTAATATCATAAGTGTTCGAGGCTTGTTTGGTTAAAGCAGGAATGGGACAGGGACAGGAACAGCGACAAAACTCATAGGGACAGGGTGGGAAAATTGAGTTCCTGTGGGGACGGGGACAAATTTGTCCCCATGTCATTCTCTACTTAGTAAGCACTGGTCTCAATGTTAGTATTGAATGGCTTTCTATCATTTAATTACTGATTTGCTCGATCTCTGCCCTTATTTTCAATAAAGCTATTGCTCATGTTTCCTTCTTCCCTTAAAAGGGAGTGTGAGGTGCAGTGGTTAGCCCTACACCCTTGGCACTCTCAGGTTGTGGGTTCAAATCCCACACCGCTCCTTGTGACCCTGGGCAAGTCACTTAATCCCCCCATTGCCCTAGGTACATTAGATAGATTGTGAGCCCACCGGGACAGACATGCATGTGATGTCACCATGTTGCCTCCGCACATGCATAGATGCCCTCTCAATTCCACTCCCAGCTGAAAGCTTTTCAAAAGCCGAAGTGCCGGGTTTTGAAAAGCCGTCCAGACTAGTGCTGCCCGATTCAGGAAAAAAAAATTTCGATTTGATTCAGCCTATTGAATCTATTTTTCGATTCGATTTTCCTGCCCAATTGGGTGTTTGCTTTTTTTTAAAACATCCTGGTGGGTTTATTTTATAGCCTCTTCACCCCCTTTGCCCTCTCCTACCCACACTGGCACTGTGGTGTAAACAAAAGAAACAAACAAAAAAGACTTTTCCTCTCTCTGTTAAATCCTAATTCACGTTCGCGGTCTAACACCAGCTCTGGCAGGATACACGTTTCAAATCTGACATATTGTAATCACAAAACAGAAAATAAAATTAGTTTTTCTACCTTTTGTTGTCTGGACATTATTCAAATCTTGTTGGTCCCAGGCTCTGGTTGTCTTCTGATAACTTGCTTGCCACGATCTCCTTCTTTCTTCTTTTTCCGTGCTTACCATCAGTCTTCCATCTCTGTCCTCCCCTTCCATTTCCCTTCCCTCTCCCAGAGGGCTGGCATCTTTCCTTTTTTTCGTCTCCATCCACAGATCCACCTTCTCTCAACTACCCTTTTATCCAGCATCGCTCCCTCCTTCCCCACCACCCCAGGGTTTACCATCTCTCCCTTTCTGTTCCTTTCATCCCTAAATCCCATTGTCCACCATCTCTCAACCCTCTCCTCTGTTTTAGACCCATTATTTCTTCCCCCTAAAGTCCGGCATATGCACGTCTCTTTGAACCCCCCTTCCCTCCCTCCCTCCCTTCTTGTACTTCTACACCAGGGCCCCCTCCCCTGAATGTCTGCACCCCCCTGAAGGCCTACACCCCACCCCTGAAGGCCTGCATGTCCCCCCCTGAAGGCCTAAACCCCATCCCTGAATACCAGCCTGCACCCCACCTGGAAGGCTGCATCCCCCCCGAAGGCATGTACCACCCCACCCCCCGGAAGGCCTGCACTCCCTCTGAAGGCCTGCCTGTCTCTTCTGAAGGCCTGCATCCCCCCCATGAAGGATTACACCCCCCTCTCCCGGAAGGCCTGCACCCCTCAATGAAGGACTACACACCCCCTCCCCCCCGGAAGGCCTGCACCCTTCCCCCCTACGAAGGACTACAAACCCCTCCCCCTGGAAGGCCTGTGTGGGACTGCAACAGAGGGAAGACAACTCGGACAACCTATGGTAGCTTACAAAGATCGCTAAAGCCAGCAATCTTCTTCTGCAGGGCAGGCTGCTGAATTTTGGTAAATTGCTGTGGGAAGCTGGACACTAGCGGGGAAGCCACTTCCCGACTGACCCTCCCCTCTCGCCCTCTAAAGCAGGAGCGGCAGGCCAGCAAGAGGCAGCGCTGCCGCTCCTGCTTTAGGAGCGAGGGGCGAGGGGGGAGGGTCAGTCAATGAATCGGGAGGCCGGTTTTTTGGTGGGGTAAATAGATTTGAATCGATTCACCCGAAGTGAATCGGTGAATCGATTCGAATCGTGAATCGGGCAGCAATAGTCCGGACACCCGAACATGTCCTCTAAAAAGAGGACATGTCTGGGAAAATCCAGACGTCCGGTAACCCTAAGAAAGACCTGAGAAAGCACAGCAGGGAACAACAAATGGGTAGAACACATGGGCGTGTGATCAGTTTTGGACAACTTCTTTTATCTTTCCAAGTTTCTCCTGTTCAAAATATTTTTATTGATTTTATAGATAGGGTAATAACAATAGAAAAGGCTTCCGAGGAAGACCGAAAAGAAGTGGAAGTGACAACTCCCATCAAATATATCAAATTACAATATAACAGCAATAAAATACAGAAGCGTTATCCAATACAGTCTTCTGGCAGTAATAAGAAAATACAAACAGAAATAAGTTGGTAGGGTAGTGGATATAATACCATAATTGAGATGGGGATAGAATAACCCAATATGATGCAAAGCAGCGCAAAGCAAAACCAGGTACTGTGGTAACTGAGAGGGTCAAAGTTGAGTCTTAAGAAGTTAGCATAGTTGAAATACACAATAAGAAAAGTAAATGAATTAGTCAAATAGACAAGCGATAATAGTCAAGTAAGAGGTCAAAAGGTGTGTATGCAAAGGTCTTAAGCACAAAAATCCATCAGTATCGGCCATGTTTTCTCATAAGTGGATAGTGAATTAGAGCGTAATGCCATATGCCGTTCATATTTATCATGGAGACATACCGAATTCTACCATTGAGTGAAACTGAGTTTTGCAAAGTCTTTCCGATTCTGCAAAATTAATTGAAGAGCTAAAAAGAGTAAAAGGGTCAAAAGGCGATCATGATACATAGATAGAGGTGTAGACCAGTGTTTTTCAACCGCTGTTCCGCGGCACACTAGTGTGCCGCGAGATGTTGCCTGGTGTGCCGCAGGGCCGCCATCAGGGCAGTACTACCAGTCCTGCATTCAGGGGCCCGGAGCTGACAGGGGGCCCGAGGCAGGGGCGCCACGCCGCCAGTAGCTCACCAAGGCAAAGTGAGTCGATCACCCAGGACTCACTTTGCCTTGGCGATCTAATCTATGGAGCCGATAAGTCTTCTTCTCCCCGACGTCAATTCTGCAGTCGGAGAGGAAGTTCGGGCCAGCCAATCGCTGCCTGGCTGGGCGGAACTTCCTCTCCGATTGCAGAATTGACGTCAGGGAGAGCATGCGTCGGCGTCGGCTTTGGGGCCTGTTATCCATTGGTGGGTCCTGTTCCCCGATGGCAGCGGCAGTGGCTTGGGGAACGGCAGGGAGAAAGAAAGAAAGGGGGCAGGCAGGGAAACAGAAGGAAAGAAGAGAAACAGAAAAAAAGAAAGAAAGGTCAGGGAGAGAGGAAGAAAAAGTTGGGGGAGGGAATGAGGTGTGGAGGAGAGAAAGCATACAGGCTGATAGAAGGGAAGAAAGATTGGATGCACAGTCAGAAGAAGAAAGTGCAACCAGAAATCACCAGACAAGGTAGGAAAAATGATTTTATTTTAAATTTAGCAAAGTGGAGGCAGTATTACCACAGTTTTCAAAGGAATTTGCCCAAATAACTTAATAGTTAACTGGGTAAATTCCCAGAGATGAAAACTTCCCTTCACTTACTATGCACAGTTCTGAATTTATATCTGCTGTCTATATTTTACAATATGGTCCCCTTTTACTAAACCGCAATAGTGGTTTTTAGCGCAGGGAGCCTATGAGCGTCAAGAGCAGCGCTGGGCAGTCAGCGCAGCTCCCTGCGCTAAAAACTGCTATTGTGGTTTAATAAAAAGGATGGAGGGTATATTTGTCTATTTTTGTATGCTATAAAAACCAAATACAGAGAGAGACTGAGAGCTGTTGACGAAGAGCTACGTGTGTGTCTTTCTTCCATTCCAGCCAGAATATCAGCTTTGTGTTCAGCCAAACAGGCCCAGGTTTCGCACTGAATAAAGTATTTTATAATTTTTATAATTTTTATTTCGTAATAAAGTAATTATTTTTTTTTTTTTTTTTTTTTTTTTTTTCCTTTATTTATCATTTTAAAAATTTTAACAAAATCAAAACATTTTGTACTGAAAGATTGTCAGATCGAACACAAATAATAAGTAAATCATTAACATAATAAGAACAAAATTCAAATCGGACAATCTCAAGTCCTCAATAATTATGTGATCCAAGATATATATAAAAGAGTGAACTTTTAAGGAAATCAATTGTAAATTCTATATAATAAAGAACAGTATCATGTGTCTGACTTGAGGAATTATTCTATACCAAGTCCAACAATTACTTAGTTGTTATTGTGGTAGTTGTTGTTGTACCCTCTTTTTCCAGACGTTTCAGTGTCAGAAAAGCTGTAAGTTGAGATGGCTCAAAAAACACATACTTATTATCTCGATATCTTACTATACATTTACATGGGAAACGTAAAAAGAAAATGCCACCCAGCTGTGTAACTCCTGCTTTCAACAAAAGAAACTGACGTCTACGATTCTGAGTTTCTCTACTAACGTCTGGAAACATTTGAATTTTCAAACCCAGAAACTCCTTACTCTTGTTCCTAAAGAACATTTTCAAAATCCAATCTTTATCTGGCAGCAATGCCACAGATAGTATAAGAGTTGCTGGTTTAACCAAATCTTTATCTGATGTTTCCAAAATTGCTGTCAAATTTTGTTGAAGGTCTTGTATTTCCTGTCTCTTATCCTCCGAATGTTGACCCCTTGCATTCATAGGCAAATAATATACTCGAGTGAGAGGAGGCAATGATTCCTCAGGAATATTAAATATCTCCATGAAGTACCTTTTTATCATCTCTCTCGGGTTTACTGATAAGATTTTGGGAAAATTCAACAGTCGTAGATTATTAGTCCGATAGTTGTTTTCCATAATTTCCAATTTTTTTCTAATACTTTGATTATCATTTATTATTGTAGATTGAACTTGTTTAATCATTTTCACTTCATTTTCGATACCTCCCAATTTTTCTTTGACATTGGAAATTTCCTGTTTATTTTCCTCTATTGTCTGTTTTTGAATTTTTATATTCTTTTCACCTTCTTTAATTTGTTTAGTTAGTGAGTCTCCCAGTTTGGAAACTAGGTCCCAAATTGAATCAAGAGTCACTTCAGCTGGTTTCTGATATTTAAAGAAAGTCTCATGTAAAGTTGGGGAAGACTCACCTTGGCTGCCTTCTGTCTGTTGGTCTGGATTTTTTCCTCCTTCCTCTCTATCCGCTGGAACCGTCTCTGGACTTAACAAAGCCATAGAGACTTCACCTTGCTGGCTCCCTGATGTTACAGCCTCATGATCAGAGAGTGCTGCTACTCCTGGCCCACTCCTTTCACATGGGGAGCTCGCACTCAGCGGTGGGGGAGGTGGACTCCTCTGGTCGGGGCTCAGCGTGGTATCCAGCCCAAGGACTTCCGATCCGGCGTCACTCCACGTCGCAGAGTCCAGCGGGCGATTCCCCGAACCTACTGACTCCCTCTGAAGTCGCTGAAGAAAATGTTCAATTGAGGCGAGAGGGGGGTGTTCAAGACGTCGCGAGGCTGCAGCGGCGCTTTTACCCCGTCTCTTCGGCATCGCGACTAACAAATAGTCTAATCGCTGTTGAAATATAACCAATCGTACCCTCAGCGTCTCACCAGGCACTGATACAAGTCAAATCATATATCCTGGATCTGGAGATCTCCTGTATTCGTACCTATATTCCAATAGGCAAATAAATAATCTCCAACTCCCTGGCTCCTCGTGGCTCCAAGGGGCTCCCAAGGGGCCTGGCGAGCCCCTTAGGGCACGCCCCTTCGGCCACGCCCTGCGGCCGCGCGGCTGCGGCCGCAACCGCGGCGGCGTTCTGGTTTTAAATTGTTGGAGACGGACCCGGTGACGTCAGGGGTCCGTCTCTGAAGATGCCTGCCAGGAACAAGTAGTTAGAAGCAGAACCGCTGCTGCAGGAAGCCAGGGAGAGAGGCACAATCCCCTCCGATGAAACACTCCGATGCAGGAGATCTCCCGAGTCACCCGCGGCGGCGTTCTGGTTTTAAATTGTTGGAGACGGACCCGGTGACGTCAGGGGTCCGTCTCTGAAGATGCCTGCCAGGAACAAGTAGTTAGAAGCAGAACCGCTGCTGCAGGAAGCCAGGGAGAGAGGCACAATCCCCTCCGATGAAACACTCCGATGCAGGAGATCTCCCGAGTCTCCCGCGGCGGCGTTCTGGTTTTAAATTATTGGAGACGGACCCGGTGACGTCAGGGGTCCGTCTCTGAAGATGCCTGCCAGGAACAAGTAGTTAGAAGCAGAACCGCTGCTGCAGGAAGCCAGGGAGAGAGGCACAATCCCCTCCGATGAAACACTCCGATGCAGGAGATCTCCCGAGTCTCCCGCGGCGGCGTTCTGGTTTTAAATTGTTGGAGACGGACCCGGTGACGTCAGGGGTCCGTCTCTGAAGATGCCTGCCAGGAACAAGTAGTTAGAAGCAGAACCGCTGCTGCAGGAAGCCAGGGAGAGAGGCACAATCCCCTCCGATGAAACACTCCGATGCAGGAGATCTCCCGAGTCTCCCGCGGCGGCGTTCTGGTTTTAAATTGTTGGAGACGGACCCGGTGACGTCAGGGGTCCGTCTCTGAAGATGCCTGCCAGGAACAAGTAGTTAGAAGCAGAACCGCTGCTGCAGGAAGCCAGGGAGAGAGGCACAATCCCCTCCGATGAAACACTCCGATGCAGGAGATCTCCCGAGTCTCCCGCGGCGGCGTTCTGGTTTTAAATTGTTGGAGACGGACCCGGTGACGTCAGGGGTCCGTCTCTGAAGATGCCTGCCAGGAACAAGTAGTTAGAAGCAGAACCGCTGCTGCAGGAAGCCAGGGAGAGAGGCACAATCCCCTCCGATGAAACACTCCGATGCAGGAGATCTCCCGAGTCTCCCGCGGCGGCGTTCTGGTTTTAAATTGTTGGAGACGGACCCGGTGACGTCAGGGGTCCGTCTCTGAAGATGCCTGCCAGGAACAAGTAGTTAGAAGCAGAACCGCTGCTGCAGGAAGCCAGGGAGAGAGGCACAATCCCCTCCGATGAAACACTCCGATGCAGGAGATCTCCCGAGTCTCCCGCGGCGGCGTTCTGGTTTTAAATTGTTGGAGACGGACCCGGTGACGTCAGGGGTCCGTCTCTGAAGATGCCTGCCAGGAACAAGTAGTTAGAAGCAGAACCGCTGCTGCAGGAAGCCAGGGAGAGAGGCACAATCCCCTCCGATGAAACACTCCGATGCAGGAGATCTCCCCGTAATAAAGTAATTATAAAATACTTTCTTTGTGTTTATTTGATTCCTATTCAAGAGAATTACTTTATATATAGTCAATATAGGCACAGAGTTAAATTTTTTAACATTTTCTAATGGTGGTGTGCCTCGTGATTTTTTTCATGAAACAAGTGTGCCTTTGCCCAAAAAAGGTTGAAAAACACTGGTGTAGACAGTGCCATGTTCTTTTTTTTACCGTATTTGTTTTGTGGTTTTGCATTTTGCTGCTAGGAATTGCTTGACTTTGGAAATCCCAGAAAAGGCTGGAGGGAGGGAGCACAGTTAAGCATAACACAGTCATATCCTAAGCTATGCAAATTAATTTTTAATGCATGTTTCCAGTATAAATAAGAAGAACGGAAAGCACATTAACCTATGTTTGTTTTGGAGAGCCAGTGTTGCCACTGCTTCTCCACACACCCTCAGCATTTACTCTGACTCAAACCCTGCATTGCACCCGATTTTGATAACATAACATAACCCTTTATTTCTATCCCTTGAAGTGTGTGTGTGTGTGTGGGGGGGGGGGGTGCTGAAAAGTTCTCAGCCCAACTAAGAAGAGAATGATGTGGGTATGGTTCAATCAATGATCTGAAACCATGTCAAAACAGAGAACTTAGCTTCTGCACATTGGCACTTAACAAGTTTCAAGTTTATTTACAATTTCTTATACCATCCAATCAAGCCTTCTAGGCGATGTACAAAAACGCCAAAACAATGCGCCAAATATACAATTTACACAGAAACAGACCAGGGGAAATGACAATTTTTAAAGACATTGACAAACGGGAACAAATGGAAAGAAGGGTTAGAACTACAATTGATAGAGAAAAAGAGAACACATAAGGGAAAGAATGACAAAGGGAGGGGGGGAACTGTAGGTTAAAACGTTCTTGAATCTGAGTCGTCCTTAAAAGGACCGTTTAAGTTGGAAAAGCATCAAGGAAGAGATTTTAAATGTCTTTAACTTCACCTTAAAATTGGCAAGAGATGTTTTTTCACGTAAGTAATGTGGGATACTGTTACAAAGAGAGGGGTTGCTAACGGAGAAAATTGTGGTCCTCATTGTACTGATACATTTCAACGAGGGGATGGGCCGTAGATCTTAAAGTCCTAGTTTGGTTATATGGGATAAGTAAGTTATTGATAAATTCTGGCTGGTTATTTACTCTGGTTTTAAAGGTTAGTAGAAGAATCTTATAGGTGATCCTATGTTCTATTGGGGCAAAATAACGCTCAGAATTTAAGAAGTTGGTTGTTTGGGCTGAGAACTTTTCAGCACCTCCTCATACAGTTCTCTGAAGTTCACATAAGAGAAAACTGAACAGTTACAGCAAAGTCCATTTTTAAATAATACTGGTTAACTTCTCCAAAAACTGTCTAAACAAATAGGTTCTCAAACATTTCTTATAATGCTGATAAGACTGGGAAACTCGTATCAGGGGCCAAGCTTTCCTTCCCACTTACCAGCCTGATATGATAACATCTTTTCCACATATTTCATTTTCAGATAGCCCCTTATTGTAGAAAATACAATAAAAGTGGGATTTGGGGAAGAACATGTTTAAACATAATCAGGCTCGAAGAATGGGCATCGACATGGCAGATGAGATTCAACGTGGAAAAGTGTAAAGTGTTGCATGTCGGTAACAAAAATCTTACACACGAATACAGGATGTCCGGGGCGGTACTTGGAGAGACCCCCCAGGAAAGAGACTTGGCAGTTATGATCGACAAGTCGATGAAGCCATCCGCACAATGTGCGGCGGTGGTGAAAAGGGCGAATAGAATGCTAGGAATGATCAAGAAGGGGATCACGAACAGATCGGAGAAGGTACCGAGCCATGGTGCGCCCCTCACCTGGAATACTGCATCCAGCACTGGTCGCCGTACATGAAGGACACGGTTCTACTCGATAGGGTCCAGAGGAGAGCAATTAATATGGTTAAGGGGCTGGAGGAGTTGCCCTAGAGTGAGAGATTGGAGAAATTGGGCCTCTTCTCCCTTGAAAAGAGGGGACATGATCGAAACATTCAAAATACTAAATACTAGAGGGAATAGACTTAGTAGATAAAGACAGGTTGTTCACCCTCTCCAAGGTAGGGAGAATGAGAGGGCACTCTAAAATTGAAAGGGGATAGATTCCGTTCAAACGTAAGGAAGTTCTTCTTCACCCAGAGAGTGGTAGAAAACTGGAACGCTCTTCCGGAGTCTGTCATAGGGGAAAACACCCTCCAGGGATTCAAGACAGAATTGGACAAGTTCCTGCTAAACTGAAACGTATACAGGTGAGGCTGGACTCGTTTACAGCACTGGTCTTTGACCTGGGGGCTGCCACAAGAGCGGACTGCAGGGCACGATGGACCACGGGTCTGACCCAGCAGCGGCAGTTCTTATCTGTGTACAAATGCTGAATATCGGCTGGCAAACGAATCAACCAGAAGGAAGAAGGAATCTTACCTCACAATATACCAGAGCAACAGAAGAGGCAAGCACTGACATTGGGACTGTATGTACCTGCATTTTGGACTCTTTTGTGAAATTGCTATTTTGATGCAATAAATGTAACTGTAGACTGGAATTTAGACAACTCGCTTGCCTCGGCTGGCACCCAGATAGCTTCTGGTGGACAGGCAAGACCCGAATATTCAGTGTTGGTGGCTGGATTAGGCCTGGCGTTGAATATTCAGGTCAAATTCACCCTCTCGCTGTCAACACCTTAAAAAATCACTGCTGACTGAATATTTGGCCCCTGATTTCTAGGACATTACAAATTGTAGGTCCGTAGAGCATATTCAAATATCTTTGACGACATAAAGGACACACTGAGCCCAATTCTATAAACGGTACCTAAATTGGTAGGCATCTAGGGAAATCGCACCCACCGCGTGTCATTCAAAGGTACCATTTATAGAACCAGGCCTTGTGGTGCCAAATTCACGTAAGGCGCCAGTAGGCGTCAAAAGCTTAGGGGCCAGTGTATCAGGCCAGAGTTTTCCTTGGCCTAAAATAACAGCACCTAACTCAATTCAAGCCCAAACTCTGCCCCTAACCACGCCTACTTTTCAGATAGGCGCCTCAGAATAGACGCTACATCACACCTACCACCATTTTTTTTTTTTTTTAAATGGTGCTGTTCAATTAACAGTGTCAATAGAACAAATGAAAAAGGCACCGCATCAGGATTCAATTTAAAGTAGATACTGGGTGGCATTTCTGGGAGCGCCATACTAATGCAAGGAGCCTAAGAAACAAAATGGGGGAATTAGAAGCCATGGCCAATGCAGAGGACATGGACATCAATGGAGTCTCTGAAACATAGTGGAATGAAGCACTGGTGGGGTTCAACCTCTATCGCCAGGACAGGTCAGGACAGAAAGGAGGTGGAATAGCCCTATACATTAAAAAAAAAGCATACAATCGACAACAATGGACATAGCAGAGACGACCAACAAGCTGGAATCGCTATGGGTTAAAATACCGGGAAGGAAAGGGCCTGAAATGAAGATGGGCCTATACTATCGTCCAACCGGGTAAACTGGAGATATCAATGAAGAAATGGAAGCCGAGATGAAGCGAGAATGCAAAAGCGGTAACATGGTTATTATGGGAGACTTCAACTATCCCGGAATAGCCTGGAGTCTTGGAAGCTCAAAATGCGCTAGGGAGACAGAATTCCTAGAGGCTACACAAGATTGCTTCCTGGAACAGCTTGTTAGAGAACCAACGACATGAAATGCCACTCTGGATTTAATCCTAAATGGGTTACAGGGACCTGCAAAGGAAGTAGAAGTAGTGGGACAGTTGGAAAACAGCGATCATAATATGATCAAGTTCAAGGTTGAAATAGGAATACTGATAGGAAAGAGAACCATAGTGACAACTTTCAACTTCAGGAAAGGAAACTCCGAAGCAATGAGGGAAATGGTAAGGAAGAAACTTAGGAACACTTCCAAAAAATGGCAAACGGTAGAACATGCCTGGTCTTTTTTCAAGGACACAGTGAGCAAGGCGCAAAATCTGTATATCTCCAGATTCAGAAAGGGATGCAAAAAGAGTCGAACAAAAGACCCGGCGTGGATAACTAAAATAGTGAAAGAAGTGATAGGCAATAAGAAAAATTCATTCAGGAAATGGAAAAAGAACAAAACTGAGGGGAACTGGAAAGAGCACAAGAAGTATCAAAAAGAATGTCACCGTGTGGTTCGAAAAGCCAAAAGAGAGTATGAAGAGAGGCTAGCCAGGGAAGTACGAAATTTCAAACCGTTCTTTAGAAATGTTAAAGGGAAGCAGCCGGCTAGGAAGGAGGTGGGACCGCTGGATGATGGAGACAGGAAGGGAGTGGTGAAGGAGAAGAAAGAAGTAGCAGAAAGACTTAACATGTTCTTTTCGTCTGTATTTACAAATGAAGACACATCCTGAGCAAATCTTCAATGGAGATCAAGCAGAAAAATTAACATCCATGGAAATGAGCCTTGATGACGTACACAGGCAGCTAGAAAAATTAAAAGCTGACAAAACCCCGGATCCGGACGGAATCCTGAAAACAGGTCTGATCCCGGAGGATTGGAAGATAGCCAACGTTATACCCATATTTAAAAAGGGATCAAGAGGTGACTCGGGAAACTACAGACCGGTGAGTCTGACCTCGGTTCCGGGGAAAATGGTGGAAGCACTGATAAAAGACAACATCGATGAACATTTTGAAAGAAACAAACTTCTGATAACCAGCCAACATTGTTTCTGCAAGGGGAGATCATGCCTATCGAACTTATTGCACTTCTTCAAAGGAATTAACAAGCGGATGGACAGAGGACATCATATATCTAGATTTCCAAAAAGCCTTTGACAAGGTACCCCATGAGCAACTACTTCGGAAACTCAAGAACCATGGGTGGAAGGAGACGTACATAGATGGATCAGAAACTGGTTGGCGGGTAGGAAACAGAGGGTAGGAATGAAGAGCCACTACTCGGACTGGAGGAGGGTCACCAGTGGAGTCCCGCAGGGCTTGGTGCTCGGGCCGCTGCTATTTAATATATTTATAAACGGATCTAGAAACAGGGACGAAGTGTGAGATAATAAAATTTGCGGACGACACCAAACTATTTAGTGGAGCTCGGACTAAGGAGGAATGCGAAGAATTACAAAGGGACCTGAACAAACTAGGGGAATGGGCGACGAGATGGCAGATGAAGTTCAACATTGAGAAAGTAAAGTAATACATGTGGGAAGCAGAAACCCGAGGTATAGCTATATGATGGGAGGGATGTTATTGAAGGAGAGTACCCAAGAAAGGGACTTGGGGGTAATGGTGGACATGACAATGAAGCCGACGGCACAGTGCGCAGCGGCCGCTAAGAGAGTGAACAGAATTCTAGGTATAATCAAGAAGGGTATTACAACCAGAACGAAAGAAGTTATCCTGCCGTTGTATCGGGCGATGGTGCGTCCGCATCTGGAGTACTGCGTCCAATATTGGTCGCCGTACCTTAAGAAAGATATGGCGCTACTCGAGAGGGTTCAGAGGAGAGCGACATGTCTGATAAAAGGTATGGAAAACCTTTCATGCGCTGAGAGATTGGAGAAACTGGGACTCTTTTCCTGGAGAAGAGGAGACTTAGAGGGGATATGATAGAGACTTACAAGATCATGAAGGGCATAGAGAGAGTAGAGAGGGACAGATTCTTCAAACTTTCGAAAAATAAGAGAACAAGAGGGCATTCGGAAAAGTTGAAAGGGGACAGATTCAAAACAAATGCTAGGAAGTTCTTCTTTACCCAACGTGTGGTGGACACCTGGAATGCGCTTCCAGAGGGCGTAATAGGGCAGAGTACGGTACTGGGGTTTAAGAAAGGATTGGACAATTTCCTGCTGGAAAAGGGGATAGAGGGGTATAGATAGAGGATTACTGCACAGGTCCTGGACCTGTTGGGCCGCCGCGTGAGCGGACTGCTGGGCACGATGGACCTCAGGTCTGACCCAGTGGAGGCATTGCTTATGGTCTTAACTAGTCGGGCACAGATTGAGGCAGCAGCGTCGGGTGGCACTTCTGGGAGCGTCACGAATGTGGGCTAGGGGCTCCTTTTATGAAGCCGCGTTAGCGGCTTTATCACACGCACAATTGTAGCCTGCGCCAATCCCCGCGCTAGCCGAAAAACTGCGGCCTACTCATGAGGAGGTGATAGCGGCTAGCAGTGGCCGGCAAATTAGCGTGCGCGCTATTACACGCGTTATACCGCTAACACGGCTTCGTAAAAGGAGCCCTAGGTGTGCCAGTCTAGGCACCTAACAGTAGGTCCATTTTTATAGAATCAGGGCCGCTGTGTGAGTGCTGGTTTTACCACCTTGGATCGATGGACATGTGCTTCCAATTTCTCTCAAAAGAATGCATCGTTTCATACACACAAGGATTAGTAAAGCCAGGACAAATTCAATCCGCTTCTTATGGCCGGGGGCCTATCCAGTTACCTTGGATAGTAAACATACCTTGAATGGTCCTAATTTACATAGATTTAGCATGTTTAAGCTGAATTAATTATCTCACTAATACATCCAGCTCTCAATTTTGGTCTCCAGGATGTTATAAATGACTTCAGTCTAAAAATATATTGAGCAAATTGAACATCTGTTCAAAAAAATTACTCTAGATTATTTTTCAGTCATTTTTCTTTTCATATGGCAGGCATTATTTTGATTAGTTTAGATCAACTGTTTGACATTCACCCGGTCTCCCCACTGCGGCTCTGTTTTGACTTACAGATCTATAGCACGAACTGATAATTGTAGATTCATATCGGGGGGCTGATTCACGAATCACCCTCATGCAAATCAGGGTGATCAGAATCACGCCCCCAACCGACCACCCGGATCATTCTATAGCGATCCTGGCGCATGCGCTGGCCCTCCGTGCAGAACAGGAAACTTTTTTTTTTTTTTTTACTAATTTTTGCTTTATTTTTTCTTCGCAAGCTTGCGGTTTTAACCCGCTTTAAAACGAATGCTAAGAAGTTCTTCTTTACCCAACGTGTGGTGGACACCTGGAATGCGCTTCCAGAGAGCGTAATAGGGCAGAGTACGGTACTGGGGTTCAAGACAGGATTGGACAATTTCCTGCTGGAAAAGGGGATAGAGGGGTATAGATAGAGGATTACTGCACAGGTCCTGTACCTGTTGGGCCGCCTTGTGAGCGGACTGCTGGGCACGATGGACCTCAGGTCTGACCCAGTGGAGGCATTGCTTATGTTCTTATGGGAGAGGAGGAGATAGTGGATGCTGTGGATGGACCATTTGGCCTTTATCTGCCATCATGTTTCTCTGTTTCTATAACCATAAAGCTCTATGACATCACAATGCAGGTGCAAAGAGCCTTAGCCTATAGGAAGAGGAGATGCAAATGTTAAGAGCCTTAGCCAATAGGGAGAGGAGGAGATAGTGGATGCTCTGGATGGGCCATTTGGCCTTTATCTGCCATCATGTTTCTATGTTACTAAAGTTCTGTGACATCACAATGCAGGTGCAAAGAGCCTTAGCCTATAGGAAGAGGATATGCAAATGTTAAGAGCCTTAGCCAATGCGCTTCCAGAGAGCGTAATAGGGCAGAGTACGGTACTGGGGTTCAAGAAAGGATTGGACAATTTCCTGCTGGAAAAGGGGATAGAAGGGAGATAGATTACTGCACAGGTCCTGGACCTGTTGGGCCGCCACGTGAGCGGACTGCTGGGCACGATGGACCTCAGGCCTGACCCAGCAGAGGCATTGCTTATGTTCTTATGTTCTTAAACCCGCGGGTTAAAACCACGGGCTTGCACTAAGGGGAAGGGCAGGAGAATCGGGGCTGAGAGCAGGAGATCGGGGCAAAGAGCCGCTGTAGAGTTTATAGGAGCACATGTGCTTCTGAAAGAGGGAGGGCTGCTGTAATTTTTTTTCTGCATGGATTGGCTTTCTGAAAGGGGGCGACGACCGCAGCGACAGGAGATGGTTTGAGTTCTGGAAGCTGGGCTAGCAGCCGGGATCCTCCTGGCAGGCGCGGCAAACATTTTCAGGAACAGATCGGGGCTGAGAGCAGAGAAGTAGAGCAGAGAGCAGGGTGGCAGAAGGCAGGGCAGTCGGAAGGGACCTGAGCGACGTGTCCTCAACAGTCGCTTGTTTGCAATCGGCCAGCCCATTCGGTGTTGCAGGTTTTTTGTCAGTGAATCGCTGCCTGCCATCATTTGAATGCCGTTCCCTCTCATTTGCATGCGCGGATCGAAGGATGATCAGGACACAGGTTAGTGAATCGGGTTGGAGGGAAATCGGGGCGCAAAGGGGTCGCTAAGTGGTCAGAACTTGATCGGTGGTGGGCTTAGTGAATCTAGCCCTTCACCCCCCAGTGCCCCAGGTACATTAGATAGAGTGTGAGTCCACCAGGACAGAGAGAGAAAAATGCTTGAGTACCTGAATGGAAACCACTTATGCTATAAGTGGTATATAAATAATAAAATAAATAGAAGAGGGAAAGGAAGGGAAAAGGATCCAGATTGACAACAGACTTCTGACTTGCTTCCAGATTTCAGAAGTATGATATGAGGCAATCCTTGCAATTAAGTTTACAAGAGTTGTTGGTCGCCCCATCTGTTTTTTTTTTTACAGTCAAAGAAACAGTCAACAAGAACAGATACTTTCTCGGCATTCCCAAGATTTGGAATTCTCTTCCTTAGAAGTTTTGTGCGGAAGATTATATGACGACCATCTTTGTTATTGTGAATGCAAGACAACAGACAACAAAGAACAGAGCAAAGTCAAAAGAACCAACATCCAACAATATAACATTTTTGGGGTTTGTGTTTTGGTAAAACAAAAGTTGGAAACCCCCATCCCCCGCCACCCCAACCCTACCTAGCCAGCAAAATCCCCTGTCACAACCTCCCCTCCCCCCCAAATAAACATACAGAAGATGACCAACAGGTCTCTAATATCCCAAAAGCCCGTACTCTTGTGGCCCTTGGTAGCCTCAGTTATGAGTCCCCAAAAGGAAGAAAAGAAAGAAAGAAAGAAAAAAAAAAAAAGATCCCGGTAGCGGGTGCATTACACAGCAACAAAGCTAAGCAAGAGGATTCAAAAGGAGGACACATCCTCTAGGACAGTGGGTCCCAACCCTGTCCTGATGAACCACCAGGACAATCGGGTTTTCAGGATAGCGCTAATGAATATGCATGGAGCAGATTTGCATGCCTGTCACTTCCATTATATGCAAATCTCTCTCATGCATATTTATTAGAGCTAGCTTGAAAACCCGATTGACCTGGTTGTCCTCCAGGGTTGGGAACCATTGCTCTAGGAGATAAGGAAGCCAAATAGACTCCCCAAACCAGCAGAAAGCTACGTCTGCCATGAGCGCGACCAACCGCCTCTTTATATGAGGACCATTTAAATTAAAATGATTACTTTATGGAGCATGTAAGGTCGGGAAGACTGGACGGATCATTCGGGTCTTTATCTGCCGTCATTTACTATGCTGCTATGTTACCGTCAGAGAGATGGTGTTATAGGGCCCCACTTTAATATTTCCTCCTGACCTGTTCGGTCCTTCCGCCACCAAACAAGTCAGAAAAGAGAATACCAGCTTGACAGAGGTTCATTCCGGTATGAGTGCGCTCAGCTTCTTTGAAGACTGACAAGAATTAGCATAGAGAGGGTGGACAGGGACAGGTTCTTCAGACTAAAAGGGACGACAGGTACGATGGGGCACTCAGAGAAACTGAAGGGAGATAGGTTCAAATCAAATGCAAGGAAGATTTTCTTCACCCAAAGGGTCGTGGACAAATGGAATGCGCTCCCGGAGGAAGTGATCCGGCAGAGTACAGTACAGGGATTCAAACAGGGATTGGACAGATTCCTGAGGGAAAAGGGGATCGTGGGGTACTGAGGGAGGTGCTGGGGTGTTGCATAAGTATAGACAGCTCACCAGGTCGTGCAGGTGCAAGGTCGGAGGGTTAGGACATTGATGGGAAGATAGGACTTCGATGAGAAACCTAGGGGGCAAGGGGGCCCCTTCTGGTGATTAAGGCAGGTCATGACCTGTTGGGCCGCCACGGGGGCGGACTGCTGGGCGGGATGGACCACTGGTCTGACCCGGCAGAGGCACTGCTTATGTTCTTATGTTCTTAAAACTGTAGACACACAGGGCCCGATTCTGGCAATGGGGCCTGCATCGGCCGGGGCCTTCCAAAACGGAGCCAGGTGCGTATCGGTCATGCTTAGGTGCCGTTCAGAGAATCGCGGCTTCCGTCTAACACAGGCGCCAGCAATGTAAGGCAGGGTTTTGCAGGCTTACATTACCGGCCCCTATGTTTGATGAGAATCGCGTCTGCAGAAGTGCGTGTCGGTGCCTAAGGTAATTTCCGGCGTAAACCACGCCTACTTTGGTCTTTGGCACCATCAGGCACTTCTGTTTGTAGCGATTGTAGTGTCCTTTTTAACAGGCACCTGCGGGCACCTACATTTTTAAAATAATGACTTTTAAATTGGTTGTAAAAGACGCTAATTACTGCGCCAATTAATACCAATCAAAACAATTGAACCCTCCCCCTTTTACTAAACTGCGATAACGGTTATTAGTGCAGGGAGCCGTGCTGAACGCTCTGCGCTGCTCCTGATGCTCATTCAGCGCAGCTACCTACGCTAATAATCTCTATCGCGGTTTAGTAAAAAGGAGGGGGTAGTAAGTTAGACAGCAATAGGGCACCTAACTTACCCCCCCTATTTTTTATAAAACCGTAGCGTAGTTTTTAGCACTTGCCATGACAGTAACAGCTCCAACGCTCATAGAATTCCTGTGAGCGTCGGTCGGCGCCAAAAACCGCGCTACAGCTTTATAAAAGGGGGGTTTACAGCGCCGTTACTAGAATCAGGTCCATACCGAGGTCGACACTCTCGGCATCACCACAAAATATTACAGAACAATTCCCAGAAAAGTCTAGCCTGTCAAGCACAAATTTTAATTAAGTAGCGTCTTTAATTTATGACATATATGACTTTCTTGTAAAAGGGTCTTCATATTCAACTAACTTGCTAATGAGAACATTATTCATTTAGCCAATAGTCATTAATCTGTAAAAAAAAAATAATAATAATGGTTTGTGAAAGAATAAAAATTTATTTTGAACAAAATGAAAAAATTTTGAGCTTCTCCTGCCTCGCTGTGCTTGAACTTGTAACAGTCTGTATCACTGAGGGAAGTGTTTAAAAACAGGAAATGATGAAGAACGTCATAACTGAAGCGACCTTTTACAAATCCGCGCTAGAGGTTTCCACCGTGGGCCGGCGAGACAAATGCTCCGACGCTCCTAGAATTTCTAGGAGCATTTACCCTGCTGGCCCATGTTAGAAATCTCTACCGCTGCTTTGTAAAGGAAGCCCAGAGTCACCTATTCGGTTCTTTGCTTTTCCCGCTGTAGAGAGGTGTCGTTATAAGAGCTTTCTCAGTCGAATTTTGGCTTACCAAGTTGCCCTTGGGGATAAGAGCTTTGTTAATTCCTACATTGACGTCAGGAAATTATTAACAACTCATCTCGTTTGTTAGGGTAGATTTGTTGTAGGACGTTTTCTACTTCAATTCCATTAAGATCCAACGAATCGTCTATATGTACTTTCATCTTTATTGCACTGTATTATTGCATGTCAATTGCTGGATGTATTATTTTATTATGAAATTTTCAATAAAAATGATTGAACTCAAAAAATAAAAAAACACTATAAATCCCCCCCCCCCAAAAAACAAACAAACACCCAAACAAACTCATCTTTGTCAGAATTCCTCTTTTTTTTTCTTTTTGAATACTTCTCTTTATGGAATTGTCATATCGCTGCGCATGCGCAGTCCGCTTTCTTATAAGCCGTACTGAGCTGCGAGGTTGGAGCGGTATTTACGAGTACTGTTATGCTACGTTATCCTCTTACTCTTAAATCCAGAGAATCAGCTTTCATTGACAAGCTACTCGTTCCTCACACTCCACTCAGAATTCTCAGATCGTCTTCTCAAAACCTACTTTCCGTGCCCACTCTTAAGACAGATTGGTACTCGCCGAATGGCCTCCTTCATTGTTACTGTTCCCATCATCTGGAACTCTTTACCCTCGTACGTTAGGGAGGAAGCAAGCTTAGATAAATTTAAAGGAGCGCCAAAAAGTCTTCTTTATAGAGACGCCTTTGAACAGTGATGCCAGTTCCTTCGCTCTCAGATTCATCTTTTTGATTCGATAAAAGCAGCCTGAATGAAACCCTCCCCCCGCCTATTGTTTGATCCTTTTTCGCGCTCTCTTCTTTTCTGTAATTCATTGTGGTTCACATAGCTATGTCTGTTTTATTTTTGTCATCATTAGAGAATGACACGGTGACAAAATTCATCACCGTTTCCGTCCCCGCGGATAACCGCGGGAAACCATCTTCATGTCATTCTTTAAGGAGAGAGGGAAGTATCAGAGTATGAATGGCCACAACCACTGACCCGCAAGCTTTGCTTTGAAGAACGCTGGTGTAGAAGGACTGAGGTTGAAACAGACACTACAGAATGACAGTCTCTGGTATCCAGAGCAGATATTGTGATGTCATAATGCCTCATTCCACCAGTGCCTGAGCCAATCACATCAGTGATGTCACAATGGCTTCATTATCCTTGGCTCACATAAGAATCAGAGTATGAATGGCCACAACCACTGACCCTTAAGCTTTGCTTTGAAGAATGCTGGTGTAGAAGGACTGAGGTTGAAATAGGCACAAGAAAATGACATGGGATTATTTCCCGCGGTTATCCGCGGGGCGGGGACGGTGATGAATATTGTCACCGTGTCATTCTCTAGTCATCATGCAATTTTGTTGACATGTATCCCCCGATTTTATAATTGCTTAGTATTACGATAGGCGAAATCAAATTATCAATAAACTTGAAGCTTGAATTTGAAACGTACACAGCAATATTTTCACTGTAATTCTGCATTGCACTTTGGCTCAAAGCGAAAATCAAACACTTTGCAGTTCAGTCCAATCACTTAGGGGGTCCTTTAACGAAGGCACACTAGCCGTTTATAGCGCGTACTAAACGCTAACACGTCCATTACAGTCCATGGATGTGTTAACGCTTAGAGCGTGCCTTCGTAAAAAGACCCTTTAATATCTCTCTGCATCGCTTCAGTCCTTTTCGAAAGTCCAGCCAATGTTACGCAAATGACAATCAATATTATCATATCTAGGAAGGGCGAACAAAATTGCCCCAATTTGCAGAACCGGTACGACCGCTCTGAATTGTTGTGCGGTTGCTTATATAAAATGATCCTTCAGAAATATGTCGGAGATTTTAGGCAATTTCCTTCAGTTTAGCGTTGGCGTGAAGACCCCGATAGCTCCAATGAAACGCAGGAAACAGGAACGGATAATGGTGGGCATGCAGTCGTGACTCTTAGAAGCAAGAAATGGCTGCATGTTTCCGAGCTCTACCATTCGGATTTGCTGTCATCTGGAAAAAAAAGGCAGAGGAAGAATGTACGACGAGTGACTCATGCCACCAGGGATCTTTTCCTTTTTTTTTTTTTTTATATATAATCACATCAGACTGCTAGCTTGTATCAGCAGAGGATGAATGAAGCACGGTATGAAAGAACCAGCCAAAATAAGAACACATTTTCAACGTTATTGCTCATTTTCCCTGCACAGCAGTTGGCCATTTGAAAAAAGAGATTTACGGAGCAAATTCAAAAGAAAAGAGACGGAGGCTACAGAAGAGACATGTGTAAGCAATTCGACTTCCTGGCTTTTGCAAAATGATTCTTATTGACAGAGATATATAATGGTCTTTAGGTGGCCAAACAGGTAGAAAAGGCAGCAGCGAAAGCTAGAAGGATGCTTAGGTGCACAGGGAGAGGGAATAGCCAGAAGGAAAAAGGGAGGTATTGATGCCCCTGTATCAAACTTTGGTGGACCTCATTTAGAATATTGTGTACAATTCTTGAGTACAGAATGACACGGTGACAAAATTCATCACCGTTCCCGTCCCCGCGGGAAACCATCTTCATGTCATTCTTTAAGGAGAGAGGGAAGAATCAGAGTATGAATGGCCACAACCACTGACCCGCAAGCTTTGCTTTGAAGAATGCTGGTGTAGAAGGACTGAGGTTGAAACAGACACTACAGAATGACAGTCTCCAGAGCAGATATTGTGATGTCATAGTGCCTCATTCCATCAGTGCCTAAGAGCCAATCACATCAATGATGTCACAATGGCTTCATTATCCTTGGCTCCCATAAGAATCAGAGTATGAATGGCCACAACCACTGACTCGCAAGCTTTGCTTTGAAGAATGCTGGTATAGAAGGAGGTTGAAATAGACACTAGAAAATGACATGAGATTATTTCCCGCGGTTATCCGCAGGGACGGGAACGGTGATGAATTTTGTCACCGTGTCATTCTCTATTCTGGAGGCTGCATCTTTGAAAAGATATAAAGAGAATGGAGTTAGTCCAGAGGATGCCTACAAAAAAAAGTCAGTGGTCTTTGTCATAAAGCATATGAGGACAGACTTAAAGATCTTAATATGGATACTTTGGACTCGAGCGTTACGCAGGTATAGAAATCAAGCCTGTCTCCCCTGGAATCAAACCCGTCCCCGCTGGAATCGAATCTGTTCCTATAAACTTCAGAACTAGTTATTTCATTGAATCATGCTCCTGAATTAAAGGCTCTGGTAGAGACCCATTTACAAAAAAAGCAAAGACGCTTTATTAATTTGGAGATATTAATTGGGAAGAATACATACTTTGTATATGGGTCTCTGCCAGAGCCTCTAATGCAGGGGTGTCAAAGTCCCTCCTCGAAGGCCGCAATCCAGTCGGGTTTTCAGGATTTCCCCAATGAATATGCATGAGATCTATTCGCATGCACTGCTTTCATTGTATGCTAATAGATCTCATGCACATTCATTGAGGAAATCCTGAAAACCTGACTGGATTGAGGCCCTCGAGGAGGGACTTTGACATCCCTGCTCTAATGTAAATATAAAATATAAATACTCCAGCTGATGAAGACCCCCCAAGCTATGTCAGTTGAAGACTTCCTCTGAAGGTGGCCAGGGGTCCCTTTTGCTAAGCTTGGCAGGCAGCACTAGCGTCCCTGAGTCACAGATGCTGGCACCTCAGTGGCTCAGGGATGCTGCGAATGACCGCTACGCTTGCTGGAGAAGAGTTCTGGCCATCTTTGGAGGAGATCCTCAGCTGGTGGTACTTGGGGATCCCCACCAGCCACAACAAGGATTAGCAAGTACTTCAACACTGAAGAAATAAAACCAGAAATGCATTTCCTTTTCTTCTGAATGCAATACAAAGACCTCTGCTATATACATTTCCTAAAGCTAATGTATATCACTCAATAAATTCCTTTGTTACCTTTGTTGTCTGGAGATTTATTTTTTCCATCAAGTTGGTCCCAGTTTCTATTTTTTTCTGCTTTCCCGTCTTCTATAGCTGTCCATTGGTTCCTCCTACCATGGTCCAGTATTTCTTCCTCTCTCCTCCACCCCCCATGTGCAACAAGTCTTTTTCTCTCTCTCACTGTCCACCATCTCTTTATCTCTCATTCCCTCCCTTGCTGCAAAGGGAGTGGGAAAAGACAGCGAGAGAGAGAAGAATCCAGCGTGCATCTCTCCCACCCCCTGTATTGCCACATCCAACATTTCTCCCTCTCTCATCCCCTGGATCATGTGCAGCATCTTTCCCCTCCTTGCCCACCAGCATCATGCCACATCTCTCCCTCCATTCCCTCCACCACTATGTCCAACATTCCTCCCTCTTACATCCCTTTCAATCTGTCCCACTAATCCCTCTCCACCACCATATCCAACATTTCTCCCTCTCATCTTTCTCTTCCCCTGCATCTATACCTCACTCCTTTCCCGCCCTATGCCCCAAAATTCTCCTCTTTCTTCCATTCCCTGTGTGCACCATCTCTCTTTCACTCTCACTCACACACACTTGCCCAACAATTCTCCCATTCTATTTCCACCCCACCTCAGCATTTTCACTCCCGCCCTCCCTCCCTCCATCCTATGTCCCAAGTTCATACCCTCTTCCTCTCTCCCTTTTCTGTCCAAAGTTCATGTCCTAGTTTACGGGGTGAAGAACTTATGTGCACAACAGAAGAGTGAGACTTGGGTGTGATTGTATGTGATGATCTTAAGGTGGCCAAACAAGTTGAAAATGTGATGGAGAAAGCTAGAAGGATGCTACGGTACAAAGGGAGAGGTATGGTCAGTAGGAAAAAGGAGGTATTGATGCCCCTGTATAAGACTCTGGTGAGACCTCATTTAGAATATTGTGTACAATTCTGGAGGCCGAACCTTCAAAACGATATAAAAAGGATGGAGTCGGTCCAGAGGAAGGCTACTAAAATGGTGCGTTGTCTTCATCATAAGACATACGGGAACAGACTTAAAGATCTCAATCTGTATACTTTGGAGGAAAGGCGGGAGAGGGGAGATATGACATTTAAATACTTATGTGGTGTAAATGTGCATGAGTCGAGTCTCTTTCATTTGAAAGGAAACTCTGCAATGAGAGGGCATAGGATGAAGTTAAGAGGTGATAACCTCCAGAGTAATCTACGGAAATACTTTTTTACAGAAAGGGTGGTAGATGTGTGGAACAGTCTCCCGGAAGAGGTGGTGGAGACAGAGACTATGTCTGAACTCAAGAAGGCTTGGGACAGGCACGTGGGATCTCTTAAAAATAGGATGAGATAATGGTTACTGTGGATGGGCAGACTGGATGGGCCATTTGCCATCATTTTTCTATGTTTCCCTTCCTTCTGTGTCCCAATTTATGCCCCCTCCTTCTAGCCTTTGTCCCAAGTTCATGCCTCTCCCATGTTCCAGTGCACGCCCTCCTCTATCCCAAGTCCGTGTCTTCTCTCTCTCTCTTCCTTGGTCCAATGCACATGCGTGTTTTGTGACCCAACTACTCCGGTGCCCTCCTCCCATAACAGTATAACAGAGCTGTCCAGGTCATCCGCCTCCTTCCTGCTTTCCAGCCGCACTTCTTTGCAGGGCCACGGGTCCTGCACGCTGCACGTGGCTGACCCGGAAGCTTTCCTTCTCACATTATTTCTGACGTCGGAGGAAAGACTTCTGGGTCAGCTACTGATGCCGTGCTTCGAGCGCCGCACGCCACTTGGTGGAGCAGCGAATGCGGCTGGAAGGAAGGAAAAGGCATTGGAGCCTCGAGGTGCCTCCAACCCCGCGGAATCCCTGCGGTTTCCGTGGAATTCCAGTCATCCCCGTTCAGCTCTCTATTTTGGACTGGAAAGGCGAAAGAGGGATGGAATACGATAGAGATGTTTAAATACCTCTGTGGCATAAATGCAGATGAGGAGAGTCTCTTTTAATTGAAACGCAGCTCTAGAGTGAGATGGCAAAGACGAAAGGGGATGGACTAAGAAGTAACCTCAGAAAATACTTTTTTTCATGGAAAGGCTGATAATAATAATAATAGCTTTATGTATATCCCGTCATACCTTTACAGTTCAAGGGTGTACAAGAGGTACTATGAGGAGGAGAACAGCGAGGTAGCATCAATTTGATTTGGGAAGGGGACAGTTATATGACGGGGCGACATATGTTAGGAGGAAGGAACGTGTAAGACGAAGTAGGTGTTGAGCAGATTTGAAGGATCAGCTAAATTTGTCGAATAAGTGGGTTTTTAGTGATTTTCTGAATGAATGGTATGTTAGTGAGTTCCGGATTAGGTCACTTAAGGTGTTGTTCCAGATCCCTGCTTGAAAGGAGAGTGTCCTGTTGAGGAATCTTTTGAATTTGCATCCTTTGGGGGAAGGAAATGTGAACAGTAATGTTCGGCGAGAGAGGCGGGGTTTGTCCTGTAGGGCAAGGTGTTTCAGGAGGTGGGTGGGGGCGGTGCCGAAGAGAGTCTTGAAGCAGAGGCAACCCAATTTGAAGATAATTCCGGCCTCGATAAGTAGGCAGTGATGGTGACTGCTAGTTGTGAAGACAACCCTAGATGCAGCCAAGCTTGATGGGAATGATAAGTGCTGCACTGCTGCCAGTATTCAACTTACCAGTCAATAAGCTTTCCCCTCTCTCCTAATTTAGTTTAGCTTAATTTATTTGCTTATAGCCTGCTTTTTCAAAAGCAGAGTACAAGAAAACATGCAGAATAAAATCAACAAATATATCAGACTTCAAGCACTATAAAGGATAGTACTGGGGTTATTTAATAAGAGTCATAAACCACAAGGGATAAGAACTTCAAAAATCGTATTTATATAAATATTTTTGAGATCCGAATGACAATTTAACATTTAAAGCTTAGTGTAATGAAAGCATTTGAACTCTAAGTGGTGTTTCTGAGGATCATATAACATCGTAACTCTATAAGGGCGTTATATTTATAGGGATTTTTGAAGTTCTTATCCCTTATGGTTTACAAATAAAATCCCAATATAAACAACTGGGTATGTTTCAAAACAAATGTTCCTGAAACTAGAACGGCAACCCTCCTACACTAGACGTAATTTATCACCAGACATGACTACAGCATTACATACATTAGCTAACGATCCAAACATTGTTATAAAATCGGCTGATAAGGGAGGGGGCATTGTTGTACAGGATACAGACGCTTATGTTATTGAAGCCCGTAGGCAACTTAGTGACAGGCAATATTACACAGAATTGTCTAGTGATCCCACAGTCACCATATCTGATCTTATCCACCACATTCTACTACAGGCTTTAGAACAGGGCATTATCACAGACAGAGAGTACCGGTTTCTTCATCAAAATCATCCCACCATCCCTGTGATTTACTTTGTCCCCAAAATCCACAAACACCTTTCTAAACCTCCGGGACGCCCCATAGTGTCTGGCATTGGTTCTGTGTTGGAACCCTTGTCCGACTTTGTTGATTTTTATTTGAAACCTTTAGTGTCTGGCGCCAAGTCCTATGTAAAGGATACGACGTCCATGCTAATCTGACTTCAGGAGCCACATCAAATTCCTTCAGGCTCTTTGATGGCCACATTAGACATTCAGGCTTTATACACCAACATTCCCCAAAGCAGTGCCATTGCAGTGGTGCGTAAATACCTGGACACCCTTCAATTATCACAAGCTAAAGTAGAGTTTTTAGTGTCTATAGCCAACATAGCGTTGCAATATAACTATTTTATGTTTGACACGAAGTTCTACCAGCAAATACAAGGCACTGCGATGGGGGCCACCATGGCTCCTTCCTTTGCATGTCTGTATGTAACTGATTTTGAGGACACCTTTATTTTTTCATCTATATACATGGCAGACATCTATACCTGGAAACGATACATCGATGATGTTTTTTTAATTTGGACTAACTCTCTGGACAATTTTCATCAGTTCCTATATTGGTTGAATACATGTAATCCTCATTTACAGTTCACCGCAAGTACGTCATTCACACACATAGCTTTTTTGGATATCCACATCACCATGAGTGAAGGAACTTTTGCCACAACTATTCATCGTAAGCCTACTGATAGAAACACGTTGTTGCACTATGGAAGCTATCACCCTCGCCATTTGAAAAATAACTTACCTGTGGGTCAATTTTTAAGACTCAGGCGTTTGTGCAGCACTAAAGCAGAATACAAATTTCGGGCAGGAGATATGTGGCATCGGTTCAGTGAACGGGGATATCCTCACCATATCATTAAAAAAGCTTACAAACGGGCTTTATATGCCCATCGAGATTACTTGTTACAACCATCGTCTGACCAACATGACCCCAGATTGGTGTGCACTTTACCTTACTCTTACCAAGCATTTCATATCAAAAAAATTATTAAAACACATTGGCACATTCTTCAGGCTCATCAGTGTTTGGAACAGCAACCCCTTTTTGCCTTTTCAAGGGGCAAAAATGTTCGGGACTTTGTATCTACTTCACATTTTGTTAGTTCTCCAACTAACATTATGATACATGAGCCTATAGGTCATTTCAAATGTGGGAATTGCACTGTGTGCACACATGCGTTGGAAACATCCTGTATACAGCACCCCACGCTACCTAAGAAACACGTTCTCCAGCATTTTTCAGATTGTGACACCCAGGGAGTTGTTTACCTTATTTTCTGTCCGTGCAACCTGTTATACATTGGACACACCACCAGAAGCATTAAGACCCGCATAATAGAACATCTATGCAAAATAACAAGGGGCGACTGTAATGCCCCCTTGGTTCAACATTGGCAGGCTACCCCGCACCAGCTACAGGATTTAAAGTTTGTGGTGTTAGAGGTGGCCCGTAACATCAGAGGTGGCAATTCTCAAGCATGGCTTTGGAAACACGAGCAGAGTTGGATTTACTATTGGCAGACAGTAGCTCCCTCTGGTTTGAATAAAGAAGTCGAGTGGTGGGCGTTCCTCCACTGATTGATTGACATCTTCTTTGGTGCATAAAAAACCGGGTGCTCAGCTGAGCATTCACGTCATAGGACATTAAAAGATTACAGAAGTAACAGCAGGTATTCCGTCGACAGCGCTGAGAGTTTGGTAAAGTTATTCGGTGTAGTTATACCCATAGCCTCTGAAAATTTATAACTTTTCTGTACCTCGGTTTCTCTGTGTTGCAGGATTGAAAATTTGAAATCATAACTACAGTTTGAATGTAAGGAATTGCAAGCGGGTTCTCTGAGGAAGCCTGTGTGGCGAAACGCGTCAGGACCCAGCTATTTCACCGCATTCTTTATGTTTCAGCTAAGTGATTTATTTTGGAAGTACTTTATATACACAGTTTAAAATTTGAATTATCAGTGCTTTCACGTTTTGGACCTTTAAGCATTACAAATCATTACTGATTAAGGACTTTGAAACATCTTTTACAACTAGGTGCAATGATTGATACCATACAAAGTTTCTCACGGGCTGTATGCCCCCATTGAGTACTTTAAACCTCCATCTTGGAATCTGAGCACCATTGAAAGTTAAAAGACGTTTGAAGTGGTTTTTGTTACAAATAAAATCAACATACATACACGATAATACACAACCCATAAAATACATGTAACAGATCACGAATTGCAATACATACTTAAATCTTCTCCACCCTAACATCTTGATACAGCAATGTCACAGTATCATCCATAGAAATTATGAAAGGTTGGTCAATGTTGAGACCTCCTTGTAATTTTCCCATCTATTCTTATTTATATATGGTATCTTTTCACAGACCCTCAGAAATGCCACCAGCCACTCAAATGCATATCATAGTGGTTGGATTTATACATTAATTCCTCACCGGGTCAATCCAACTATTTTTTAAATTTTTTATATTAATGATATTCAAAAAGTGCATCAGTGCATAGATAAAACTTTTTATAAATATAAAGCTAATACTTAGGTGGTCCATTCTAAGGGATCCTGTCACCGACATGTTTCACCCTGCTCGGGTTTCATCAGGGTTGTAATCCCTCAGTTAGAGTTGAAATCTTGGGAGTGGTCGCGTTGTGGGAAACCAACTCTAACTGAGGGATTACAACCCTGATGAAACCCGAGCAGGGTGAAACATGTCGGTGACAGGATCCCTTAGAATGGACCACCTAAGTATTAGCTTTATATTTATAAAAAGTTTTATCTATGCACTGATGCACTTTTTGAAAATCATCAATATAAAAAATTTAAAAAATAGTTGGATTGACCCGGTGAGGAATTATGCATTTGAGTGGCTGGTGGCATTTCTGAGGGTCTGTGAAAAGATACTATATATAAATAAGAATAGATGGGAAAATTACAAGGAGGTCTCAACACGGACCAACCTTTCATAATTTCTATTGATACGTATTTCCCATCTAAATAGACTTTCTTGACTAAATAATTTACAATATCATCCATAACATTATATTATTCTTCTGGATATTTCACATGATTATCTTTATCAGTATATAACTATCTTATGACATGTTAATGTTACTGACATTTGAAGGCCTCTTATTTAACTGCGCTAGCAGCTTCTAATGCGGGGAGCCATGCTGAACGTCCCGCGTTGCTCCCGACGCTCATAGAGTTCCTATGAGCGTCGGGAGCAGCGCGGGCCATTCAGCGCGGCTCTCTGCGCTAAAAACTGCTAGCGCAGTGTAATAGAAGAGGGGGTTAGTGTTACAGCCTAGTGATTTTTGGTGCGTTAAAAAGGTGTGAGCTAAAACACAGTAAAATGAAATCATTCAAATGTGTCAGAATTTTCAGTTCCCGTGAAGGCTCTAAGGGGCTGATTCTGTACGCGGTGCAGGCACTTTCTGTGCGTCAGTCATGGACAGGTGCTGCTTATGCAAGCGCAGCTACCAAGGACCCAAGGCGCTGGAAATGTAGGCCAGGGTTTTACAGGGCTACATTTCTGGGGTGACGGGACAATCGCGCGCCAGACACCAGCGCGCCGACAATCGAGCGCTGACAATTTGGCGCAAGACACCAGCGCGCCGCGGGAAGCTTAGTTTTAAAGAGCTCTGACACGGGGTGGGGGTGGGGGGAACCCCCCACTTTACTGCATACTGTTCACGCTGCTGTGGGGGGGAGCGTGGGGGATGCAACCCCCCACATTATAGAGAAAACGGAACTTTTCCCGAAAAAGAATCGGAAATCTAAAGATGTGCAGTATATCTTAGGGGGGGGGGGAAGGAGTAGAGGAGATATGATAAAAATATGAAATACCCCTGATGTAAAAAATGTACTAGAGATGGGTCTCTTTGAAGGAAGGATTGGTGAAAAGATGAGAATGAAAGAGATAATATATCATCCTTACATGGGCTCGTGAATAAATTGCTGTGGATTATGGTAACACACAAAAACACTCCCCCATAACCCAGATCTGAGACAAACACCAATAACTCGTTCCTTTACAAAGCCGCGCTAGCGTTTTTAGCACTGGCCACGGCAGTAACAGCTCAGACGCTCATCGGAATTCTATGAGCCGTTACCACAGCGGCCGGCGCTAAAAATGCTAACGTGGCTTTGCAAAGGAGGGGGGGAGGGGGCAACTGATTGCTTTTTAACTTTTTGTCAGTCACCTTAAGCCCCTCAGCTTTCAAGTGCGGCCCTGGTTCCCTAAACTAGTTAAGAAACGGTAACCTGGGGACGGGCTGGCTCATGTTTTATTTAGACGGGTATAATGGACCAGCTGAGAATCTGCAGCGGACGCCTTTCAGCGCTATATACGTGATAAATAGTGGTGGCAGCAGAAGTTGTCACAGCGGGACAGAGCGATCTTAGCTCTAGATTCTGCAGCGATAAACTGTGACACTTCCTGCATTATTTCTGATTCTGTGTATTTATGGAGAGAACCCCTTCCATCCTGCGAGGCTTCTTCTGATCTGAAGTGAGATCAACGTTTTGTTTATAATGACTTTAGTCTATTGAGAGACGATTTATTTCTCTAGACCTTACCTCTGAAAAAGTTAAATCTATTGAAGAATGATCATATGGAATGTGAATCTTTATCATTAACGATACAATATACAGCTCTTGTGTGTGTGTGTCTGTGTACACAGGGGAACGGGTGACAGTGGAATTCATCCCTACAAACTATTTAATATTGACTCCATTTCCATCTTTTTAAAGTTTTCTCGGAGCCAGATCAAAAGAACAGAAATTCAGTCTTCTGCGAGACACAAGATGAAAATGTTATAATGTCTTTGTATTGCTCAATGGTACGGCCACGCCTTGAATACTGTGTGCAATTCTGGTTGCCAAATCTCAAAAAAAGATGTAGCGGAATTAGAAAAGATACAGAAATGATAAAAGGTATGTGATGACTTCCCTATGAGGAAAGGCTAAAGCAGATAGGGCTCTTCAGCATGGGGTGATATGATAGAGGTCTATTGAAATACTGAGAGGAGTAGAATCACTTGTTTACTCTTTCCAAAAATACTAGGACTAGGGGGCATGCAATTAAGCTACTAAGTAGTAGATTTAAAACAGACCAAAAAAATATTGCTTCATATAACACATAATTAAACTCTGAAATTCATTGCGGGAGAATGTGGTGAAATCAGTTAGTTTAGCAGGGTTTAAAAAATGTTTAGATAATTTCCTAAAAGAGAAGGCCATAGGTCATAATTGAGATGGCTTGGGGAAATCCACTGCTTATTCCTAGGTTAAGCAGCATAATATCTGTTTTAGTACTTGGGATCTAGCTAGGTACTTGGGACCTGGGTTGGCCACTGTTGGAAACAGGATGCTGGGCTTGATGGACCTTCAGTCTGTCCCAGTATGTCAGTTTTTATGTTCTTATATGAACCAAGCATAGGACAATCAAGCTATTGTGACATCACTGCCGAGGTTGGCTCTTAGGCATTGGTGGAATGAGGCATTATGACATCACAATATGAGCTCTGGAATGCTGCTACTCTTTTGGGTTTCTACCAGGGTCTTGGAACCTGGGTTGACCACTGTTGGAAACAGGATGCTGGGCTTGGTGGACCTTCGGTCTGTCCCAGTATGTCGATTTTTATGTTCTTATATGAACCAAGCATAGGACAATCAAGCTATTGTGACATCACTGCCGAGGTTGGCTCTTAGGCATTGGTGGAATGAGGCATTATGACATCACAATATGAGCTCTGGAATGCTGCTACTCTTTTGGGTTTCTACCAGGGTCTTGGAACCTGGGTTGACCACTGTTGGAAACAGGATGCTGGGCTTGGTGGACCTTCGGTCTGTCCCAGTATGTCGATTTTTATGTTCTTATATGAACCAAGCATAGGACAATCAAGCTATTGTGACATCACTGCCGAGGTTGGCTCTTAGGCATTGGTGGAATGAGGCATTATGACATCACAATATGAGCTCTGGAATGCTGCTACTCTTTTGGGTTTCTACCAGGGTCTTGGAACCTGGGTTGACCACTGTTGGAAACAGGATGCTGGGCTTGATGGACCTTCAGTCTGTCCCAGTATGTCGATTCTTATATTCTTATGCTGGTACCCACGAGCATTGAATATTATTGTTCTGAAAGCATCATTATGCCTGTCGTAACACAGGTGAATTTTTTTAAAAGTGATACAGTGTGAAATATGAACAACAAGAAATATCATTGCTTCTCACAGAGTTACTTGAAGGGGGTTCCCAGCCACCTGCAAGCTGCCCACAGATTCACAGAACTCCAGAACCCTTCCAGGCGTCTGAGCTGTAATTATGCATCCGTTTGCAAAATGACGGCAGACAACTTTGAGGACACACGACACGTTGCCGAGTCTAAAGAGATACAAGGAGTTCCAGATGCTCCCGGACTGCAGTGCTGCAGGGTTGAATAGGTTGCAGCTGTTCCAAGTACAGTCAAACCTTTACCGTGTGGGTTTCCATTCATTTCCAATAAAGAGTTGACATGTTTATTTCCCTGAACAGCAGGTATTCTGTCAGAGCAGAAAAAAAATCATTTATAACTGTAAGCAGTGATGTTTACATTTTTATTCCGTTACTTCGCTTCTTCATTTACAAAGCAGATGTGCTCGCTCCACGCTCGGCGCCTGCCTGCCTCCGAAGCTCCACGCACAAGCCTCTGCAATAACTTCTATCGACTGTGGCAGAACACCTCACAGAGTGCCTGTGTTACCCACCCCTGCTGGCAGGTGTTTATCCTCTATAATAAAACCCTAAGCGCACTTAGGAGGCCGTGATCCCTGCCGCCGTGCTGTGTGCTTCCGTGGCCGCATTCCATTTGCGGCGCGTAGTTCGGCTTGCAGCGCGTGCATGGGTTTAGGGCGGCTTGCAACGCATGCAATGGATTGAGCAGCGGTTTGTCTCAGCAACGGCAGGAGTTTGTCGTGCGGGTGCTGCAAGGTGTCCCATGCTGGTAAGAAGTGGAGAGGGAGAGGGAAAAGGGGCTGCTTTGGGGGGAGGGATGTGCTGGGGGACAGACAGCAATCATGTTTTGCTCTGGGAGGGGGGGAAACAGAAGGGGGCCACGGAGAGACAGGCAGGCATGGTGCAACAAAGAAATACAGGGACAGGGGGAGGTAAAACGAAGGGAGAAGGGCTGCTGCTGGACAGGAGGAGCAGTGAAGGGGTGCTGCTGGACAGGGGGGAGGTAAAAGGAAGGGAGAAGGGCTGCTGCTTGACAGGGGGAGCAGTGAAGGAGTACTGCTGGACAGAGAGGGAGGTAAAAGGAAGGGAGAAGGGCTGCTGCTGGACAGGGGGGAGGTAAAACAAAGGGAGAAGGGCTGCTGCTGGACAGGGGGAGCAGTGAAGGGGTGCTTCTGGACAGGGGGAGGTAAAAGGAAGGGAGAGGGGCTGCTGCTGGACAGGGGGAGCAAGTAAGGGGTGGTGGTGGACAGCCGAAGAAAGAGAGAGACCTAAAGAAAGAAAGACAGACAGACAGTGGCCAAGGAGAGAGAAAGAAAGAAAGACAGACAGACACATCTATTCTGCCACCCGTTAATGTTTCAAGTGAAACACAACACAAAAAGGGATACCCAGTGATCCACAGTAAAAAAAAAAACAATCCAAAGATAGAAACAACAGACTGTGGATGTGGGTGTCCTGAAAGATGATTTTATTCGCTCTTCACAATAAAAATACAAATTAAAGTCTGAATTAGTAATATTGTCCTGACGGACCCTACCCAGTCCTTGTTTCGGCGCAACTGCCTTCCTCAGGGGTCCGGATGATGCAGGGTACAATGATAAAAACATGAGCAAAACAATGTACGTGTCTTTGAGCAGAAAGAGATATGACCATTGCAGACTTGCTTTGCTGTTTTAACCATTTGCATCAAATGGTTCAGGAGCCGCAGGAAGCCTTTGTGAACTGCTGCCAATGACTTCAAAGGCAAGTTTGAAGCACAGTTGCAGAACCCCACATATTACCCAATGAGAACATTTAGGGGTCAAATTCAACACAATTTAATCAGCTAGAAATTACTTCTATCCAGTTAAATCGCCTGTTCAAGCCTAACTGGTCACTTACAGTGGCTAGTGCTAATAAAAATAACCAGTTAGGGGGAAACTCTAGAAACAGTGCTTATATTTTGGCATCGGTAGGCGTTCTACAGGTTCCTAAGTTAAGTAACAAATGCCATTTAAAATGGCACCATAAAAGTGCCTAAATAATACATGCAAGAATTATGCCTAGGTAGGGGCGTTAGGCCACTGAACGCCACCATGGGCATGGCTAACATCGGAGGTGGCATTAGGCAACCTAAAGCGCTTACCTAGGTGTGATTCATGGCATAGATAGATACCAGAAATGTAGGCCCGGAAAACCCTGGCCCACATATCCAGCCCTTAGCTTTCATGGAAGCACAATTCTCTATAGGGTGCCATCGCGACACACCTGAAATCTCAGGAGGCACACTGGTGTGCCGCAGAATAAAGTTTTGGCGATACACTGCTATAAGAGCTACATATTCTGCTTGGCTGAGGTAAGCCAATTTCTTTCGCTGAATACCTATGAACCTGGCTTTGAGGTCTGTCTGGGGCCAGACCTAGTTACCTGACTGAAGAAAGACTTTAGCAAGACTGTATTTGAAGCATGGCAGTCCTGGAAGCCACAGATCCATCTTAGGAGTTTTGCTTATTGAACAAAGAGAGTGTTCCTTGTAAGCCTGGCCCTGTGCAGTAACAGGACTTGGGATTTTTGGGTTAATAGAAAGTTTACTGCCTAAGAATGTGTCTGAATTAGATGGATCAATTTGTGATATTCAAACTTGGGTCCACATAAACCAGTTTTAACACGTCCACTAGGCCCAAGTATTATAATAGTTTTTCTCTGTACGATCACTCTTAGTTAGTACCTTTTACTGTGCAATATTTTTCTCAAATAAACACTTTAATCACGACCTCAGAAACACAACTCGCTGCTCAAAGTGTAATGATAGCAGCTAGCTCAACGAGTTGCTTCCTTACCGGTCTTTTTTACTTTTTTTTCTTAACCCTCTTTCTTTAAAGTGCTTCATTTATAAAGTGCTATAGCCTTAAAGTGCATGAGAGTGCTTCAAAGTGCAAGTTGCATTCGCATTTTCAAATTTCAACTTACAGCCTACTCAAAACTTAAATTTTTAGTACTTATCTTAAATTTCATGATCGGGGAAACTATGATCCGACATGTTTCGCACTTTGCGCTTTTTCAAGGATCGTTTCCCTATAAAAAAATTACAACCAATACCTTGTTAAACTATATCAATTTACTCCACTCTTAACTTTTATTCTCCTATCAGCATCCACCTCAATTTTGCTGCTGCCATCCGACCGAAAAATTTGTAGAGTGTCTAAGATAACAATGGCATTCCCTCACTTCCTTTAACCACCTTTCAAACAGCTGAGCAATGACATCATTGCTGCAGAAACCCCATTCAGAATAAGGACATCCAATCTAACTTGGAATTCAACCCCCACCTGGTTCAACTACAGCTAACTTATAGATCCATCTTTGTTCCAAAAAATTAAGAAATCTTTCCATCCCTCCCTTCTACATGATCAATAATACGCCATCTTAGTTTCCCCAACCTACGATTTTTAGTACGCCAATGTTGGACCAACGGAGCCTGCATTGACTCAGTTGAAATCCATGACTTAACCGATCTACTCGTCCGCTCTGTTCCGTCAGTTCTGGCCATGTTTGCACCCAACCCTTTTTCTCACTATTAAAGTCCCCTAGTTTTTAAAGTTTTTATTAAAATTTTCATTTGATCGCTTATCTTGTTTTACTAAGCAAAATACAATAAAAGCGTTAAGACAGCAATTTAAACATAAAATAAGGTAAACTAAACCGACATAGAAACAAACTAGTACAAAAGGGTAGAGGGGTCAAGCTACAATCTGGTTTTTAAAGTCCTAAGAAGTAGGTACACTAACTAAACCGTGTGGGACAAATGCGCGCTGAGAATGGCGCGCAGGACTTCAGCGTGCCAGATTAAAACAGTTACTGTAAGTGCTCCGAGGAGGGGTGTGTGTGGGGAACCCTCCCACTAAATTTAGAAGTGTTCACACTCCCTTTGGGGGTGTGGAGGGGGTGAACCCCCCCATTACAGAGGAAACTGCCGTTTTACCTCATTTTGGGGGGTAATCGGCAATTTCTTCTTTAATGGGGAGGGGGGTTTCCTCCCCCCCCACCCCTCGGAGCGCTTACAATAACTGTTTTAATTTGGCACGCTGAAGTCCTGCACGTGATTGTCAGCGCGCGTATGTCCCGTGTGGTTATGACAATTCACCAAGTAACATGTATGGAAAATAATAATAATAATAATATAATAACTTTATTTTTCTATACCGCCATAGTCAGGTGACTTCTAGGCGGTTCACACTGTAAGAAGGCTGGACATTCAGCGAATAACAAGGTCACAATACAATACAATAAGTCAACATACAATACAAGACAAAACAATACAATACAATACAATACAATGAGTGTATACAACACAGTACAATATAATACAACGAGTCTAAATATAATACAATACAATAAGTCTAAAGACAACACCATACATAAGTCTAATACAGTATCATACAATGAGTCTAAATATAATACAATAGTGAAGAGGGGAAAGTTACAGATTGGGGTTCAATGGGTAATGAGTAACTGAGTATTTCTTTAGAACTTCCATTTGAATTGGAGTACTATGGATAGCGAATATCTGAGTACATGAGGGGCATCTTGAGAAAGAAAGAAAGGCGTTTAAAGGGAGGGGAGTCCTAGTGCGGGAGGGGACGATTTTAGTCCGTGAATTTTTCGAATAGGGCGGTTTTGATCGATTTGCGGAATGCACTGTAAGACAGGTTGGGTTCGTTTATGTAGTTTTTCAGCCAAACTTGCTGTCTGTTCGCTTGGAACTTAAAGGTTCTATCCAGGAATGATTTGTATCTGCAGCCCGTAATCTTTGGGTATGCAAATATGTTTTTGTTTCTGGTCGCTCGTGTGGGGTTGTGTAGGATGAAGTGAGTTTGTAGGTATGAAGGTGCTAGTCCCCAGACTTGCTTGAAACAGGTGCAAGCAAATTTGAATAGTATTCGCGCTTCTAATGGAAGCCAGTGCAGCTTTTTATAGTAATGAGGTAGGGGGAATAGGGGGGGGGGAAGAGGGAGAAAGAGAGAAAAGAAAAATAACCGGAAAAGGATGAAGAGATATCAATTTTGAAAGAAAATTAAAGGCTGAAAACATCTTTGAATAAGAAACTTTGCAGCTTAGTTTTGAAGCATGTCAGATTATCTTCCTCTCTTAAATATTTTGGCATAGCATTCCAGAGCTGAGGCACAGTCATGGAGAAGATGTCTTGTCGTCGGGTCCCTATAATTTTCGGAGAAGGGACTGTCAACAGCTTCTGATCCATAGCCAGAAGTGATCGCAAGATATTGCATGGGATGAGTAATTTATCTGTAAATTGTGGTTCATTCGAGGACAGAGTTTTGAATGACAAGAGTAGAATTTTGCAGGTGATTCAATGAGTGAGCGGGAGCCAGTGAGATTTAACTAGTGTTTGTACTTTTTGTAAGAGTAAAAAAATTGATTCACTTTTATCTCAGCATTGACTATGAAAATTACCAGCAAAATGTTGAGCACTGATGGCTGAATATCAACCCCTTAGAATTGAGTAGAGGCGATTGCTTTAATGATAAAACTGTTACGAGTATAGCAAGATCTGTGTACCCCCATGCAGCTGAAGCCAAGATGTGACTGAATTGGGTTTTGTTATATCTTCAATAAACATGGTTGCCCGCCATATTGCACTTGAGTGTGTGTTTCTATATTCAACTCTTCCAAATGATCCTAATTTGATGGTATCAACCTCTGTTCAATCTTTCAAAATGGCAGAGCACTCTGGCCCTGTCAGCTGCTAATTCAGCCTGGAAAAATCCCCTTCTATATGGGGTGAATTAAGCAACTCAACACTTTCATAATTCTGGCCAGAATTCTTGCAAAAATTTGAAAAAAAACCAAAAATTTAGCAATGAGATGGTTCTTTAACGTTCAAGCAAATAAAGGGTCTTTATACCAGTTCTCTAAAAACATAAGAATAGCTTCTGAAAAAGTTCTCACAGCTCCATCTTATTCTTTAAACACCTGATAAGAATAGACATGGGGATACAAGAAAAGCAATGGGGTCAACACCTCTGGCTAAATTAGACCTGGATATTGAATATCAGACTAGGAGACCTGGTTGAGGACTGGTGAGGAGTCCCACTTAATTGATTCAGTTCCTAGTGATTAAAGTTTATTTTCCAAATCTCACAGTTCTAGATCAGGAGGTGGTTTAGCCTTGATATTTGATGGTTTGCTATCGGCTATAGAAATGCCAACTACTAGGTTGCCATATCAAGAGATTCTGTTAGAATAAATTTTAATGTACCCATTTACTTTGCTTCGGTATAGTGTCCTCCAAATTTATCTAGTGAGGTTTGGGATAAAGTTTATTTAACGTTAGCTCATCTCGCTCTACAGTATTCAAATTGGATTATTTTAGGAGATTTTAATATACATTTTGATGTCATGAGTAGTAGTCGAACTTCAATTTTTAACCAATTTTTATATGATTATGATTTTAAACAATGGGCTGATTTTCCCACGTGCACTGCAGGAGTAGTCTAAGGAAATACTTTTTTCCAGAAAGTATGGTAGATGCGTGGAACAGTCTCCCGGTAGAGGTGGTGGAAGCAAAGACTGTGTCTGAATTCAAGAAAGCCTGGGGTAGGCATGTGAGATATCTTAGGGAGAGGAAGAGATAATGGTTACTGCGGATGGGCAGACTGGATGGGCCATTTGGCCTTTATCTGCCATCATGTTTCTGTGTTTCATGAGAAAGCAAAATCAGCAAGCTCAGAGAGAAGGGCAGAGTGGCTGAGGGCAGGTGGGATGTGTGTGAGAACTTGCCCACAGCGACCAATCAGATTTTATGCTTCATTTTCCCAGAGAAAAGATGAAACTATATTGGTCACTCATCGCAACTTTTGTTGAAGTCTCCTGTTCTTATAAAATAAGCCTTGTCTAAGAGTCACTCTTCATTTTCACTCAGGGCACGATTCTCAAAACTTTAACGCGGTCGCTAAACTGTTTTTCGGCGGTTCTGCCTGCAGGTATTTTAGCGGCAGATTATCAAAATGACAGGGGTTGCAATACAGCATATTACTAGTAATTGGAAAAATTATTCTAATCTTAGTTATTCGTTTTGGTGGAATTCACTTTGTCATATTTATAAAATGGAAAAAGCAATTGCTTTGCAGAAAGGTAATTATGACAATTTTAAAAAGATCTGGGGGCCATTAGAAAGTTATTGCAATGAGTGAACATCACTTTCCTGTTGGTAGATATATATATTTTTATTGGGGGGGAGAAAATTTGATTGTTTTTAATAAGTTTGTTTTTATTTGAATTAAGTTATTGGTTGTACTTGAAGAAGATTGGGTGGGAGGGGGGATAATTTTTATATTTTATGATTATTTATGTAAGATTTCCAAGTGATACATATTGTGATATATTGATATAATTTGTTACACTTGATGATGTATTTAAAATGAATAAAGAATTTTTTTTAAAAAAAAAAAACCTAAACGGATCATCTCGGTCTTTAGTGAGGTTTCAAGCAGTCTCCGACAATGGCACGCAAATGTGCTATTTAACAATGAAATGAGTCCTCCGGTGGATTCTTAAAATTTGCAGAGGCATTTCCGAAGAACGGCGCCAGCTTTTGGTGACAAAAAAGCAGTGACTGGTCCGGGGGTGCCATTACAGTGCCAGCACTTGTGTTTTGACTGTGGCTATAGAAAAAAAAAAATGTGTATTTATATATTTTATAAGTGGAGGGTAGTAAAATCTCGCTTCTTTTGAGTTTATGGGGAAGACAGGCACGTTTCATGCGCGTTAAAAGCCAACTTTTCTTCTTGAGCGCGTGTACGATACCCTTATCCTGTGTGTTTCTGGCTGTGGGTCATGATTAATAAATTTTACATAAAACCAATTACAAGATTTACCTGAATTATTCATTTTTTTTTTTTTTTAGAGAAAGGCAGGGCATGTTTTAAGCGCGATTGGTAAAAGTCGACGTAGCTTCTCCCCTCCCACTCGTCTAAGAGCTCTTGTATGCCTCTACTGACACACCGCTTACGGCTTATATGGCGTCACTGATGCTTTACGGCAGGGAAGATTCGCAAAGCATGTGACGTAAATCATATTCTATGCTCAAACAATGCCCGCGTTGACTGCATAGCGTTACTTTCCAGCGACAAGCGCACATTCACGCCTCTTTCCTTGTATATTCTGCACATGTGCCAGTCAGCGACTCGACGCTTGCAAATTGAGCAAATCTCCCCTGCTTTCTGTCGACATCATTTGCATGCAATATTTTTGGAGAATGTCTCGCTTTTTTAAATTCGCTCTCACAACGGCCTCATTTTTTACGCAAATTTTTTAAAGATCTTTTAAAGATTTTTTAAAGATTTTTTTAAAGATTTTTTGAGAATCTTGCCCTCAGTTTGTAAGAATGACACACCACTTTTAAGTTTATATGAGATTGAAATATAACAGATCAAGCTACGTATGCCTTGATCGGTATGCTGTATTTGTTATATATGTTGCCTAGTTAGTTACTATTTTGTACAATAAAATGTCCATTTCAAAATCTCTGCTGCTCGGAGCTCGGGGGTACTGGGTTGAATTTTTTTTTTTCAATCTAGGGCACAGGTGTCAAAGTCGGTCCTCGAGGGCCAGAATCCAGTCGGGTTTTCAGGATTTCCCCAATGAATCTGCATGAGATTTATTTGCATGCACTGCTTTCAATGCATATTCATTGGGGAAATCCTGAAAACCCGACTGGATTCCGGCCCTCGAGGAGGGACTTTGACACCCCTGATCTAGGGAATACTTGGCTTGGAGAAGTTGGGAAACATTGACTTAAACCACACTGACTATCCACCCAGCATCTTTATTGAATTCTGCTGTAAGACCGTCATCTCCTGGTACTTTTGTCTTGTTTAGGTAACTGACAGCAAATCCTTCAACTAATGTGTGTGAGACAATTTATCCAGATATTCAATGATGATCGTGTTAGAACTATGGGAGGTGGTATATGATTCTCCAAAGCATTTGACTATGTGTTTAGTGGAAGACAAGAGTCGCTTCCATAAGATAGCATCAACCCTATTCTTTCCCCTATTAGAGCTCTTTGCCTTATAAAGGATTTTACTGAAATTTGAGTTTCTACAGCTTAAGTAGAATTTCTTTACTATAACAGTGAAGATGCTTTATTTTTTTTCCAATTCTACACTCTGTGTGATAAAGCATGCCTCCGTTTTGTTTTATGGCCAGTGAAACTAATAGCTTGGCCTTGGAGGCATCCTTTGCATGCATCCCAAACTATATTACATTTAAGATTCACCAAGATCATTAAGCTGGAAGAATTCCTTAGTCATCTGAGTTATTTGTTTGCTAAACCGGGTCTTCCAACAAAGCAGGAATCAAACCTCCGCAAACTGGTACCCATCTGTGTGATTTGTGCAGTCTTTGCACTAAGGAAAAGTGATTCTGAGTCACAAAAAACATAAATTCAGTGCCAAAATGCGTATTACGTGGGGAGGAATAAGATGCAAAGTCAAGCTGAATAAAAATTTCATATATATCATATACTTCTAGGCGGTTTTACATTATAAAATAATCAAACAAGAAAATCAGTTAAAAAATATATATAACGAACATGAGACTCACAGGACTAACTGGACCAAAAGGGTTGAAGGTAGGAAATCCATTTTAAAATAGTAAAGTAATCCAAGAAAGGGGAAAATAAAGGAGGAAGGGGAATCTCATCTGAAAGCCGGAGCAAAGAGGAGTCCAAATGAGAAGACTGTAAAAATTTAAATATTAAAGGCTTTTTTAAAGAGGAAAGTTTTTAGTTTTCCTTTAAATTTTTCTAGGGAGCTTTCGTTGCGTAGTTTGGTGGGTAGTGAATTCCAAAGGGTGGGAGCAGTAGCTGAGGTGCTCAGGATGTGAAATGATGCAATGGCAAGTTGATTTTATGACTGGGATCCGAGTATTCTGGATGGAGTATATGGAGTTGAAATATTATTTAGGAAATCCGGTTGATTGTTATGAATCACTTGGAAAAAAATGCCATGGATCCAATTTATATCAGTGATGATATTTCGTAGACATTGTCGAGAGCAAAATGACCTAATGACCAAATCCAGCCGATGGCAGTCACCTTTTCTTAAACACTGATCACTACAGGCAGAATTATCCCTGGATATTCCACGGCAGGCCATGTTCAAGCACCGGCATTGGCCATTTGGGGCTAATTCAGCTTCTGGTGGCTGCTGGAGCTTATGTGGGGCCCATGAAAGAGACTTGGGAGTACTGGTCGACAAGTCGATGAAGCCGTTCGCACAATGCGCGGCAGCTGCGAAAAAGGTGAACAGAATGCTAGGAATGATTAAGAAGGGGATCACAAACAGATCGGAAAAGGTTATCATGCCACTGTACCAGGCCATGGTACATCCTCACCTGGAATACTGCGTCCAGCACTGGTCGCTGTACATGAAGAACGACACAGTACTACTCAAGAGTCCAGAGAAGAGCGACTAAAATGGTTAAGGGGCTGGAGGAGTTGCCGTACAGTGAGAGATTGGAGAAACTGGGCCTCTTCTCCCTTGAAAAGAGGAGACTGAGAGGGGACATGATCGAAACATTCAAGATAATGAAGGGAATAGACTTAGCAGATAAAGACAGGTTGTTCACCCTCTCCAAGGTAGAGAGAACAAGAGGGCACTCTCTAAAGTTAAAAGGGGATAGATTCCGTACAAACGTAAGGAAGTTCTTCTTCACCCAGAGAGTGGTAGAAAACTGGAACGCTCTTCCAGAGGCTGTTATAGGGGAAAACACCCTCCAGGGATTCAAGACAAAGTTAGACAAGTTCCTGCTGAACCAGAACGTACACAGGTAAAGCTAGTCTCAGTTAGGGCATTGGTCTTTGAGCGGACTGCTGGCCACGATGGACCACTGGTCTGACCCAGCAGTGGTAATTCTTATGTTCAGTTAACATTTATTCAGTCAAGCAAGACAGGAAAGATGTCTCCATACTCCATACATGACAAGAACAACAGTGGAGATGTTCAGGAATATAAGACCTCTGTCTAATAAGTGTGATGACTCGATGCGCACGTGTTTCGGCCTGATCGGTCTTCATTTTTACGTTTGTGGGTACTGTGGTGCAGCCGACTGCAGATCGTCAAGCCACCTGTCAAAACTCGACTCTACAAAACAAAAAAAGAGACGACCACCAAGGCACCCGAGGAAGGCCGATTAGGCCGAAACACGTGCGCATCGAGCCATCGCACTTATTAGACAGAGGTCTTATATTTCTGAACATCGCACTTATTAGACAGAGGTCTTATATTCATAAAGTTTGCACACCAGTATTATTGAACATCTTCAATATTTATTTGGTACCAGCTATCAGCTGAATATTGGCTGGGCTCTACATGTCAAAAAAAGGTATCCTCATCATCTCTAATTCCCCCTCCATCCGATTCCCCTCCCTCCCACCCCTGATGACTTGAAAGTCACAGTCAGGCCCCTCCATCCCTCTCACAACTGTTGCGAGGTCGTGATGGCCTTTTTATGACTGGATCCATGTGTAAGACCACTGATTCAACTCAGATTACCTAGTACCGTGTTTCCCCCAAAATAAGACAGTGTCTTAATTCATTTGGAGCCCAAAAAAGGCACTAGGTCTTATTTTCGGTAAGGGCTTATTTTTTTCATGTACATGATCATCTCTACCTTCCTTTCCTTCACCCCAATTCTTCCTCTTTCCTTTCCCCCACATCTGCAACATCTTTCCTCCCCTCTCACCCATCCCCTTGTGCCTTCCCGCTGCAGCATCTTTCTATCCCTCCCAGCCCCCTGTGCAGTAGAACCCTTGCCCAGCTTCCATCCTTCCGTCCCTCCCTCCCATCCCTCGTGCAGCAGAACCCTTGAGCACCTGCCGCGCAGTTGAACAGTCGATCCCCTGCTGACCCTCCATCCTTCCTTCCCAACCGATCCCACCAACTGCAACCATAAATACCTTCTGGCAGAGGAGCGTCGGGCCAGCTGCACTCACAGGTTGCTTCACAGCCTCCTCGCTGGGGCCTTCTGTGTACTGATGACATCATCAGCAATGCGGCACACAGAGGGCCTCAGTGTGAAGGCCGCAAAGCAGCCTGTGAGTGCTGCTGGCCTGACGCTCCTCTGCCGGATTGTATTTATGGTCATGGTCGGCGGGGATCGGTTGGGAGGGAAGGATGGAGGGTCAGCGGGGGTTCGGCAGTTTGCCTGCGCGGCAGGAGTGGGAGCAGGGTGGGGCGGGAGAAGCGTGGCTGCCTACGACTAGGGCTTATTTTTGGAGAAACCCAGTATTATTGGTGTTTTAAGGCAAATGTTCTGTAGCTGCTGTTTATAGAATAGCACGTTTGCCGGGAAACTGCGACTAAATTTAGGCACGGCTATTTGCGCCAATGAAAATGTGGTACAAATGCTTGCGCCTAAATTTGGACATGGATGAATCTTATTATTACTCCCGCCACCCCCATCTACCCTTAATCCACCCCTTTTCTGTGCCCTCTTTTTGACTTGCACATACAATGTAGGCGTGGAACAGCGTCAGTTATTTCGCTAGTCAATTAAATTGTGTGACCAATTTGGGTACTTGATCAAAATTGCATGTGGAATTTTTTTGCGCTTTTTATAGAATTTGGGGGAGTGCGGTATATAATTTCAACACAATAAACTATTAAACATTTTAATAAATATCAGGTGGAATACGTGTGTTGGGGGGGTCATTTTCGATAGGACGCCTAAGTCTGAGTTTGGATGTTTTGGGAAAGACGTCCAGAAATCCAGTAGAGAAAACGTCCATACTCAAAACTACAAGACGTACTGTCGTAAATTTCACATTAAAAGTCCCAGGTACAGATGTCACTATATCTTGATTACTTTGTATGGTGATCCCTCCAAAATCCACCTAAAAAAACTTATTGTACCCACCTGTACACCACAATAGCCCTTATATCTCCAGGTGGGTTCATAGACAATTGCGCCTTGCGCTGAGTTATCCTTGCACTCAATTGTCTCTCGCGCTATTGTCTTTGCGCTGAGTTGTCTGAGCGTTTTTGTCCGTGCGCGATTGTCTTGCGCGCAATTCACTTGTCACCCTTCAGGTGTCATCTTAATGTAGGTACAGTAGGTTTTGGAGTGCGTCCATACAATATAAGCAAGATATAGTGACATCTGTACCTGGGACTTAATGTAAAATTCACTGCAATAACCCGTGAGAGTGCCCCTCTGCTCTCTGGGCTCAAATATCTGTACACTTCTCCCAAATTCACATGTTTACAACTCGCAACATTGGTTATTTGTGAGTTTCTAAACCTTGACCCACCCCCCATCTCCCGGACCTCTCCACACTGTACCTGGTGGCCTAGCAGTAAAGGGGGTCAGGTGCGATCTTTCTTTGCTCCTGCCCCATGCAGAGCCATCAACAAAAATGGCTGCCGTGAGTTCCCGCTGTAGCCTCGCGAGAGGAGTTCCATCCCCTTTACCATCTTGGTCGCTCTTCTTCGAACCTTTTCTAGCGCCACTATATCTTTCTTAAGATAAGGAGACCAGAATTGAACGCAATACTCCAGATGAGGTCGCACCATGGAGCGATACAGGGGCATTATAACATTCTTAGTCTTGTTAACCATCCCTTTTTTAATAATTCCTAGCATCCTGTTTGCTTTTTTGGCCGCCGCCGTACACTGGGCAGATTTCATCATATTGTCTACAATGACACCCAGATCCTTTTGTTGGGCACTAATCACCAAGGTGGACCCTAGCATCCGGTGATTACACTGAGCGTCAGTCCGACAGGAGTTTTGACTTCGATTCATGAATTTTAAGGATTTTACACAACATTGTTGCATTCTACATGGTTCTCCATTATTGAATCATAGGATAACCTGGATCCCTGAAGAAGGAGTGCTTCTCCGAAACATGGACCGTGTTGGGTCCGTTCTTCATGTATATGAGAGCCATTTTTTTGAATTATAATATTTTATTGACTTTTAATAAAAGTTCCTGCACCTTGTACAGTTTCTTTTTGTTTTCGGTGCTCTCCTTTCACTGCAAACCTGTTGGGTTTCTTTTTGTTTTGCCTTGTCTTGCCCTGTACCCACCTGCACTCTGATGAAGGACATGCCAATTCCATTAGCGCGTGCTAAGCTTTAGTAAAAGTGCCTCTAAATATCAGCCAGTCCTGTGCAACTTCTAGGTGCCTTCAAAGACCCAGCTACTCAATGCCAGCAGCCAGACAGGGGCCAGCATTAAACATCCTAATTCTGCCAGTGGCGATCAGGGGTCAACAATGCTGACCATGGTGGACTGAATATAAGGGGAATCATTTACTATTTTCTTTGGCTCTCCAGCTTAAATGACTTGACTAGAGCCAAGAATCCAGCAGCGAGACAAGCCCTCGTCAGCTTCTTCCCCTTCTGATCTGGTAATAATTTGATTGCTCAGTCTACCATGACTTATAGACTTTAGAGTCTTTCAGTGGTAAAGCTCCTTCCTTGCATAATTGCTCTAGATCTCGATCTTCTGCTAAATCTAAAGACAGGGCCGTAGCGGTAACCATTAGTCAAAAGGTGCTCTTTGGGAGATTAAATTCCTCCTGAATTTTTTTCAAATGAATACAAGATTTTTCCTGTTTAAAATCTTTTTCCTGTTCGAAAACGGCTGCGAGATGGACTTTATTTGGGGGACATTGTGATCAGGATGTCCCAATTCTCACTTGGACGTTTTTTGAAGAATGCTCCTCCGTATAACTAGTATAAATGCTTGTACCGAACTGTCGAAGATAGTGCATAGGGCTAGATTCTATAAACAACGCCCTAGTTAGGTGCCGTGAGGTGCCTTAATTGAGGCTACCTAGTAACACCTGACTAAAATCTGCACCTAACCTAAACTGCGCCATTGAAGTTAACAGTCAAGCCGTGAAGAGAGTAAAGTACTTCCTTAGGCCTGGATTCTGTAAACGGTGCCTAGAAAAATGGCGCCGGCCGTGTGTTAATTACACTTAGGCGCCGTTAATATAACATCACATCACATCGTACTTATAAACCACACAACCATAAGTTCAATGCGGTGAACAAAAGATTTAAAATAACACAATGTAAGGATGATTTAAATTAGTTCGCTAAATATTTTGAAAAAAGATGAGTTTTCAATTGAGTTCTAAAGAGCTTGTAAGAGCAATCACTATGCAACATAAGAACATAAGAAGTGCCTCTGCTGGGTCAGACCAGAGGTCCATCGCGCCCAGCATTCCGCTCCTGCGGCGGCCCATCAGGTCCAGGACCTGTATAGTGATCCTCTATCTATACCCCTTCTATCCCCTTTTCCTTCAGGAAAGCATCCAATCCCTTCTTGAACTCTAATACCGTACTCTGTCCTATCACACCCTCTGGAAGAGCATTCCAGGTGTCCACCACCCTCTGGGTAAAGAAGAACTTCCTAGCATTGGTTCTGAATCTGTCCCCTCTTAACTTTTAAGAACATAAGAAGTTGCCTCTGCTGAGTCAGACCAGAGGTCCATCACGCCCAGCAGTCCGCTCCCATGGCGGGCCATCAGGTCCAGGACCTGTATAGTGATCCTCTATCTATACCCCTCTATCCCCTTTTCCTTCAGGAAATCATCCAATCCCTTCTTGAACTCCAATACCGTGCTCTCTCTTATCACACCCTCTGGAAGCGCATTCCAGGTGTCCACCACCCTCTAGGTAAAGAAGAACTTCCTAGCATTGGTTCTGAATCTGTCCCCTCTTAACTTTTAAGAACATAAGACGTTGCCTCTGCTGAGTCAGACCAGAGGTCCATCGCGCCCAGCAGTCTGCTCCCGCGGTAGCCCATCAGGTCCAGAACCTCTATCCACCCCTCTATCCCCTTTTCCTTCAGGAAATCATCCAATCCCTTCTTGAACCCCAATACCGTGCTCTGTCCTATCACAACTTCTGGAAGTGCATTCCAGGTGTCCACCACCCGTTGGGTGAAGAAGAACTTTCTAGTATTGGTTCTGAATCTGTCCCCTCCTAGTTTTTCCGAATGCCCTCTCGTTCTTGTAGCTGTCGAAAGTTCGAAGAATCTGTTCCTCTCCACTTTCTCTCTCTCCACTTTCTCTATGCCCTTACCTGTCTTAGGAAGCGGCCTGAAATGCGAGTGTATGTTCCAAGGATTTCTTGCTCTTACAACCTTGAGCAGACAGAAAATTAAACAATGCATGTGATTCTCTCCTATGGGATTTAAAGGCCGACATTTCCAGTGCCTACGTTTTTGGGAGAAGGGCGCATACCGGTGCCTAGTGACGCCTAAGGTCATCTCCACCCCTAAACAGGCCTACTTGGGCCTCGGGCACCGTGCTGTAGGCGCGATTCTGGCGCCTAATTTTTATCATGTGTTTTTAATCAGTTTTAAATGGTGTTCTCAATTAATCATTATTTTTCTATACCGCCAACACCCAAAGAGTTCTAGGCGGTTCCCAAAATAAGAGGACTGAACAGTTCAGTGATACAACATAATACTTAAGAAAGCACAGTACAATATTCCATTTATAAAACTACAGTATGAATACTATGATGTAATCTAATCTAATCTAATCTAATCCTTAGGTTTGTATACCGCATCATCTCCACGTTCATAGAGCTCGACGCGGTTTACAGTAGGAGAAATAGGAAGGAACTACAACAGAGGGTTAGAGGTAGATGTGTGAAGAAAATTTAGAGGACTTGGGATGCCAAGATATAAGAGTTTCCTTGATTCCTAAATTGGAGGGAGACTTACATTTTTTGAGAAAAGCCATTGATCAAGTAACAAATTTTTTTGAACAAATAAGTCTTAACTGATTTTCTACAAGTACAATAAGATGCAGTCTGTCGAATCAGATCATCTAACCAAGCTTGGACTTTACCTGCTTGATAGGCCAAGGATCAATCAAAAAATTTTTTACAACGACAATTTTTGGGATTATTAAAAGTGAATAAACCAGAACGTCGAGTAAACGTAATTGGACTATACAATTCAAAATGAGAGAAAAGGTAAGATGGAACTAATCCAGATAATTTATAGCAAATGCGAGCAAATATGAAAAGTATTCTAGCTTCCATTGGCAACCAGTGCAGCTGACGGTAATAAGGGCTGACATGTGCCTGTTTTTTCAATCCAAAAATTAGGCGGACAGTTGCATTTTGGATCAGCCTTACTCTTCCTAGAATAGTTTTATAAGATCCCAAATAAATTATATTACAGTAATCGAGAATAGACAAGATTAATGCCTGAACTAATAGTCTGAAGGAAGTGGGGTCAAAATATTTTTTAATGGAACGCAGTTTCCATAATGCAAAGAAACATTTCTTAACAAGCACATCGGTGAGTTTCCCCCCGAGTATACTTGTATTCTTTTGTTATGCAAAACTTTCAATAAAATTTACTGAACTTAAAAAAAATGACGGTCCAAAATAACTCCTAAACTTAAAGCCGACTCATGCAATTAAGTTTGGCGCCAGTAGGTGCGATCTGGGGCCTACGTTTTGTTGCTGTTTACACTATATGGCCCTTAATGCCTTCCATTTTCTTGTGGAGTTAGAACTTTGTTTCTTTAAATTCGTAGACAGCTCTGTAACAGGCAAGACAATTCAGAAATGTAATAGGGAAAACAGAATGGATATACATAAATATAGAAACAAATGCCTTTTTTAATGGTCCCTTCATTCAGAGCTGCTTTAAGCCATCTGCGAATTGGTCAATTGCATAAAATTGGCGAGAATAACACTCTTGCTGGAAATTTTCAGATTGCTTAAATGGTCAAAAAGAATCATGAAGGGGAACGAAAGGAGCCTTCATTAAGCAGCATGCAGTAATGACTCCGTTTGTCCTCTAACGGTTACTATTAATCTCTCCTGTTTGATGTATAAGGCCATTTAAGCTCTGCACAGAGAATGCAACTTCATTATTTGTGACTATTTCGCACCCCTAATGAAACTCTGAGCAGTCTTTTAATTCAGTGGTGGAGTATTGGTCAGAGCTGGAGAGTTGCGATTTGAATGTTTGGATGAAAACAGATAATGACAGAGGAGAAGCTCATCGGCATCGTCTCACTCATGAAACTTGGGAGCTGACAGACTGGACCTCAAGGTTTTATTTAAATTTCCTCTGGGGAAATTATCACCAAGGGGCTATTTTCAGTCACTGAAAGTACAGGATCTCCTGTAAGTGTGATTTGGTTGAGAGGCAGAAACTTCACTGGCTTGAACAAATATTATAAGGACTTGGGGGCAATGCAATGAAGCCACTAAGTAGCAAATTTAAAACAAATCAGAGAAAATAATTTCTCCAAACAACATGTTGCCGGTGAATGTAGAAGCAGTTAGCTTAGCAGGGTTTTAAAAAGGTATCGTAATAGGCCTAAAATACTGGCGCCTAACTCAACCCATGTCCAAACTCTGCCCCTAACCACACCTACTTTTCAAGTAGGTGCAGGTAGGTGCCTCAGTGAAGACATAGAAACATAGATACATGAGGGCAAATAAAGGCCAAATGCCCATCCAGTCTGCCCATCCGCAGCATCCACTATCTCCTCCTCTCCCTATTAGCTAAGGCTCTTTAACATTTGCATCTCCTCTTCCTATAGGCTAAGGCTCTTTACACCTGCATTGTGAGGTCATAGAGCTTTATGGTTATAGAAACATGATGGCAGATAAAGGCCAAATGGCCCATCCGCAGCATCCACTATCTCCTCCTCTCCCTATTGGTTAAGGCTCTTAACATTTGCATCTCCTCTTCCTATAGGCTAAGGCTCTTTACACCTGTATTGTGAGGTCATAGAGCTTTATGGTTATGGAATCATAGAAATATGATGGCAGATAAAGGCCAAATGACCCATTTAGTCTGCCCATCTGTAGCATCCACTATCTCCTCCTCTCCCTAATGGCTAAGGCTCTTAACATTTGCATCTCCTCTTCACACCTGCATTGTGAGGTCATAGAGATTTATGTTTATAGAAACATGATTGCAGATAAAGGCCAAATGGCCCATCCAGAGCATCTACTATCTCCTCCTGTCCTTAAGAGATCCCACATGCCTGTCCCTTGCTTTCTTGAATTCAGACACCGCCTTTGTCTCTACCACCTCTACCGGGAGACTGTTCTACACATCTACCAGCCTTTCTGTAAAAAATAGTATTTCCTTAAATTACTCCTGAGCCTATCATCTCTTAACTTCATCCTATGCCCTCTCATTCAAGAGTTTCCTTTCAAATGAAAGAGACTCACCTCATACGCATTTACATGCCAAGTAGGTATTTAAACATCTCTATCATATTTCCCCTCTCTCGCCTTTCCTCCAAAGTATACAGATTGAAATCTTTAAGTCTGTCCCCATACGCCTTATCACAAAAACCATACACCATTTTAGTAACCTTCCTCTGGACCGAATCCATCCTTTTTATATCTTTTTGAAGGTGCAGCCTCCAGAATTGTACACAATATTCTAAATGAGGTCTCACCAGAGTTTTATACAGAGGTATCAATACCTCCAGTCCATCACTTTATGGCCCATCCTAAGGGCACTCACGTTTATTTATTAGACGTCCGTGTGGAACCTTGTCAAAGGCTTTGCTAAAATCTAAATACACCACATCTAGTGCACTCCCTCTCTATCCAATTCTCTTGTCATCAGTCAAAGAAATTGATCAGGTTTGTCTGACAGGACCGGCCTCTAGTGAATCCATGTTGCCTCGGGTCCTGTAATCCACCGGATTCCAGAAACTTCATTAGTCTCTCTTCTAAAGGAGTTTCCATTCATTTACTTACCACAGAAGTCAGACTTACGGGCCTGTACTTCCCTACTAATTCCTTATTTCCTGTTTTGTGGAGAGATTCCACATCTGCCCTTCTCCAGTTCACTGGTACCACTCCCAACTTTAGAGAAGCATTGAAAAGGTCAGCCAGCAGAGCCACCAGAACTTCCCAGTTTCCTTCAGGACCCTCGGATGTTCCCTAGGATAAGCAGTATACAATCTATTTTATTTTTTTGGAATCTAGCCAGGTACGAGGAAAGGCTGAACAGATTGCGGCTATACTCTCTCGAAGAACGCAGGGAGAGGGAGGACATGATCGAGACATTTAAGTATATCACTAGACGTGTAGAGGTGGAAGATGATATTTTCTTTCTTAAAGGAACCTCGGCCACAAGAGGGCATCCGCTGAAACTCAGGGGCGGGAAATTTCATGGCGACACCAGGAAGTATTTCTTCACAGAGAGAGTGGTTGACCATTGGAACAAGCTCCCAGAGCAGGTGATCATGGCCAACAGCGTGCCTGATTTCAAGAATAAGTGGGATGCCCACGTTGGATCTCTACGAGAGAAGTGTAAAGGTATCGCCACCTGAGTGTGATCTCTAGGAGGGTAGTTAGGGAGGGTTAATAGAGTGGGCAGACTTGATGGGCTATAGCCCTTTTCTGCCGTCATTTTCTATGTTTCTATGTTTCTATTGTTAGAAGTAGAATATAGGACTAGGTGGACCTTTGATCTGTCTCAGTATGGCAACATTCGTGTTCTTATTAAGTGCGGAGTAAGTTAGCCATCTGTTTCTGAATGCAGATGAATTTTCAACTACAGCCTAATTGGCCAAGTTATGGTTGGAATTTTGCTGGTTGGCCATATAATAAACACGCATTTTATCTGGGTTTTGCAAACCCCCAAGCTCCGGCCACGTCTGGAGGGCCACCGAGTAGGCACAGATGATGTCACATGCATCCGTGCATACTCAGAGGCCCTCCAGACATGGCTCGGAGGTCGGTGAAGAATAGACAAGGTTTTGTGGGGGCGGGCTTGCGGGCAGAATGAGGCGAGGCTGAAGGCAAAACAGGGTAGGGCCATGTGTCCGGGTATGGGTAGAACATTGGACTGTCCCTATCGGTCAGCACTGGGTACCCTGCTGAATTGACTGAGATAGCTGTAACCATGCCTAGTGAAAAGCCTAAGTTCAATTTCAGCCAACCTTACCCTAAGGAGGAGGAAACTAAACTAAACTAAACCTTAAGTTTATATAGAAACATAGAAACATAGAAGATGACGGCAGAAAAGGGCTACAGCCCATCAAGTCTGCCCACTCTGCTTACCCACCCCCTGTCTATGCCCTAATGACCCAATTTCCTTATCTTGACCCTCGTAGGGATCCCACATGGGTATCCCATTTATTCTTAAAGTCTGGCACGCTGTCTGCCTCGATCACCTGCACTGGAAGCTTGTTCCAATGATTAACCACTCTCTCTGTGAAGAAATACTTTCTGGTGTCTGCAGCAGCCACTCTCTCCTCCTCTCCCTATTGGCTAAGGCTCTTAACATTTGCATCTCCTCTTCCTATAGGCTAAGGCTCTTTACACCTGCATTGTGATGTCATAGAACTTTCTGATTATAGAAACATAGAAACATGATGGCAGATAAAGGCCAAATGACCCATCATAGAAACATAGAAACATAGAAGATGGCGGCAGAAAAGGGCTACAGCCCATCAAGTCTGCCCACTCTGTTTACCCACCCCCTGTCTGTGCCCTAATGACCCAATTTCCTTATCTTGACCCTCGTAGGGATCCCACATGGGTATCCCATTTATTCTTAAAGTCTATACCGCATCATCTCCACGGATATGGAGCTCGGCACGGTTTACAAGAACTTAAAATATAGGAAAAGAAGGAAAAAAAAATATCTGTATAGCTTTTTAAAACTCGGTGCTTTGTCTGGATTTTGAAAAGCTTCCAGTTTGGGTCCATGTCATGAGGGCGTCTGCGCATGTGCAGATGCAAAGCGGTGATGTCACACGCGTACGCATATGTGTGTTACATCATCATATCTGCGCTTGCGCCATCTCGATGCAGCTCCGAGCATGAGAAGAGGTTGGGGGCAAGGCTGGGGCAGAACAGGGTGTGACTTGAGTGAACAGGGCAGGGCTGGTTTGAACTGGGCAGGTCTGGATGTGGAAAGGGCAGGTTAATGATGCGGGGCCCCGCAGGAACTCAATTTCCCCGTTCCGTCCCCGTGAGTTTTGTCGCTGTCCCTGTCTCTGTCCCTGCCCCATTCCTGTAAGCTCTGCCTTAACTGCACAAGCCTCGAACACTTATGATTTGAAAGTGTTTGAGGCTCGTGCAGATGAGGACAGAGCTTAGGCATTGGTGGAATGAGGCATTATGACATCACAGTCTGAGCTCTAGAATGTTGCTACTTAGGATTTTGAAGCGTTTGAGGCTTGTGCAGATGAGGACGGAGCTTGCAAGAACGGGGCGGGGGCAGGGTCAGGAAAAGAAATCACTGGGACGGGAAAGTGAGTTCCCGCGGGGATGGGGAAAAATTTGTCCCTGTGTCATTCTCTATTCTGTAGAATTTATCTGTCCCTCACTATTGAAAATGTGACAGTGAAACAGCACCCCCTACTGGCTAGACTGTAGGTGAAGGATTTCCACTCAGCATAGAGAGAACAGTGCTGGGTGCCCACTCCTATTAGCCAGACATCCGGCTGTTCCTGGACATGTCCTCCTTTTTGAGGACATATCTGGGGGTCCGGACGGCTTTTCAAAACCCGGCACTTTGTTTTGAAAAGCCGCCTCTAAATCGTGTCTATTGGGAAAGTAAGAGAAGGTTACAGGTGACACAGTTTAGAGTAACATTGAAAACACGAATCACGGAACCCATCTGCTGCTAGTGAAACCAAATGTGCTTTGATTGCTGGGTTAATAAAGTGGCCTGTAAGAACCGCCACTGTGGATACTGCATCACCCTAAAATACTTCATTATAAAGTAAACTGCATGAGTGGCCTAAAAGAATCCAATTGAAACATCAATAAAAAAAAAGAGGCCGGATTTATCTTTCTTTGCTCTGGCCAAATAAAGCTGTAATTTGGCAGGGGGAAGGTATTTTGAAAGACCAGCCATAAAAACAGCTTATTACCTTTCGCAGGACTCACATTCATTTAAATATGTCTTCCTGTAGAGAAGAGACCGTTGGCGTTATTTGAATTAAATTTTAAGAACAGAGTTAAATCAGGAACTTTTTCTTTCCGCCCCATTAATGACACTGAGAATGAGACATTAAGGTGAATTGTATAGACAAACTTTTCAGGTAAATTCAAGTGAATTTAGCTCTTCTTGAATTCTGGCAGCAGTTGCAAGTAAGCAGTAACTTTTCACAACAAAATGTAAATTTAAGAAAACAAGTCTGCAGCAGGGTTGTTACAGTTAAGTGCTGAGATGGTGCATCGGAATGGAGGGGGCCACAGATGCCGTGGCGCCTCCAAACTCTCCCCATCTCTCCCTTCCCCACTGCCAGCTGTTTCTTTGCATATCTCCCTCCCCTGAGGCGGCAAGGTCCCAATCGGCATGACACCAAAAGCCTCACAGCCAACCAATGCGGAACAGGTGGGGGCGCTCAAGGCCCCACGCTTTTGGGATTATACCCACTGGAGCGTCACAGCCCCTAGGGCAGGGGTGTCAAAGTCTGCTTTCATTGTACAGTATGCTAAATAGATCTCATGCATATTCATTGGGGAAATCCTGAAAACCCGACTGGACTGTGGCCCTCAAGGAGGGGCTTTGACACCCCTGCCCTAGGAGAAGGAGGTAAAAGAACATCTTTCAGTGGAGGGGGAAATAATGAGGGAAATGATAGAGACTATGGCTGGGGGGCGATAGAAATGCTGGATACCACAGGAGGAGGGAGGAAGGAGAGAGAAGATGAAGGGGGAGAGAGGGATGGAAAAAGATGTTGGAGGCCATGGGGGAGAGGGAGGTAGGGAAAAAGATAAATATTGGACACCACGGTGCAGGGAGAGGGTTGAGAGATAGGAAAGAAGACAAACACTGGAGTTTAAGTGAAGGACTATGAGATGATAGGGAAACTAAGGGGAGATGCTGGGACTGGAGGTGGAGCTGGGGATGGAGCAAATGGCATAACTTGATCCTCCCCCCCAAAAAAACAATACAGCATTCCAGTGTCTCTGCTTTAAAAGGGACGTATACACTGTCCTCTATAGAATGTTAGCCTAAGAGCCAAGGTATTCGCCTATAAAGAAGGCATGAGCAGTGAAGTAAATAAATATGCCTAAGAGCTGGAGATATATGCAGACGTCTAGGATTCAGCAAATTATGTATGTGTGAGTTCCTCCCAGGCCCACCCCTAAAATACACACCATGTAAGATATTGTAACCACACTGCAGCCCTAGGTCGGGGCTCAACAGTGCTCTCAGTGGTTACCAACAAAAGTACTCTAGCGTGTGACCCGGATTGGAGTCACCCTGCAGGTTTTCCACAGAACTTAATCCAAAAAAACTCAAACACAGTGGTTAGAATGGCAAAAATGCAAATTTTACTTGTTCAAAATCAGTCAAAATGGCATAAAGTTCACAGTAACCAACAAATGTTCAAACTGGAAACAAAATAAGGCCAGAGGAAAACTCTGGCAGCCTTCAGGATTTGTATTCCTTGTGAAACAGTTCTCTCTGTGATTCAAGTTTCAAGTTTATTATTTTTTAATATACCGACCATCAACAGGTATCTAGCCGGTTTACATTGCTAAAAAAAAAAAAAAATTAAAATAATACTTATAAAAGGAGGAGTGAACATTAAAGACATTTAACAAAGACAAACATGAAAGTGGGGGTTAAAAGGAGAAAAAGGGGGGGAAGGTTACATTGTTCTAATTAATGGGGGGGGGGAAACAAAAAAAAAAAGGTGAGAAGAGGCGAGGGGCGAGCTTTACACTATAACTTTCTTTCTCACAAGTCTGCTCCTCAGCAGAACTCGGGTAAGTTCATAGCATGCAAAACCCCCCCAATAAAACAAAAAACAGTTCCCTGAGGTATTCCTATTCACTCCAATCTCTAGGCAAACACATACAAAGATAAAGCCTCCAGCCTGAAACTGTAGCAGGGCTGGGCAAAGAGGAGTCCACTAAGTTTGCCTTCAAAAGCACACAAAACAGCTTTCAAACTTCCCACCCGGTTGTTGGCAAACTTCTCCCCACTCACTCTTAGCTTCAAACAATTGTCCAGTACAGAAAAGACTTTGTTAGTGACTAGGAGCAGGAAAAGGAACCTAGCCACAAAAATGAGAGAGAAAAAAAATACCCCTCACGGTGATTCAGCTCAGGCTTAGAAACAGGAGCTGCCAATCTTCTTGGCTTTCCTTGCAGCTTTATCACATGCACACTGGCTCAGGCTGCAAATGGTGGTGTGGACCCCAGCTTCTTCCACACCCAGGTCTAAGGCATTGCCCTAGCTTGCCAGACATGCCTTACTTGGGAAAAGCCACTTGACTTCCTCTTACCATCCCCACCAAGAGCAAACTACACTTCCCCCTTCCCATTCGCGGTTTCTGCACTCGCGATTTCACATAATCGCAATTTTTTTCTGGGGAGGGGGAAAATTTAAAAAAACATATTTTTTACCTCCCTGCTGCCTTCCCGGCCTTACCTGGTGATCTAGAGGGCTTTCGGGGCAGGAGCGATCTTCCTTCGCTCCTGCCCCATGCAGATCGCCATGAGGAAATGGCTGTAGGGAATTCCCGTCGTAGTCTCGAGAGACTACGGGAACTCACAGCAGCCATTTCCTCATGGCGATCTGCCCAGGGCAGGAGTGTAGGAAGATCGCTCCTGCCCGAAAGCCCTCTAGACCACCAGGTAAGGCCGGGAAGGCGGCAGGGAGGTGGGGGTGGATCAGAGCTGGATAATCGCGGTTTTTCGCCATTCGCGGTCCGGCTCTGCCTGTATCCCCCGCGAATAACGAGGGAGAAGTGTACTGACTTTTAAAGGGAAGAGGCCACGCCCTGCTCTAACTGAGCCTGATCTCCCCTGGGCTCCTCTCTGGCTCCCCCGGTGGGCATTAATGAAAACACAGGGACCAAGGCAGGCACGGAGCCTGACTGGTCACAATATGCGCACGGGCCTGAATTCTCAAACCAGTCTCGATATTTTAGGTGCGGATAAGCGCCCAAGCGCACTAAAAAAATTACCGTTTCAATTATGTTTTATACCGAGTTTCAAGGTGCCTAAAAAATGGGCACTGGAAATCACCTCCGTAGGTCTTTTAGGCTGCCAAACGCCACCATGGATGTGGCTAACGCCGGAAGTGGCATTAGGTGGTCTGAAGTACTGAGGCATGATTGACTTCATAGGAAGGCGCCAGAAATGTAGGCCAGGAAATCCCTTGCCTACATTTCTGGAGCCTACCGCTGCTAGAGGCACGATTCTGTACCCGGCACCGCCGGTTACAGAATCAGGATCATAGTACTGAGATGGAATTCTGTCAGATGTACATGTATGCACACACATGTAATGCTAGTAGCCTAAGCATTTATGCATGCTAATTGACGCAAACACGCTAGCATGGTTTATACAGTTCTCCTTCAAGGATAATGTTATAAATGAGCTCTCATGAATAAATGGCTCTACGCATGTTTGGGGACCCCACAAAATACACACGTGAGACCTGATATTCAGCTGATGGAGATCGGTATTTTTTTCTGACTGCTACCGGCATTATCTCTGGAAATTCAATGCCGAGCCATGTGGAGCCGGCTAACACATAGTCGGTTAAGTGTGGTCTTCAACGCGTAACCAGCTACGGCAAACTGCACTTTTATGTGGTCCTTATAGTACCGTTACCTTGGCCGGATAAGTGCTGAATATCGGCAGCTAAGAAGCCAAGGGCCAATTCCGCCCCTGGAATGCCCCCCCAAATAACCGGTTTTCAGTCCAGTGCTAATCGGTTATTTTCAGTGACACTTACTTTGAATATCAACTGCTGAAGTTTATAAAACACACACACACATGCATATTTCCACTATGTGTAAATGTAAAAATTGGTGTGATTTTGGCAGTTTTTCTAATGCTGTATTTCTAGAAACACATACACCCCCCTATGTGTATGTACACGTATAACATACCTTAAGAACATAAGAACATAAGAAGTTGCCTCCGCTGAGGCAGACCCTAGGTCCATCCTGCTCAGCGGTCCGCTCCCGCGGCGGCCCACCATGCCCATTGCCTGAGCAATGGTCTATACCTATCTATACCCCTCAATCCCTTTTTCTTCCAGGAATCTATCCAAACCTTCTTTGAAACCATTTAATGTTTTCTTGTCTACAACAGCCTCTGGAAGCGCGTTCCATGTATCCACCACCCTCTGAGTGAAAAAGAACTTCCTAGCGTTTGTTCTAAACCTGTCCCCTTTCAATTTCTCCGAGTGCCCCCTTGTACTTGTGGCGCCCCTTAATTTGAAAAATCTGCCCCTGTCTACTTTTTCTATGCCCTTCAGGATCTTGAAGGTTTCTATCATGTCTCCTCTAAGTCTTCGCTTCTCCAGGGAGAAAAGTCCCAACTGCTTCAATCTTTCAGTATATGGGAGATTTTCCATTCCTTTTATCAGTCTAGTTGCTCTTCTTTGTACTCCCTCAAGTACCGCCATGTCTTTCTTGAGGTACGGTGACCAGTACTGGACGCAGTACTCCAGATGCGGCCGCACCATTGCACGATACAGCGGCATGATGACTTCTTTCGTCCTGGTTGTAATACCCTTCTTAATGATACCCAACATTCTGTTTGCTATCCTTGAGGCCGTGGCGCATTGGGCCGATGCCTTCAGTGTTGCATCTACCATCACTCCCAGGTCTCTCTCCAGGTTACTGACCCCTAGTGGTGTTCCCCCCATTTTGTACGTGAACATCGGGTTCTTTTTCCCCACGTGCATGACCTTGCATTTCCCCACGTTGAAGCTCATCTGCCATTTTTCGGCCCACTTTTCCAGCTGTGTTAGATCCTTTTGAAGATCTTCGCAGTCTTCCCTGGTTTGAGCCCTGCTGTATAGTTTGGTGTCATCTGCAAATTTAATGACCTCACACTTGGTTCCCGCCTCTAGGTCGTTTATGTAGATATTGAACAGGAGCGGTCCCAGCACTGACCCCTGCGGAACTCCGCTCGTGACCCCTTTCCAGTCTGAGTAGTGGCCTTTTACGCCAACCCTCTGTTTCCTGTTTGCCAACCAGATTTTGATCCATCGGTGGACCTCCCCTTGTACCCCGTGGTTCCATATCTTTTTAAGCAGTCTCTCATGTGGCACCTTGTCGAAGGCTTTCTGGAAGTCAAGGTAAATGATGTCTATAGATTCCCCTTTATCCATCTGGCTGCTCACCCCCTCAAAGAAGTACAATAAGTTAGTGAGGCATGACCTGCCCTTGCAGAAGCCGTGTTGACTCGGTTTTAGCTGCCCATTTTTTTCGATGTGCTCACAGATGCTGTCTTTAATCAGTGCCTCCATCATCTTTCCCGGGACTGAGGTCAGGCTCACCGGCCTGTAGTTTCCCGGGTCTCCTCTTGCGCCCTTCTTGAAGATGGGCGTGACATTTGCTATTTTCCAATCCTCCGGGATCTCTCCGGTTTTTAAGGATAGGTTGCATATTTGTCTAAATGGCTCCGCTATTTCGTTTTTTAGCTCCTTGAGTACCCTTGGATGAATGCCGTCCGGACCTGGCGATTTGTCGCTCTTTAGTCTGTCAATCTGCTTGAGTACATCCTCTTGGCTTACTTCTAAATCGACCAGCTTATCGTCTTGGTTTCCTATAACGATCTCCTCGGGTTCCGGAATGTTGGTTATATTTTCCATCGTGAAGATACCTACATAGCTACCAGACTGGGCAATGTGTTATAACATTGCCAGTGATCACATGCATAGTTTATAGATTTTTAGAAGGTTTTGGAATATCTTCACTTTTTTAACCTTCATGGATACAAGAACATAAGAGAATATGAGTTGCCATACTGGGACAAATCAAAGGTCCGTCAACCCCAGTATCCTGTTTCCAATAAGGGCCAACACAGGTCACAAGTACCTGACAAGATCCATAAGAATTGCCATACTGGGACAGGCCAAAGATCCATCAAGCCCAGTACCTGTTACCAACAGTGGTCAACCCAGGTCCCAAGTACCTGGCTAGATCCCAAGTAGTAAAACAGATTTTATGCTGCTTATCCTAGGAATAATCAATGGATTTCCCCAAGCCATCTCAATAATGGCCTATGGACTTCTCTTTTAGGAAATTAGCCAAACCTGTTTTAAACCCTGCTAAGCTAATACTGTGTATATATATATATATATTTATTTATTTATTTTATTTTTTTTTCCTTCCGATGTGATATAATCATTACATATGTTACTGGTCTTTTTTTTTTTCAGCTCTTGAACAACACAGATAGTTAGCCGGTGCAATCAGCTTGGGAGTTTTCTTGCAATTGCTGACACGTTGCAGGAGAGCAGAAAAAAAACTGGCGAGTCAATTTATATATACCTGTATATCTATTTTACAGATTTTCTTAAAAGGAGGAGAGAGGAGAATACCATAAGGAGTTACTGACAAGGTGGAAAAACAGTAACTGACTGAAGTAGAAATCAATGCAGTAGACTAGAAGAATCAATGGTGTCTGTCTCTGTTGGTCTCAGTCTGGCTGAAATTTTATCAGTCTACTATTATAGTGTGTAAGGAGGAAATGAGAATTTATGAACATAAGAACATGAAGGTGGAGAGGACGGAGTACAACGGGGAGCGTAACAGTCCAGGAGAGTGAATAGGGTGACAATTTGCTGAAGAAGCCAATGCCCCAGTGCTCAAAACCTAATGCCGGTACTAAAGGTGATTAGCACGGGTGTTAATTTTCTCTAATGGTTTCAGCACAGGAGCTGAAACTATCAGCACACATCCTGCAGTTAAATATCCTGCAGTTATTAAATATCCCTTATTTGGTATTTAAGCCTTGCCCAGTGCATCCCAGAATGCACCGGGTGGGACCAGACGCTGCCATTTTGATGAAAACATCCTTCCCTCCTTTCTAACTCCAGTTTTAAGATACATTGGGGCCACAGGGTAGGCCTCTAGGCCACCAGAGGCTTCTCTGGGCCTTCCTCAGAGGGGGGGGGGGTGTTAGGGTCAGGATTGCCTCATGTGGAGGTGGGTGTCACCAGGCCTGCCTTGTGGGAAGGATCAGATCTGTCTCAGGGATAGGGGGCAGGCCATAAACCTACCTGGGCGGAGCTCCATAGGACCACCAGGGCTTGTGCAGACTATAGAGTTGTGCGGGAACAGAAATCCCACCCGTCCCCGCCAAAGTCCCACCCGTCCCCGTGAGGAATCCCACCCGTCCCCGCGAGGAATCCCCTTCATCCCCACCCGTCCCCGTGAGGAATCCCCTCTGTCCCCACCCGTCCCTATAAACTACAGAAATAGTTATTTCATTTAATTATGCTACTGAATTAAAGGCTCTGGTAGAAACCCATTTACAAATAAGCAAAAAGACTTTATTAATTTGGAAATATTAATTGGGAAGAATACATACTTTGTAAACGGGTTTCTACCAGAGCCTCTAATGTTTATACATTTTTATCAACACAACTAATATACTACTTTATCCTAAAGCAAAAAAAAAAAAAAAGAAATAGAATTTTTTTTTCCTACCTTTGTTGCCTGGTTTCTGCTTTCCTCATGTTCTCATTCAATTCCTTCCATCCACTGTCTCTCTTCTCTCTGCGTCTTCCATTTGCTCTGTTACTGTGCCTCCCTTTCTCCCCCCTTTCAAATTGGTCTGGCACCCATCTTCTTCCCTCCGCTCCCCCCATAGTCTGGCATCTCTGTCTTCTTCCCTGCCAGTGTCTTCTCCCCACTCTCTCTTCCCCATTTCCTTTCAGCGTCCTTCTCCTCCCCCCCATCTTCCCCATGTCCTTTCAGCGTCCTTCTTCCCCATGTGCTTTCAGTGTCCTTCTCCCCCCTCTGTCTTCTCCATGTCCTTTCAGCGTCCTTCTCCCCCGTCTTCCCCATGTCCTTTCAGCGTCCTTCTCCACCCCTTTGTCTTCCCCAGTGCTTTCAGCGTCCTTCTCCCCCCTCAGTTTTACCTTAAGCGCCTTTTCCTCTCCACTCCACTCCACCTTTCCTCCCTTTCTCCCTCCCTGCCCCTTACCTTTGTGGCGCTTCCCCGCCTGACTGACAACAGAACAGGCCCGGTCCAACAATCCTCCCTGCCCTGTAGCCACGAATCTAAATTACCTTCTTACAGCAGCTGGAGTATTGAAGCTGCTGTAAGAAAGTAATTTAGATTCGCGGCTACAGGGCAGGGAGGTTTGACGGACCGGGCCTGTTGTCAGTCGGTCGGGGGACCTGGCTGGCTGTGCTGCACCCGGGGTGGACCGCCCCCCGCCTTGTACCACTGCCTTTTCCCTGCCTGCCCTGCCGCAGCACACGAATGGAAGTCTTCACGATGTCAGCGCTGACGTCGGAGGGAGGGAGGGCTTTGCTTAAGCCCTCCCTCCGAAGTCAGCTCTGACATCAGGAAGACTTCTGTTCGGCTGTGTGAGGCAGGGCTGAGGGCAGGTAGGGAGATGAGCCTCGGGGCTGAATACATCCAGCCCCGCAGGAACCCTGTGACCCTCGGAGGCATCCCCATGGGACCCCCGCGACCCTAGGGGGCGTCCCCATGGGATCCCCGCGACCCGAAGGGGGAACCCACGGGATCCCCGCGGGTCCCGCAGGATTCCCGTCGTCCCCGTTCCCGTGCAGCTCTCTAGTGCAAACTTCCTCCCTGCCTGACAGCTGGGGGGGGGAGGGGGGGAGGGAGAGGGGCATAACAGATTAGGGCGTAATAGGGCAGGGATGAGTGGAACTGGGCAGGCCTGGCGGTGGGTCTATTGATCCACATTTTCCAATTGGAAAATCTGGCAACCCTAGAGTGGATTGCCCATGGTGACTGATGTTTTTTTTTTTTCTTTGTTTTAAAAAGTCAAAACTTTCCTGTCAGTGCTTGAGCCAATCAGCAGTCAGGCACTGGCATGAAAATCGTGCAGAATAATAAGCAGCAAATTACTGCCATGATTTTAACGCAGCACAAATTTGCATGCTCATTATTCTGAGCAAACAATCTGCCCTGGGCACGGTTTTACACTGGGTATATTGACGTACTGCTCACTGCAGTATGTAAGATGCTGCCTTTTCCTTGATATTCATGTGTGACGTGTGGATTGTTACTAAAAATCATGTTTTTCATACAGATGGAGGGGGGGGGGGTCAAAAAATGATGGGCCCCGGGTGTCACATATGTTAGGTACTAATGACCCAGATATCATGAAAACATAAGTTGAGAATTTTCTTCTATCATTTAAATTTCATTAGCGAAACAGAGCACAGCATAAGGCTCTAACACATATTGAAGGTTTTTTGCCAATGAGGTGACCGCTCGACCACTTCTTTGTAAACCTTTTTGGTTGAGGTGGGAGGGCCCTTTCTGAGGCTTTGTCCTCATTTTTCGGTTGAGTTTATAGTCTATGCCAGGGGTGCCCACACTTTTTTGACTTTTAAAATGACCAAGTCAAAATGATCTACCAACAATAAAATTTAAAAAAAACACAACGCACAGATTTGTTAATTATCATTCCTATTCCGGGGTTTTTTCAAAGAGGTCAAAGCAGATGACTCTATGCACTGTCACCTCAGTAACAACCATACAAAAGTAGACAAATACCCACCTCCCTCCCTTTTTACTAAACCACAATAGCAGTTTTTAGCGCAGGGAGCTGCGCTGAATGCCCAGCGCTGCTCTCGACGCTCATAGGCTCCCTGCGCTAAAAACCACTATTGCGGTTTAGTAAAAGGGGACCATATTGTAAAATATAGACAGCAGATATAAATTCAGACACATTTTGATCACTAAATTTAAAATAAAATCATTTTTCCTACCTTGTCTGGTGATTTCATGAGTCTCTGGTTGCACTTTCTTCTTCTGACTGTGCATCCAATCTTTCTTTCAGCCTGTATGCTTCCTCTCCTCCACACCTCATTTCCTCCCCCAACTTTTTCTTCCTCTCTCCCTGACCTTTCTTTCTTTCTCTCTTCATGCCCCCTTTCTTTTTTTCTGTTTCTCTTCTTTCCTTCTGTCTCCCTGCCTGTCCCCTTTCTTTCTTTCTGCCTGCCCTTCCCCAAGCCACTGCCACTGCCGCTGCCATCAGGGAACGGGACCCAAACACCACCAATGGATAACAGGCCCCGACGCAGACGCCGCACCATGCTCTCTCTGCTTCGGCCGATCAATCTTCCTCTCCCCGACGTCAATTCTGCCATCGGAGAGGAAGTTCCGCCCAGCCAAGCAGCAATTGGCTGGCCCGAACTTCCTCTCCGACGGCAGAATTGACGTCGGGGAGAGGAAGATTGATCGGCTCGATAGATCGCCAAGGCAAAGTGAGTCCTGGGATCGACTCACTTTGCCTTGGCGAGCTACCGGTCGATCGCGATCGACCTATTGGGCACCCCTGGTCTATGCTGTTCTTATTTCATATCATTGGACATTACCACCATTACTATTGAAAGTGTTTATCTTTTTACATATGTTAGGTACGCCACTATTCACGCAGGCAAACATTTAAAGAGGTGCAAGGAGGGACAGAGAGGAGGAGAGGCGCCGGTCACTCTTCTATCTTCCTTCTGTCCTCCACCAACTCCAGACTCTGTTCCTTCGATGTTACTGTGCTGTATGTCTGGAATAGACAATCTGTCCCCAATATTCAGTGCGATTTAGACAGCCGGCGGCCATCAGCGTCAGTCAGCTGAGCGCGTTGTCTTTGCCGACCCCCCAGAAACTTTATCTCAACGTCAACTTCCTGTCCCTGCAGAGGCAAAGTTTCTGGGCCACCAAAAGCAGCAGGGTTCAGTTGGCTGACACTGTCGGAGGCCAGAAGATTGTAGACTCGCCTTCAGCGGAACTGAGCACCTTACATACACAAATTTTTTTTTTTGGGGGGGGGGGGGGCAGCAACAGCATGAACTCGCTGCCCATGTTGTGTCAGCTACCCCTGTGATGTCACTCTCTATACATGGGGAGCCCGGAAGTGATGTTATAAAGAGGTGACACCGATGCGAGCAGCAAGTTCATGATCCAGCTCGTGCAGGAAAAATGAAAGTGGTATGAGGGAAGGGGGGGCAGGAAGGAGGGGGTGGCAGAGAGGAGCACGGGTGCCCGGGGCAGATTGAACCCCCCCTTACTACATCAGTGTGTGTACTGCAGCTAAATCAAGTTATGCTGACACCGTAGCAAAATTCGGCAGACCCATGAAGATCCCAAAGCACCTTGAGAATCAAATGGCTGAGAAAACAAGAACTGAGGCAGTTAATGAAACCTTATTGGCTCAGGATGATCAGATTTCTCAAGTCAGACAAAGATGATCCCATTGGACGTTGCAAGCACAGTTTCTAACTTGAAATCGGAGTTGAAATCCTTGGCAAATACACTTCTCCCTCCGTATTTGAGGTTTCAGCAATCGCGGTTTCGATTATTCGCGTTTTTTAACTTTCTGGCTCCTCCCCCCCAATGACATCAGCTTGCATAGAGAAATCGCCGATTCCAAGCGTTTACAGAGAAAATCGCCGATTCCCAGCACTTTCTTCACCGCGTTTTGCCTCTCCTTCAGGAACAGGCCAGGTCTCCCACCATGTGATTCGCGGTTTCACCATATTCACGATGGTTTTTAATGGAAAACGGCGAATAGCATATGAAAAAGTTATTCACGGTTTTTCTGCATTCACGGTTCTGTTAATACTCCTATCACAGCGAATACAGAGGGAGAAGTGTATGTTACACAAAATGAAATGAATACTGGAGAACAGACTGACTCAGTAGCTCCTGTTCGAAAAGTAAACTGCGGATGTTAGAAACTTTACATAATATAACATATCACTCTTATAAACCGTGTAACCAGAAGTTTCAAGTTTAATAAATTCTTTGATTAAATTGCAAAATCTCATTTCAACGCGATTTACATCAGATAAAAATCAGATAAAATAATAAAATCCACATATATCACATATACTACTAATTGACATTAAAACATTAGGGAAAAGGGCAGCTTAAATTACAATATTAAAAAAATAAAGCAAAAAATAAAATCGGGTATAGGTTTAGTACACACAGGATGGGAGACAAATACCTACATATTTCAGTGAACCTCCCTAAAATATAGTAAGACTGATCTATTAAAAAGCGTCTTTAAAAAGCCAGCTCTTTAGGAGACTTTTAAATTTGTTCAATAGTCTTTCTTCTCTTAGATTAAGTGGAAGTAAGTTCCAGATTTGGGGGGCCGAAACAGAAAAAATCATGTCTCTCCTAGAGTCTATAACTTTTAAAGAAGGGACTGTTAATAGGGCTTTGCCTTCTGATCTTAAAGATTTTAATGGGGAGTATGGTATTAAATATCTTTCTAGAAATGTCGGGGCTTTATTTATGAGTATTTTATGAGTAAGTAAGGCTATCTTATAGGTAGCCAGTGTTTCTCCTTTAAAAGTGGTGTCACGTGATCAATTTTTTTCTTTTTCATAATTATTTTTATTGCGGTATTTTGAATGATCTGGATTCTACGTATTTCTTTTAAAGAGGCTCCTTTATGTAGGGCATTGCAATAACAAAAATAACATAAGAAACACCTAGAACTAGTTAGCCAGATACTTTGAAAAGAGATAGGTTTTCAGCAAAGTTCTAAAGTGTTTGTAGGAACAGACTTTATGTAACAGCGATCAGAATTCTTTGTCGTAGGAGGCTGCCTGAAATGCTAATGTATGATCCAAGTATTTCTTACTTTTACCACCTTGGAATGATGGAAAAATAAACAGGGCATGAGATTTTCTACTGTGTTTATGAGATGCTGTGAGAAATCTATCAACCATATGCATAGGAGAAGTGCCACTCATGACCTTATAACAAAGACAACCCAACTTATACAATACCCGAGCCTCCATTGGGAGCCAGTGCAACTCACGTTAGAATGGAGTCACATGATCATACTTCTTCAGACCATAAATCAATCTTACTGCCGTATTCTGAATTAATCTAAGTCTAGCCGTCTCTTTTATAATACATGTCAAATAAACTATATTACAATAATCGAGAAGACTCATAAGAACATAAGCAATGCCTCCGCTGGGTCAGACCTGAGGTCCATCGTGCCCAGCAGTCCGCTCACGCGGCGGCCCAACAGGTCCAGGACCTGTGCAGTAATCCTTTATCTATACCCTTCTATACCCTTTTCCAGCAGGAAATTGTCCAATCCTTTCTTGAACCCCAGTACCATACTCTGCCCTATTACGCTCTCTGGAAGCGCATTCCAGGTGTCCACCACACGTTGGGTAAAGAAAAACTTCCTAGCATTTGTTTTGAATGTCCCCTTTCAACTTTTCCGAATGCCCTCTTGTTCTCTTATTTTTTGAAAGTTTGAAGAATCTGTCCCTCTCTACTCTCTCTATGCCCTTCATGATCTTGTAAGTCTCTATCATATCCCCTCTAAGTCTCCTCTTCTCCAGGGAAAAGAGACCCAGTTTCTCCAGTCTCTCAGCGTATGAAAGGTTTTCCATCCCCTTTGTCAGACGCGTCGCTCTCCTCTGAACCCTCTCGAGTAATGCCATGTCCTTCTTAAGGTACGGCGACCAATATTGGACGCAGTACTCCAGATGCGGACGCACCATCGCCCGATACAACGGCAGGATAACTTCTTTTGTTCTAGTAGTAATACCCTTCTTGATTATGCCTAGCATTTTATTCGCTCTCTTGGCGGCCGCTGGGCATTGTGCCGTCGGCTTCATTGTCATGTCCACTCAATAGTAATGATTGAACTAGAAGTTTGAAAGCAGAAAACTCAAAATATGGTTTTATGGTCCGGAGCTTCCATAAGGTATAGTAGCCCTTTTGCACCACAGAATCTGCCTGTTTTTTCATAGTCAAATGTTGGTCAATAATGACTCCCAATATTTTAATCGTCGGGTGGATTGGAGCTAAGAAATAAGAACCAAGCAGCAAAGATTATAATATCTGAATATTAGGGCATCTGGAGGGATCCCAAAGGAGATGTTTTTCATTTAGTGCAGGAGTTTGTGTCAGAACGCATAGGAAACAAAGTTTGATTGAAGAAAGCGCATAGAACGTACCAAACAGGAGTTGATGGGTTTATCCCAATATAGCAGGGCCCGCGGAAGAATTATGCAGAAATGCGCCAATTGGACTAATTTTCCAATGAGAATCCGCAAAAGAGAAAAAGGGGGTGTTTGATAGATTTCAAATGCATTAATTAAAATTGTGCTCAAAATATACTGAAATTCCATATTATGTTAATATTAATATTATTCCCAACTTTATTTAATACTGAATCGTAATTGTATACTTTGCGGTATTTCTTCGTACTTGTTCGGCCTCGGTCGACAATGTCAATTTGCGGCGTTGTAGGTAGCTCTGGCGCTGTGACTAATCTTTAAACTGAATTTGGAAGTTCGTTACTAGTCGTTACGGTTAATTTTCCATAAGAATACTTGCCGTGGTGCAGTGCAATACTCAGTTTGTAATTTAATCTCACATACTCTGTAATTAGTTTATAAAATTTTCTGCTTTCCATAAAACTCATATATCTAGAGTTATTTATCTTTTTTTTGTTTTTTCACTATGGCCCGCTGAAAAGTGCTGAAGTACCCAATGTGGCCCCTCGTGGCGAAAACTTTGGAGACTCCTGCACTATAGCAGAATTTGTCACCGTCTCCATCCCGGTGGATAACCGTGAGAGACCATCCCATGTCATTCTTTAGTGTCTCTCTCAACCTCAGTCCTTCTACATCTACACCAGCGTTCTTCAATGCAAGGCTTGAGGGTCAGTGGTTGTGGCCATTCATACTCTGATTCTTCCCTCTCTCCTTAAAGAATGATATGGAGATGGTTTCCCACAGTTAACCACGGGGATGGTGACAAATTATGTCAGTGTGTCATTCTCTAGGTAACATTTGTCAACTCCAAAAGTAAAATCTATTCTGATTTATCTCTATCTCTATACAGTATATATTTATTTATTCCATTTTCTCTACTGTTCTCCCAGGGGAGCTAAGAACGATTTGCGTGGATTTATTCAGGCACTCAAGCATTTTTTCCTGTCTGTCCTGGCGGCTCACAATCTATTTAATGTACCTGGGGGCAATGGGGAGATTAAGTGACTTGCCCAAGGTCAAAAGGCTGTAGCACCACACTCTGAAATCCTCTTGGTCAGTAAATGTTACTCTTAAGAGAACAGTGGCATCTCAAGACAGAAGTATTCAGGGCAGCACTAGGGTGGCAAGCCAAGTTGGGGGGGGGGGGGAGCCAAACTGAAATTTCCACCTATTACATCCACCCCCCACAGCATATTCTCTAGTCCCCTTTCAACTGACTATAAGCAAGTTATAAGGCCTTTCTATGGCATGCATTAAAGAAGTCCATGGACAATTTGAATCAAATCAGTGGAATTATCACAATTATTCACTAGCATCACTAAATGGGAATAAAAATCTGGAATCCATAAGGGATGGAGTGGAACCTCCAGGTCTGATATATATATATATATATATATATATATATATATATATATATATATATATATATATATATATATATATATATATACATACATACCACGCATTAATGGAAATCTCTAGAAACATGAGCAAAGCAGAGCTAGAATGTTGACCTTTACAAATCAAAACCAAGCTGAGGAGAGGGGGGTCAATGGCACAGCAGAGCTGCAACACAGGACAAAAGCATAAAGGGCCTGAATTACTGGTGTGAGGAACAATTGTTTTACGAAGACCAGACACGTTTTTTCTTTCCATTTTTCTTTGATTTTAAAGCTCATGTGGTTTTCAGCATATGTTTTATAAGAAATGGTTTTAATTTGAGTTATTACATGTATGTCTTGTATTTTCTTATTATAGATCTTGACGCAGGTTTTCTGTTGAAACATGACTCATAGAAACACGATGGCAGATAAGAACATAAGAACATAAGCAATGCCTCTGCTGGGTCAGACCTGTGGTCCATCGTGCCCAGCAGTCCGCTCACGCGTCGGCCCAACAGATCCAGGACCTGTGCAGTAATCCTCTATCTATACCCCACTATCCCCTTCTCCAGCAGGAAATTGTCCAATCCCTTCTTGAACCCCAGTACCATACTCTGCCCTATTACGCTCTCTGGAAGCGCATTCCAGGTGTCCACCACACGCTGGGTAAAGAAGAACTTCCTAGCATTTGTTTTGAATCTGTCCCCTTTCAACTTTTCCGAATACCCTCTTGTTCTCTTATTTTTCGAAAGTTTGAGGAATCTGTCCCTCTCCACTCTCTCTATGCCCTTCATGATCTTGTAAGTCTCTATCATATCCCCTCTAAGTCTCCTCTTCTCCAGGGAAAAGAGTCCCAGTTCCTCCAATCTCTCAGCGTATGAAAGGTTTTCCATCCCTTTTATCAGATGTGTCGCTCTCCTCTGAACCCTCTCGAGTAACGCCATGTCCTTCTTAAGGTACGGCGACCAATATTGGACGCAGCACTCCAGATGCGGACGCACCATCGCCCGATACAACGGCAGGATAACTTCTTTCCTTCTTGTTGTAATACCCTTCTTGATTATACCTAGCATTCTATTCGCCAAATGGCCCATCCAGTCTGCCCATCCGCAGCATCCACTATCTCCTCCTCTCCCTATTGGCTAAGGCTCTTTACACCTGCATTATGAGGTCATAGAGCCTTATGGTTACAGAAATATAGAAACACAATGGCCCATCCAGTCTGCCCATCCACAGCATCCACTCCTCCTCTCCATAAGAGATCCCAAATGCCTGTCTCATGCTTTCTTGAATTCAGACACAGTCTTTATCTCTACCACCTCTACTGAGAGACTGTTCCACACATCTACCAACCTTTCTGTAAAAAAGCATTCAATTACTCCTGAGCCTATCACCTCTTAACTTCAGCCTATGCCCCCTCACTCTGGAGTGTCCTTTCAGTTGAAAGAGACTTGCCTCATGTCACGTTGGTATTTAAACATCTCTATCATATGTCCCCTATACTGCCTTTCCTCCAAAATATACACATTGTGATCTTTAAGTCTATTCCCATACACCTTATGACGTAGACCACTGACCATTTTAGTAGTCTTCCTCTGGACCAACTCCATCCTTTTTATATCTTTTTGAAGGTGCGGCCTCCAGAATTGTACTTAATATTCTAAATTGGGTCTCACCAGAGTCTTATACAGGGGCATCATTACCTCCCTTTTCCTGCTGGCCATTCCTCTCCCTATGTCAGATCTGTGAATAAAGATTGTTCCTCACACAAGTTCTTGAAGCTTTGTCCTTTTTTCCAGGCAGATTTAAAAAATACCGAAATTCAGGTGTGATTTCAGTAAGGGCAACGCAAAACCCCAACTTCTGTATATAGCGCCATGGCCAATTGTGTGCCCATCATCACGCGCTAACCCCTGCGGCGCACCAAAAAACTAATGCCTCGTCAATGGAGGCGTTAGCGACTAGCGCGGCAGGTGGTTGAGCGCGTGGTATTCTGCGCGTTAATCCCCTACCGCAGCTTGATAAAAGGAGCCCTTAATTGTTTAACGAGACCAATCAGTGCTGATAATTGGCAAGTAACTCCTCATAACTGATGGTAATTGGCATTAATTAGAAATGATGTGCACAACTTCGTTGGAGCGTTCTATAAAATGGTGCGCATCGGTTCTAGTGTGTGAATCTCGAAAGGGGGCATGGCCAGAGGAGGACCATGGGCGGGTCACGGGAAGGGTTACCAGACATCCAGATTCACCGGGTGTCTGGACGGCTTTTTCAAAACCCGGCACTTTGTCCGGCTTTTGAAAGTTTCCAGCTCGGGACGTCGTCGAGAGAGCTTCTGCGTATGCAACAGGGTGATGTCATCGTGTAACGGCTGCATATGCGCAGGTGCGCTCCCGATGCAGCTCTGAGCACTTGAGGTGGGCGGGGCTGGGGAAGATCAGGGCGTGATGTGGGTAGAATGGGGCAGGGCCGGGTGGAACTGGGCGGGTCTGGGGATGTGGTCATGGATCTGGATTTTATAAGCATAGAATCTGGTAACCCTAATCATGGGCATTCCTAAAAGTTCAGTATACACTTCCCCCTCCCCATTCGCAGTTTCTCCATTTGCGGTTTCATATAATCGCAATTTTTTCTGGGGAGGGGGGAAAATAAAAAAAAGCAGTCTTAATTTTAAAATAACCCATATTTTTTTTCCTCCCTGCCACCTTCCCAGCCTTACCTGGGGTCTAGAGGGCTTTCGGGGCAGGAGCGATCTTCCTACGCTCCTGCCCCGTGCATATCGTCATGAGGAAATGGCTGCTGTGAGTTCCCTTAGTCTCTCGAGACTACGTCGGGAACTCCCTACAGCCATTTCCTCATTTCGATCTGCACGGGGCAGGAGCGTAGGAAGATCGCTCCTGCCCCGAAAGCCCTCTAGACCACCAGGTAAGGCCGGGAAGGCGGCAGGGAGATGGGGGTGGGTCAGAGCCGGATAATCGCGATTTTTCGCCATTCACGGTCCGGCTCTGCCCGTATCCCCCCCGCGAATGACGAGGGAGAAGTGCACTGTTATAGAATACACCTGATCTATGCATAACTCAAGCGCAGGTACTTGGGCCTGGTATTTCTTGGTCTAAATGGATACACCAGTCAGTGGCGTGCGGTGAGGGCTTCAGGAGATTCAGTGAATCCCCAGCTCTACAGCCCTGCTTTTTTATTTTTAGTATAAATATTTTTTTTATTGATGGTAGAAAACCTTCCAGAAAGGTCAGGAAAACACAGGAAAAGCAGCGATCTCAGTATAGAAATGAAACCATCATTCAATTTTTTTATACAGAATAAATCTGAAACCCCATCCCCTCCCCCTTCCCCCAACACCCGAGAACTAGAAACCAGAATCACATCTAAAGATTCCAGGGACCTGGAATCTAGCGATTTTTACTATTCACAGTGACTCTCGGCGTTACATAACATCAGTTTGGCTTTATTATATACTTTTCAACATTTGTTATGACATATGTTTTCTCCTTTTTCTACTATGGACCCCTAATGAAGGTTGTCCGAAACACGGACCGTGTTGGGTCCCCTGTTTGGCAAAAAGGTTTTAATATATATTTTGGTTGTCACAATAAATTTTGCCTACATCGTTGTACATATCTGCAGTTTTGGCTTGTTTCTCCCTGGTGAATACATTTCTGAATATACCACCCCACCCCCATACCCGTGTGGAACTAAGTGCTAGACATGTCCAATGAGTGCCAAGAACAAAACACACAATGGCAGTGGCATACTTCCAGCCAAGAAGCATATACAGGAAACAAAAAAAACCACCCACCCACCCTCCCCTCCCAACCCCTCAAAGCACCAAGCACAAACCAGACCTCTCCATCCCCGATATAAGCCCTCCAACACCCCCAATTACACCATAACCAACATTACTATTCCAAGTATAATCTTCCCCCATCTATCCCAATCCACCCACCCTTATATCCAAATGCCAGAGTATCATACCACAGCTAGAAAGAGAACGCATGTGGAGCCCCAGAAGAAAAAAAGGGGAAAAGATAAAGAAAGGTATACAGTATATATATATTTACAAAGAAATATACCTATACAGAGAGATATTTGTTTACTTTTTCCGTAATGCAGTTTGATTTCTTGAGTAGGCAAACAAAAAGTAAAAAAAAAAAAAAAAAGCTGAGCTCTTGGGCTAGGGATTCTCCGAACCCCCTGAAGGCCCTGACAGTACTGATCTGAATTTGATTGGCTGAGCAGCATCTGCCTGTTGCCTGCTCAGCCAATCAAATTCAGAACTGTGCCTTCAGGGCTTTTAGGAGGTGGGGTGAATCCCCTGAAGGCCCTTACCACATGCCATTGGTACACCTAAATAATTAGTTAGTGATGCCTATGGCCACTAAGCGCGATTCTATATGCCGTGCTTTTGTAGAATCGTGAAGCTATAATTGGTGCTGATATTTTAGGTGCCATATATGGAATCAGGGCCAAAGTCTCTCCACCTCCAAACTTTCAAGGACATATTATTACAGACCACCTAAGTCATGGGTGTCAAAGCCGGTCCTCGAAGGCCGCAATCCAGTCGGGTTTTCGGGATTTCCCCAAAGAATGTGCATGAGATGTATTTGCATGCACTGCTTTCATTGTATGCTAATAGATCTCATGCATATTCATTGGGAAAATCCTGAAAACCCGACTGGATTGCGGCCCTCGAGGACCAACTTTGATACCCCTGACCTAAGTTGTTCAGAAGGTGTCTATGCATGCAAATTACACCAGTTCTCTAATGGCCTCTTTTACAAAGCCACGCTAGCGGCTGCCACGCGGCTACAGCCCCGAAGCCCTTTAAATCTCTATGGGCTTCGGGGCCGTTAGCGCAGCGCAGCCGCTAGCGTGGCTTTGTAAAAGAGGCCGTAAGAGGGAACCATATGCAAACCTTCCCTTTTAAAAATGACACAACCCTCCTCTCCCCCCACCCCGCCACAACATTAATTCAATCGTTAATTTATTCATTCTCAGAATGGTGGTGGTTCTTCTTTTTCCATTGTTTTCATTTGAAAACATGAAACATCATGTTAATATTTCCCATATCGTTTCAAACGAATGGCGATCTCTAAACTCCTGTGGACTCTGGTTTGCTCGAGTAGTAAAATTTGTAACCAGTCACGAATATTTACTCCCCCTTGAAAAGGCATTTGCTGAAGCAATGAATTGTCTGAGCCGTAGTTAAATGATTTTTGACTTGCGTTTCTCATTTACTTTAAATTATTAATTGTTCTCTTTTGCAATTACAGTAAATGTCTCTCTTTTTTTTTTTTCTTTTTTCTTTTTTCGTAATTCATCTGTTGATCTCATAGATGTGATTGCTTATTCCTGACTGGAGAATTATTAATTTTTCTTTGGTTTTTGCTTGGATTTATCTAGAAACATAGAGACATGATGGCAGATAAAGGCCAAATGGCCCATCCAGTCTGCCCATCCGCAGTAACCATTATCTCTTTCTCTCTCTGAGAGATCCCTCTTGAATTCAGACACAGTCTCTGTCTCCACCACCTCTGCTGGGAACTGTTCCACGCATCTACCACCCTTTCTGTAAAAAAGTATTTCCTTAGATTACTCCTGAGCCTATCACCTCTTAACTTCATCCTATGCCCTCTCATTGCAGAGTTTCCTTTCAAAAGAAAGAGACTCGACTCATGCACATTTATGCCACGTAGGTATTTAAACGTCTCTATCATATCTCCCCTCTCCTGCCTTTCCTCCAAAGTATACAGATTGAGATCTTTAAGTCTGTCCCCATACGCCTTATCACGAAGACCATACACCATTTTAGTAGCCTCCCTCTGGACCGACTCCATCCTTTTTATATCTTTTTGAAGGTGAGGCCTCCAGAATTGTACACAATATTCTAAATGAGGTCTCACCAGAGTCTTATACAGGGGCATCAATACCTCCTTTTTCCTACTGGCCATACCTCTCCCTATGCAACCTAGCATCCTTCTAGCTTTCGCTGTCACCTTTTCAACCTGTTTGGCCACCTTAAGATCATCACATACAATCCCACCCAAGTCCCGCTCTAAAGCAGTTTATGACCCATCCTGTTTTCAGTGAAACCTCCTGATTCACACGGCACTCAAAACTTATTCTGAAATCTACTTTAATCTAATTAGATGATTTCTCAGTGAGCCCTGGCGGCAAAGTTCACCGTCTGGCAAAGAGCCAAAGCAATATCTCTGTGTGGAGTCTTTTATAAGACACACACCTTGGTGCCTCTTTTATTACACCGAGTTCTCAAACTACTGTAAAATGAAATCAATATTAAATTGCTCTAACTAGAACTACGTTTCCAGAATGTCAAAAGAGTCCTGCAGCACACTGAGAAGGCGAGTTGAGCAGGTGAAAGCACAGGTACTGTCACTGACTTGCAGACTAAACTCAAGAATAGGTCAACATAATCCTCTATAGGTGACCACAACCTTTTCAATGTAGCCTTCTCGCCTCTCTTTCCCATTACGGTTGCCTCATGATTACCAATTAAGCAAACTGAGTTCCACCACAATTGAAAAGATAACAATTTCCATGTTTTTAAAGAATGGTTTGAATTGCAAAAGCAGTAAGTATTGCTATTAATTTTTTTATTATCGCTAGTCATATCAGCAGAAGCTTCAGAGTATTATTAAAGAACTAGTCTTTAAGCCCGTTACATTAACGGGTGCTAGAGTAGATGTCTATCTGTCTGTCTGTCATTCGTTCTGTCTGTGGCTCTCCCTGGCCCCCTTTGTCTGTCTGAATCTCTCCCTGGCCCCCTTTGTCTGTCTGTTTTTCTACATGCCCCCCTTCTGTCTCCCCCCCAAAGCAAACCAAGATTGCTCCCTGCCCCCCAGCACACCCCTCCCCCCCTAAAGCAAAGCAAGTTTGTTCCCTGGCCCCCTTTCCCTCTCCCCCACCCCAACTTCTCTGTGCAGCAGCAGCATTTCCCTCCCCTCCCCCCCCCCCCACCCACTACCCTGTGCAGCAGCAGCATTTCCCTCCCACCCTTCCCTGTGTAGCCGCAACATTTTCCTCCCCCCTCCATTTCCCTTCCCCTTCCATTTCCCTGTGCAGCAGCATTTCCCTCTTCTCCCCCCATCCCACTTCTCTGTGCAGCAGCATGTTTGTTTCTGGCCGGCTCCCTTACCCTTTCAGCGCACAACAACCAACCTTCCTCTTCCCTGGACCCGATCTCCACGCTCCAGCTCCTGTACCACAGAACACGTGAAGCGTCCAGCAGGTCGGGCAGCGTCCCGCGCCGCCACCTCAGGCAGCTACCTGCTTCGGTCCTCTCTGACGTCACATCCAGTGCCTGTGCTTGAGGAAGTGACGTCGGAGGGAGAGCCGACACGACGCGGGCAGCGAGTTCGCGATGCTGCTCACGCCTGGAAAAATGAAAGAGGTACGGGGAAGCGAAGGGTGGCGTGCATGTGGCAGGGGGCTCAGGAAGGAGCGGGGGGGAAGGGGGCGGAGAAGAGGGCGGTGGAGGGGTGCCACTTACCTCTTTATACCACTGTGTGCACATCCTAGGATAATAGGAGACGTTAACCTAATGGCTAACACAAGGAACTGGCTTTGATTGCACAGTGGTATTAGGCGGCCTAAGCACTTACGGAACTGTGATTCAAACGCCGACTTTCTAGGCGCTGATAGGCGCCTTGAAACTCAGTTAAAAATGTTTGAACAGCATTTTTTTTTTTACTGAATATGGGCCTTAGCTTTTCTTCAGAATTTTGCTGTTTTGGGCTAGACTTTGATCTTGCTTGAAAGGCTAAAGCGGCTAGGGCTCTTCAGCTTGGAGAAGAGACGGCTCAGGGGGGACATGACAGGGGGGTCTTTAAAATACTGAATGGAGCGGAAAAGGGTAGATGTGAGTCGCTTGTTTACTTTTCCCCAAAAAAAAATACTAGGACTAGGTGGCATGCGATGAAGCTACTAAGTAGTAGATTGAAAATAAGCGGGAGAATATTTCTTCACACAATGTTTGGTTAAACCATGGAATTTGTTGACAGACAATGTGGTGAAATCAGTTAGCTTAACGGGGTTTTAAAAAGGTCTGGATAATTTCCTAAAAGAGAAGTCCATAGGCAATTATTGAGATGGCTTGGGGGAAATCCACTGCTTATTCCTAGGATAATAATAATAACAGTTTTTATATCGCAGTACTGTGAAGTTCTAAGCGGTTTACAATGATTAGAAAGCTGCTACAAATTGAGTGGAACTTACATAGTTGGAGATTAGTGGCTGACAGTTTAAGAGATCAGTTATGGAGAGATTGAGATGGGAGAGATTGTGCAGATCAGCTACCTAGGTACTTCAGGAACAGGTGGTGTTTCCTAAATTCACCATTTCCAAATTCACCGTTTCTAAATTCACCACAAGTTGCATAAAATCTGTTTTACTGCTTGGGATCTAGCTGGGTACATGGGACCTTCGTTGGCCACTGTTGGAAACAGGATGCTGGGTTGTTGGACCTTCAGTCTGTCCCAGTATGGCGATTCTTATGCTTTTATATGAGCCAAGTCTAGGACAATCAAACCATTTGGCTCTTAGGCCTTGTTGGAATGAGGCATTGTGACATCACCATCTCAGCTCTGGAATGTGGCTACTCTTTGGGTTCCTGCAGGATACTTGGGACCTGGGTCGGCCACTGTTGGAAACAGGATGCTGGGTTTGATGGACCTTCAGTCTGTCCCAGTATGGCGATTCTTATGGAGCCCTGTCGAACCAGCAGCGGTCAGAAAGTCCTCTAGTCGGTTGTCCTCTGTAGGGCTGCTTTCCTAGCTGTACAAACCCAAAAGGAACAAAGCCCTATCTACTGCATCCTCAAGGCTTTCATTTATTTTGCTTCCCTAATGACTAGGACTTAGTACATTATACTTTTCTGGGGGCTTAGTACGGTAACTACTATTTAAAGAAAAGTAAATTAGAATTCCTGACTATTAAAGCCTATTCTCAATGCTGACTCTTCTCTACAGAACTATAAGGTAGATGTTGGCACATTGAATTCAGCTCAGCAAGCAAACACAGGCAAATGGATTCCACCACTTTTTAGCAGAACTTTGACTCTGTTTCAGGGCAGACATAAGCTTGGGGACAGATCTTAAAAGCTAAACGCACACCTAGAGAATGACGCAGGGGCAAATTTTTCCCCGTCCCCGCGGGAACTTATTTTCCCGTCCCGGCGAGTTCTTTTCCTGTCCCTGCCCCATTCCCGCAAGCTCCGTCCTCACCTGCACAAGCCTCAAACCCTTTAAAATCATAAGTAGTAACATTCTAAAGCTCAGATTGTGATGTCATAATGCCTCATTCCACCAATGCCTAAGCTCCGTCCTCATCTGCACAAGCCTCAAACCCTTTAAAATCACAAGTAGCAACATTCTAAAGCTCAGCTTGTGATGTCATAATGCCTCCTTCCACCAATGCCTGAGCTCCGTCCTCACCTGCACAAGCCTCAAACACTTTTAAAATCATAAGTGTTTGAGGCTTGTGCGGTTAAGGCAGAGCTTACGGGAATGGGGCAAGGACAGGGACAACAACAAAACTCGTGGGGACGGGGAAAAATTTGCCCCCGTGCCATTTTCTACCCACACCCAGGTTTTCCCAAATGAAATCTTCTCCTCGGCGCTCATCCAAAAGGCTTAAGGCTTTCACTGGCAACTTCTCATTAACATTACTTCAGCGTTAAATAGGTTCTACCCACACAGGACTGCTTCAAACCTAATAGGAAACAGTTTTGTCCGAAATTCCGCTGCCACACCGCCTGTCACTGTCAGACATCCATTAAACACTTGCTTCAAAACAAACACTATTTGAAGGACATTTTTCAGTCCCTACAGGGAGCCATCCTTCAATACATCCACACACCTTCAAAAGCACAGTCCAGTTGGCAACGAATCAGCTGCGTTTTTATGGATAGGCAAACAACTAGTAAAGGAAGAAGCTACTTTAGATACCTTTTTAAACGAGTAAAGGTAGTCAGAATCCAAGATGGAGAAAAAAACTTCAATCAATCATTGCACCATTTTGAGTAAAAAGGTAATAGAGAGAGTTAAATGTCCTTAAATGTCCAATAAAGTGAAGGTTCTCCAACTACTATATAAATTCAAAGAGTTGAAGTTCAACAAAATATCTAAGTGGGTTCCACAAAGGTGGATATTTCACTGGCAAACTGTGTCTCCCAAAGGGTTAAACAAGGAAGTAGAGTGGTGGGCGTTTCTTCCTTAGGTGATTGACACATCGTCATTGTACAAATACAGGGAGCTCAGTTGAGCTCCCACGTCACAGGAAACGTAAAAAAAAGTTCCTCTGAACCAGGTACCCTGCTGTCAGTGCCATGACAATCGTTTAGTAGCTGTAACATGGATTTTCACAAGTGTTTGTTACAAACTAGCATCATTTTTTGTGTTTTGTTACTTTGTTCAGATATAAGAAGCACCTTTAACTTTCGACTATTTAAGCAACAGTTCACTAGCAGCGTAGCAGGTTCTCTGAAGCAGCCAGGATTGGCGAAACGCGTCAGAACCTCGCCGGGTCAACGCTATCTGAACCCACTTAGATAAGTTCTTATTATTTTGTTGAACTTCAACTCTTTGAATTTATATAGTAGTTGGAGAACATTCACTTTATTGGACATTTAACTCTCTCTATTACCTTTTTACTCAAAATGGTGCAATGATTGATTCTATAAAAAACGCCTTTTAGGGGTTTGTACCCCAAATTGAAGTTTTTTTCTCCATCTTGGATTCTGACCACCTTTACTCGTTTAAAAAGGTATCTAAAGTAGCTTGTTCCTTTACTAGTTGTTTGCCTATCCAGAGTTTTTGGGAACAACCCTTTTTCTGAAATTCTCCCCAGTTGTGTATATTGGGCGTTTTTATGGATGACATTCCCATAAAGATAAACGGAAGGTTTACAAAAACACCATTTTTTTACCACACAAACCTTCATAAAATCTATAGCCAGCACTCAATCCAATCCAAATCATCCACTCCATTTTCTCCAAAATTAAAAAAAATTGAAAAAACGTAACACATTTTTCTCACAAAAATAAATTTAAGCACCCCCTCCCCCCCTCCCCCCGAAGTCACCCTAGAACAAAATTACAGTCCCCACCGCATTCTCAATTGACGGGAGCAAAAAATAATCACACAGAAGCCCTGTTGTCCCTCAGAAGCTGCTAAAACTAAACTCAAGCTTAACTTTGTATACCGAGTCATCATTCTGAGAAGGCTCGACTCGGTTTACAGCAATTAAATAAACAGGGAATGATTTACTAATGATAAATAGAAGATAATGGCAAAATTTCAGAAGAATTAATTTTCAAAATGTTTGGCAAAGATTTACGGAAAAATTGAAACAAACTGGAACTCCTTAAAAATAAAAGGGAAATCATTCCAGAGTTGAGAGAGTTTAAAGACCAAAGATTGACTGAAGATCTTGACTCGTTTAATCCCTTTTTTAGAAGGAAGGGAGAGTTTAAATTGTTGGATACCTCTTGCAAAGGAGAATCGGTAAACGTTCCAAAATAAAGGAATAAGAGGATTAAAGATACCATGTAGAATTTTAAAAGAAATACAAGAGCATTTAAATTGAATTCTAAAATAAACCAGGAGCCAATGAGGACTCTGAAGCAAAGGGGTCACATGGTCAAATTTACATTTTCCAAAGATCAGCTTCGCAGCAGTATTCTGAATTAATTGTAATCTATGAAGACAAATTTTTATAATGATGAAGTAGACAGCGTTACAGTAATCAAGACGATCAAGACGAGATAATATAATTGATTGAACTAAGATAAAAAAATGACGGTGATGAAAAAGATGTCTAACCTTCCTCAGCATTCGTAAACTATAGAAGCTTTTCACGACCAAGGAATTTATTTGGTCCTTAAAGGAAAGAGAGGAATTAAAAAGGACTCCCAATATCTTAGCAGAGAACTCAATTGGTAAGGAGGAGCTACAATCGAGAATAAATCCATCCCAAAAATATTTCTGAGGACCCAGGCCACTTTGCCCAACTCAAAGGGCCCAAAAAAAACCCTGACCACAAAACTTAATGTTTAAAAACATTTGATGGAACCCTAGCGCAAATGAACCAAAAACAGCATTTAAACATTGAAATAATTAAATCAGAGGCCCATAGGCCGTCTTCCCTGACTCTCTAAGTGTCTCCAGGCCACCTTTGACTTTCTTTGGAGTTTCAGTGTTTACCCGCTACAGTAGTGGGAGAACCATGTCTGAGATCTATTTGCATGCACTGCTTTCATTGTATGCTAATAGATCTCATGCATAATCATTGGGGAAATCCTGAAAACCCGACTGGATTGTGGCCCTTGAGGAGGGACTCTGACACCCCTGCTCTAGCTGGCAAGTTGCCCACTGTTTGCAGGTAAGGTGTATGATATCAGTCCTCTGATTGCTGCTGGAAATCTTTACATTGTACCTAGTCAGTAACCTGGGCCTGTGTCCTATCTATTAAGGAGGGAATTCATGTGCGTGACCTCACCACGTTGCATCCGTGCATGTGCAGATGAAGTCCCGACGTCGTTCGTTGCTAGAAGCTTTTCAAAACCCGGACAAAGTGCCGTCCAGACTCCCGGACATGTCTGTGGAAATCCGGATGTCTGGTAACCCTAGTGATAGCTGGGGAGGAGAGGAGAAGGAATGAAAAGTTGAGGTATTGCATGACTGAGAAGACTTTAGAGGAAGACAGAATTATGGATCATGTTGGGATTTAGAGAGAGAAAGAACTGCAGTTGGAGTTAGGGAGGGAACTGAGGATGCCGGAGATTGAGAAAGGAAATGGCAGCAAGTGATTTCAGGCCTTACGAGTGATAACTGCTAATTATTCACATTCAGAAGTCTCTTTACTAATACAGTATATGGTAAAATATGTGGGTGTGGTCGCTTATTCGACAACCACTGGAAGTAATACTGCAAGACTACCATAAGAGGGCTAAGTTAGGCGCCTACCACCAATTGGATCAATTCTGATCTTCCAGTACCCATTAGGGAGACCCTCGGTAGATATTTGATCCTGGAAGAATTTGAAAAATTCGGTGCACAATATTTTTAAAATCTGCAAAATTATTTAACGTTTATTTGCATGGGGAATTCTACACAAAACACTGCAAATAAACATTAAATAATTTTGCAGATTTTAAAAATATTGTGCACCGAATTTTTCAAATTCTTCCAGGAGTAAATATCTACCGAGGGTCTCCCTAATGGGTACTGGAAGACCAGAATTGATCCAATTGGTGGTAGGCGCCTAACTTAGCCCTCTTATGGTAGTCTTGCAGTATTACTTCCAGTGGTTGTCAAATAAGCGACCACACCCACATATTTTACCATATAATGTATTAGTAAAGAGACTTCTGAATGTGAATAATTAGCAGTTATCACTCGTAAGAATAGCACAAGCAAAAATAAAACTAATGACATGAATAAACTGAACAATATAAGGTAAAAAATGAAATGAATTATGAACAAAATTAAATGGAAAATAAATGAAATTGAATTTTGTCCTATGTGTATCCCAAGAGTTGATGTTGATTCAGCATGAGTTTGATGATTCAGGGGACTCTGCAGTCTAGATGAGTGCTATGACACACCATGAGATGGGAGAATCTTTTTGAGATCATACGAATTCATATTGCGTTTATTTGATACAAATGTTTTCCAAACAATAAGCAACCTAAACCAGACCATCACACCTAGTGGATACAACTTCAGATTCTCTGAACCTTTGAGAACCTTGTTGGGAACCCTTGCCCCCAAGAAGACCAGGTTCAGGACCTGTAAATTATGGGTCTAAAATATGAGTCTAGAGTAGAACCACGTTGCTCAGAAACCACAGGTTTGACAACTTCATGCAGTAGAAGACCCAAATCCAGGACCCCCTACACCTGGAACCCCAGGTCTGGAAGCACACGAAGAGGAGCTGAGCTCAGGACACAACATATCCAGGACCCTCACAATAAGATCAGACTCCAGAACCCCTGGATCTCGGAACACCACAAACATCTTGCAAACTTTTCAGAATTATTTGGTGTCTCTGTATATCAGTACAGGAAAGTCCATTTGTCTCCCAGAGCCTCAGTTTAGCTACATTGGAATTATAAATGTAAAATGGATGTTCATTCATTCACCTCAGTAGTGGTTGCACATATGATTTTGAAGCTAGAGGAAAATAAACATCTTTACATTCCTGTTCCCGAAAAAAAGTTATATAAATGCAAATCCCTCTTCATAATGTTTGCTATGAATAAGTAAACAGCTGGCTGTCAACATCTGTACCAATTTCATTTTCCGAGTATGTAATGATGTGTTAAATAAATAACATCCCCCTCCCATAATGTCCAAATGTCCATTTGGAATGTCATCAAGATATATTGTCACTTTTTTTTTTTACCGTATTTCCTCCAATTACAATAATTTGGAACATCTGTTTCTAATTTTAATTTCAGTAATGTTCCTTCCTGACTATTAAAGGAAGACTGCAAAGTCCAGTTTGCAGCAAACACTTGGCTTTCCTTTGCTTATAGCATCAACGGTTCTTTTTGCACGAAGGGGTGAAACCGTTGAACACTACAGCAAAGGAGAAAACTTTGTTTACACTGCTCGACAAACTCCAGAAGGTGTGGTGTGGTGAATTCTAAAGAAAGGTTCTACTGATTACATTTTGTGCCAGGAAAGAGGGATTTTGGTGAAACAGTGTGGGATGATCCAGCTCAATATCTTGTGAGGTTACCAGATGTCTTAGTGCTGACATTCAAGCGTCTACTGGTAAACACCCAACTGTAAACACCCAACTGTAGTTTCTATTTCAACTAACACAACTTATATCAGTAGGCTCGAATCCGGACAGTATTATCTCTATTCGTCTAAACAACAGAATCCGGACAATATTATCTCTATTCGTCTAAACAACCTATCACTATCTACTATCTACTACCAATTTATCCTGGAAAAGTCCAGAATAACAATTGTAACTTAACGCATTCTTGATTATATGTACTGCAATGCTACTGGAAATGTCCAGTCTTCTAACTTGTAATCCGCTTAGAACCGCAAGGCACAAGCGGAATAGAAATCACTAATGTAATGTAATGTAATGTAATGTAGGCTTTGAAGAGGCATGGAGTCAAGCTTGTAATGCAGCAGGAGACTCATCCAAGGAACGAAGAACATGCACTAAAAACATGATGAGTACTGGTGGAGGTGGTATGGGCTTCATGGAGCACAAAGAAGGGGGAGCTGACAATCTCATTTCATAAATAGATGGACGTCCATCCATCAAAGGTAGTTGTAGATTGGGGAGGGGGGGGAGGTGGCTGGATCCCTGTTTTATTCTGAGGGGTGGGGTGGGGGGAGTTAGGGAGTGCTTCAAATAAACATGTTTGCATACTGCACAGAGTTGTGTTATATACGAGGGGCAACTGAAAAGTTCTCAGAGTTGGGGGCGGTCTCCGTCGAGGGCTATACACTTAGGGATCCTTTTACTAAGCTGCGATGGCGTTTTTAGCATTGAGCTGGCGTTCGTTCTAGCCGCGTAGCGTGGGTTTAGCGCGGGCTAAAAACGCTATCGCAACTTAGTAAAAGGAGCCTTAGTCCAGTGATTTTTTTTTGTGTGTGTTCCGTCAAAAAATACAGAATGAAAATCGCTGGATTAAGTGTATAGCCCTCGATGGAGACCGCCCTGGCTTTGCTGGCTGGGCTGAGAACTTTTCATCAGCCCCTCGTAGTGGGTCATGATTTTGTGCTGCTTCCTTAATGTTTCCGACGTAACCTTGTCAATAAAGACATTAAAAATCATTTTGATCATATCCCTTTAAATAACAAATGCATCCAGATTACTTAAAGGAACACATATGCTGGAATTCTTCAGTAATAAGCCTGAGGACAGCTATGTAAAAAATATAAGTATAATGTACACTAGGGAACACAGCATTGACTGCTGGAATGTGTTATTATGTGCAATATTTCCAACTAAATGGCTCAGAAGTATCATTACCCTGGTAGGAGCTGATTGTGTGACCTCAAGCAAACAGTGCTTCAGTTGTAATCCCAAGGTCTATAGGATGACTCGGTGAAGCCGATTGCTGGTACCATTGCAATATCAAGTACTGTACCCTTCTCCTTCACTGCCAATTCCAGACTTCATTCCTTTCTTCTAGTTATATCCTATACTTGGAATAAATTACCTGAGTTTGTCCGCCATGCCCCTTCCCTTATCTTGTTTAAAAGCAGACTGAAAACCACACCTTTTTTTGATATAGCCTTCAATCAATAACGGTTCATAGACAGCGGAGCGCAAGACATCAGCGCGCTGACAATCCAGCGCGCTGACAATTCGGCGCAAGACAGAAGCGCGTGGGGGAAAAAGTAATTTTTAAAGAGCTCTGACGGGGGGGGTTTGGGGTGGTAACCCCCCCACACACACTTTATTGGTTAGTGTTCGCGCTGCTGTTGGAGGGGGGTTCGGGGGGTTGGAAACCTCCTTTATAGCGAAAACGGAACTTTTTTGATTTTTTTCGGGAAAAGTTCCGTTTTCTCTATAATGTGGGGGGTTTCGCCCCCCCGCAACGGCAGCGCGAACACTAACCAATAAAGTGGGGGGCTTGCCACCCCAAACCCCCAGTCGGAGCTCTTTAAAAATTATTTTTTCCCCCGCGCATTTCTGTCTTCCACCGAATTGTCGGCGCGCTGGCATCTGGTGCGCGATTATCCCATCACCATCAATAACCCTGCTCCTCTGCCCTCCAACCCAGTCAGCAGATTATCATTTCCCCTTAACTCATGGGTGTCAAAATCCCTCCTCAAGGGAGGCAATCCAGTCGGGTTTTCAGGATTTCCTCAATGAATATGCATGAGATCTATTAGCATACAATGAAAGCAGTGCATGCAAATAGATCTCATGCCTATTCATTGGGGAAATCCTGAAAACCCGACTGGATTGCAGCCCTCGAGGAGGGACTTTGACACCCCTGCTTTAACTGTATCCATGACATCCTGTTTGTCTGACTTGTCTGTTTAGATTGTAAGCTCTTTCAATCAGGGACTGTCTTCTTTGTGACTCTGTACAGAAATAATTTATAGTAGTAGTGTATATACTGGTACCAAGTGATAGAGAGCACTTGCATATCACAATCTATAAGCCATCAAGACACACTTCTTGGAGGAAAAGTCCTTAGCCTGCTATTGAGACAGACATGGGACGGTAGCATGGAATTCTGCTACTATTTGGGTTTTTGCTAGGTATTTATGACTTGGATTGGCCTCCGCGAAGATGGGATATTGGGCTAGATGGACCATTGGTCTGACCCAGTATGGCTATTCTTATGTTCTTATATGGGCTAAGTATAGGACAATCAAGCCATTGTGACATCACTGATGAGTTTGGCTCTTAGGCATTGGCGGAATGAGGCATTATGACATCACAATCTCAGCTCTGGAATGTTGCTACTATTTGAGTTTCTGCCAGGTACTTGTGATCTGATTGGCCACCATGAGGACAGGCTACTGGGCTAGATGGACCAATGGTCTGACCCAGTAAGGCTATTCTTATATTTTTATGTTATGTACGTGGAGGGGCATAATCAAAAGGAATGTCTAAGTCTATTTTCGTCTAAGTCGCAAGTCGTCCAAAGTAAAAAAACAGCCTAGGACACATTTTCGAAAAATACGTCCAAACATTTTTTTTGTTTCGAAAATCGTCCTGCCAATCTGATCGCTCAAGCCGCTAAATCGTCCATTTTTATACCACATTTTCGTCCAACTTTTCATCCAAGTCAAAAACGCCTAGAACAAGCCCTGTTGGACGTGGGAGGGGTCTGCAAAGTGATGGACTAAACACCCAGACATGGCACCTAAATAGTGGGGTACCTTACAGGGCACTGCTGTGAACTTCACAAAAAGGGTGCCATGTCTTCTCCTCACTACAGCTTCCTTATAGGTCATGGTGAGCCCCACAAACCACCTCTAGAATCCCCTAGACCCACTTATCTACCACCCTAATAGCCCTTATGGCTGCAGGAGCTACTTATATGCCAGTAGAAAAGGGTTTTGGGGGTGTATAGGGGAGTGCACGTTTAAGTATCAATGCAGTGATTACAGGGGACTTATGGGCATGGGTCCTCCTCTCCATGAGTCCCTAACCCACCCTCAAGACGGCTTAAGCCACCTCTGTGCTGGATGACTAGGCTTTCCTATGCCAGGCTGCCAGTGATGATGGACTGGAGGCTGAATTTTAAAGGTGTGATTACGATTTTTATGAGGTTGGGGAGAGTGTCGGTGATCACTGGGGTAGTAAGTGGGGGGTCTGTATTATGTGTTTGCAGTGCTTATCTGGTGACTTGGAGGAGCGTGTGGCATGGTGGTTGGAGCTACAGCCTCAGCACCCTGGGGCTGTGGGTTCAAACCCCGCACTGCACCTTGTGACCCTGGGCAAGTCACTTAATCCTCCGTAGCCCCAGGTACGTTAGATAGATTGTGAGCCCACCGGGACAGATAGGGCAAATGCTTGAGTACCTGATTGTAAAAACCGCTTAGATAATCTTGATAGGCGGTATATAAAAAACCTAATAAACTTGAAACTTTAGGTGGGTCCAAGTTTCGTCAATCCTGGGCTGTATAACTTTTGGTTATATATGCAGTACAACTAAGTCTAAGCCGGACCACATCCCGCCCAACTCCCGCCCTCGATACTCCCCGTTTAGCTTTGGTCGTTCAGCGGCACTATGAAGTCCTAGGTCATTTAGAAATACGTCCACAACCCGTTTTCATTATCTTGGACATATTTGGACAATGTTTGTCCAAGTGCCGACTTAGGCCGGTTTTTGGACATTTTTCTCTTTCGATTATGAGCCCCATAAGATTTAAAGGCAGTATATCTAGAAAACAGTTTTTGAAGGAGTAGTAATATAGTAGGTGTTTGGCTCTGTTGTTGGTGCCAACATTTATGAGCAATTCTACAAGCGGCATCTAACTTTGATTGACATTCAGTAAATGACATTTTCGCACCGGGCCTATTGGTTAATCCATCCCTGAGGAGGGGGGGCGTGGACTTGGGACACAGAATGGAGGGAGTGAGGGAAAGAGATGCTGAGGGAATAGAGAGCGAGAATTGGGTGTCTGAGAGCGGGACAGAGGGATGGTGCACATGGGGAGATGAAGAAAGAGGAGAATTGTTGGGAGCAGCCACAAGCTTCCGCATCCCCGCTCTGATGAGGCTCACCTCAGAAGAGGCTCACCGTAGCTGTAATAGAAGTGAATGGGAGAACCAGGAGTGTGCATCCCTGCTCATCAGAGTGGGGATGCGGAAGCCTGTGACTGCTTCCGCTGTCCGCGGCGCACGCGGAGGATCGCTCAGTCAGGGTAAGTATTGCTGCTTTTTGGGGGTTCCTCTTCACAGTGTCCCTTTAATGAAGGAATGAAGGTTTATTATTAGATATGTACATCTTCTATATTAGTGATTGCAAATTTGGGACCTGGTGAACCTTTTTTTTTTTTTTTTTTGCTCATAACATAAAATCTCTAAGTGGCCCACAACACTGGACAACAATTTTTTTCTGAAGGTCGTATTGAGGTAGATGATGATATTTTCTTTCTGAGAGGACCCTCGGCCACAAGAGGGCACCCGCTGAAAATAAAGGGCGGGAAGTTTCATGGCGACACCAGGAAGTACTTCTTCAACGAAAGAGTGGTTGACAATTGGAATGAGCTTCCAGCATAGGTGATCGAGGCCAGTAGCGTGCCAGATTTTAAGAACAGATGGGATGCTCATGTCGGATCTCTAAAAGGGAATGGGACATCAGAGTGCGATCTCTCAAAGGGTAGCTAGGAGGGTGGGTGGGTCAATAGAGTGGGCAGACTTGATGGGCCTTGGCCCTTTTCTGCCGTCACTTTTCTATGTTTCTATGTTACTTAAAACAAACTGGTGATTATGATAGACCCCCCCTTCAAAATAAACCCAAATATAATTTCCCACTGACTGTATCACGTAGGGATTTTGAGAAACACGATGGCATCTTTCATTGACTATAACATGTTTTAATGCTGATACGCTGTGTTGGTTCGCCGTGGCTAAAAGCATTTTCCTGATGACTTTCGTTTGTACTCGGCGTCCGCCTCATCTCGTTGCAGCATCCAACAACAGTCAGCCAGCATTGACGGATTCCAGTTGCCCTGATATCTTTTTTTTTCCACAGTGGCAATATCTCAAGCGCATTCATTAAAAGTGGCTGACAATTTATTAAGTGGAAGTTCAAAAAAATTGCATTCATCATACTTTTTTAGGGTTGGGGGCACCATACGCATGTGTTAAAATCGTGTCTCATGAGTGTTCGTTAAAAGAATATACTGGAAGGTCTAGCATTACCAATTGCGTGAGCACCATATATGTCCCACTGAAGCAGTATAAAAAATATATATATATACAGTGTTCCCCCGTGAATTTGCGGTTCACAAATCGCTTACTCGCTCATTCGCGGTCTGCTCTGACCGCCTCTTCCTGTAGTAAAGTCGGGCTCCACTAATCAGGAGCTGTGTGTCAAAGCAGCTCCTGATTGGTGCAGCCCGACTTTACTACAGGAAGAGGCGGTCGGAGCAGACCGCGAGTGATTTTCTTCACCCGCCAGCACTCCAGCTGTCCTCTCCTGCCTCCCTTGCCTTTTGACAGGCGAAAAACCGCATTTGCATTTTTTTGAAATTCACGGGGGTTCCTGGAACAAAACCCCTGCAAATTTCTGGGGAGTACTGTATATTTTGCCTTTTCACATTTGCCTTGTTTGCTGGTAGTTGTGTGCTTATGACATATGCCTATGATGTGCTACAATAAGGCACACCTATAAATAACGCTCATGCAGTGGAGTGGTAAGGGTAAGCGGTGTCCCGTTGTCTTCCCCCTGCCACATGCGCACCCCTTTCCCGTTCCCCGTACCTTTTTTTACTTCTCTGGCGTGAGAAGCATGCCTACGTCTGTGTCGGCTCACCCTTTGACGTCACTCGCTAGCCGTGGATCCCGGCAGTGATGTCGGAGAGAGCACTGACGCCAACGCGGGCAGCAACCTCGCGTCGGGGAAGTCGAAAAGGAACGGGGAAGGCAAGGGGCAGAGAGAAGGAGGGGTGCTGTGCCCTTGGGGAGACCGCTCGTCCCCCGCACCCCTCTTACTGTGCTCACGCATGCCCAAGATGTAGCTTTTCCCAGCACATTGTGCACATTTGTGTCTCGTTTCCGTAAATTGCTCTGCGCATGCATCAGTCATTTTCTCCGACGACTGATCGGAGGTAAATTTTTTTGGAGCATCGCTCGTCATTTAGATAATGGAAAATTTAGCGGCACTACAATGACTTACAGGATTTTAACAGCTACTTTAGAAGTGTTTGATTTCTGCGTGCTGCCTTTTAACCTCACCTACTTCCGCTCCTCTGCAAATTTATATACAGTGCTCCCCCGGTCATTCGCTGTCGGCGATTTGCGGTCCCGGTCATTCGCGGTATTATCCGACTGCGAATGACCGGGCAGCCGGAGCGCCGGTGAGTGAAGGAAATCACTCGCGGTATGCTCCGACCTCACCAATCAGGAGCTGCGTGTCAAAGCTCCTGGAACGGAACCCCTGCAAATATCGGGAGAGTACTGTATTCCACATTTAAGAGAAGAATCTCCATAATTCTCTGCTTAGAAAAGGCTTTCACATCATCCTCCGCATCTGTTAAACTTTAAAGAATAAAGAAATTGGCAATCACCACTTTTCTGTATTTATGTGAATGAGGAATCACTTCACACCGATCCAGAAGTAATTGAAGCTTAGCTTTTTTTTTTTTTTTCTGCAGATGACACAGGCATCTGGGATCCAGAATCAATTGGAATGATGAAATATGTTTTGTTAACTGCAGATAACATGACAAATTCAGTCTTGTATAGATTTTTATCCTTTGCCGAAAGGAAAAGGAGGAACTTATAAGCTAGGGAATGTTATTACTGAAGCGGAGGTGAAAGAGAAGGGCACTCCGAATGTAACAGACAATAAGCCACATTTCAAAAGGCCAATAATCATATCATGATTGCCTTTCAAGGGTCCTGCTATTCTCCTTTCGGCTTTTATCATACTTCGGATCTCCTACATATGCTGGCGACATCAACTAGCTAGAGCCCACTGCAAGCAGAGAGCCCAAAATTGTTTTCTGCTGACTTGCAATCAGGGTGCCCTTTCATTTAATAAAACAGATATCTGTGGAGGAGGCATCCATTTTGTCACTTGAAGATTGTATTACACAGTAAAGATGTACAGGGCTGCTGGAAGCACAGGGAAAAATAGGGCCTAGAGCAGCGGACTCCAACTCCAACCCTTTGCAGGGCCACATTTTGGATTTGTCAGTACTTGGAGGGCCTCAAAAAAATAGTTAATGTCTTATTAAAGAAATGACTATTTTGCATGAGGTAAAACTCTTTATAGTTTAAAAATCTTTCCTTTTGGCTAAGTCTTAATAATAATATTGTCATTTATAGCTAAAGAGACATATGATCAAGAAATGGTTTTATTTTACTTTTGTGATTATGATAAACATACCGAGGGCCTCAAAATAGTACCTGGCGGACCACGAGTTTGAGACCACTGGCCAAGAGTGTCACAATTTTGGATGGCAGCAGTGCTTCACCTTGAGTCAAAAGTGATAAAAGACTGTGAACCAACTCCAGTCTCTACAGCTGGAAATGAGGACCAGGAACTAAAGGGGCAGCCTTGAGCATGCATGTAGAGAGTGACACAGGACAGGAACAAAGATTCATCCTCATTCCCTTCCCACAGCCTAAGATTTCATCCTGTTCCCCTCACTGTCCCTGCATCTTAATTTCCATCCTCGCAACTCCCCCTCAAATCAGAAAGATGATTTTATACAACTTTATAAGCCTAAGGCATTGCAATTAAACGTTTTGGGCCGGATTCTGTATAGGACGCCTGCTCTCAAAAGTTGCCCAAGCAGCTTTTGAGAATCGCACACGGGCTTCCTAGATAGAATCGTGTCTGTCCTCATGAACAGTCACCTAAACCCGCCTAACACCACGATTCTCTAACCGGCGTCCATGTCACAGGCGCCGGTTAGAGAATCGGGTTGCCGCTGAGTTGATTGCGGCATGGGAATCTCCCCAGCTGCGATCAGTTTAGCAGCTGTGGCAAGGAACCCATCCACCCCCCCCCCCCCCGCGAACACTACTGGCAGGAGGGATGCCCAGTCTCTCCTGCCAGAACCCCCAAAGTCGCCCCCTACCTCCGAATGTCCACGGCAGGAAGAGAGTCCAATTCCTCCTGCTGCCACCCTGCCGACACATCCACCAGCAAGAGGGATGCCCAGTCCCTCCTGCTAGAACCCCCTGAGACATCCTCCAGCACCCCGACCCCCCACCCCAAGCCCACAATTCCTCAGTCATAGCTCCTCATATTTGGAACTTTTTACCGGCCTAGGTAAGGGAGGAAAAAACACTTGACAAGTTTAAAGGGAAATTAAAAAAATTATCTATTCAGAGACGCCTTTGAATACAAGTAATTCATCCCAGGTTTAGTCTGACATCGATTCTTAACGCAGGCAAATCACCATCAACGTATTCCCCTATGTTTTATCCCTTCTTCATTCTCTTTCTTATATTGATCATTTGAAGTAAGTCAACTTTTCCCCCCAATAAATTGTTTGTCTCCCCTGTTTTTATTGTACATCGCTTTGAAATTCTAAAAAAGCGATTTTTATCAAATTTTAAATAAACTTGGGACGGGGATGAATTTGTCCCCGTGTCATTCTCTAGTTCCTCTGTGTGATAACAGTATGAGCCCACTAGCATAGACATCTTTTCCTGTGACCACGCAGAATCACAACGCATTTTTAGCATGCATGTTAGAAGTTTGTAGGAGGGCGTGCTCGCCCGTTCTTAGTGCCCGTTTTAATGTGTAAGTCGCAAGCAAATTAAACAAGAATTCATTATTGAACAATTGCAGTGAGCATCGCTGTACCATAAATGCCTCGGGACAGCTGAGACCCTGCTGTCTGAAAGAATATTTTCTGTTAAGAATGAAAGGCGGCTACTGAGAAAGTTGAAAAGTTCATTGGAGACGGTCTTTAAAATAAAGCACCATAAAGGAAAAGAACAATATTCAATACCATTCAAAAATGTGCCATTACTGTCCGCTTCCCCTCCAGACTCCCCTCCGAGACACTGTGCAGGCTTGCGATATCTTATTAAAAGGGAGACTGCTGCTATGCTCAATAATGTAATGTTAGCAAGAAGGAAAGCAGCATTGTTCAAGATTCGGTTCAATTACAAAAGAGAGGAAAATGAAATGGTGTCTTCATCTACAATTGCTTTCAATAAATTTCATCTGGCAATATTTACAAAGATGGCCATTGACTTTCAGTGCAGTTAATGTGGTGTTTCGGCTTCCTGAAAATATACTTACTGAGTCGGGAATATATCTGGCAGAGCATCATTAATAAAAATAAAACATTTCTAACAAGAGCCACAGTAAACCTAAGTGGGGGAAAAAATTGTTTAGGCTGTGAGTTATATTTACAGCATATGATAAATGTGTCTACAATTCTATTTGACCTCTGGGCAGGTTGCTCTAGCTCAGGGGTGTCAAAGTCCCTCCTCGAGGGCCGCAATCCAGTCTGGTTTTCAGGATTTCCCCAATGAACATGCATGAGATCTATTTGCATGCACTGCTTTCATTGTATGCTAATAGATCTCATGCATAATCATTGGGGAAATCCTGAAAACCCGACTGGACTGTGGCCCTTGAGGAGGGACTCTGACACCCCTGCTCTAGCTGGCAAGTTGCCCACTGTTTGCAGGTAAGGTGTATGATATCAGTCCTCTGATTGCTGCTGGAAATCTTTACATTGTACCTAGTCAGTAACCTGGGCCTGTGTCCTATCTATTAAGGAGGGAATTCTAAAACTGTGTACGCACAATTAGACACCCACTGCCAGATTCTCAAAACGTACCGTGCCTTTAACGAATGTCGCTAAACCAGTTCCGGCCAGATTATAGAAACACAGAAACATAGAAACATGAAACATAGAAACATAGAATGGCCCATCCAGTCTGCCCATCCGCAGTAACCATCACCTCGCCCTCTCTCTAAGAGATCCCACGTGCCTATCTCATGCTTTCTTGAATTCAAACACTACCTGAGCAAGGGTAAACTGTCAGTCATGATGCAATTCGACATCCTGCTCCTGAGATTGGATGAACTGGGAATACAAGGAACAGTCCTTGGCTGGTTCTCACAGTTCTTGAAAAACAGGTCCTACAAGGTTTGGAAGAGTGGCCAAAGATCCCAGAGTTGGATACTCCTCTGTGGCATCCCACAAGGTTCCCCGCTCTCACCCTTCCTCTTCAACATCTACTTAAGAGCAGTGAGCAACAGTCTCCCCTTCCCTCCAGTGACTCGTTTTCTCCTACGTAGATGATATTTTCATACTTTGCACAGCCAAAGAATCTCTGGAAGACACCCTGCACCTCATAAAAAGCTGCTGTTCAAAGTCTGAGTACCTGGGCCCATAACAACGTCCTTAAAATCAACATACAAAAGACCAGGGTGCTCTGATTCAGCAACTACAAAGAACTAGTGCTACCAACTGGCGAAACGCTTGAGATAACGAACTCTGCAAAGGTGCTAGGAGTTACTCTAGACCCCACTCTATCATTCAAAGGCCTCTCTGGCAAATCATTTTTTCTTCAGACTAAGACAACTGAGAACAGTCGGACCATCCGTGTCTCAAAGCAGCTTTAGGAAGGTGGCACCAGCCATCTTACTGCCCCACCTAGACTACTGCAACTCCCTATAGTACAGTGCCACAGAGAAAGAAATAAAACGCCTGCAAGTGCTCCAAAATTCAGTAGCAAGGCTGATCATCCAATCACACCACTTTGAGAGGGCTAGCCGAGAATCTTGGAAAGAGCGAGAGCCAGAAGGCCTTGAGCATGCGCAGATGCACTGGTGTGCTACCAAACGCTATTTTTCCAGGCTCCTTCTCTTTTTTTGTGACATTTTTCCTTTTTTCTTTTATCACCATGGACCCCTGATGAAGGTTGTCCGAAACACGGACCGTGTTGGGTCCCCTTGCCTGGTAAAAGGTTTTTAGTTAAGATTTATTTGTCAAAATAAAATTTGCCTAAACCGTGTACAAGTCTGCAGTTTTTTTTTGGTTTGTTTGCTCTGGTTTGTTTTTTCACTGCAGACGAAGTTGGACTTTTGGTTCTTTTTCCCTTCGATTGTCACGTATAACAGACATATCAAGACAACATCGTTAATCATCCCTGTTATAATAGGGATAGAGCACAAATTTGATCAGTTCAGAAGCACAAACAAGCTTTAAACCATACTTCGATGTCAGAAAAATTCTAGAAGGTGATTATCAACTGATATACATCTTAGCATAAAAAGGCATTCGCAAACAATTGAGTTTTCAGCATTCTTTTTTTTTATATAATTCTTTATTCATTTTTGTATGTTACAACAAGTGTATCAAATAAACTCATATAAAACTTAAAGATACACACTTGATTAACTCACATATTAGCATCAAATTTAACATTTCATTAGAAAATTAGTATTCTATAATGTTAAAATATTATGTAAGAAATCTAGATTTATATCATTCTTATTGAATATAATAATCCCCCATCCCTCCCTCCCTCCCAATTCAATAATACATAAAATCATCTTTATTGTGAATTCATTCAAATATTGATATATTATGTAATAATCAGAAATAAAATCCCACCCCTTTCCCTTCTAATCAAATATCTTATCATAGGAAAAGTTAATCATTCATTACAAAAATCTGTTAACGGTCCCCAGACTTTCTGAAACTTACTCACATAACCTTTTTGTGTTGCAATGGTGAGTTCCATTTTGTATATATGACATACAGAATTCCACCAGAAATTGTAATTTAACCTGTCATATTGTTTCCAATTGTATGTTATTTGTTGTATTGCTATTCCAGTTAAAATAAACAAAAGTTTGTTGTTACTTGATGAAATTTGACTTTTTGCTCTCATAGTTGTTCCAAATAAAATAGTATCATATGTCAAGGCTACCGGGTTTTCTAACATCCTATTAATTTGAGGCCAAATTGATTTCCAGAATGATAAAATAAATGGACAATTTCAGCATTTTCTTAAAATTCATCTTCCCCACACAAAACCGCAGGATACCAGGCAAGACCTTCCATAGTTCTACGCCAGCCACAGATATCATTGATGCTCCGATCCTAGCATGCAGAGTCGACATTCTACCCTCCAAACTTAATTTCATCCCATTTACAAATTCTATAAATGCTTTTGCAAACTATTGTTGGTACAGCTATTTAATTTTATTAATGGCTCAACTATGTTACGCCTCACTTTAGTTATTGGGAACATAATTGAAACATTGCTTAAGGAAATGACGAATTTCCTAGAATCTGATGGGTTATAAGATCCAAGGCAACATTGGTTTTACTAAAGGTAAATCATTTCAAACAACTTTGACTGGGCGACTAAACTAAACTAAACCTTAAGTTTGTATACCGCATCATCTACACACTCGTAGAGCTCGGCACGGTTTACAGGGAATGGTATAGAGATGGAACTCCAATGAAGGATAGAGGACAGTATAGAGAAAGTTTAGAAGGACTTAGTATAATAAAGGGGAGTAAATATTACATTTTTGAGAATAGAACATAGAAAACATATAAACATAGAACATGACGGCAGAAAAGGGCCACGGCCCATCTAGTCTGCCCACACTAATGGCCCACCCCCTAACTACCTCCATGAAGAGATCCCACATGCCAATCCCATCTTTTCTTAAAATCTGGCACGCTGCTGGCCTCAATTACCTGTTGTGGAAGATTATTCCAGCGGTCAACCACCCTTTTGGTGAAGAAATATTTTCTGGTGTCGCCATGAAATTTCCTACCCCTGATTTTCAACGGATGTCTTCTTGTTGCCGTGGGTCCTTTAAGGAAAAAGAGATCCTCTTCCACCTCGATATGGCCCGTGACATATTTGAACGTCTCTTATCATGTCTCTCCTCTCTCTGCATTCCTCGAGTGAGTACAGCTGCAACTTACCAAGTCGTTCCTCATACGGGAGATTCTTGAGACCTGAGACCATTTTAATTGGATCGAGGACGTGCGTTAGATGTAATTTACTTACCCCCTGTTCTACGAAACTGCGCTAGTAGTTTCTAGTGCGGGGAGCCTCGCTGAACGGCCCGTGCTGTTCCCGACGCTTACAGAGTTCCTGTGAGGGTCGGGAACAGTGCGGGTCATTCAGCGCGGCTCTCTGCGCTAAAAACTGCTAGCGCAGTTTAATAGAAGAGGGGGTTAGATTTCAGCAAAGCCTTTGACATGGTTCCTCTGTCTGGCTAAGATGTATGATGTAGGGGCAAACCAATGTTGGCGTCAATACTTTTTACCATATATGGTGGAATTGTCCTGTCATTCTATTGGGCATAAAGTTTGTTTAATATTGCCAAAGGTCTGTCTACCTAGTATAAACCTGGATTGGTCTTGATGGATAAGGCGAGGCAAGCACTTTCTTTTTTTTGTTTTAATTTTCTTAATAACAATACAATAACACACACTTCCAATAAGTACAGTACAATTATTATTATTATTATTATTATTATACACATTATTAGAACTTAATGAGGACTATGTCTATTATAAAATAACAACCTAAAATTAAACAAAAATTAAACATAGAATAAAATAAAATATTCATAAGCTGCATATATCCAATTCAGATGGGAAGGAGTTAGGGAAGATTCTTCTTCAAATTTTTACAAAAAACCATCCAGGGGGGCCCATTTCTTAGTAAAATTAGCAATATTATTCTGTTTAATGGCTATTATTTCCTCATCTTTTCTAATTATACTCAAATGGTTCCACCATTCAGGAAAGTTGAGTTTAGAATTATCTTTCCAATTGATGGCGATATGGTGGATGGCTAATGCAATCGTTGTGTCAAATATTTTGGTATGCGTTTGTGGGATCAAGAAATCAGGATTTGAGGAGCGTAGAACGATGGATTTGTACGAGATGGGAGGATTATTTTCTAAATGTGTTATGGAAAGTATTCTGGACCAAATATCTGTCCAGAATACTTGAACCTTGGAACATTTATAAAGGAGGTGTTTAAGAGTACCGGTCTGTGTATGGTGAGACCAACATAGACCTGAAGAAACTGAATGTTTAAATTTAGCGATTTTATTAGGGGTCAAATAAGCCCTATGCAGAATAAAAAAGGTTGATTGACAAATTGAGGTTGACATGGTGGGATGTGCTGAAAAAGACCTGAAAGAGTTCCAATTAGTTTCATCTGGAATTAAGTTAAATTCTTCCCCCCCCCCCAAGTTCATCAAAGGAAATTACCTCTTCCCCACTCACTTCATTCATAGTTTTATATAATTTAGAAGCTCTTTTTTTCCTCTATTAAGAGAGACTGTGTGAACTTAATAAAATTTGGTGAGTTAGGAGAAATATCTCTACACATTGGTCTTAGGGAGATGAAGGATTCCAAAATCAATTGCCAATTTTGTAATTCAAATTCAGGGAGGTCCAGGATACATTTCAGGTTATTTAATGACATAATTTCACCCTGAAAGGTTACTTGAGATAGAGCCAATATATTCTTTGATAGACAGGTCTTCTTAATTCCAGAGATAATATGAGGGTCCACTTTAAATGCGTCTGTCCCTCCCTCCCTTTAGCCCTCTTTCTTGGAATTCTTCAAACCCTAATACCACCAGATCCTCCCACAAATTAAAACTATCCTTCCCCTCGCTAAAAGGCATTTCCATACAGAAAAGCTAGGGACCTCCCTCCCCTTCAAAATCACTGAGCTCTGGAACAACCTTACCTCCCCTATTCGGAACTTGAGCTCTCTCCAAGTTTTCCGCAAACATCTGAAAACCTGGCTTTTCTCAAAAATGTAAGCCTCTCTCCAACTTTGGTATCCCAAGTCCTCAAAAACTCTTCATATCTGGCATCCCAAGTCTCTAAATATTCTTCATACTTCGACCTCTAACCCTTTATTGTAGTTCTTTCCTATTTCATCTCCTGTAAACTGTGCCGAGCTCTACAAACATGGAGAAGATGCGGTATACAAACCTAAGGATTAGATTAGATTAGATTCAATGGCGCTGTTATACCATAAAAGAATGTGGTCCCAATCTATATTGATGTCGTTCATGGTCTTATAAAATGTAAATATGATTGAAGCTGAAGATTTTAGGATTCTTAAAGAGTTTGAATAAGGATATTTATCCATAAAAGGAAGTAAATGTACAGTATAAGCATAGGAGAGAGTAGTAATTTCTCGAGTACCAACCATCTTGGAGTATTCCAATCATCCAGGTTTTGAAACCAGCACAGACTTTGGGTGAGTCTAAAAGCTAAGTAGTATCTTTTGAAATCTGGTAAATTTAAGCCACCTCTTACTTTAGGCAATTTTAATTTGTGTAGCGCTATCCTGGGAGGTTTAGATTTCCATAGAAATTTGTTAATTAGACTGACCACCTTCTTATATAAAGACTCTGGGAAAGGAATAGGAATCATACTGAAAATGTAATTTAGTTTGAGTCCCTCCTCTCAGAAACGGCCCGCAAACGCTCCTACAGCCACTTCATTCCCCAACTCTGGAACCAACTCCCCCCTCAACTCAGACTACAGAACTCACTAATGACATTCCGGAAAATGGTAAAGACCCTCCTCTTCAACTAAAGGTCACCCTCAGTCTACACCCAACCCCTTAAACCCCACCTCTACCCTTCTTTCTCCATTCTAATCTTCTGCCTAAATTTCTGTATAGTCCACTCTCAGCCTATACTCAAATAACTCGTATCTAAACTAAACTACTTATATTTAAACTACTGTTCTTAATTTGCTGTATAGTCCCTATATTTAAACTGCTGCACAGTCTCGTATGTCCAAGTATTTAAATCTACTGTATAATCTTGTATGTCCAATTCACTCCATTGTGAATGTTTACTTGTAAACCGTTCTGAGCTAATGGGAGGACGGGATAAAAATCTAAATAAATAAATAAAACCATTTTAACGGCTTCAGCAGGATTGTAAGATGGTTGTTGTTAATTCAATGATGAATTTGGAATTTAAAGTCAGTGTTTTATTTACAGAGGAGCTATACCATATATCCAAATATTTAATCTTATCCGGTTCCCATTTAAAAGGGTATTTTGAGATACGATGTTTACGTACATATGGAGTCAATGGGAGAAGTGCTGACTTGCACCAATTAATCATGTATCCAGAGAATTTTGAAAATTCCCGAATTCAAGTTAAAATGTGTGGGATGGAATCTAATGCATATATAGAGAGCTTAAAAGATGACTCTTTAATAAACACCCCCTGATAGATTGATTTGCTAGGGGTTTAAGAGCTAGGTTAAATAGAAGAGGAGAAAGTGGACATCTTTGTTTCGTACCTCTTTTAAGGGGAAAGAAATCAGATAATACACCATTAATCATAATAGAAGCTTGTGGATTGTTATAAAGAACTTTAATCATATATATAATTTTTTTTATCAAACCCAAACCAAGATAAGGTGTGGAAAAGGTTGTCCCACTCAATCCTATCAAATGCCTTTTTGGCAGGGCAGGATTAATTTGTTGAGGGCCCCTAGGCACACAAGTCCACTGGGCCCCCCTGCCACACCCCCATTTATTTACCCATTTTCTTATTTACTTCTTTATTTACACTTTATTTCTTTTAGTTTAAAATTTAAAACAAACAACAAAGATGACCACACCAGTGTCAGTGTACAGTTTTTCTTCTATGCAACCTCCAAACATCTCTGACCAAATCTCCCCTTCCTTCCTAGAGGAAGAGATCTTCAGCTGGCAGGGCTTTGGGAAGTCAACCAATTTATATTTTGCATTTGAGCAGGAGGCAGGGAGAGAGGGAGGAAGAAAATTTGGTAATCACCCACTTTGGGCTCAGTGCCACTGCCCACCCTTCCCATCTGCTATCTGTAAATCAATAAACCCACAAAAAAGCGAACATATTTGCAAAAAGGTCCCTGTATAGAATAACACAACAGTAAGCAACAACAAATTTAAAATATGTAGACAAAAAATTAAATCTGAAGAAGCCATACGCTGCATGAAGTGCAACACTAGAGAAAGAGAAACAGTACTCTACACTTTGGAAAAGAAAACAGTGTAAATTTACTGTAAAACTGCATTTTCTGTTCATGAAATTAAAAATAAAATTATTTTTTCTACTTTTATTGTCTGCCCATTTTGTTCATGTCTATCCCAGTTTCTGCTTTCTTCTGTCTTTTCTTAATTTTCTTTCCAAGGTCTTCAGTCTATCTGGCACTTCTGTCCCTTCCTGTCTTCTACCTATTACTTCAATATCCAGAACCTCCTTTTTCTTCTTACTGCATCCACCCCGTGTCCAGCATCTCCCACCTGTCTTCCTACTCACTTCATGTTTGTTTTTTTTCCTATACCCTACAACCTCCATGTCCAGCATCTTCCTGTGATCCTTTTTTTCTTCCTTATCTGATTTGGCAGCTCTTTTCTCCCCATTCCTAAGCCAGCCAACCCACAATCTTCCCCCATCTCATTCCAGTACCTCCCCTCTTTTCCCCATCTTAATCCAGCAAATACCTTCTATCACCCTACTCCCTCCATGATCACTATCTTCCACCCAATCCCAAGCAGGTATATTCTCTTTCTTTCCATTCCTTATTCAGCATCTTCTCCTTGTCTCCCTATTCCCCCTTCACCATGTCCAGCATATTCCCCTCTGTCTCCCTACTCCCTCTACCCGTGTCCAACATCTGTCTTCATACTTCACCCTCATGTCCTGCATTTTCCACGTCTCTCTGCCCCCTGCAAAGTCCAGCATCTGTCTTTGTGTCCCTATTCTTCCAACTCCCACCTAGTTCCAATAACTGTCCTCCCCCAAGCGAATCCACCTTCTCCCTTCTCTCACACCAATCCCTCCCTCCCCCCCCCCCCGGGGTCTACCATCCCCCTCCCACAATGTGCATATCACATTTTTTTCCCTTTCCTCATAATCCAGCATCTCTTATTTCCGCCCTTGGCTGGTTGACCCTGATCCACATCCCCTTGGCTTGCTGACCTCGAACCACTCTTCCAGCATTTGACTGCTATCAGCCCTGCCTTCGACCCTGGTCCTGTTAAACGGGGCAGCAATAACAAACTGCCCTTCAGCTGTGGTCCCAGCCCATACAAGCTCTAAGGTCCCTCCTTCTCCTCCTACTTTCTAGTCTCCCCCTCTTCTAAATCTGCTTACAAAACCCTCCCTTCTCTGTCTATGGCAGGTGTGTCAAAGTCCCTCCTCGAGGGCCGGAATCCAGTCGGGTTTTCTGGATTTCCCCAATGAATATGCATTGAAAGCAGTGCATGCAAATAGATCTTATGCAGATTCATTGGGGAAATCCTGAAAACCCGACTGGATTCTGGCCCTCGAGGACCGACTTTGACACCTGTGGTCTATGGCATGAAGTGGTGCACATAAACCTGGAACAAAAAGGGACACCTTTTTAGATCTATGTAACATGTGATTGCTGAGATGTAAACATATTTAATAGTGCATTATTTTAGCAACTCGCACCAGATTCCATTACTTTCTTCCCTCTCCATCAGGTGATTTCACGGAAGAGGCTACCGAGGCTCCCCGAGGCCAGGTTTGGTTCACAAGAGGCACGATGAACTTGTTTGCACAGGCGTTTTTGATTCTTTTCCTCCTCTGCTTTGTTGCTAAATCTGAAAACCCATTTAGGAAGAAAAGTATTAAACCATCGCTGAGAGAAATTTCTGAAGTTCATTTTGCACTCGGTCATCCTGGGCTTTATCTTGGAGTTTACCCGATGGTGTGACAGCCTGCCCTATACATTTATTTTACCAAAGGGTTTCCTACAGGAACAGAAATGGAAAAATCCTGCCTGAGGCTTCATCTGTAAATACGGTTCGTAGAGAACCCCGCGAAAGACAAAGGCGCGCGCCGAAGAAAATTACAGTTTTTAGGGGCTCCGACGGGGGGTTTTGTTGGGGAGCCCCCCCAGTTTACTTAATAGAGATCGCGCTGGCGTTGGGGGGGTTTGGGGGGTTGTAACCCTCCACATTTTACTGTAAACTTAACTTTTTCCCTAAAAACAGGGAAAAAGTGAAGTTTTCAGTAAAATGTGGGGGGCTACAACCCCACACAACGCCCCCACAACACGGCGCGATCTCTATTAAGTAAAGTGGGGGGTTCCCCCCCCCACACACACAACTCCCCGTCGGAGCCCTAAAAACAGTAATTTTCTGCGGCGCGCGCCTCTTCGCTGCGCTCAATTGTCTGCACGCGCCTTTGTCCCGGTGCGCTTTTGACTGCACTCAATTGTCTGCGCGCGCCTATGTCCCGGCGCGCTTTTGACCTGACACCGTAAATACTCCGCGGATTTTTCTCTCTCTATACAGCCTTTTCTAGCTCAGCCCAGTCCACTCACTCATGCAGCTTCAGGAACTTTGGCCAACGAGGTCAGAAGCCGTGAGACCTTTCCTCTTGCCTGCATCGCTATTTGCTATACGCTCCGCCGGTCTCAATCCTGCCCCTCAAAAACAGGAAGTCACTTCAGAGGGGGGGGGGCGGGATCAAGATCAGCAGAGCCTATAGCGATGCAGGCAAGAGGAAAAGTCCCGCGGCTTCTGTCTTCGTTTTTGCCATCTATTGTAGCAGTACCGCAGCTGAAGGCAGGGCAGATGGCAGCTAATTGAGCTGCCTGGATCCCGGGGTCCGCTTGAGCTGTGGGGCCCAGGGCAGCTGCCCTATTTGCCACCCCCTAACGACGGCCCTGGAAGAGGAAGGGGAAGAGATGCCCGGAAAGCTAGTTTGCCTTCCCCTAACGCTGGTGGGCCTCCCTGATGTTTTTGGGCCCGAGGCACATGCCTACTGGGCCTACCCTTTAATCCGGCCCTGCTTTTTGGCATCTAATGAAAGAATCAAGAAAGGGTCCTTAGATTGAGCGGCATGTGCTAAAATATTCCAAAAGAGGTGTGAATTATCACTTGGGTATCTGTTTACTGTAAATCCAGTCTGATCTTTATGCAATAGGGTTGGAAGAACTACCTGTAATCTATTGGCTATGATTTTAGCATACATCTTGTTGTCTGTATTAATTAATGAGGTTGGTCTGTAATTTTCCACTTTGGAATGATCTCTGTCTAGTTTGGGAATCACTATTATGGTTGATTCTACAAAGGACCCTTTATATAGCTTACCCCGATACATGGCACTATAAAGGTATTGTAATTTAGGGATTAGAAGATCAGGAAATGTGTTATAAAATTCTATATTAAAACCATTGTTACCGGGAGCTTTACCCGCGGGTAGATCCTTAATAACCTTAAGAATTTCTTTACACTGAATATCTTTCCCCCAAAAGGTGTTATGTTCACTTGATACGGTGGGGTGTGTTAAATTATTGGTGAAATTGTGAAACTGGAATTCTGGTGTAAAGAGCTGTGCATAAAATTTTTGAAATTGGCATGCTATATCTGAGTCCGAAAGATAGGAATTGTTTTGGGAGTCCACTATCTTAGAAACCCTATTTCTATTAATTTTAGATATTGTGCCAATGCATGACCAGCTTTATTGTTCTCAGCATAAAATCTAGAATTCTGCATATTCATGAGTTGGAGCGCCTCAGTGGTCATGGTCGAATTAAGTGAATATTTTAAAGCTTGATGTATTATTTATTTATTTTATTTATTTAGATTTTTATCCCGTCCTCCCAGTAGCTCAGAACGGTTTACAAGTAAACATTCACAATGCAGTGAATTGGACATACAAGATTATACAGTAGATTTAAATATTTGGACATACGAGTCTGTGCAGCAGTTTAGATATAGGGACTATACAGCAAATTAAGAACAGTAGTTTAAATATAAGTAGAGTGGACTCTACAGAAATTTAGGCAGAAGATTAGAATGGAGAAAGAAGGGGTTTAAGGGGTTGGGTGTAAACTGAGGGGAGGAGAGGATGATATTATGTATTCGCCTTCTAATTTTTTAATGTCCGATTCTAACTCAGAGCGAGCTTTCCTACGTTCCCTATTTTTACCTATTGAGTAATTAATTATATTTCCTCTTATGGTTGCTTTAAAGGCGTCCCGCCAAATATCAAGTTTATAGTCAGCGTCATTATTAATGGAAAAGTATTCTGAAATTTTTCCCCTAAGAAAAGAGATAAATTCATGATCCTTTAAAAGCAAGGCGTTAAATCTCCTTCGATAGGAAGGCAGGACTTAAATGAGAAACCAAGGTGGCAAGGGAACCCCTTCTGATGATTCAGACAAGTCTTGACCTGTTTTTGGGCCACCGCGGGAGCGGACTGCTGGGCAGGATGGACCTGTGGTCTGACCCGGCAGAGGCACTGCTTATGTTCTTATGTAAGGGCAATAGCTTGTCCAAGTGAAGAGAGATGGCTGAATGATCTGATACTGTTCTGTAGTGGATATCAGATTTAGTAATGTATTGAATTAGATGGGAGGAGATTAAAAAGAAATCTATAAGTGAATAGCTGTTATGTGGGGGAGAAAAGAAAGTAAAGTCTTTAGGATGTAATAGTCTCCATGGGTCAAGTAAGCCATAACATTTTTTAACATCAGTAATTATCATTTGAGATTTGTTATATCTGAATGGCTTACTTGATTGTCTATCTAGAATCCCATTTGCGCCAAGTTAAAGTCTCCTATAATGATATGATTTTGTCCAGTATTAGCATTTACAGTAGCCATTTCATCAAAGAAGTCTGGGGAGTCCCCATTTGGAGCATACAGATTTAGTATGTTATTTTTAATGGGAATTTCTATAAGAACCCATTTTCCTTGATTATCATTAGATTGCCTAATAATATTAAGCGGAAAGGAATTTCTTAGAAGAATAGCTACTCCGTTCTTCTATTTCACTGCTGGTGAAGAAGCAATAAGCTTAAATTTGTTATTTCCTATTCTATTTGTATCAGAAAAGTTCAAGTGGGTCTCTTGGAGAAGGATCTCTTCAGCCCCCATCAATCCCAAATAGCCCAACTATTTTGTTCTTTTAATTGGGTTATTGAAACCTTTTACATTAAATGACACTATATACCTAATAAGAACATAAGCGTCACCTCTGCTGAGTCAGACCATGGGTCCATCTCGCCCAGCAGTCCGCACCCGCAGCGGCCCCCAAGGTCCATGACCTGTAGTGATCTTTTACCTAAAACATTTTATTCCCTATTCATTTAATATCCTGTATAGTAACCATCTAACTATACCCTTCAATCCCCTTTTCCTTCAGGAAATCATCCAATCCCTTTTTGAAACCCCAAAACGTACTCTGTCCTACCACCTCCTCTGGAAGCGCATTCCAGGCATCCACCACCCTTTGAGTGAAGAACTTCCTAGCATTTGTTCTGAAACTGTCACCTTTCAGTTTTTTTTGAATGCCCTCTTGTTTTTGTTGCCCCCGCTAGTCTGAAAAATCTGTCCCTCTCCACCTTCTCTATCCCCTTCAAGATCTTATAAGTTTCTATCATGTCCCCTCTAAGTCTCCGCTTTTCCAGGGAAAAGAGCCCCAGCTTCTCTAGCCTTTCCGCATATGGAAGGTTTTCCATATCCTTTATCATCCTTGTTGCTCTTCTCTGGACCCTCTCGAGTATTGCCATATCCTTCTTAAGGTACGGCGACCGGTATTGAACGCAGTACTCCAGTTGCGGGCGCACCATCGCCCGATACAGTGGCAGGATAACTTCCTTCGTTCTGGTCGTGATACCTTTTTTGATAATGCCCAACATTCTGTTCACCTTCTTCGAGGCCGCAGGCCATTGTGCCGCCGGCTTCAGTGTTTTATCCACCAAAACCCCCAAGTCCTTTTCTAGGTTGCCTTTCCCCAGTACCATCCCCCCCCCCCTTCGTGTAGTTATGCATCGGGTTTCCTTTCCCTTTTAAATGAAGGTTTAAAATTTTTGGATGGCACCAATCTGATAAACAAAATAAATAAGACAAAAAAATACTGAAATATTGATATATACTTCCTAACTACATAATTAATAAAGGTGCAGCTCATGAGTAACGAGTATTTAAAGAATGAATAAATACCAAAACAACTCTTAAAAATAAAATAAAAATAATAAAAAAAATTAACAACAAAAATACGATTATAAGTAAACATAGATCTAAAAAATAAAAAATTAACACCAAATGTATGACAGTACAATACCATTATAATATGAATAAATGAGAACTGGAGGACCAAGCTAATGGAGCCCTTCAACATCCTCAAGGAGATATAAATGCAAAGATACCTCTACACTATTAAAATAATATAAATTATGCAAACCAAACAATTATACAGAAAAAAACAGTTTACATCGATGTAGACTCAAAAAGGATATGGGGCTCATAATTGAAAGTGAAAAACGTCCAAAAAACAGCCTAAGTCTGCACTTGGACGAACATTGTCAAAATACATCCAAGTGCCGATAATAAAACCTAGGCCTTCACAGTGCCGCTGAATGACTAAAGCTAAATGGGGCATTTCATAGAAACATAGAAATATAGAAACATAGAAGATGACGGCAGAAAAGGGCTACAGCCTATCAAGTCTGCCCACTCTGCTTACCCACCCCCTGTCTATGCCCTAATGACCCAATTTCCTTATCTTGACCCTCGTAGGGATCCCACATGGGTATCCCATTTATTTTTAAAGTCTGGCACGCTGTCTGCCTCGATCACCTGCACTGGAAGCTTGTTCCAATGATCAACCACTCTCTCTGTGAAGAAATACTTTCTGGTGTCGCCATGAAATTTTCCGCCCCTGAGTTTGAGCGGGTGCCCTCTTGTGGCCGAGGGTCCCTTGCGAAAGAAAATATCATCTTCCACTTCGACACGTCTCGTGAGGTACTTAAATGTTTCGATCATGTCTCCCCTCTTCCTACGTTCCTCAAGAGTGTAGAGCTGCAATTTGTTCAGTCTCTCTTCGTACGAGAGACCCTTAAGCCCCGAGATCATCCTGGTGGCCGTCCGTTGAACCGATTCAATTCTGCACACATCTTTACTGTAATGTGGCCTCCAGAATTGCACACAGTACTCCAGATGAGGTCTCACCATGGCCCTGTACAACGGCATTATGACTTCAGGCTTTCGGCTGACGAAACTTCTATTGATACAACCCAATATCTGCCTTGCCTTAGATTTCAGGAGGAGTGTTGAGGGTGGGAATTGGGCCGGACATGGGCTGGCTTAGACTTAGTCGTACTGCATGTATAACCGAACATTTTACAATACAGCATAGACAAAACTTGGACGTTGTGACTTAGACCATTTAAAACATAGGCTAAGTCACAAAAAACAATATAAAGTTACCAGATAAGCACTGCAAACACATAGTACAGACCCCCACACACTACCCCAGTGATCACCGACCCCTCTCCCCACCTCCATAAAAATTGTAATCACAACTTTTAAATTCTGCCTCTAGAACATCAGCACCTGGCAGCCTGGCATAGGAAAGCCTAGTCGATTTGCACAGAGGTATCTTAAGTGGTCTTGGGGGTGGGTTAGGGACCCATGGAGAGGAGGACCCATGCCCATAAGTCACTGTAATGACTGCATTGATGATGAAACATGTGCACTCCCCTAAAAATCCCCCAAACCCTTTTGTACTGCCCTATATGTGGCTCCTGCAGCCATAAGGGCTATTGGGGTGGTAGATAAGTGGGTCTAGGAGATTCTGGAGGTGGTTTGGGGGGGCTCACCATTACCTATAAGGGAGCTGTAGTTAGATGATTACATGACACCCTTTTTGTGAAGTTCACAGCTGTGCCCTGTAAGGTAGCCCAGTGTTTAGTTGTTCTGTGTGGGTGGCCTGTCCATCACTTTGCAGACCTCTCCCACGTCCAAAAGGTCTGTTTCTAGGCGTTTTGGACTTGGATAAAAAGTTGGACGAAAATGTGGTATAAAGATGGTCGATTTAGCAATCTGGATGATCAGGTGCCTGGATGTATAGATGGACAACTTAGACGAAAACGGGCTTAGACGTTCCTTTCGATTATGCCCCATCATGAACATAATGAATTTGGACTTATTTCTTCCTTAATAAGAGGTCATTATAGAGTTAGCCAGTACATTTATGTGATCCAAAACAGAAGAGCAAAAAAGAAAACATAACTCTCCAGTTAATTCTCTTACGGTAACAACATCCTAAATATGGAAATGCTGCACAAAGAAGGTATTTAGACGGAAAAGTTTTGCTATAATCATAGTGTGGGTAATAATCAACCAAAAGCTTATGACCACAAGAAACAATTAATTACAATGAAAGTCAATTATGCATATTTCTCAACCTTTCATTTTTAGTAGTATCCATTCAGGTATTGCAACTGTAAGTTTAGCCATTATAATGACATGCGCTAGCTACTAATAAAACAAACAGTGCAACAATTAATAAGTTCTTATAGGTTTCCCCACTGGGTCTCTAAAAATTAAACAACATGAAGTTAGTTGAGTTAAGGATGTGAGTTAATTAAATGAGAATGCTTTAGTGAGATTCAGAGTCAAACGAGTCCAAATACAGCTAAAGAGATTCTGGGTCGTCAAAGGATTTTGTTGTGTTGTGCAGGGTTATTCTCATCCAGGCTGGATACATGAGGCCGAATTGCGCCCCAAGTTTCCTTAAATGATCTCGGCAGGCTAAAAAGGATTTCCTTCGCTGAACCATAGCCTTACTAAGGAAATAACATCATTTTCATGCCGTCGTAGATGATAGGTTATTTTAGTTTTGCTTTTTGTAGAATGTGAATTGCCTGCTGATATCTAAGAAGTTTTATAATTATTGGCCTGGGAAATTATTGAGAAGTTGATTGCTCCTTTTATTTCAAGAGGGGGCTCAAAATTAAAATCCAGAATTTTAGACAGTAAGTTAACTAGAAACTCCACCGGATTCAATCCTTCCAAACCTTCCTTAATACCCAGAATCCTGATATTATTTCTTCTTGCCCTGTTGTTTAGATCTTCAATTTCTTTCTTCAGAGAGTCTATTTCTTTAGATTTTTCTGCAGAGTTCTGATATTTTCTGAGTTTGTTGAGCATTTGTTTTCAATATTATCAGTTCTAGATTTAAGTCATCCAGCTGGATTTTAATTTCACTGACATCCTCACAGAGAGTGTTTAAGGAGGATTGGTTTTCTTGAAGTATCTCCTTCATTGATAGGATCTCTGTCATCAAGGTTTGCAGAGTGATTTCACTGTTGTCTTCAACTGCCATTCTGTTTGAATTATGGGCCTCCTGTTTATTGCGCTTAGAAGCTGGCATTAGAGAAAATGGCTGAAAATTATTTTTCCCCCTCAAGTAGTAGGAAGCTAGAACTTGAAATATAAAGTAGAAGAAACCCAAAAACTGAAGTAAATTGCTTAAGTCTGAGAAGGTAACTCCAGAGCTGAAAGGTTAAGCAGCCATAGTGTACTTTCTGAAGCCCGGTAGCCAAGATTTTGGTAACTAATTTATAATCAGTTTCAATAATGAAATGGGCCTATAGGAGCTATATTTAAGGGGATTTTTCCCAGGTTTCAGTAATTTAGCGACCCCCAGGTACATTAGATAGAGTGTGAGCCCGCCAGGACAGACAGGGAAAAATTTTTGAGTATCTGAATAAATTCATGTAAACTGTTCTGAGTTCCCCTGGGAGAATGGTACAGAAAATAAATAAATAACCCTCCTTTTACCAAACCTTAGCATGGTTTTTAGCACTAGCCATGGCGGTAACAGTTCTGACGCTCATAGAATTCCTGTGAGCATCGGAGCTGTTACTGCCGCAGCCAGCACTATAAACTATACTACGGTTTTGTAAAAGGGTGGAAAAATAAATAAATAAAATAAATTATCAACCCCCCCCATATACGAAAATCTGCAAATATCAAGTAAGCCCCCTTGTTATATGGAGTGCTAAGTGGATGCCTAGACCCTGCCTGGATGATGGCAGAAGGGGACAAGATCAGGGCCAGGACAAATATTAAAGCTGGGAGGGGGGGACAGGATACCATCAGCCTGTTTACTTATTCACTCCAATAATGTAGACTACACCAGATTTCTAACTCCAAAATTGACTTTTATTCTCTCTGTCGATGAAAGATGCACCTCAATCAAGAGAGGAGCAACTTATTTACACAGGATATCCTTTCTTCTTTCCTCCAAAAAAGTTTTAACAACATAACATAACATAGATTCATATATACCACAGCAACCTCACGGTTCTGTGCAGTTTACAGATCAAGAATTACTAACAACAGAGTACATCACAATCAGTCGTGAAATTAAAAAAAAAAAATACACTTTCAATAATTATCTGAAAGCTGAACAGATCAGAAAGAAAAAATGTGATAGATAGTAACATAGTAACATAGTAGATGACGGCAGATAAAGACCCGAATGGTCCATCCAGTCTGCCCAACCTGATTCAATTTAAATTTTTTTTTTTTTTTT